>NC_030812.1:37604092-38229092 GCF_001704415.2 Capra hircus | reverse complement strand
CTATCTCAAAGATCAAAGCTTAGTGTGCTTAACCATGGAAACCATATTGATGTGCCCTGTTTGCAAATGTTTTCCCTGAATTTTTTTATCTTTGCAATTGATGACTCTATCCTAAGACACAAGACCTATATGTTAGGTAGAAATAGACTGGATTTTTAAGTAACCTCCAAGCTGAAACAATCTAAATAAGAAATCTGGAATTAAATGCATCCTCCCACCCAACACTAAGTTTCTACGTGCTTTCAAGACACAAAGATTCTCGCAGTTATGAAAAGATACCCAGATCCAGCTCTCTTAATGAAGGCGTATTCTAATAGCACATTCTCATCAGAACCTTAGATTCTAATAAAACAAAAACTGATAACTACAACTTAATGACGGTCTACCCCAAACCAGGCATGTTGTGAACACTATCTCACTTACTCTCCACAACAACCCTGATGAGAAAACTGAAAGATATTTACCAAAGTTTCCAAGCTACTAAGTGGCCAAAGCAGAGTTGTCTGATTTTAGAACCAGGTAGATGTGGGCTATTCAAATCCAGATGCTGCAAATTTTACAAATGTTTATATATCCGTTATCCACTAGCTTTAAGAATACAACTCCCACATTTCACAGGTTAAAACACTGAGACCCAAAAAAGGTTAAGCAATTTGCCCAAGGTTGCATAGAGATAAAGGCAAATCCAGCACCAGAATCCAGATCTCCTATACGCTCAACCATCTCTTACCTTCCACATCTTTAATGTGTATTGAGTCACCTGGGGACCTTGTTACAATGCATGTTCTAATTCAGTGGGCCTTTTCACTTTCATGCATTGGAGAAGGAAATGGCAACCCACTCCAGTGTTCTTGCCTGGAGCATCCCAGGGACAGGGAGCCTGGTGGGCTGCTATCTATGGGGTCACACAGAGTTGGACATGACTGAAGCGACTTAGCAGCAGCAGGAAGGGCCTCAGGCTTCCCTGGGGGCTCAGCAGTGAAGAATCTGCCTGAAATGCAGGAGACCCAGGTTCGATCCCTGGGTTGGGAAGATCCCCTGGAGGAGGGTATAGCAACCCACTCTACTATTCTTGCCTGGAAAAATTCCATGGACAGAGGATCCGGGCAGGCTACAGTCCACAGGGTGGCAAAGAGTTAGACAAGACTAAAGCGACTGAGCGCGCTCACACAGGAAGGGCCTCGGGTTCCACATTTCTGCTAACTACCTAGGTGAAGATGGGGCCCGGAGCCAGTTCTCCATACCTGCTATCACCACTGATGATGACTAGACCTAAATAGACCTAAAAGACCGGGAGATGTACCTCAGGATTTTAGCTAGGAGAAATGACAGCATAAATATTGTTCATTGACCACTAAGGTGATCAACTCATCTCAATTCGGCTGGGATTTTCCCAGTTTTAGCACTGAAAGTTCCACATCCTGGGAAAACCCCCAGTCCCTGGGAAACCGGTATGGTTGTTCTTTCTATTGTCAACTGGGTTATACACCACCCCTAGGTGAAAGTGAAATCGTTCAGTCGTGTCCAACTCTTTGCGACCCCATGGACTGTAGCCTACCAGTCTCCTCAGTCTACGGAATTTTCCAGGCAAGAATACTGGAGTGGGTTGCCATTTCCTTCTCCAGGGGATACCACACCTCACACAGCACTAAACTGGGAGAAAATACACAATATGGATTGGAAGAGAGGAGGCAAAAGGAGAGGGCTTAAGACACTGCAGTGGGCGGTGGGGGGTTCACACGTGTAGTCACCCAGGCCCCAAACTCAGAAGGGTTCCTCACTTTGCTTCGTGTTTTGCTCTTGCTGTCTTGAAATTCTCAATATTTTTTTTTTACTGAGATATAATTCACATATCATAAAATCCCCCTTTTAAAGTATACAATTCAGTGTTTTTAGTATACTCAAAAGCTTGTGCCACGATCACAACTTAGTTCCAGAACGTCTTCTTTGCCCAAATAGAAATTCAGAATCCATTGGCAGTCATGCCCCATTCTCCCCTCCCTTAGGCCCTGATACCACTAATCTAATTCCTGTCTCTAAGGATGCATATTCTGAACATTTCATCACATTGGAATCCTATAATATATGGCCTTTGTATATTGCTTCTTTCACTTAGCATGTTTTCAGGGTTCCTTCATGTTGTAGCATGTATCAGTACTTCATTCCTTTTATTGCTAAATGGTATCCCATTGTATGGAGACAATATGTCCATTCCATGGATATATTCATGTTTTGTTTATCCCATCAGTTGATAGGTACTTGGGTTGTTGTCACTTTTTAATAGCAGTAGTAGTAGTCACTCAGTCATGTCTGACTCTTTGTGACCACATGGACTGTAGCCTGCCAGGCTCCTCTGTCCATGGGGATTCTCCAGGCAGGAATACTGGAGTGGATAGCCATTCTCTTCTCCAGGGGATCTTCCCAAACCAGAGATTGAACCCAGGTCTCCTGCACTGCATACAGATTCTTTACCATCTGAGCTATACTTTTCGGCTATTATGAATAATGCTGCTATGAAGATAAGTTTTTGTGTGAACATATGTTTTCAATTCTCTCTACTAGAAATAGAATTGCTGGATCATATAGTAACTCTATGCTTAACTTTTTGATGGAATGCTAGACTGTTTTCCAAAGTGTTAGTAAATTTTACATTTTCAGCTACAGTGTGTGAGGGTTCCAGTCTTCCCATATCCTTGCCAACACTTGTTATTACCCATCCTTTTTATTACAGCCAACCTAATGAGGCTGAGGTGGTATTTCATCGTCATTTTGATTTGCATGAAATTCTTAATAAATTTTGAACAAGGGGCCCTCATTTTCATTTTACCTTGGGCTTTGCAAACGATGTATTGGTCCTAACTGGACAAAATAAATGTAAAAGGAAGTATCAGCACCCAGGGTCTACAGTCTTTCCTTGTTTCTCCCAGGAACACAAAAAGCTGGGGTGTTGAAGGAAGAATAAACCGCCCTGTTTCTGACATACCCATCAGGCACCTTGGAGTAACTGTCGGGTTCATCATCAGATGAGACCTATTAGGATTTCAGTTCACCTACTTCCCTAAGCCTCTGGACATTCATGCCCCACCCTTCACTTACCCCTTAAACTTGAATTCCTTCAAGTGAGAGGGAACTAAGTCTTTAATTGTTCATTCAACAACAGTTTGTTATTTACCTACTAGGCAGTGAGTTAGAGTTGGGGATACCATAGCAAGCAGTTTCAAGTCCCAGGATTCTCAAAGCTGATAAATGCTTGACTTCAAAGACCTGCTTGGTTTCATCCATCTCATCAGAACTGATTCAAATGAATTCTTTTTAACAGCTGAGTAATACTCCATTGTGTATATGTACCACAGCTTTCTTATCCATTCATCTGCTGATGGACATCTAGGTTGTTTCCATGTCCTGGCTATTATAAACAGTGCTGCGATGAACATTGGGGTACTTGTGTCTCTTTCAATTCTGGTTTCCTCGGTGTGTATGCCCAGCAGTGGGATTGCTGGGTCATAAGGTAGTTCTATTTGCAATTTTTTAAGGAATCTCCACACTGTTCTCCATAGTGGCTGTACTAGTTTGCATTCCCACCAACAGTGTAGGAGGGTTCCCTTTTCTCCACACCCTCTCCAGCATTTATTGCTTCCAGATTTTTGGATCGCAGCCATCCTGACTGGTGTGAATTGAATCGCCAGTCCATGTCTGACGCAGGGTGCAGCCTGCTTGGGGCTGGTGCATGGGGATGACCCAGAGAGATGTTGTGGGGAGGGAGGTGGGAGGGGTGTTCATGTTTGGGAACGCATGTAAGAATTAAAGATTTTAAAATTTAAAAAATAAAATTAAATTAAATTAAATTAAATTTAAAAAAAAAAAAAAAAAAAACAAAGACCTGCTTGGGACTTCCACGGCAGTCCAGCAGTTAAGGCGTCCTGCTTCCACAGCAGGAAGCATGGCTTCAGTTCCTGGCTGGGGAACTCAGATCCTGCATGCTGCACGGTGCGCCAAAATAAAACAACAAACAAACAAACAAGCAAACAAGACCTGCTTGATTTACCATATCCATGAATACTCATTCACATTAAATCAACATTAACAACATTTTTCCAACAAATGAAAATTTCCAACAAAATCAGTCTCTGATGGAAGATAAGGAAAAAAGAAGGTGTGGAAGGCCTTAAGTCAGAGAAGGGGGGAGTCTGTGAAGACAACATAAAATGAAAAGTAGAGAAAGACAGAAGGCTGAAATATTTCATACTTTTGCTAAAGAGTGGCCCTGTTTGCTTACATCTGGGCAGGGCTGAGAACCACTCTGCTGAGGGATGTTTCTGTCTTGCCAAATGCCTAGAGGCAGTTCTGCCTGGCTTGATTTATGAAGATGAGATTGGAACATATTTTTTTTTCCACACTGCCTCTTTCCCTGAGGATTTGTTAATTGAGGTATCACCTCTCAAGAATCATTGAGTAAAACTAATATATTACATTGCATGTTTCTGATTTCCACCAGGGCAATTATTTCACAATGTGAATTAAAGGGAAGACCACGCTCTTGAGCACGTCAAATAGAAAGCAGTTTATTCAGGACCAAATGGGGAAGAGGTTGATTTCCCTAATTTACACACTGGAATTAGACTTTATTTCATTTCTTTATCCTATTTCTAGAAATGAAATCATAAATTTCTCTTGATGGGTCAGCACAAATTAGTTTTAAGTGTTCATAATTCAGTTATCTTTGGTGTGTCTTTGAGCAGCATTCAGTCAAAGTTGATTACATGACCTTGTAACATCCAAAATTGTACACTTAGCCCTTTTCAATATCCTGGGATGGTTACTTCCTATCTAAAAAGATTATAAAATAACCTGATACAATTTCCAGGGTTTCCTAGACTCCTAGCAACTTAGAAAAGTGCAAATGAAGGTCCTTAAGCATTTTTATATTTCTGAAAGTCCAATGAAAATCAAACTAATACATCTGCACAAGACAAAAACAACAAAAAGTTTGTGATGGACTCTAATTACATTGTTTCCTACATTCACTGACTATTTGGACTGACAAATATGTATTATTGCTGTCATATATATATATATTCCTGAATATATATAAATATATATTTATACATATATATAAACATATGTCATTACTTAATAAAATTATTTTGTAGATTTTTTTAACTGGATACATGAGGAAGGTGTCAGTCACTAAAAGGGTCCTTGATATTGAGAATTGTGGGGAAAACCTGGAATAGACCAAAAACATCACAAAACTATTGCTTTAGCAGCTCTTGCTTTAGAATGCAAAGCTATTCAGGAATTCTTGTTCTCACCTTCTCATCCTTATTCACAGGTTACTCCCACTCACAATCACTCCCACCTGGGACCTAGAATGGCTCCTGCCTGACGAGTAGGGCTTACAGGCAGGTTTTTTTGTAAGCTGCATAATCAAAATGATGCAATGTTGATATATTTTTTCAGTAATATCAACTTAGATTTCCCTTTTTAGTTTTAACAATAACTGCTTTCTCTCAGCTCACTGGTGGGGCCCCTGAAATGAAAGCCTCCTGAAATACCAATGGGCATCCTTGTTGCAGGAAAGCTTTGAGCAAAGATAGCTATGATTAATTTGGTGCTTCTCTAGGGGAAAGTTCTAGACTCAGTTCAGTTCAGTTCAGTCACTCAGTAGTGTCCGACTCTTTGCGACCGCATGAATTGCAGCACACCAGGCCTCCCTGTCCATCACCAACTCCCAGAGTTCACCCAAACTCATGTGCATCAAGTCAATGATGCCATCCAGCCATCTCATCCTCTGTCGTCCCCTTTTCCTCCTGCCCCCAATCCCTCCCAGCATTAGGGTCTTTTCCAATGAGTCAACTCTTCGCATGAGGTGGCCAAAGTACTGGAGTTTCAGCTTTAGCATCATTCCTTTCAAAGAACACCCAGGGCTGATCTCTTTTAGAATGGGCTGGTTGGATCTCCTTGCAGTCCAAGGGACTCTCAAGAATCTTCTCCAACACCACAGTTCAAAAGCATCAATTCTTCAGTGCTCAGCTTTCTTCACAGTCCAATTCTCACATCCATACATGACCACTGGAAAAACCATAGCCTTGACTAGACGGACCTTTGTTGGCAAAGTAATGTCTCTGCTTTTGAATATGCTATCTAGGTTGGTCATAACTTTTCTTCCAAGGAGTAAGCGTCTTTTAATTTCATGTTCTAGACTAAGCTAGCAAAATTTCTGGAGTTGGGGCTTTACTAAAAGATTTTGATCATGTGTTAGGAGTGAACCTTATCAAAGAGCACCCAGGCTCATGGAAGAGTAAGCTTAAATATGTATGTCAATAACAAAGGCAGGTAGGTACAAGGCAGGAATGAGCCATTCCCTCTAGATAGAAGACACTGGAGCAACAGTATCTTGGTGTGCTCTCTCTGTCAAGAGTGGTAGCAATAAACATGACAATACTAAGAAGAAAGCGAGTGTTTCATTAATACTTTGCTTTCCTGCCCCCAAAAAACTGAAAGGCTTCATAGAAATCTGCCCCCACTGGAGTTTACCACTCACAGGGAGACATAAACTAACAAAAGTAAACTCTGGTATAGAGCTTTGGCTACACTATGTGACAGGTAAACAAAAGCACTCCATCTCTGGCAAACAGCCTCTGATGCATGTAGTTTCAGACACTGCAGGGCCAGAGAGAATAGAAAAGGTTGGATGCTGTTTTGTTTTGTTTCATTTAGTAAACAGCTACCATGAGCCATAAGTACATGTTATTTATATCCTAAATTTTTTAAATTCTGTATTCTATAGGCAATAAAAAGCCATTAAAGTTTTCTGAAGAAGCAAATGACAATCTCGAACTTGCGTGTAAGAAGATAAGGCTGCTGGCTGTACGAAGGATGAATGGGCTGATGGAGAGACTGTGGGTGAGGCAGATAAGGCGCTTCTTGAAAAGATGGTGCCAGGCCAAGGTAGGATAAAAGCAGATAGTGGCTGGAGGTGACAGATAAAAGAAACATGGTGAAGAATAAAAATCACTAGCAGTTAGCTGCTGATTAGGAGTGAGAGAAAGGGAGGCAGAGCAATGATACTGAGGAACTGACGGTGAGAAAGACATGTATTGAAAAACTGTAAAGAATATATTCTGTGGTGGTTTTATGGATGCTTGTGGAATCTTGTCCATGAGCCTCAGTGAATGGTGAACACCCAGTAGGACCTGCTCAGATCACTGGGCTGATAACTGCCTCAAACCAAAAGGGAAGAAGTGAGTCCATGGTGCAGCTGCAGCTGCAGCACAGCCACAAAAGCACAGATTTGAAGTTAACTGCTTGGATTTGAATACCTACCTACCACCCTCTCTCCACTACCCTCATGTGACCTAGGGCTGGCTACTAACCCTGTTGGAACCACTCCTTTCTGATCCAAAAATGAGGATGATGTCCAATATTATTTCAGGATGGCACCTACTGCAGGCCTAGCATGTATCAGGGGCCTAACAGTTAGTAATGGCTATCATCAGCCACACAGATTTCCTATTTGGAGCTCAGAGAGAATGCATGACTTTCCCAAGGTCAAGGTCATATAGTAAATTAGTAATAAAACCAGAACATAAAGTCAGTTTGTCTAAAGTACTCTTCCCCCAAGTTAGATTTCCCAAATGCATGCACAAGGGGTGGTGCCCCCACAAGACAGGTGCTTCCACCCATCTTCCTGTTCTCTGTGACTTGTGCATATCTCCTTGGCAGATCCTGAATAAGATCCAAAGCAAATCACCAAAAGCTTCCATTTCCAATATCAAAACATTTTTCTGCTTACACAGTGTCTACTATCATCTTCCTTAGCTCATGTAATAATTTTTTACAATTTTGAATGACACAATATACTGCATTGTTTTTGTCATCTACTTCAACAAAACTGAACCAGAACTTACTGGCTTGATAAGGACAATTTGTTATTTCTCTCAATTCTGCACCTTGTTTAGGTGCAGACAGAAGGTTCTTCTCTTCCACGTGTTGTTGGCTACATCAGTCTTGTGGCCACAGTAGGTAGAAGTTCAGCTATAAAGTCCAAAACGCCTTCACTCTTGTGCATCTAAGGTTGTGACTGGAATGGATCCCCCTTTCTCTCTTTCCACATTCTTCAGTTCTCTGATCCAAGCTTCTTTACTAAGCAGCTGAGTCCCAAAGGGCAAAGCAAAAGTTGCCTTCAGGCCAGGGCTCAGAAGTCCAGGTCACCTCCACAGCATTCTGTTGGTCAACAACCCACGGCCAGGTACCTAGGGAAGGAAACAGACTCCATCTCCTAATGTACACATGTTCCCACAAGGATAGAGAGAATTGTTGGGAGGAAGCATTGATGAACCTCTTTGAAAGCATTAATATACTTTACAAGGAATTTTACAAGTATTATGATTTTACAGGAAAAATATTACTTATAAAATCTGAGCTTCAGAGTCAACAGTGAACTATTTCATTAAGGCTTTTTAGAAAATATCTCATCTACACATGAACAAAATTTTCCTTTTGTAAATGTCTTGATCTTTTATTTCCCAGGAAGCATTTAACAATTGTAGTTGGTCGGGTTGTGGGCTTCAAGGAGATGCCCAAATCCCTAAAACCTATAAATATGGTCTTATTTGGAAAAACAGTCTTTGTAGATGTCATTAAATTAAGAATTTTAAGATAAGGCCATAACAGATGGCCCAGGTGGGCCCTAAGACCAATGACTGTTGTCCTCATAAGAGACACAAGAAGAGAAAACACATAAAAGAGAAGGTGATGTGAAGACAGAAACAGACATTAATGCAGTCACAAGCCAAAGAAGCCAAGGAATGCCCACAGCCACCAGAAACCAAAAGGGAAGGAAGGATTCTTCCCTAGAGTCTCCAGAGGGAGGGTAGCCCTACTTACAGTTTGATCTAAGACTTCTGTCCTCCAGAACATCAGAGAATTAATTTCTGTTATTTTAAACTACCCAGTTTTCAGTAATTTTTTACAGCAGCCATAGAAAACTAGTCAAGGAACTTCCCTACTTGTAATTAAGACAATAGTCCCTCTTATCAGCTGGAGATACATTCCAAGATCTCCAGTGGATGTCTGAAACCACTAATAGTACACAACCCTATGTTGTTTTTTTTCCCTATACCTACATACAAAGTTGAATTCATAAATTAGGCACAATGAGAGATTAACAACAATAACTATAAGAAAACAATTATATCAATACACTGTAATAGAATTATGTGAATGTGGTCTCGCTTTTTCAAAATATCTTACAAATGTGATACCTTTTCCATCTTAATTCAGCACTTATCACACACTACAGGTATAACTTTTGCAGTTTGACGTTTGACAACAAAACCAGCAGGAATTTCCCTTTCCCTCTTCACATCTTCACAGGATCAAAGATTCACTCTTAACATAGATATTAGCAGGTCAGCATAGATTTCACCTTTCTACCCAGAGAAAGCGCTTTGTGGCTTTGGCATCCACTCCTCTTGCCTTCAAGGCCATTATTAAGCAAAATAAAGGCAATTTGAACTGCAGCACAGCACCCTGAGATCTGATAACCCAGTCCTCTACTCAGTGACTAACAGGTAGGAGACTCTGGACAAGGATCAGAGCACCATAGTGAGACTTCATCACCCTTCTCAGAAGGGCGTGTAATTTTGAACTTATGAATTGTTTATTTCTGGAAAGTTCCATTTAATACTTTCAGACCACAGTTGACCAAGGGTAACAAACTTTGGAAAGAAGTAGACAGATAAGCAGTAACTACTGTAAACATTTTACTCCCATTTTAGGATTGAGATTCACAGGTCAATGGCTCCTACTTTCCCAGCCCTTCAATAGAGACTCTGCCTAAGGTTCTTTCCCTGAAAACTCAACTCAGCCCATCCTGAGACTTCCCTGGTGGTTCAGACAGTAAAGAATCTGCCTGCAATGCAGGAGACCCAGTTTCCATCCCTATGTTAAGAAAACCCCCTAGAGAAGGGAATGGCTACCCACTCTAGTCTTCTTGCCTGGAGAATTCCATGAACAGAAGAGCCTAGCAAGCTACAGTCCATGGGGTCACAAAGAGTTGGACACCGCTGAGGGACTAAACACTTTCACTTTCAAGCCCATCCTCGCTGAAATACCAGATACCTCAGGAAAGAGCACTGCTGCTTAGGCACCAGCCCCGCAGGTCCTGTCTTCACTTATCTGGCTTACTCGCCAAGGAAAGAGGCAGCTTCCTGACTAAGGCGCTCAAGTGGCAGCTCCATCATCTAAGACCTTGGCTGACTTCTGTAAACGCTCAGGCTCCAGTTTGTTCTCAGGAAATCATGATGACGTTGCCTTCCTCCTAGAGCTATTTCTAGAATTATCTAGTGGGCAGCTGTGTCCCTGGAGGTTGTGGAGCTCCACAAGCTCCAAGAACCCCGCCGGATCTGAGCGCCTAGGCAGGGACTCGCCTCCTGCGTGTGTGCCCAGCGCTGCCTCCTTAGCCACGAGGACCGCGCGGCTCCAGGCCTTCCTGAGCCTCACCCGTGGCCCCGCAGCCCTGAGGCATTGGGTCCCAGCTGCCGGGGTAGGGAGGCCTTCGCCAGTGGCTGGAGGTCTGGCCACAATGGGCTTCCGCTGAACCCAGCCGGAGATGCAGCTTTTGACGTCCTTCCATTCACAATGGTCACCGTGGACTTTCTTCGTTTTTAATGCAAAAGAGGAGGAGAGGGGAGCAGCGCCTCCTGCCTCCGCCCAACCCCTGCCCCAGCAAGTGCCGAGAACAGGCCTTTTCTCTTGAACCGTTCGCCTTTGGTAGTCTTCCTCTGCTGGGTCCAAAGGCACTGCCCTCCCCTCCTCTTCCCCTCTTAGCTGTAGACCTTCACATCCCACCCCATCCTGCACGAAAGGAAGCTTCCCAAGACACAAGAGAAAGACCTCATGACGAAGAGTCCCCGGAGCAGGGGAGTGTAAGGTCTTCTGGAGCCCCTTGGGTGCCTGCTTCCAGAGATGTCCTTCCTGATGTTACCAACTTATCTCCATCCACGAGCAAGAGTCGTCTGCCTCTGTCCCGCATTTGTACCGCAGACCTCCCCTATAACCTTGAAATTTGCAGTGTGGCCAGCTGTTGGCTGCCAGAAGAAAAATCCTGGGGCTGCCGCAAACCTTGTCTTCCTGGGGCTGCCACAAACCTTGTCTTCCTGGGGCTTCCCCAAGCCCCACGTGAGACCCACTGCAGGGGAAGGATGTGAGGTGTGGAGACCTCGCCTTTCTCCGCCGTCAGCCCCACACCCCACTCCCTGTTTTGTGGTGGCTGCAGCAGTGGGAAAGCACGGTCAGCGAGCTAAGGATGAGTGTCCCGGGGCCTTGCTTATCTGATGACGACCTTGGAGAAGTTCCTCCGTGGACACCACAGCAAGGGAGCACACCACTTGCTTTTGGGAGCTCTGTCACACTTCATCTTCCATATTCTGATGGGCTCCATGGTTAAAACACGAGCTAGTTGGGCCAGGTTCATCCCAGACCATATGCTTGTCACATGGTCATCCCTTTACCAGCAATCTTCATCCTTAACTGTGCAGCCCATCCCCTCCCAGAAACAGAGCAACAGACAGAGTTTGAGTCTCTTGAGCATGGCCCAGCCTCCTGCTTAGGACCCATGGAGCAAGTCCTTGAAACACTGTGCTGCTGGAGACTGTGGGAAATTTGGGGAGTCTGGCATACAGGGGACTATTGGGGGACTGGAGACACACTCCATTCCTTCCTCATAGCTGGATAAAAAAAAGTGTCTTTTTCTTGTGTTTCTAATTTGTACCAGGCAGTTGGTGTTTACTTGGCTAGAGCTGTGGCATCAGGCTGTCTTGACCGCATGTCACTGCATGTAGAGCCCGAGTTGGCTGTTGGGTGGAAGATGCCCCAGTGTTTGTGCCCTGGGACTGAGTATAAAGTTATGAAATAGGAAAACCTTTGCAAAAGACTTACCAAAGGATGAGACCCAAGTCTAGGATCTAAACAACCAAGAGTGCTTTTGTATATTAATGCCCATTCTTACACTCTTATCTTTTGTGTGAAATAAGTTGGGATAAACCCACAGCTAGTTCATTTTGATCTCTTGGCAACCATTCTATTCTCTCCAGTCTGAAGTGGCAGCAAAGTCTTAGTCGGGGCTTTGCAATAATCATAAAATTCAGTGGTCAAGATTTGAGCCCACCCTGGTTCAGACCTGCTTGTCTGGGTGAGCCTTCATTGGGGGAAGGGGTATAGGTACTTTTTTATTTTAACTTTTGTTTGTTTTGGAGTTGGGGGGGCACGTGCACAGCTTGTGGGATCTTAGTTCCCTAACCAGGTACTGAACCCAGGTCCCCTGAAGTGGAGGCAGGAGACTCTAACCCGCTGGACTGTCAGAGAATTCTTGGCATAGGTACTTTTATTTATTTATTTTTAATTTATTTAGTTTTAATTGAAGAATAATTGCTTTACAGTATTGTGTTGGTTTCTGCCACACATCAACATGAATCAGCTGTAGGTATACATATGTCCCCTCCCTCTTGAACCTCTTTCCCACCTTCCACCCCATCCCACCCCTCTAGGTTGTCACAAAGTACCAGGTTTGATCTCCTGTATCATACAGCAAATTCCCACTGGCTCTCTATTTTACATTTTGTAATGTATATGTTTCAATGCTACTCTCTTAATTCGTCCCACCCTCTCCTTGCCCCACTGTGTCCACAAGTTTGTTGTCTACGTCTGTGTCTCCATTCCTGCCTTGCAAATATGTTCATCAGTACCATCTTTCTAGGCTCCATACATATGCATTAATATGCGATATTTGTTCTTCTCTTTCTGAATTATTTCACTCTGTATGAGAGGCTCTAGGTGCATTCACCTCATAAGAACTGACTCGAATGTGTTCTTTTTTATGGCTGAGTAAAATTCCATCGTATTTATGTACCACAACTGTCTGGGCATCTAGATTGCTTCCATGTCCTAGCTATTGTAAATAGTGCTGCAGTGAACATTGGGGTACTTGTGTCTTTTTCAGTTATGTTTCCTCGGGGTATATGCCCAGTAGTAGACCATCAGGGAATTCCTGGCATAGGTACTTTTTAAAAGAAACATTTAATTTTGTTATTTTTCATATTTGGAAAGTAAAAGGGAAGGTCTGTTGGTTTCAAAAACCAACTACAGGAGCGAAAGCTTAATAAAATGTATAGAAACTAGTGATTCACAACTAAAGAGCAGGCATAACAGAATGTCTTTGGGACAAGATTCTATCAAAGTTTCCATCACAAGGGACTGAGGTCCTTTTGAGTTTTGTTTGTAAAGGCATTAGTAGTCTGTAGTAGCTGGGACCTTTCTCAAGGGCTCCTTGACATAAACCTCTCAAGTTTATTTTCTCTTGCTGAAGACCACAGCCAAGAACATTCCTTGGAGCCCCAGAACCTGGAAGTAGATAGAAAGTTCCAGAAGTTTTCAAGCAAACGGGAAGGTCCACACTGCATGAAACTTCTGTAGCATGGGAAACCATTTCATGTAACTCCAAGCAGAACAGTCCGTGAAGTTCATTAACCATTTAACTCTAAGCCTCTCCTTGAGCCTGGAGAACTAGGCCCCACTCTAATTATGCCATCTTGCTGCTTCCGGTCTTTTCAGGCCAGAGCTGAACTCTGAGATTTACCCTACTCCTGAAAACTGAGTCTGGGCTCCTTATGGAAGGGGAGATGTGTGGGAGGCCTTTTGAAGTATTCCCCAGTTGGATCCCCTGTTTCTCCCTCCTGCCCTCCCACCCATCATAGTATTGTCCTAATTTTTTCTTTCTCAGCTTCTTCCCTGCCCTGAGGAAGAGAGGCTGAACCAGGCTGTGGACATTAACCCCTGCCTTCCAGGGGCTATTCTCCAGTTTCTGAGAGTGGAGAAAAGCCCAGACATGCTCAGACTTCATCTCTGATTTCCTCTTGGTCGCAAACTTAAAACAAAACTACCTGAAAGTTCAGACCTGAGCCGAGAACTGGGACAAGAAGGACCCAGCCTGCTGCCAGCAGCGCTCAGGCTGGGGAGGAGACTGCAAGGACAGTACGAGGCTGAGTGCATGCAAGCCCATGCCCAAAGGGGAGACACAGACACCAGGACAGGAATCAAAGGTAGACACATATAGGTGATGGGACACTGTCTTTGGACTTGATCAGGGCTTTATTTTATTCCTCCTGAGGCAAATTGATTTTTCCCTCTGTTGCCCCTTATTTATTGCTGAGTAAGATGATCTTTTATAGATTCAGTGCTGAGAGAATAGGATTTCTTGCTTTCTTTGGAGGTTCTGGCATTTCTTTCACAGGGTGCACTTTGCCATCTGTCATGGTCCCAGCATGAGTCAAATGAATATGAATAGGTAAAAAAAATAAGTTTTTAATTAAACTAAATAAAGCAATTAAAACACCTGGCACAAAGGACCTCAAGAAATGGTGCCTCTTATTACTACTACTCTTATGCTCAGCCTTGTTTCTATAGTTTACACTCTTCATGCCCAGTGGGCCTGGAGCTGAGCCCCAATCTGGTAAGTGAGACCTCTGTCCCCAGCAACCTGCTACTCCATTGCAAACAACAGAATCAGTGTAGCAAAATTAACCACAAGGTCAAAATCTGACTTTGAACTGTGAAGGTAGAGCATTTGACACTTGTACTGCCAACTGCTTTCTATAGTAGCTTGAGTACCTGCCATATAGCACCTCCTGATACTTATTTTTTCAGAGCTAACAATGTATTTGATAGTCATTGGATGTCAACTCAGATTCAGATTAAGCTGCTCATAAATCCTGCATTTATCCTACCAGGCTTTCATGAGCGAGGCTGTAAAAGCACAGAATGTTTACAGGATTCAGAGCTGACTGCCTGCACCCAAAACCTGGGGCATTTCTTGCTGTGACCCACCCTGAAGGAGAAAGGAAGTGGATCTTCAGGCTCTTTGGCCCCTCTTTGTAATGGTTCAGACAGATTCTCTCATTAAAGCTTCCTCCTTAATTACTGACATACATGCAATTCAAGTTACTTTCTTGCAATTATGTTATTCAGCAATAATTGGATTTCTAGTTTTAATTGGGCCCTAAATTAGCAATAGCTTTCATGAAAGCCATTACAGTGATTTCTAACTACAGTTTTTGCTGCTTTTTGAGTACATTATATTTCAAACAGAATGATTCACCAGTGGAAGAAGTCACAGCTGTGGCGAACTCTTACATGGGTTGCTCTTAATGATTACAAGTTGGGTGCTATTCTGTTGTAACTAAACATTTGCTGCAAATACTATCCCTTGAGTATTGCTATGTCACAAGAGAGGCAGCCTCTTGCCCAAGGTTAAAACACACAATTCTGTCTGTGATGAAGATCCAGTCATGTAAGCAGCTATTTAGCTTGGTTAAATGGGGAAGAGGATCTATTTCTTACCATCTGCTAATGCAGATAAACATGATACAAAATAAAGAAAATCAAATTATTCTTGCAAACTATTGAAATCAAATTTTTTTTGAACCTATAGAAGGAAATCCCTTTGGTTTCTTCCATTCCTAATGCAACCATCTACCCAAATCAGCTCAACAAATGGGCTGAGTGTCAGCTACATGCTAGTCATTGCAGAGGACACTAAGCTATTAATAGTTAAGAGACAATATTGTGATGCCGTTAAGAGTATTAATATAAGCTTTGGAGTCAGACCACTTGGATTAGAATTCAAGGTTTGCTACTTCCTGGCTGTGCGACCTTAGGCAAATTACTTAATTTTTGAGGTTCTATTTTCTCATTTGTAAAATATACCACAAGGTAGTTGTGTGGATGAAGTGATTTGCTACATGTAAAGAACTTTTTAAAGTGCTGGCATGTGGTAATCACTTATTAAGTGTTAGTTCTATTACTCTGGTTTAAGGTGGTGAGGGCAAATCTACATTACTCATCACTCTATTCCCAGAATCCGGAATAGTGATTGATAGAAGACAAGTGCTCAAGACGGGCATTTAGTCTAATAGGGAAACCCACGACTACAGAGAGTACCTTAAGAAAGAAGGGATTTAAAGGAGAGAGTAACTGTATCTAGTTTGGGGTATACCAGTCAGGACATTTGGTAGTAAATGGATAGAACATCCAAAAGAAATAATTGAGGAGCATTTCATGAAATAACTACTTACAAAGGTATGGGGCAAATTAATAGAAACAAGCAAAACTGGTAAAGCACTGCAGGCTTAGCAAAAGCAGACTGCTGCCAACGCAGAAGGGGACTTCCCAGGTGGCTCAAGGGTATAGAATTCACCTGCCAATGAAGCAGAGGCCAGAGATACAGGTTTGATCCCTGGGTCCGGAAGATCACATGGAGTAGGAAATGGCAACCCACTCCAGTATTCTTGCCTGGAAATCTCCACGGACAGAGGAGCCTGGCGGGCTACAGTCCATGGGGTTGCAAGGAGTCAGACACAACTGAGCACACACACATACATTATCATCTCTAGACCTCAGAGTGTCTGAAAGGGCAGAAGCAGTCAAGGGCTGCAGCTGTCAGTGCAGAGTGCCACCTCTGCCACCTGTAGCTAAACAAGAAGGGCATCAGGGCAATAATACCCTGACTGCTCTCTCTCTCTTTCCCTCTGATACTGTACAATTGGCCAAACTCAATTAGAAACCAGAGGGTCAATGACACAATCCATATAGACTAGCCTCCTAGGCACCCATCACAGTGAACAAGGGTGGAGAGTGAATCTGGAGAAATAGGTGGAGAACATTTAATTTAGGGGGAAAGTAGGAAGAGATTTGATAGGGGAGGAATTTAACTTGAGCCTTTTAGCAAGGTTGGGATATTTATGCAAGGTGAAGTTGAAAGGGTGGGAAAGGCGTCCCAGGTGGAAGGAACAGTATGAGCATATCAAGGCAGGAAATAGATTTAAGAATCAAAATTAATCCAATTTGACTGTTTAGAATAGGACATAAACTTGTAAGAAAAGACAACATTGAAAAGATAGGGCATTTCACAGAATGTCTCAATGCCAGAGCAAGATGGGAGACTTGGTTCTGGAGGCAGCAGAGGCCACTGAAGTCAGGGGTCCAGCAGATAAGGATCAGAATTATGGCCTCAGTTCAGTTCAGTTCAGTCACTCAGTCATGTCCGACTCTTTGTGACCTCATGAATCGCAGCACGCAAGGCCTCCCTGTCCATCACCAACTCCCGAAGTTCACTCAGACTCGCATCCATCGAGTCAGTGATGCCATCCAGCCATCTCATCCTCGGTCGTCCCCTTCTCCTCCTGTCCCCAATCCCTACCAGCATCAAAGTCTTTTCCAATGAGTCAACTCTTCGCATGAGGTGGCCAAAGTACTGCAGTTTCAGCTTTAGCATCATTCCTTCCAAAGAACACCCAGGACTGATCTCCTTCAGAATGGACTGGTTGGATCTCCTTGCAGTCCAAGGGACTCTCGAGAGTCTTCTCCAACACCACAGTTCAAAGGCATCAGTTTTTCGGTGCTCAGCCTTCTTCACAGTCCAATTCTCACATCCATACATGACTACTAGAAAAACCATAGCCTTGACTAGACAGACCTTAGTCAGCAAAGTAATGTCTCTGCTTTTGAATATGCTATCTAGGTTGGTCATAATTTTCCTTCCAAGGAGTAAGTGTCTTTTAATTTCATGGCTGCAATCACCATCTGCAGTGATTTTGGAGCCCCAAAAAATAAAGTCTGACACTGTTTCCACTGTTTCCCCATCTATTTCCCATGGAGTGATGGGACTGGATGCCATGATCTTCGTTTTCTGAATGTTGAGCTTTAAGCCAACTTTTTCACTCTCCACTTTCACTTTCATCAAGAGGCTTTTTCGTTCCTCTTCACTTTCTGCCATAAGGGTGGTGTCATCTGCATATCTGAAGTTATTGATATTTCTCCTGGCAGTCTTAATTCCAGCTTGTGTTTCTTCCAGTCCAGGGTTTTTCATGATGTACTCTGCATAGAAGTTAAATAAGCAGGGTGACAATATACAGCCCTGATGTACTCCTTTTCCTATTTGGAACCAGTCTGTTGTTCCATGTCCAGTTCTAACTGTTGCTTCCTGGCCTGCATACAGATTTCTCAAGAGGCAGGTCAGGTGGTCTGGTATTCCCATGTCTTTCAGAATTTTCCAGTTTATTGTGATTGACACAGTCAAAGGCTTTGGCATAGTCAATAAAGCAGAAATAGATGTTTTTCTGGAACTCTCTTGCTTTTTCCATGATCCAGCGGATGTTGGCAATTTGATCTCTGGTTCCCCTGCCTTTTCAAAAACCAGCTTGAACATCAGGAAGTTCACGGTTCATGTATTGCTGAAGCCTGGCTTGGAGAATTTTGAGCGTCTAATTTTATACAAGTGCATCAGAAATACACAGAAGAACTACACAAGAAAGATCTTAATGACTTGGATAACCATGATGGTGTGGTCACTCAGAACCAGACATACTGGAGTATGAAGTCAAATGGGCCTTACGAAGCATTACTACTATGAACAAAGCTAGTGGAGGCAACAGAATTCCAGCTGAGCTATTTCAATTTCTAAAAGATGATGCTGTAAGAATTAAAGATTTTAAAATTTTAAAAATAAAAAAAATAAAAAATAAAAATAAAAAATAAAATAAAAAATAAAAAAAAGAAGGCATTAATATTTAAGGAAACTTGGATGAGGGTTACATATTTTCCAATATTTTTAAAATTCTGAAATTATTATAAAATAAAAATTAAAAACATTTAAAAGTAAAAAAAAATAAAATAAAAAAATAAAATAAAAGATGATGCTGTTAAAATGCTACACTCAATGCATCAGCAAATTTGGAAAACTCAGTAGTGGCCACGTACTGGAAGAAGTCAGCTTTCATTCCAATCCCAAAGAAGGGCAATGCCAAAAAATGTTCAAACTACCATACAATTGCACTCATTTCACATGCTAGCAAGATTATGTTCAAAATCCTTCAAGCTAGGCTTCAGCAGTACATGAACCAAGAACTTCCAGATGTATAGGTTGGGTTTCAAAGAGACAAAGGAACCAGAGATCAAATTGCCAATATTTGTTGGATCATAGAGAAAGCAAGGGAATTCCACAAAAATATCTACTTCTGCCTCATTCACTACACTAAAGCCTTTGGCTATATGGACCACAACAAACTGTGGAAAATTCTTAAAGAGATGGGAATACCAGAGCACCTAACTCGTCTCCTGACAAACCTGTATGCAAGTAAAGAAGCAAAAGTTAGAACTGGGAACAACTGACTGGTTCAAAATTGGTAAAGGAATACGACAAGGCTGTGTATTGTCATTCTACTTATTTAACTTATATGCGGAGTACATCATGCAAAATGCCAGGATAGATGAATCACAAGCTGGAATCAAGATTGCCAGGCGAAATATTAGCAACCTCAGCTATGTAGATGATAACCACTCTAATGGCAGAAGGTGAATAGGAACTAAAGAGTCTCTTAATGAAGGTCAAAGAGGAGAGTGAAAAAGCTGGCTTAAAACTCAACATTAAAAAACTAAGATCATGAAATCTGATCCCATCACTTCATGGCAAACAGATGGGGAAACAATGGAAACAGTGATAGACTATATTTTCCTGGGCTCCAAAATCACTGCAGCTGGTGACTGCAGCCATGAAATTAATAAACACTTGCTCCTTGGAAGGAAAGCTCTGACAAACCTAGACAGTGTATTAGAAAGCAGAGACATCACTTTGCCAACAAAGGTTCATATAATCAAATCTATGGTTTTTCCAGTAGTCATGTATGGATGTGAAAGTTGCACCACAAAGAATGCTGAGCTACAGAAGAATTGATACTTTTGAATTGTGGTACTGGAGAAGATTCTTGAGAGTCCCTTGGACTGCAAGGAGATCAAACCAGTCAATCCTAAAGGAAATCAGCCCTGAATATTCATTGGAAGGACTGTTGGCTGAAGCTGAAGCTCAAGTACTTTGACCACTTCATGTGAAGAGCTGACTCATTGGAAAAGACCCTGATGCTGGGAAATATTGAAGGCAAAAAGGAGAAGAGGGCAGCAGAGGATAAGATGGTTAGATAGCATTACCAACTGAATGGACATGAATTTGAGCAAACACTGGGAGATAGTGGAGGATAGAGGAGCCTGGCGTACTGCAGTCCATGGAGTCACAAAGAGTCAGACAAGACTTAGCAACTGAACAAAACAATCAGAAAAGACTGGAAAGGGCAAAGATTAGTGCTAATAATATGATCTGAGAGGCGTGAATATTCGTCCAAGGGGAAGAAAAACAAAAAACAGTGTGAACCCAGGTGTAAGCAACAAGGGTGGGACTAAGGAAGCAGATGGGTTGTGTGAGGAGGGGGACAGGGGTCAAGAGTTCACAAAGAGTCAAAGACCATTCCAATGTGTTTGGCTTGGATGGCTAGGTGCTTAAAAGGAGGAAGGCAAGGATAGAGGGGATGTGAGAAGATTCAGCTCTTGTGAACAGAGGAGTACTGAGAAACAAGTCAGTGAGTGTCCTCACATGTATTCCCCACAGACCTCACACAGCACCCTTGGATGCCAGCCAGCTGGATTCTACTCCAACTCATTTCTACTTGGACTCATCACTGTTACTCTGAGAGCCCACTGGTTGACCTGATTTGGTTTCTTTGGTACATGACTCATTTTTAGGCCCCTGGTTGCTTCTCATCCTGAAGCTCAACCCTGGTTCTGAAGCCACCTTTCATTAACCTCAGGCCTTCAAGCCTCTTGTGTTTAATTACTCACTCAGCTCTGGACCCATTCATATTCAGGCTACAGCAATGCTGTTCTTCAGAACTTTCTGTGATGATGAACGTGTTCTATACCTTCACTGTCCAGCATGGTAGCCACTAGCACATGTGATTAGCAAGACTGAGGAAATGAACCTTTAATTTTAATTAATTCTAATTTGGATAGCCAAGAGGTAGGAAGCTCATTTCAGTGGGAAGGATTAAAAAGAATGAAGGTTTGTTAGATTTTGATTTTTTTTAACAGATTTTGCAGGAGCTAGCCCTGGAGAAACTATTGTAAAAGTGAAGTTTGTCTTTAGCATGTTTCCAGCTTTACTTCTTCCCTTCCATATGTATAGTTATCAATCAGAAGGTTTCCCCGGTGGCTCAGACGGTAAAGTGTCTGTCTGCAATGCAGGAGACACAGGTTCTATCCCTGCGTTGGGAAGATCCCTTGGAGAAGGAAATGGCAGCCTACTCCAGTATTCTTGCCTGGAAAATCCCATGGACGGTGGAGCCTGGTAGGCTATGGTCCATGGGGTCACAAAGAGTCGGACACGACTGAGCAACTTCACTTCACTTCACTTCACTTCCATCAGAAGCTACTCTGAGCTCCCCACAGCAGTGCTTAGCCTGGACCCGCTTTGCCCTACCTCTCCTTGGAACATCTACAATGTGTGTCACAGCTGCCACAAACTTGTCTCCCCACCAAGCGATGTCCGAGCACTGCTGCTAAGTCGCTTCAGTCATGCCCGACTCTGTGTGACCCCATAGACAGCAGCCCACCAGGCTCCCCTGTCCCTGGGATTCTCCAGGCAAGAACACTGGAGTGGGTTGCCATTTCCTTCTCCAATGCATGAAAGTGAAAAGGGAAAGTAAAGTCACTCAGTCGTGTCCGACTCTTAGTGACCCCATCGACTGCAGCCCACCAGGCTCCTCCATCCATGGGATTTTCCAGGCAAGAGTACTGGAGTGGGGTGCCATTGCCTTCTCCAAGCACTAGGCAACTAAAACAAAGAAAACAGGACCACACAGGGGCAGGGCCAATCAGACAAAACTGTCCAGCTGATCCCCTTCTGGGGAATGAAAATTCTAAAGATCACTCTAAATCCTGCTCTAGGTTTTATCCATAGGATTTTTTTTTTCAGCATGACTTTATTTCATCCTCACTTTAAGAAAATAAATTTACTGTGAAATCTAAAAGATACAAATGGGCTTATTTACAAAACAGAAATAGAATCACAGATATAGAAAAAAGACTTACAGTTACCAAAGGGGAAGAGCAGGGGGAGGAATAAATGAAGAATTTGGGATTAACAGACACACAGAATTATATTAACATATAAAATAGATAAACAACAAAGTCCTACTGTAAAGTACGGAAAACTATATTCAATATCTTATAATAACCTATAATGAAAAAGAAAAAAGAATATATATATGTATAACTGAAACACTTTGCATTTTAATGTTCTAAAATACTGCATAATTTAATTATGTTGTGTTTATGATTTAAAGCTTCTCTCCCCACGCAAGAATGTAAGCACAAGGGCAGGAAATTTTGTGTATATTGTTCATTGCTACACCAAATTACCAAGAGCAGGGTCTGTTGGATGAATGAATTGGTCCTGGTGTGGGAGACATGGGCTGTGGAGAGTGGTACAAAAAGGCATCAAGATTCTAAGAGTGAGTTTAAACTGGAACAGGATCCCAGACAACAGCTGAAGGGTACAAGAAATAGGATTTAGCTCAAGATAAGGCCAAAATGTAAAATCTGTGGGCAATTCCCAAAGAACAATCATTCCTGACCACTAGGTTAGAAAAGACTGTGAAAACAACCCTGACTCCAGCAAATGAACATTGTAATCAATTCGTTATGTCTGCCATGAGTGCAGGACTGGTCACCCAGACGCTCTGTATTTGTCTATCTTGACTAGAGAAATTAAGGAGTAAGGCTTCAGCCCAAGGGCCTGTGATTCAGGCCAGCTGTTCAATCCAGTAAAGGAATTTGAGGCCACTGAAAAAAACAAAAGCACTCACCTAGTCATCCAACCTGTTAAACACAGCAGAATGATATTAGGAAGAAATACAAGTGATGCCTATGTCCCCTACAGAATACAACATATGTCAAAATAAAGACATCAGGATGCATCCACTGGTTCAAGCAATGTCTACTTATCATCTCTGTTCCAAGCATCATTCTAGGCACATTTATTCTGGAAGACACAGCTTTAATGAAACACAAAATTCCCTGCCTTCAAGAAGCTTACAATCTAGTGACAATAATCACGGTAGCCAAAATATACAGTGTGATATATAGTGGCTAGAATTAAGCAGAATGGAGGTTAGAAAGTATGTATGGAAGTAGAACTGTTGAAATTTCAGATAGAGTAGCCCAGGAGGGCTTCACGCAACTGATAAATTGAAGATCCGCCTCTTGTGGGCTAGAAATCCTAACTACAACCGAATTGCATTAGGATGGCTTGACTATTTTGGTGATACTGGGCTTGCAGACACCAGACTTCATACCTAGAGAACATTCTCTAGAGGGGAACAGGATGCTGGCTCTGTTTGTTGTGAGTCTTAGCTGGTTCTTTGGAGGACTTCGCACTGCACTCTCTCCTGGCACAGACAATGCCATGGGCCTTCTTAGCAGTCTGATGAAGGCTGAATTCCTTTTTAGAATAATTTTTTCGGACATAAAATAAAATCCATGGTATTACAAAGGAAAAAAATTTATATTGAAATTTAACTATCAAGTATTTTAATAAATTAGTCACATATTAATAGTAATATATATGATTCTTTATTAATGTGTTAAATAATAAAATCTAGAGACAGGTATAATAGCTACCATAATTTCAAAGAGAGAATAATTGAAACAATTTTGATATGTCTGATTAATAACATAATATGACAAAAAATTGATTTCTATTGCTGACAGTCTCTTGGGGTTTGTAGTTGAATAAATGCTACACATCTATAGTAGAATCCTACATTTTTAGTTGAATAAATGCTAAATTTCAGCTATAGGTAAGCTAAAATAAAATAGTAATCTTTCCCCAGTCCAAGCTCATGGACTCCCTGAATTTGAGTTCCACTGGCCGAATCCTGTCATGCTTGTCTCCATGGCCACAATAGGCAGATGCTACTGAAAGCAGAGCTAACACAGAGTATTGATTCAAAGGGCTATTACCTTTCCTTAGAGATAGAAAACAGTTGAACTATTTGGCTTGCTGAGCCTTTTCTATTCCCAAATTCTGATTATACATAATCATGAGGAAGATGGTCATGGATAGCTTGTGGAGACCATTTCATTAATTTATAATCAATTTTCATAAAATTTACTCATTTAGCAAATATATATTGAGCACAAATTATATAACAGGCACTCTTATATATGTATTCTATATGTGTGGTGTATTCTATATACTAGGAATATATTAATAAACAAATAGATCTTCCAAAAAGCCCTTCCCTCATAACCTTGAGATTCCAGTGGAGAGAGGTTGGCGGATAGTAATGGTAGTAAGACAATAAACTCAAACAAATGATATAAACAATATCATAGACAGGAGACAAGTGCTATGAAAATATATATATAACATTGTAAGGAGTCAGAGGGAGACATGCAACTTTAAATGGACAGATCATGGTAAAGTTGATTAGGAAGTTGAAGGTGATATTTAAGAAAACACTTGAAGGAAATTAAATTAATCAAATGACTTATCTCTCCCAAAGTGAACACATTTTCTGTGTCAATAGGCAGTGTGGCTAACACAAGGAGTTCAAGAATGGAACCCAACATGTACCCCCAATGTTCACTGCAGCGCTATTTACAACAGCCAGGACATGGAAGCAACCAAGACGTACACGGACAGAGGAATGGATAAAGAGGTTGTGGTACATACATACAATGGAATATTCAGTTCAGTTCAGTTCAGTCACTCAGTCGTGTCTGACTCTTTGCGATCCCATGAATTGTAGCACGCCAGGCCTCCCTGTCCATCACCAACTCCCGGAGTTCACTCAGACTCACATCCATTGAGTCACTGATGCCATCCAGCCATCTCATCCTCGGTCGTCCCCTTCTCCTCCTGCCCCAAATCCCTCCCAGCATCAGAATCTTTTCCAATGAGTCAACCCTTCACATGAGGTGGCCAAAATACTGGAGTTTCAGCTTTAGCATCATTCCTCACAAAGAACACCCAGGACTGATCTCCTTCAGAATGAACTGGTTGGATCTCCTTGCAGTCCAAGGGACTCTCGAGAGTCTTCTCCAACACCACAGTTCAAAAGCATCAGTTCTTCGGTGCTCAACTTTCTTCACAGTCCAACTCTTACATCCATACATGACCACTGGAAAAACCATAGCCTTGACCAGACAGACCTCAGTCGGCAAAGTAATATCTCTGCTTTTTAACATGCTATCTAGGTTGGTCATAACTTTCCTTCCAAGGAGTAAGCGTCTTTTAATTTCATGGCTGCAATCACCATCTGCAGTGATTTTGGAGCCCAAAAAAAATAAAGTCTGACACTGTTTCCACTGTTTCTCCATCTATTTCCCATGAAGTGATGGGACCAGATGCCATGATCTTCCTTTTCTGAATGTTGAGCATTAAGCCAACTTTTTCACTCTCCTCTTTCACTTTCACCAAGAGGCTTTTTAGTTCCTCTTCACTTTCTGCCATAAGGATGGTATCATCTGCATATCCGAGGTTATTGATATTTCTCCCAGCAATCGTGATTTCAGCTTGTGCTTCTTCCAGCCCAGCGTTTCTCATGATGTACTCTGCATATAAGTTAAATAAGCAGGGTGACAAAATACAGCCTTGACATACTCCTTTCCCAATTTGGAACCAGTCTGTTGTTCCATGTCCAGTTTTAACTGTTGATTCCTGACCTGCATACAGGTTTCTCAAGAGGAAGGTCAGGTGGTCTGGTATTCCCATCTCTTTCAGAATTTTCCACACTTTATTGTGATCCACACAGTCAAAGGCTTTGGCATAGTCAATGGAATATTACTCAACCATAAACAGGAACAAATTTGAGTCAGTTGCAGTGAGGCAGATGAACCCAGAGCCTGTTATACAGAGTGAAGTAAGTCAGAAAGAGAAAAACAAATATTTTAAAAATGGTACTGATGAACTCATTTGTAGGGAAGGAGTGGAGACACAGATGTAGATAACGAACTTGTGGACACAATGGAGGAGTCCAGCTCAGTTGCTCAGTCATGTCTGACTCTTTGAGACCCCATGGACTGCAGCACACCAGGCTTCCCTGTCCATCACCAACTCCCAGAGCTTTCTCAAATTCATGTCCATCAAGCCAGTGATGCCATCAACCATCTCATACTCTGTCATCCCCTTTTCCTCCTGCCTTCAATCTTTCCCAGCATCAGGGTCTTTTTAAATGAGTCAGTTCTTTGCATCGTGGCCAAAGTATTGGAGTTTCAGCTTCAGCATAAGCCCTTCCAGTGAATATTCCGGGTGGATTTCCTTCAGGATTGACTGGTTGGATCTCCTTGAAGTCCAAGGGACTCTCAAGAGTCTTCTCTAACAACACAGTACAAAAGCATCAATTCTTTGGTGCTCAGCTTTCTTTATGGTCCAACTCTCACATCCATACATGACCACTGGAAAAAACCATAGCTTTGAATAGATGGACTTTTGTCGGCACAGTAATGTCTCTGTTTTTTAATATGCTGTCGGGGTTGGTCATAGCTTTTCTTCCAAGGAGCAAGTGTCTTTTAATTTCATGGCTGCAGTCACCATCTGCAGTGATTTTGGAGGCCAAGAAAATAAAGTCTGTCACTGTTTCCATTGTTTCCCCATCTATTTGCCATGAAGTGATTGGACTGGATGCCATGATCTTAGTTTTTTGAATGTTGAGTTTTAAGCCAGCTTTTTCACTCTTCTCTTTCACTTTCATTAAGAGGCTCTTTAGTTCCTCTTTGCTTTCTTTCTTCTATAAAGATGGTGTCATCTGCATATCTGAAGTTATTGATATTTCTCCCACCAATCTTGATTCTAGCTGTGCTTCATCCAGCCCAGCATTTCGCATGATGTACTCTGCATATAAGTTAAATAATCAGGGTGACAATATACAACCTTGGGGTACTCCTTTCCCAATTTGGAACCAGTCCATTGCTCCAAATCTGGTTCTAACTGTCACTTCTTGGCCTGCATAAAGATTTCTCAGGAGGCAGGTAAGGTGGTCTGGAATTCCCATCTCTTTTAAGAATTTCCCACAGTTTGTTGTGATCCACACTGTCAAAAGTTTTGGGGTAGTCAATAAAGTAGAAGTAGATGTTTTTCTGGAACTCTCTTGCTTTTTCTATGATCCAGAGGATGTTGGCAATTTGATCTCTGGTTCCTCTGCCTTTTCTAAGCCCAGCTGGAACATCTAGGAGTGCTCGGTTCATGCACTGTTGGAGCCTCACTTGGAGAGTATTGAGCAGTACTTTGCTAGCATGTGAGATGAGTGCAACTGTGCAGTAGTTTGAACATAGGAATGAAAACTGATCTTTTCCAGTCCTGTGGCCACTGCTGAGTTTTCCACATTTGCTAGCATATTGAGTGCAGCACTTTTACAGTGTCATCTTTTAGAATTTGAAATAGCTCAGCTAGAATTCCATCACCTCCACTAGCTTTGTAGTGATGCTTCCTAAGGCCCACTTAACTTCTCATTCCAGGATGTCTGGCTCTAGGTGAGTGATCACACCATCATAGTTATCTGGGTCATGAAGATCTTTTTTGTATAGTTCTGTGTATTCTTGCCACCTTGTCTTAATACTTTCTGCTTCTGTTAGATCCATAGCATTTCTGTTCTTTATTGTGCCCATCTTTGCATGAAGTGTTCCCTTGGTATCTCTAATTTTCTTGAAGAGATCTCTAGTCTTTCTCATTCTATTGCTTTCCTCTATTTCTTTGCACTGATCACTGAGGAAGGCTTTCTTATCTCTCCTTGCTATTCTTTGGAACTCTGCATTCAGATGGGTATATCTGGGGAAAAGAGAAGGTAGGACAAATTAAAGTATATACTACCATGTGTAAAATAGATAGCTAGTGGGAAGCTGCTATATAACACAAGGAGCCCAGCCTGGTGCTTTGTGATAAGCTAAAGGGGCAGGATTAGGGGGTGGTTGGAGGGAGACTCAAAAGGGAGGAGTTGTATATATACAGTTATGACCGATTTGTGACGGTATACAGCAGAAACCAACACAAACATTGTAAAGCGATTATCCTCTCATTAAATTTTAAAAAATAAACAAAAGCTCATGATAAAAACAAAAACAAAACACAAGAAAGAACAGAGTCAAGAATCCTTGTCCCTGTCCACTCTCTACCAATTGACTTTTCCTGGACTAGTTTCCTCATCTGTGAAAGGAGAGAGTCCTAAACTAGGTCAGCTGTTACAGATCCACGATTGGCACAACCATCAGGTGGTGGAGGTGACTGGGGGCCCTGGAGGGAGATGCTGCTGCTAGAGGCTAAGCAGGGAAAGATCTGAGTCACTTCCTCAGCTTCAGCCTTTGATCTGTTTTATATAATGCGGCTGCAAATCAGATTTTATTTGAAAAAATTGTTTCACTACAAACCCTCCTTCCAAAGAAGTCTGAAAACCATCAATAGTAATTATAAAATTTTGTCTTTTAAATATCTTTTAAATAAAAATTTTTAATTACTTTAATAAATAATAAAAATAATTTAAATAATTATTCAAAAGAGAAATCATAATGGTGCTGTACACTGCAGCCTTGATTCTTCCCTTCTCACAGCTTGCCTGTGATTTCACTACTTCTTTGGGCTTTATTTCATTACTTTACACACAGAGGCATTTAGAGTGATGATAATGAGTTTCAAAACAAATCTAATGAAATGTGCATTTCTGTAGAAGTGTGAGTCCCTAGAATAAACAAGTATTGATTTAGGGAACCAAATTACACAGCAACCAGGGGAGGGGGGCTGCCCCAGGAAGATACACGTGCAGCCTGCATCTCCTTGCCCTTCTTCCTGGCGCTGCACTGCCCCGACACCCCCACCTGCTCCACTAATACACTCCGGATTGATTCTATTAAAGGATCATCTGATCATTTCCATTGAAAGTAGTCCTCCAGTTGACACAGGGGTGTGCTCACCTAGAGGAATTTTCTAATAGGCGATAGATCGTCAGTACAGGACCTGCTCAGTCAGACATCAGACACAGCATACCCACATAACTGATTAGATTGCTCTCCCCATAAATATTCCACCACCAAGGAAGAGATTTACGATATTGTATCTTCAGTTCAATTTTCAGAACGATTTACAGCTCACACACATCCAAAAACTTATTACCAACTGCATTATTTGAAAACAAAGCGATAACTTGCTCTCCTCCGAGAGAAACGGAGAAGCCTTCCCCTGTGCCCTCCCTCCCCCACTATCTCTGCCACCGCTATTACCAGGAGATATATATATATATAAAACAAACCTCCTAAGTGAAGTTACAAAGCACACATGCTGCACGGCGCCTAGTAGTCTATTAAGTGAAAAGCCTTCAGAGGATCATGTATTTGTCTTCAAACTGGCAACCTTGACAGAACTTTTCAAGAAACTGTGAGGCCCAGAGCAGAGACTGTGCTGAGAATCCATAAGGCCCCGGGAGCATCCTCCTGATAACCACTGACACCAACTGTTAGTCAACAACAGTGCTCTAAGTTCACCCGACTTCATGGCTTCTGTCCATGGGAGGCCCAAGGTGACTTTGCAGCATTGTCCCCAGCCCTGACTGCACATCAGAAACCCCAAGGGAATATTTTTTAAGAAAAGACTGTCCTCCCCACACTCCGCCAGCCCCGTATTTAGCCATTTCAGTTTAATTGGTTTAGGGTAGAGCCCAGACATCAGTATTTTCAAAAGAAAATCCAAAAGATTTCCTTTTGGATTTCATTTTCAAAAGAACAATCTAGGTGATTCTAATGTAACAGAGGTGGGAGCTTCTGATGCCATGTTCTAGAGATTTAGTTTCCTGAGCAGTGAACTACAGGACAAAGTTGCTTTGACAAACAGGGCTGATGTATACATAGGGCTGAATTGTTAACTAACCTTGGTAGTTCACACTAGTGCCTGGCACACTAAATATGAGTTGAATTCATCATTGAATAAACATCAAGCTGTGGACAGGGCTTACTCCACGGTCATCATCAACGAGTGACAACTAGTGTTGCTAATCAAAATGCCTTTCTAAAAACCTTTTAATTTATAGTTTTTTTCAACAAAAATGTTCTTATTTGACCCTTGCTTTCCCATGCAAAAGGCATTATCTCCTCTCAGGACCAATTTTTTGTTGTTGCATTATCACATAATAGGGAGAATTCTGAAACCAGATACTGTATTGAACTGTGGTGTTGGAGAAGACTCTTGGGAGTCCCTTGGACAGCAAGGAGGTCCAACCAGTCCATCCTAAAGGAGATCAGTCCTGAGTGTTCATTGGAAGGACTGATGTTGAAGCCAAAACTCCAACACTTTGGCCACCTGATGCGAAGAGCTGACTCATTTGAAAAGACCCTGATGCTGGGAAAGATTGAGGGCAGGAGGAGAAGGGGACGACAGAGGATGAGATGGTTGAATGGCATCACCGACTTGATGGACATGAGTTTGGGTAAACTCCAGGAGTTGGTGATGGACAGGGAGGCCTGGCGTGCTGTGGTCCATGGGGTCGCAAAGAGTCGGACACAACTGAGCGACTGAACTGTAAGAAAAGTACCAGGATCTAGCACTGGCATGCAGCTTTTTAACCCTAAAATATTTGCCTGTATCCTGTTTCAGTAACACATTGAAGAAGAAATGCTCATCGTCTCCATTTACCACTCCTCATTTATTGAGAATACATTTTTCCCATGACTAACTTCATACTGTAATGAAAAAGGAAAACTATATCCCAACATTCAACATCCTTACAAAAAATCAGTGAAAACCTCTGTAGAGGCAAAATCACAACATGAAAAGTTTCAAATTAAAATGTCCATTTTCATTTTAGTTCCAACAGCATTAAAGCCGTTTTCTAATCAAATAGGAGTGGGACACCAGTCACATCTCTACATGAAATGCACTTCCTGTTAACACGTACAGTACAGTCATCTGGCCCGTTTCATCGATTGGTGCCAATAGCCACACCATCAATCCCACTGGGGAAGCAGCCCTGAAGACCAGCGTTGGTAATAAAGGCAGCTAGAAGAGCTAGTGCCACTTAGCTGAGTTCCAGATGATAAATGGATACAACTGCAGGGGCACCCCACTCCAGTACTCGTGCCTGGAGAATCCCATGGACAGAGGAGCCTGGTAGGCTGCAGTCCATGGGGTTGCTAAGAGTCGGACACGACTGAGCGACTTCACTTTCACTTCTCACTTTCATGCATTGGAGAAGGAAATGGCAACCCACTCCCGTGTTCTTGCCTGGAGAATCCCAGGGATGGCGGAGCCTGGTGGGCTACCGTCTATGGGGTCGCACAGAGTCGGACACGACTGAAGTGACTTAGCCACAGCAGCAGCAGGCTCAGGTATACCAAAGAAGGGGGATTCTGAAAAAGTAGCCACTGCAGTAGTTCACACAATTATCAGCCCATTTAATTGAGATTACCTTCTTCCTCTGTTTTCTCATTCTGAGTTCTGTTCCACATCACTTCGGTGGTCTTGTGATTCACTCACACTAAATCATCCTTTTAAAACTAGGTCCTTCATAGTCACAACTCAAAATTTTCGAGTTTCATTCAGATTTGGCCACTTTGAAAGCCACCTTTAGACTGCTCTTTAAACTATGAATAATTTTCACCCCCTCAGCCAATCAGGGCGACCCCTACCACATTCTTTTGAGGTGCGTGTTCCCCCAGGATTGCCTGCAATGCTTGCATCTTTGAAAAATATCTGTAATAAAATTCAAATACCTTCAAAAATGAACATAAATAAAAACATAATATCCTCCAAATGATTTATAAAATACTAAAACATTCACTTTCCTGTCTCCCTATCTGTCAAGAGTGCACTGCAGCACGGATCCTTGGGGTGGTGGGGCTGCTCTGGGTTCCCCTGCAGAGTCTTCCGCCCGCGCTGCCTTGACAACGGAGAACACCCGGAAGTCTGCCGGTTCTCAGAGAATGTCGCTCCGTTTATGCATCAAAGCGCCAGGCTGGTTTTATCCGTGGCGAAATGGTGTAGCGCTGTATCTCCTCCTTACAGGGCTCTGATTTTAGCAAAAATGCTGGGATGAAAAAGTCTGTCAGGACATCAACAAGGGTGGGGGGGATGAAGAGTGAAACGCCTTACCCTTAGGGGATTTTATTCGCGCTCCAGTCTTAGAGAAAAGCACTGTGGAGCTAAGTTCACTCCTCCACCCACCTCAGCCTTCCCCGTTCCCTGCCGATCCCCAGTTCCCTGCCGTGGAAACCGCAGGGGCGCCTGGAGTGGACTTAGGCAGTAGTTGACATGCACAGAATCCCCGGAGAGCTTTTGGAAACACAGGTTTCTGGGGTCCAGAGAGTTTTGATTCAGAAGCTCTGTGGTGAGACCTGAAAACCTACGTTTCTTTTTCCCCCCAGCTGTATTAAAATATAATTGACACATAACATTGGATAAGCTTAAGGTATACAACGTGATGATTTGAGAGAGATATATATATACACATGATGGTTGCAAAATGATTACCACAATAAGTTTAGTTATCACATCCATCACTTCATATAGGGTGTGTGTGTGTGTGTGTGTGTGTGTGGTGTGTGTGTGTGTGTGTGTGTCATGAGAACTTTTAAGGTCAATCCCCATGGCAGCTGTGAGGAATTCAACAAGAGGCTCTAGTCAGGCTCTCTCACCCCATGCTCTTATGCCCTCTCGCCCCATGTGCTGTAAACAATGACTTTGCACAGTTATGTAACAGCGGAGAGCACTTGTAGCAGTCACTGCATACGCACGTCATGAGGTACTCACTTGGCCACAGGCTACTTTTGTTCTGTAAGTGTATATAAGCTCCACCTGGAAAAGCCCTGAAGGTTGTGTGTGGTTATGTTGTGTTACGTTATGTCTGTTGCTACAGCTGCTGCACCAGCCAGGAGCGAATAAATGCATCTGCAGTTCCTTTGGCTCCTCACATTTTCTTCCAGCTTCCCACTTGCACTTTGTCTACCATGGGTTCAGCGAACAGTGTGTGCAGTGAGACACAGTGAGACAACTGGCGCTGTAAACGGGATCAGCAACACAATTGGTTTGGTCGGCAGGATACCCAGCAGATAGGAGAGCCCGAGGCTCCACTGGATGGAGGAAGCCAGTGGCCACCATATAGTTTGTAATACTGTGTGGCTGTGATCCTCTCAGCTTGGGCTCCGGAGGAAGATTGAAAAGCAGTGGACAGGTCACCGGATAGTACTGAAAATGTGTCACAGGTAGTCAGTTCCCATTTGCCGAACTAGGCGGCACAGACTGCCGTTGATACCATGGGGTGGATTTTCCTGACTCCTTTGAAAGTGAATATGGATAGTTGTCTCTGTGATGCCTCCCCAGTGTACAATGTGCAGAGATGCTTGGAAGAACTAGAGCAATGTATATGGCATTAGAGCAAGAACCCCATGGCCCTGAATAACCCAGCATCTCTGACAGTGAGGCTGAAAGTGATGGTGATAATGAACGCTATGAGACTGTGGGTTGCCGCTTGGCAGTGAAGCCCATTGTGCAGCAGAAAGTGAGGCATGAGCAGCCTATGGCCTGGGGGACATCCTCAAGGGACCCCCCCAATGTGACAGAGTTCATGACATATCAACCATGTACTCAGGCAGAGCTTGTCGACTTGGGTACGCAATTTCAGCAAAAGCAAGGGGAACCCTTGGCAGCAGGGCTTTTGCAACTCTAGAACACAGAGGTGGACAGTATCCTGTGTTCTGGGGGTGAAGAAGAATGGCTGGCATCTATAACCACTCACTCCCCACTGAGACAAAGGTTGCAGAATGCTAGGCAACTTATGCAAGGTGCACCTAACTAAATGCACATCCTCATGGAATGGATTGATGCTGCCATCCACACCGTGTAGTCGAACGCAGAAGAGCGCCCGTATACTGCGAGTAAATGGCACGCCTGTGCCCAGCTGATGCAAGTGGTGAGAGAACGGAGCATGAAGCAGTCGACACTTAACCCAAATACCGGAAGCCCAGATGGCAAATGGCTGGTACCGTTTGAACAATGTCCCATCTACCACTTTTGGATCCCTGACTGCTATTCTTGCACCCCATGTGGGGCGCCCATCTATAAGGTGACCTCAGTGGTAGCTAGCTTGGGAGAAACAGAGGGACAGAAGCAGGCAACGGGGATTAGAAGTGTGAAGACCTTGAAGAGGCTCAAAGCTGTAAAGGCCCCATCCCGGTGACAAGAAAGTGGGCTGATTTGCTGGCAGTGGGAGTTGACAGAAATAAAATTGATAGACAGCCCCATGCTCTGCTCCTAGAGGTATGGAGGTAACTGAGACTGGAGTAGCAGCTTGCCAAATTTGGGAAGCACCCACAGCAAGTAATACAGGTGGTTCAGTTAAAACAGTACATGAAGCCCTAGGATGTTCCTTTTGATGATGCCCTTTTCTGCTTTGAATAGGGCTCAAACCTCGATGCCCACCTGAAGAGCCCAAGCAGGAACCAGACAGCCCATGTAGAACTTGCAATACACTGATCACTAGCTCATGTACAGAGAGTAACGGCCCTGGTTGACACTGGTGCTAAATGCAACCTTGTTTATGGTAGAGGCTGTGTCCTAGATTTAGAATAGTATGCTGTAAAGGCTGTGTCCTATGATGTAGATTTAGTAGAACGGTATGCTGTAAAGGCTGTGTCCTATGATGTATGATGTAGATTCAGGCTTGTCCTGTGATGTAGATTTAGAACTGTGTCTAAAGGCTGTGTCCTGTGATGTGCTACTAACCTCTGATTCTCTTGCAGATGAGATCAGTGTGAAAGCATTTGGAATCTTGTGGGTGAGGCCTCAAAAATTCTCTCCTTGAAGGAGTGGGCCAAATGCCTATTGGGGGTTTTGCAGGTCCTTAATAATGAAAAACCCTGCAGGGATGGAGTTGCTCCTGTGGAGGCTTTCCTGAAATTTCAAAAGGACAGATGGTGGACTGGACTTGGCCATGGAAGATAAAGGCACGCCACATGCAATGGGTGGCTCTTCTAGCCCCATGACGGCAAGGACTGCAACATGAGTTCCACGTCATACCTGGCATTGGGTTTTGCTATGTATGGGGGATGTAACTGTTTGTTGTAGCTACTGCTGTTGCATGTTGTTAGATCCAAGAATCAGCATCACTCGCCAAGGGAACATCGCAGAAGATGGACTGCATGTAGATGGTGAGGCGAGAGACCGTGAAGGGGCGGAATGTGGGGAAATTAACAAGATGATGCCAGTCAGGCTCTCTCACCCCACACTCTCATGCTCTCTTGTCCCATGTTCTGTAAACAGTGGCTGAGAGCACTTGTAGCACTCACTGCACATGCACGTCACAAGGTACTCACTTGGCCACGAGCTGCTTTTGTTCTATAAGTATATATAAGCTTCACCTGGAAAAGCCCTGGGGTTGTGTGCAGTTATGTTGTGTTATGTTATGTATGCTGCTACAGCTGCTTCACCAGCCAGGAAAGAATAAAGACATCTGGATTTCCTCCGACTCCTCGAATATTCTTCCAGCTCCCCTGCTTGCACTTTGTCTACCATAAGTGAAGTGAAGTGAAGTCACTCAATCGTGTCTGACTCTTTACGACCCCAACGACTATAGCCCACCAGGCTCCTCCACCCATGGGATTCTCCAGGCAAGAATACTGGAGTGGGTTGCCATTTCCTTCTCCACGAGATCTTCCCAACCCAGGGATCGAACCCAGGTCTCCCGCATTGCAGGCAGACGCTTTAACCTCTGAGCCACCAGGGAAGCCTCATGTCTACCATGGGATCAACAAATAGTACACACAGTGAGATACAGCAAGACAATTGGTGCTCTAAATAGGATCAGCGATACAGCAACTTTGGAGTACTCAATATAGCATTGTTAACAACAGTCACCATGATCTACATTAATCCCCAGGATTATTCATCTTATAGACTTCAATAGTACTTGAACCATAAACTTCCAGATGTTCAAGTTAAATTTAGGAAAGGCAGAGGAACCAGAGATAAAATTGCCAGCATCTGTTGGATCATTGAAAAAGCAAGAGAGCTCCAGAAAAACATCTTAGTTCAGTTCAATCGCTCAGTCATGTCCGATTCTTTGCAACCCCATGAATCGCAGCAAGCCAGGACTCTCTATCTAGCACCAACTCCCAGAATTCACTCAGATTCACATCCATCGAGTCAGTGATGCCATCCAGCCATCTCATCCTCTTCGTCCCCTTCTCCTCCTGCCCCTAATCCCTCCCAACATCAGAATCTTTTCCAATGAGTCAACTCTTCGCATGAGGTGGCCAAAGTTCTGGAGTTTCAGCTTTAGCATCATTGCTTCCAAAGAAATCCCAGGACTGATCTCCTTCAGAATGGACTGGTTGGATCTCCTTGCAGTCCAAGGAACTCTCAAGAGTCTTCTCCAACACCACAATTCAAAAGCATCAATTCTTCGGCGCTCAGCCTTCTTCACAGTCCAGCTCTCACATCCATACATGACCACTGGAAAAACCATAGCCTTGACTAGACGGACCTTTGTTGGCAAAACAATGTCTCTGATTTGAATATGCTATCTAGGTTGGTCATAACTTTTCTTCCAAGGAGTAAGCGTCTTTTAATTTCATGGCTGCAATCACCATCTGCAGTGATTTTGGAGCCCCCAAAAATAAAGTCTGACACTGTTTTCACTGTTTCCCCATCTATTTCCCATGGAGTGATGGGACCAGATGCCATGATCTTCCTTTTCTGAATGTTGAGCTTTAAGCCAACTTTTTCAATCTCCTCTTTCACTTTCATCAAGAGACTTTTTAGTTCCTCTTCACTTTCTGCCATAAGAGTGGTGTCATCTGCATATCTGAGGTGGTTGATATTTCTCCCGGCAATCTTGATTCCAGCTTGTGTTTCTTCGAGTCCAGCGTTTCTCATGATGTACTCTGCATAGAAGTTAAATAAGCAGGGTGACAGTATACAGCCTTGACGTACTCCTTTTCCTATTTGGAACCAGTCTGTTGTTCCATGTTCGGTTCTAACTGTTGCTTCCTGACCTGCATACAGGTTTCTCAAGAGGCAGGTCAGGTGGTCTGGTATTCCCATCTCTTTCAGAATTTCCCACAGTTTATTGTGATCCACACAGTCAAAGGCTTTCGTGTGGTCAATAAAGCAGAAATAGATGTTTTTCTGGAACTCTCTTGCTTTTTCCATGATCCAGTGGATGTTGGCAATTTGATCTCTGGTTCCTCTGCCTTTTCAAAAACCAGCTTGAACATCAGGAAGTTCACGGTTCATATACTGCTGAAGCCTGGCTTGGAGAATTTTGAGCATTACTTTATAGCATGTTAGATGAGTGAAATTGGGCTATAGTTTGAGCATTCGTTGGCATTGCCTTTCTTTGGGATTGGAATGAAAACTGACCTTTCCCAGTCCTGTGGCTACTGCTGAGTTTTCCAAATTTGCTGGCATACTGAGTGCAGCACTTTCACAGCATCATCCTTCAGGATTTGAAACAGCTCAACTGGAATTCCATCACCTCCACTAGCTTTGTTCATAGTGATGCTTTCTAAGGCCCACTTGACTTCACATTCCAGGATGTCTGGCTCTAGATGAGTGATCACACCATCGTGATTATCTTGGTCGTGAAGATTTTTTTTGTACAGTTCTTCTGTGTATTCTTTGTACCTCTTCTTAATATCTTCTGCTTCTGTTAGGTCCATACCATTTCTGTCCTTTATCGAGCCCATCTTTGCATGAAATGTTCCCTTAGTATCTCTAATTTTCTTGAAGAGATCTCTAGTCTTCCCCATTCTGTTCTTTTCCTCTATTTCTTTGTATTGATCTCTGAAGAAGGCTTTCTTATCTCTCCTTGCTATTCTTTGGAACTCTGCATTCAAATGGGTATGTCTTTCCTTTTCTCCTTTGCTTTTCGCCTCTCTTCTTTTCATAGCTATTTGTAAGGCCTCCCCAGACAGCTGTTTTGCTTTTTTGCATTTCTTTTCCATGGGGATGGTCTTGATCCCTGTCTCCTGTACAATGTCACGAACCTCATTCCATAGTTCATCAGGCACTCTATCTATCAGATCTAGGCTCTTCGATCTATTTCTCACTTCCACTGTATATTATAAGGGATTTTAATTAGGTCATACCTGAATGGTCTAGTGGTTTTCCCTACTTTCTTCAATTTAAGTCTGAATTTGGCAATAAGGAGTTTATGATCTGAGCCACAGTCAGCTCCTGGTCTTGTTTTTGTTGACTGTATAGAGCTTCTCCATCTTTGGCTGCAAAGAATATAATCAATCTGATTTCGGTGTTGACCATCTGGTGATGTCCATGTGTAGCGTCTTCTCTTGTGTTGTTGGAAGAGGGTGTTTGCTATGACCAGTGGGTTCTCTTGGCAAAACTCTATTAGTCTTTGCCCTGCTTCATTCTGCATTCCAAGGCCAAAGTAGAAAAACATCTATTTCTGCTTTATTAATGAGGCCAAATCCTTTGATTGTGTGGATCACAATAAAGTGTGGAAAATTCTGAAAGAGATAGGAATACCAGAACACCTGACCTGCCTCTTGAGAAACCTGTATGCAGGTCAGGAAGCAACAGTTAGAACTGGACATGGAACAATAGACTGGTTCCAAATAGGAAAAGGAGTTAGTCAAGGCTGTATATTGTCACCCTGCTTATTTAATTTATATGCAGAGTACATCATGAGAAACGCTGATGCTCGAAGAAGCACAAGATGGAATCAAGATTGCTGGGAGAAATATCAATAACCTCAGATATGCAGATGACACCACCCTTGTGGCAGAAAGTGAAGAGGAACTAAAAAGACTCTTGATGAAAGTAAAAGAGGAGAGTGAAAAAGTTGGCTTAAAGCTCAACATTCAGAAAAGGAAGATCATGGCATCTGGTCCCATCACTTCATGGCAAATAGATGGGAAAACAGTGGAAACAGTGTCAGACTTTATTTTTGGGAGCTCCAAAATCACTGCAGATGGTGACTGCAGCCATGAAATTAAAAGACGCTTACTCCTTGGAAGAAAAGTTATGACCAACCTAGATAGCATATTCAAATCAGAGACATTATTTTGCCAACAAAGGTCCATCTAGTCAAGGCTATGGTTTTTCCAGTAGTCATGTATGGATATGAGAGTTGCACTGTGAAGAAGGCTGAGTGCCGAAGAATTGATGCTTTTGAACAGTAGTGTTGGAGAAGACTCTTGAGAGTTCCTTGGACTGCAAGGAGATTAAACCAGTCCATTCTGAAGGAGATCAACCCTGGGATTTCTTTGGAAGGAATGATGCTAAAGCTGAAACTCCAGAACTTTGGCCACCTCATGCAAAGAGTTGACTCATTGGAGAAGACTCTGATGCTGGGAGGAATTGGGGGCAGGAGGAGAAGGGGACGACCGAGGATGAGATGGCTTGATGGCATCACTGACTCGATGGACGCAACTCTTAGTGAACTCCAGGAGTTGGTGATGGACAGGGAGGCCTGGTGTGCTGCAGTTCACGGGATCACAAAGAGTCGGACATGACTGAGCGACTGTACTGAACTGAACTGAATGCATATAAAGTTATGTTATACTATATTATAGTCTATTAAGTGTACAACAGCATTATGTCTAAAAAATGTACATCCTTTAATTTAAAATACTTTATGGTTAAAAAATGCTTACATCATTTGAACCTTCAGTGAGTCCTAATCTTTTTGCTGATAGAGGGCCTTTCCTCCACATCAATGGCTATTGACTGTTCAGGGTGGTAGTTGCTGAAAGCTGGAGTGGCTGTGGCAATTTCTTAAAATGAAATAGCAATGAAGTTTTCTACACTGATGGCTCTTCCTTTCATAAACAGTTTCTCTATAGCATGTGATGCTGTTTGACAGTATCTTTTAAATTCCTTCATTTTATTTTTGGCTGTGCTGGATCGTCATTGCTGTGCAAGAGCCTTCTCTAGCTGTGGTAAACAGACTTCTGGTTTTGGTGGCTTCTCTTGTTGCCAAGTGTGAGCTCAGTAGTTGTGGCACATGGGCTCAGTTGTTGCAGCTTCTACATCAGCCCTTTCTTGCACTTCACCTTGTACTTTTATATTATGGAGATGGCTTCTTTCACTAAACCAACCTCTGCTAGCTTCGCACTTTTCTTCTGCTCTTCCCCACCTCTCTCTGCTTTCACAGAGAAAGCTGGGGTCTTGCTCTGGATTAGTCTTTGGCTTAAGGGAATGTTGTTGCTGGTTAGATTTCTATCCAGGCCACTACAGATTTCTCCATATTAATAAGACTATTTCACTTTTTATCATTCACTAGAGTAGTACTTTTAATTTCCTTCAATAATTTTTTTTTACATTAACAACTTGTCCAACTGGCACAAAGTGACCTAGCTTTTGGCCTATCTCAGCCTTCAGTTAAGCTTAATCACTTCTAGCTTTTGATTTAACGTGATAGATATTTCACATGCACATTTAGAGGTCATTCTAGGGTTATTAACTGACATAATTTTAATATTGTTGTTTTTCAACAATAAGGGGAGAGTATGGATGTGAGAGTTGAGAGTTGGACTGTGAAGAAGGCTGAGCACCGAAGAATTGATGCTTTTGAACTGTGGTGTTGGAGAAGACTCCTGAGAGTCCCTTGGACTGCAAGGAGATCCAACCAGTCCATTCTGAAGGAGATCAGCCCTGGGATTTCTTTGGAAGGAATGATGCTAAAGCTGAAACTCCAGTACTGTGGCCTCCTCATGCAAAGAGATGACTCATTGGAAAAGACTCTGATGCTGGGAGGGATTGGGGGAAGGAGGAGAAGGGGACGACCGAGGATGAGATGGCTGGATGTCATCACTGGCTCGATGGACGTGAGTCTGAGTGAACTCCGGGAGTTGGTGATGGACAGGGAGGCCTGGCGTGCTGCGATTCATGGAGTCGCAAAGAGTCAGACATGACTGAGCGACTGAACTGAACTGAACAGAAAGGGAGAGAAATGGGAGAATGGCTAGTCAGGGAAGCAGTCAATGTAATCAGTAAATAAACATTACATTTATCAATTACATTTGCTACCTTTATATGGTCATGGTTTGTGGCACCCCAAAATAATTACAATAGTAATATCAAGGATCACTGATCACAATCTAAATAGACATTTCTCCAGAGAAGGTATTCAGACAACCAATAGGCACATGAAAAAATTGCTAAAAATCACTAATTATTAAGGAAATGCAAATCAAAACTACAATCAGGTATCACCTCACTCCAGTCAGAATGGACATCATTAAAAAGTGTACAAATAATAAATGCTGGAGAGGGTGTGAAGAAAAGGGAATCCTCCTACACTGGCAATGGGACTGTAAATTGGTGCAACCACTATGGAGAACAGTATGGAGGTTCCTTAAAAAACTAAGGATAGAATTGCCATATGACACTGCAAGGGGTTTCCCAGGTGGTGCTAGTGGTAAAGACCATGCCTGCCACTGCAGGAGACATGAGAGATGAGGGTTCGATCCCTGGATGGGAAAGATTCCCTGGAGGAGGAAATGGCAACTCACTCCGGTATTCTTGCCTGGAGAATCCCATGAACAGAGGAGCCTAACGGGCTATCGTCCATAGTGTCACAAAGAGCCAGACACAACTGAAGTGACTTAGCACACAGGCACACATGACGCTGCAATCCCACTCTAGTGCATATATCCAGAGAAAACTACAATTCAAAAAAGACACGCCCCTCAATATGTATTGCACCACTATTTACAATAGCCGAGACACGGAAACAACCTAAATGGTTATCAACAGATGTATGGATAAAGAAGGGCTCTGTGTGTGTGCGTGCATGCATTTGTACAACAGAATATTACTCAATCATTAAAAAAGAATGAAATAATGCCATTTACAGCAACATGGATGAACCAAGAAATTATCATACTAAGCAAAGTAAGTCAAAAAAGAAAGACAAATATCATACCATATCATTTACATGTGAAATCTTAAAAAAAAAAAAAGATACAAATCAGTTACAAAACAGAAATAGACCCCACAGACATAGAAAGCAAACTTATGGTTACCAAAAGGGAAAGGGGGGTGGACTGATAAGCTAGGAGCTTGAGATCAACATATACACACTACTATATACAAAATAGACAACCACCAAGGAGCTACTGCATAGTACAGAGAAACTGTACTCAATATTTTGTAAACCTATAAGGGAAAAGGATCTGAAAATGTTTTGTACTCTATGCTTGAAACTCAACATTATAAATCAAGTATACTTCAATTTTTAAATGATTTTTTTAAATTATAAGATCACTAATCATATATTTCTTTGGAAGGAATGATGCCAAAGCTGAAGCTCCAGTACTTTGGACACCTCATGTGAAGAGTTGACTCATTGGAAAAGACTCTGATGCTGGGAGGGATTGGGGGCAGGAGGAGAAGGGGACGAGCCAGGATGAGATGGCTGGATGGCATCACAAACTCAATGGACGTGAGTCTGAGTGAACTCCGGGAGATGGTAATGGACAGGGAGGCCTGGCGTGCTGCGATTCATGGGGTCGCAAAGAGTCGGACACGACTGAGTGACTGAACTGAACTGAACTGAATCATAATAACAATGAAAAAGTTTAAAAGATTGCAAGAATGGCATGTGACACAGAGACATGAAGTGAGCAAATGCTGCTGGGAAGAATGGCAATGATAGACTTGCTCAGTGAAGGGTTTTCACAAACCTTAAGTTTGTAAAAATCACAACACTTTCACAGTGCAAAAGTGAGAAGCACAGTAAAATAAGGAGTTCTTGTATTTGTATTTCTTCTTTAGAGATATGTCTATTCAGCTCCTTTGCCCATTTATTTTAACTGAATCATGTGATTTTCTGTGTGAGTTCCTTATATATTTTGGATATTAACCCATTATTAGATATACGATTTGCAAATATTTTTACTATACTGTAGGCTGCCTTTTCATTTTGTTGATCAATTCTCTTAGTGTGCAGAAGCTTTTTAGTTTATTATAGTCCCAGTTGCTCATGTGTGTGCTTTTGTTTCTTATGCCTTTGGTATCATAGCCAGAAAATCATTGCCAAGATCAGTGTCAAGGAATTTTTATTCCTATGTTTCTTCTCAGAGTTTTATGTTTTCAGGACTTACATTTAAGAGTTTAACCCATTTCAAGTTAATTTTTGTGAATGGTGTAAGATAGTTTTCCAGTTTCATTCTTTTGAATGTGGATATCCAACTTTCCCAGCATCACTTATTGAAGAGATTTATCTTTTCCCCATTGAGTATTCTTGGCTCTTTCATCCAAAATTAACCCTATATGTGTGGGTTTGTTTCTGGGTCTAGACATGCCCCAGTAATTCTCTGTGTCAATTTTCATGAGAGTATCTTTCTGTGTGTGTGGCTGTGATGGCTGTTTGTGGCTGTGTGGGCTTTTCTCTAGCTGCAGGGAGCCGGGGCTGCTCCCTAACGGCGATGCACCATTGCAGGGGCTGATAGGACTGCAGAGCACAGGCGCTAGGACACACGGGCTTCAGCAGTTGCAGCGTGTGGGCTCAATAGTTGCAGTTCCCGAGTTCTAGAGCACAGGCTCAATAGCTGTGGCCCACAGGCTTAGTTGCTCCACAACATGCAGGATCTTCCCAGACCAGGGATCCAATCCGTGTCTCCAGCGTTGGCACTGGATTTCTTACCATTGAGCCACAAGGGAAGCCATATCTTATTGTTTTCATTACAATAGTTTTCTCATCAGTTCAGTTCAGTCGCTCAGTCGTGTCCTACTCTTTGCGACTCCATGAATCGCAGCACACCAGGCCTGCCTGTCCATCACCATCTCCCAGAGTTCACACAAACTCACGTCCATCGAGTCAGGGATGCCATCACAGCCATCTCATCCTCTGTCGTCCCCTTCTCCTCCTGCCCCCAATCCCACCCAGCATCAGAGTCTTTTCCAATGAGTCAACTCTTCGCATGAGGTGGCCAAAGTACTGGAGTTTCAGCTTTAGCATCATTCCTTCCAAAGAACATCCAGGGCTGATCTCTTTTAGAATGGACTCATTGGATCTCCTTACAGTCCAAGGGACTCTCAGGAGTCTTCTCCAACACCACAGTTCAAAAGCATCAATTCTTTAGTGCTCAGCTTTCTTCACAGTCCAACTCTCACATCCATACATGACTACTGGAAAAACCATAGCCTTGACTAGATGGACTTTTGTTAGCAAAGTAATGTCTCTGCTTTTGAATATGCTATCTAGGTTGGTCATTAACTTTCCTTCCAAGGAGTAAGCGTCTTTTAATTTCATGGCTGCAATCACCATCTGCAGTGATTTTGGAGCCCTCGAAAATAAAGTCTGACACTGTTTCCACTGTTTCCCCATCTATTTCCCATGAAGTGATGGAACCAGATGCCGTGATCTTCGTTTTCTGAATGTTGAGCTTTAAGCCAACTTTTTCACTCTCCTCTTTCACTTTCATTAAGAGGCTTTTTACTTCCTCTTCACTTTCTGCCATAAGGGTGGTGTCATCTGCATATCTGAGTTTATTGATATTTCTCCCGGCAATCTTGATTCCAGCTTGTGCTTCTTCCAGCCCAGCGTTTCTCATGATGTACTCTGCACAGAAGTTAAATAAGCAGGGTGACAGTATACAGCCTTGACGTACTCCTTTTCCTATTTGGAACCAGTCTGTTGTTCCATGTCCAGTTCTAACTGTTGCTTCCTGACCTGCATATAGGTTTCTCAAGAGGCAGGTCAGGTGGTCTGGTATTCCCATCTCTTTCAGAATTTTCCACAGTTTATTGTGATTGACACAGTCAAAGACTTTGGCATAGTCAATAAAGCAGAAATAGATGTTTTTCTGGAACTCTCTTACTTTTTCGATGATCCAGCGGATGTTGGCAATTTGATCTCTGGTTCCTCTGCCTTTTCTAAAACCAGCTTGAACATCTGGAAGTTCATGGTTCATGTATTGCTGAAGCCTGGCTTGGAGAATATTGAGCATTACTTTACTAGCGTGTGAGATGAGTGCAATTGTGCGGTAGTCTGTGCATTCTTTGGCATTGCCTTTCTTTGGGATTGGAATGAAAACTGACCTTTTCCAGTCCTGTGGCCACTGCTGAGTTTTCCAAATTTGCTGGCATATTGAGTGCAGCACTTTCACAGCATCATCTTTCAGGATTTGAAATAGCTCTACCGTTCCATCACCTCCACTAGGAAGAGATCTCTATCCTTTCCCATTTTGTTGTTTTCCTCTGTTTCTTTGCACTGATCGCTGAGGAAGGCTTCATTATCTCTCCTTGCTATTCTTTGGAACTCTGCATTCAGCTGGTTATATCTTTCCTTTTCTCCTTTGCTTTTTCTTCTCTTCTTTTCACAGCTATTTGTAAGGCCTGCCCAGACAGCCATTTTGCTCTTTTGCATTTCTTTTCCATGGGGGTGGTCTTGATCTTTCATAGCAATTAGAAGGAGAAAGAGTGGAAGCAGTGACATATTATATTTTGGGGGGCTACAAAATCCCTGCAGATGGAATTAAAAGCTATGGAATTAAAAAGACCCTTGCTCCTTGGAAGGAAAGCTATAACAAACCTAGGCAGCATATTCAAAAGCAGACACATCACTTTGTCAACAAAGGTCCATCTAGTCAACGTTATGGTTTTTCCAATAGTCATGTATGGATGTGAGAATTGGACCATAAAGAAGTCTAAAAGCCAAAGAACTGATGTTTTCAAGCTGTGGTGCTGGAGAAGACTCTTGAAAGTCCCTTGGACAGCAAGGAGATCAAACCAGTCAATCCAAAAGGAAATAAACCCTAAATATTCTTTGGAAGTGTGAATGCTGAAGCTGAAGCTTCAATACTTTGGCCATCTGATGCGAAGAGCTGACTCATTGAAAAAGACCCTGATGCTGGGAACGATTGAGGGCACGAGGAGAAGAGGGTGGCAGAGGATGAGATGGTTGGATGGCATCATCGACTCAATGGACATGAGTTTGAGTAAACTCCAGGAGACATGAAGAACAGGGAAGCCTGGTGAGCTGCAATCCATGGGGTCACAAAGAGCTGGACACAGCTTAACAACTGAATAGCAAGAAATAATTTAAAACCAGGATATGTGGTACCTTCAGCTTTGTTCTTGTTTCTCAATATTGCTTTGGCTATGTGGGATCTTTTGTGGTTCCACACAAATTTTAGAATTTTTTCTATTTCTATAAAAACTGTCATATTTTTATTCCAATTTTATTCCCCCAAAAAACTGATATTTTTTATTCTAATTCCCAGGATTACATTTAATCTTAGATTGCCTTAGGTATTATGGACATTTAAAAATATTATTTCAATCCACGAGTATGTGATATCTTTTCATTTATGTCTCCTTTGATTTCTTTCATCAATGTCCTGTAGTTTTTAGGGTACAAATCTTTCACCATCTTGGTTAAATTTATTCCTAAGTATTTTACTGTTTTGATGTGATTGTGAATGGGTTTATTTTCTTTATTTCTTTGTCAGATACTTTGCTGTTGTTAGCGTATAGAAATGCACCTGAGTTTTTGCATATCAACTTTGTATCCTGCCACTTTACTGAATTTGTCTATTAGTTCCAACAGGTTTTCATATGGATTCTTTAAGTTTTCTATATATAATATAACATTTGCAAACAAAGATAATTTTATTTCTTCCTTTTCAATTTAGATGCCGTATACTTCTCCCCCTTTTTTTGGCTAAATGCTATGGCTAGAACCTCCAGTTCAACATTGACTGTAATGTTAGCTGTGGGCTGGTGCTACACGTTCATTATGTTGCAGTGCATTCCTTCTATGCCCCATTTGTTAGAATCTACATTTCTAGCAAGTTCACCGGTGATGCTGTTGTACTGGGAGCCACACTTTGGAAGCAACTCATCTAAGTTCTCAAAGACCTAGGCTTCATTGATGGGACTCATGTAGGAAAGAGGTTGTGCTAAGAACAGACCACAATGTACCAGATCTGACTGCATCATGGTCTATAGAAAGATTCTCAGGCTATGTGATTGGGCTTCCCTGAGAGCTCAGTTGGTAAAGAATCTGCCTGCAATGCAGGAGACCCCAGTCTGATTCCTGGGTTGGGAAGATCCGCTGAAGAAGGGATAGGCTACCCACTCCAGTATTCCTTGGCTTCCCTTGTGGCTCAGCTGGTAAAGAATCTGCTTGCAATCTGGGAGACCCGGGTTCTATCCTTGAGTTGGGAAGATCCCTGGAGAAGGGAAAGGCTACCCACTCCAATATTCTGGCCTGGAGAATTCCATGGACTGTATAGTCCATAGTGTTGCAAAGAGTAGGACATGACTGAGCGACTTTCACTTTCAAGGCTATGTGATTGCTAAGGAATTTTGTGCACACGCACACACTTGTGCAGGAGAATACATAACACACTGGGAATAATTGAAAACAAGTTAGACACACAATGAATCTTTCCCCATGAATAACTCACAGTCTAATGGGAAAAAAAAGTACAGACGTAAATAATTAGAGGACGACATGAAAAATGCTTTAGAGAAAATATGTACCAAATTTGTGGAAGCCCAAAGGAGTTGAGTCATTAACTGCCAAGCAGTTTAGCAAAGTTCTCAAAAAAGGAGGCGACATTAGACCTGGCACTTGAAAGGTGAATGAGAGGGGAAGATGAAGTAAGGAGTTTTCAGGCAATAAAAGGAACAGACATAACAGACAACTGACAGATGAGAAGGTCTGGTGCTCAGAGAAAAACGAAAGGATCTCATGTGTACTTGAGGGAAAGTCTGGAGGTTGGTGTGTATATGTTCTTAACTGCCAGTCTAAGGAGTTGAAGCTTGGAACAACCAAGAGGTTTTCAGGTCAGATTTGTGTTTGCACAAAAGATGAGCTCACTATCCCTCTGGAATCATCTCTGGGCTCCAGTCCAGTTCTCTGAATCTGTCTGTAGCCACCAAAGCCATTCTGGAGTTTGAGGAAATGTTAGCCACAAAAATCAATCAGACAATAAATTGAGAAATTGAGACACAACACAGAGACCACCAAACAAGCTGCTATCTGGAAGCTACTACATCCAAGAGTAAGCTCTAAGACCTGAGAAGCCCAGACATTGGCAGGAATTTTGACTTGGACCACATATCAGCTTTCCATCTGTGTCAGTCATGTGGGTGTTCTACTGGTGATGAGGTTGTGAAGACTACCTGATGTACAGCCACAGAGCCTGACACAAACATGAATCAAATGCACAATAATGATAAAATGTTAGAAGACAGATTGTATGGGTATAAGCTCAGTGTGCAAAAATAAAACCTTGAGAAAATTGTTTCCCTATAACTCAACCTACCTTAGCTTTCAAACTTCAATTTCACCTGAAGAAGAAAATTTTGTCTAGTCAGTTTCAAGGAAATTCAGTCTATTCAGAGTATTCATCTTCTCCTTTTAACTCTTTTTTTTTCTGGCCCAGAGATTATTTCAATCATGGACACTCAGGTGGCCACTGTGTATCATTGGCAGACAGCATCTTTTCCCCATCTTCTTCTTCTTTGGTCATATGCTGGGTCTACTACTAACACCTCTGGCCAGATGTTTTTATTTTATAAGCACTAACCACACTGCAACTGCTGCTGAACCCTGCAGGCTTCCCCCTCATCTCTGGGCACCAGGGCCATAAAGGTCATCTGCATCCTTCTTGTCTGGATGTCAAGGCCTCTCAGGTACAGAAGTGGCCGTGCCCCTCTCAAGGACACAATTGCTTTCTCTACCTTCTGCATTACTCCAGAGATGAGTAAACTTGATGTTGTGGGCTGTCCATTCTTCTTTAAGTATACGTTAGTCATTTTTAATCTACTAGGGACCCAGTTGGTGCAGGGGTCTAAGAAGCTTTTTGTTTTCTCAGGCTTCACCCAAGAAGCAAAGCACAAGTACACCTCCTCTGCATCCTCCCCCAGACTTCTCTGGGATTTCCATTGCTTATCCTCTGCCATGAACTCATCCCAGAAGGTATGGAATCCCTTCTCCATCATTGACCAGCTCTGGTGTAGCCCCTCCAACCCTCCTCCTATCACCAACTGACTGAACTTATGTCTCTTTCAGAGCAGTAAAATCTGTTACTTGAAATAAACTTCAGTTCAGTTCAGTTCAGTCGCTCAGTCTTGTCTGACTCTTTGCGACCCCATAGACTGCAGCACACCAGGCTTCCCTGTCCATCACCAACCCCCAGAGATTGCTCAAACTCATGTCCATCGAGTTGGTGATGCCATCCAACCATCTCATCCTCTGTTGACCCCTTCTCCTCCTGCCTTCAATCTTTCCCAGCATCAGAATTTTTTCCAAGGAGTCAGTTCTTTGCATCAGGTAGCCAAAGTTTTGGAGTGTCAGCTTCAAACATCAGTCCTTCCAATGAATATTCAGGATTGATTTCCTTTAGAATAGGCTGGTTTGATCTCTTTGCAGTCTAAGGGACTCTCAAGAGTCTTCTCAAACACCACAGTTTAAAATCATCAATTCACTTACCTCCAAATTGTTTGGATAATATACCATGGTTATTCATTGTTACCAGGCTTCTCTGTCCATGGGGGTTCTCCAGGCAAGAATGCTAGAGTGGGTTGCCATGCTGGCCTCCAGGGGATCTTCCCAGCTCAGGGATAAAACCCAGGTCTCCTGCATTGTAGGCAAATTCTCTACCAGCTGAGCTACTGGGGAGGAAGCCCTATTGAGTATCGACTACATGTCAAATATGTTCTAGGCACTTTGAATATGGCAAGATGTCAAACATAAAAGATTTCTACACCATGAAACTTCTGTGCTAGAGGGAGATGGTAAACTATAACGAATAAATATAATACTTTATTATTTCATTTAGTATATTACATATACAAAAGATTAAACAGTATATGTACTGATTGAATGGGGCTTCCCTGGTGGCTCAGACATGAAAGAATCCACCTGCAATGCAGGAGACCTGGGTATGATCCTTTAGTCACGAAGATTCCCTGGAGAAGGGAATGGCTACCCACTCCAGTATTCTTGCCTGGAGAATCCCATGGATAGATAAGCCTGGCAGGTTACATTCTATAAGGTAGTGAAGAGTCAGACACGACTGAGCGACTGACACTTTCACACTTTCACTGATTAAATAGTATGTTAGGAGATAATAAATGTTACTTTTTAAAAAACCCAGTGCTAGAGACAAAAATACAAACCAGTAAGTCGAGTTCTCTGGGCATGAGGCCCTGGCATCAGTATTTTTTAAAAGTTCTCTAAGTGATTCTAAAGTGCAACCAGATTTGAGAACCACTGCTTTCATCCACGGAGAATATCACTATTGTTCTGTAGGAGTTCTTTCTTTTGTTGTTAATTCATTCAGTTACTCATTTATTCAAATAAAGATTTATTTATTAAAAGATAGCACTTCCATTTTCCAGCCTTGTTGTAAACACCAGGGATACAGCAATGAAGAAAAGAGACGATGTTCTTGCTTTCATGCTTTTCACATACCAGACAATTGTTTTTTTTCTTTCATCATCTTATTTAATTCTCACAACAAATATATGCAGTGACCATTATTATTCTCACTTTTCAGGTGAGGAAACTGAGCAATCATCCAGTTAACACATTACTGACCAGGGAATTTTTGCAGAAATTAACCCCTATGGCCAGCGATTTGTTATGTAAGAGAATATTGAAACACTCTGCTCAATAACATTCAAGTAACAAAAGATGTATTAATACCTTTCTGGTCAATAAGTTGTTAAGAAACTTGAAAAAAGTCATACAACTACTAAGTGACAGATTCACTTAGTAGGATTCATACCCAGGCCCGGAGGAATCAAACTACCATACTCTTATACCCCTCTCCCATAACTGTATTTTCCCAGTGAAAGGCCTTTATGCACGTTTACTCCCATCTTATTTTCAGTACTTCATATGGACTAGTTTTGTGATATAATTTAATGGAATTAAATGTGAACAGCTCAAAATTGTGTAATTGATTGCATTCATTTTCCATCACAAATTACTAATCTGATTCACACCTGCTGATGTGACACCTGGAGGGGGTAGTAGAGCTGGGTGGGCCGTTAGGCCTTATTGATCTACGATATACCTGCCAACTGATCTTGTAAGAGCAATATCTAAAAATTTCCAGTGGGCTGTGATTAGGCAGGCAGACCATATAGCTATCATTAGCCTACCTGTTGTGTTAGTCACTCAGTTGTGTCCGACTCTTTGCAACCCCACAGACTATAGCCCGCCAGGCTTCTCTGTCCATGGAATTCTCCAAGCAAGAATACTGGAGTGGATTGCCATTCCCTTCTCCAGAGGAACTTCCCAACCCAGGGACTGAACCCTGGTCTCCCGCCTCACAGGCAGATTCTTTGCCATTTGAGCTACAGGGAAACCTGTTAGATACCTGGAAAATTCTGTAATCAGCCTAGTAAATTCTGAAGTTAATTTTCATTAAATCTTCTTATACAGGGGATTCATTGAGGTTATCTCCATATATTGTACGTGATATTCTCAATGAATTCCTCATATATGGGTCATACATTTATATGAGACCATATATTTATAGAAATTCTAAATTTTTGATCAGCATTTCACACTCAGTACTAATGTGTGTTATTTTAAAGATATACACTGTTGTGGGTTGAATCATTCTCCCCTAAATTTCAAATGTTCAAGCCCAATCCTCCAGGACCTCAGGATGTGATTATATTCAAAAATAGGCCTTTAAATGAGGCCATTAGGGTGGGCCCTAATCCAGTGCGACTGCTGTTCTTATAAGGAGAGGAAATTAGACACGCAGAGTGATGCCAAGGGTGCGTGCACACAGAGGCAAGGCCATGTGGGGCACAGTAGGAAGGTGGCCATCTGCAAGCCAAGGAGAGAAGCCTCAGAAGACACCAAACCTGCTGACACCTTGATCTTGGACTTCAGCCTCCAGAAGTGTGGGAAAATAAACTTCTGTTGTTTATGCAACCCAGTCTGTAGTGTTCTGTCACAACTGCTGAAGCAAAGTAACACACATGCGTATTTCATTCCATTAAACAAATAATTACCATCTATGTCTGACATAAAACTATACGATTAGGAAGATGTCATGGACCCTTTTTTCCAGGAACTTCCAGTATCTCAGAAAGACACGTACATGGATGAGACAGAGACTAATAGGTCCAGGAGAGGAAATAAGTGCTGTCCTCAAGGGATCAAGGCCAAGACAGAGCAGCAGAGACCACCCAGAGAAGCGTGCAAAAAGAGGGAAGAACTGAGGCTGGGTGGGTAGGGGGCAGAATGAACAACAGTACAGATGGTGAAGGCTTATGAGAGAGCGAAACAAGGTGACAGGCACGTGCTCTCGAGCAGTCGCTACACTTAACTGGATCCGTGACCTTCGGGTGGAGACGATAAAATGCACACTCCGTGGGGCTGTGGTGAAGATTAACTGTGACGGTGCTATGGAAGTGATTTGCTGGCATGTATTAAGCTCTCAATAAGAGTAATGGAATTATGAGAGAACAGTGAGGACAGAAAGAAAGGAAAGATAGCAGCCTGAAAAACAGTGAGCGATAAGGGGTGTCCTCTGTACAGACTTGAGACTAACCTGAATCCTCCCAAAAGAACTTCCCTAAGAGGAATATTGTGCTCCAAAATAGACAATATATCCATATAAGAACAGTTGACAGTTGCTAAGCACCCAGGGACTACTTTAAACATTTTGTTATGTACTAATTGCTTCATATGTATTAATTACTTATTATAATGAGTATGATAATCCATTTACATAGGTCTGATAATAATTACCCCCACTTTATAGTTGAAGTAACTAAAATGGAAGAAACTGACGAATCACTGTGAAATGCAGTTAGGTGCTGGCAGTTCTGCCCCAGAGTCCCGACTGCACGCACGCCAGGACCCACGTCCTCCTCAGAAGCACTCACAGTGCCCCACTGGTGCGAGCCCTTAGCACCCTCTCACCTTGTTAATGCAGGAACTGAGACGCTGAGAAGAGTCCTGACCACCCCAAACTGTACAGCAGGCAAGTGGTAAAGCCAGAACTTAGAGTCCTTCTGGCCTGTGGCCTGCGCCCTCTCCCAGCTTGGCCCTGGCTCTCTTTTCAAGTTATATAATTTTCAGAGATTGTCTATTTTTTTTTCTGAGTGAATATGTTGACTTTCACCAGACTCTGGATACTTTCTACCTCTCCATGTGATTTGGTGACTCTCAGAACAATAAAAGAAAAGAAAATTTTCAAAACATAAATTCTGTGGCTACAGGGTGAAAAATAAAAATTTAATACAACATTTTTGTGCATGCACTTGCACTTAAAATCTAGTATTTATGAATGCCCTAACTGACAGAGAGTCCCTTGGACTGCAAGGAGATAAAACCAGTCAATCCTAAAGGAAATCAACCCTGAATACTCATTGGAAGGACTGATGCTGAAGCTGAAGCTCCAATACTTTGGCCACCTGGTGTGAAGAACTGACTCATTGGAAAAGACCCTGATGCTGGGAAAGATTGAAGGCAGGAAGAGAAGGGGATGACAGAGGATGAGATGGTTAGATGGCATTACCAACTCGAAGGACATGAGTCTGAACAAGCTCAAGGAGTTGGTGATGGACAGGGAAGCCTGGCATGCTGCAGTCCATGGGGTTGCAAAGAGTTGGACACGACTGAGGGACTGAACTGAACTGAACCAGGGCCCATTCATTGCACTTTCTCATTTCATTCTCACACCAACCTTGGCAACGGGCAGGTGCCATTCTAGATTGTTGTAGAGATGAAGAGACTGGGGGTGAGAGAGGCTGAGGTGGCCGGTTCAAGTCTAACAGGTCATCAGTGGTGGAGCAGGAGCCTCAGAACCAGTTTTGTCAGACAGAGCCCACACCCCCTAACTCCAGGCTTCCTTATTAATGGTTCCAACTAGCATTCCCCTCTATAACCTCCACTCACGCTAGTTCCCACTTGTGAAAGCCTACTCCTAATCAAGTGAATTATAATCTAGGAGAGCGGAGCTTGACTACTTTTTTTTTTGAACTGTGCATTTCAGCAGTCACTGGGGGATTCTGAAGCTCACCAATGTTGAAAGCACTGGTGTGCCCTAGGTCACATGAAATGGGTGTACTAATGACCGGGTGATCCAGGGACACTTGGAGTCTGGCAAGAGTTGCACCAGCTCCAAGCAGGTTTGGTCACAAAGACAACACTTAGTTTGGCATTTCTCATAAATGTTTATTGGGCTCTTAGGTTAGCCAGCCAAAGCAGGGTTATCCATCACACAGCTTAACTGTGGAACCAGTCAAACCTTGGTACTAATAACTGAAGAAATGTTAGTTATGGAACACAAAGCAAGAGAGAGCATGGTGGTTTGCAAAACACATGTCATGGGTTTCATTCATGTTTACTGCCTATTTACAAATCAAAGAATATGCACACCCTTTTGGCATTTCCACTTCAAACAAACAGATGTGTAAGAAAGCAACATGGATACCAGTGATTTAGATCAAGCTCTGTAATAAGCCACTTCTAAACGCCAGGTGGCTAATTCAAATTAAAATATATTTTGTTTCTTTTCTGAATATGAGGGACAAGCAGAATAGACATTTTCAATAACATTTATGAAGCATTGATTTTCCTTTCTAACCCAGGGATACTCTATTCACATTACAGATACCCCCCTAAATATGAACATGATTAACAACGATGATTTGATGTCAGACAAATTTGTAGTAAAGCAGCTTCTTTGCCAACATTAATATACATTTATTGAACACATACTATGTATAAAGTATAAAATGAAAGAGAGGTTTGGAAAATATCTAGACACTATGCCATGGAAACCTGAAGATGACAGTATCTGAAAGAATGATCAAGCTGAGTCCTGGCACAAATCTGGAGCAACTAGGAAGCATCCTCACTCAGTCTGATCAAAGGAATCATAAAAACACTGGAACACAAGTTTTCCTCAACTGCTTCATCAACTAGCAAGGTTTAGGAAGCAGGAACTGCCTCCTCCAAGCAGCCCTCCTGGCTCTCCAGAGCACATGCGATTGTACCATTGTTTCCTCAATCCAGTCAGTGACTCCAGAAGATGGAGGGAAAAAAAATCCATGCATCTTCCATAATGTCATTTTTGTAGTATCTGCTAAGAACATGCCTACTGCTGAAAGGTAACACATTCAGTTTTATCTTAAAATAACTTGTATTTCATTAAGCCCAGCAGTATCTTCATTCTACATATATCTAACGAGCAGTTAAATCATGTGTGGTTGAGTCAGGCTACAGACCAGTTTTGGTGAACTGCAGAATCAGAAGTTCTTTTTAATAGTTTCAAGGGCCAGAAGCAGAGGTTCACATTCTACAGGCTAAGATCTGTTATCCTAGCCTTTTATCTCAAGGGATTCCTCCCAGGCTTTTGTCCTTAGCTGGTCTGTGGAAAGAGAGCCCTAGCGTCCAGTGAAAGCACGGAGGTCAGACCTGTTAGGAAATGGGAAGGCTGACAGCAGACGCTGGTTTCCGCAGATGGTTTACAGCAGCATTTTCTAAAGTTGTCAGGCTCTTCACCACCTTTAGTTCCAGGGACTGAACCTCAGCTAGCTCAGAGCACCTACTTCATCCTCTGCAAAGATCTGATTTCACCCCAGACACCTTGACTAGCTTAAAGCATGGTGGGTAGCAAAAGAGTGAGGCAAAAAGGCATCATCAGGCAGCTCATGATCATCCAGTTCTCTCTACAGGCGGCAGACATTGTCCTTAGGAGCAGTTACACCATAAACCTGGAGGCAGAACAGAAGTGGGTTAAAGCAGAACGTTCTTGAGGTTTATTCCTCAAAAGTCAAACATGATTTCAGTTTGGGGTCATCCACCAAGCGTGAAGGTTGTGGATAACAGTATTATTAATATTCCATAAATTCTTTATATAGTACTCAGTGGAAATCATCATTTGTAATATTTATCTGGTGCTTGAATGAGAACATGTGATAATACGACAATTCAATTTTCTGCTTTGACATTTCAAATATGACCAAGTCATGATAATCAATCAGCAATGCATTTATCATCTACATGAAGCCAATTATGCACCAATAATCAGTAAAATTTCAAACTTGTAACCTAGACCCGTGTGCGGTGGTGACAGTGAGGGTGGAGACAATTTGCTATAATTAGGCTGTTATTGCTTCTAACAAAATGTTTTATACCTCAAAGGGCAGGCAGTGCTTTTAAAACCTCAATTCCAGTCTGGCTCTTTATTATAAAGTGCCTTTTGAATCATAAGCGTTTTAGAAGGGCAGTAGGAGATGCAGTCATCGGGAGACAGCAAGAGCATATGGCTCTGAAATCAGAAAGCCTGTGGTTCAAATCCCAGTCCTGCATTTAATAATTGAGTAACCTTGGACAAGCGATCTCACTCTCTAAGACTCAGTTTCACCATCTATAAAGGGGCTTCCCTGATAGCTCAGTTGGTAAATAATCCGCCTGTAATGCAGGAGACCCCAGTTCAAGCCCTGGGTTGGGGAGATCCTCTGAAGAACGGATAGGCTACCTACTCCAGTATTCTTGGGCTTCGCTTGTAGCTCAGTTGGTAAAGAATCCACCTGCAGTGTGGGAGACCTGGGTTTGATCCCTGGGTTGGAAAGATCCCCTGGAGAAGGGAAAGGCTATCCACTCCAGTATTCTGGCCTGGAAAATTCCATAGACTGTATGGTCCATGGGGTCACAAAGAGTTGGACACAACTGAGCGACTTTCACAATAATTACCTCGCAAGATTGTATGATTCAGCACGATGTAGAGCACATGAAAGTGAGAGTCACTCAGGTGGTGTCCAACTCTCTGCAACCCCATGGACTATATAGTCCACGGAATTCTCCAGGCAAGAATACTGCAGTGGGTAGCCTTTCCCTTCTCCAGGGGATCTCCCCAACCCAGGGATTGAACCCAGGTCTCCCGCACTGCAGGTGGATTCTTTACCAGCTGAGCCACAAGGGAAGCCCAAGAACACTGGAGTGGGTAGTCTATCCCTTCTTCGGCAGATCTTCCCAACCCAGGAGTTGAACCGGGGTCTCCTGCATTGCAGGCCGGTCCTTTACCAAGCACATAGGTGCTCAAAAATAAAAAAATAAAAAATTAAAAAAAAAAAAGTACTAGCTATCATTAAATCCAAAAGAATATAAGCAAAGCTTAAGGGTTTTGATCATGTTTTTAAAAGAATAAATTTAAAACTTTCTATATAAGCGAATCAATATTCAAAGAAGAAAAACATTTAAAACAGAACACTCATTATAATCAAGTATTTTTTTAAATATTCTGATTAATAAACAACAATTACATGCACTATTTTAGTAATATCATAAAATGGTTGCACTTGGTTCTTTGTTTATTGCATTCTGAAAGCCCGTGTTAGAATTATAGGCACATAAACTGGAGCTATTAAGAATGCCTGTGAAAAGCATTTACTGAGGCATCATTTAGCCTGTATCTTGTCTTTGGAAGACAGAAAGCCAAATGGCTGCTTCTTTCACATGTCACCCAGATACATGGTGTTCATTTGAGGTCATCTGTATGTTTGTGTGTGTGTGTATGTGAGTGCACACATTGCACACACGCTTTCCACAACACCTTACAGGAGTTTCTCTGCCCATATGAGATAGTTAATAATACTGTACTGCCTGGGACCAGGAGCGATTTGAAGGCAGCCGATATGCATGGGATGAGGCAGTGTAGAAAACTTCCCATGAAACTTCACAGAGCTATAGAGTTGTTGCCAAGAATTCTTGAATCAATATGAACACAATCATTCACTGTGTACAGTGTACAAAGAGCATACTACCACAAAGGATGTATGTTCCAGTTATCGAAATTGTGTGATAGTAATAACAACCACCCTAAAACACAGAGGCTTAAAACAAAATGTTTTCTCTCTCATAATTCTGTGGCTTGACCAGAGTTTCTGCTGCTCCACCTGGTGTTACCTGGAGTGTCAGAATGTCTGCAGTCACCCAGAAACTTGACTGGCCTGGAACATCCAAGATGGCTCCCTTACATGGCTGCCTCTTGGCCCTTGGCCAGGAGGAGCTCAGCTGAGGCTGTCAACTGAAACACCTACGCGTGGAGTCTCCATGTAGATTGGGCTTCGTGGTTGGGTGGCAAGGTTGCAAAAAGTCGCACCCCAAAAAAAGGGAGCGTTACAAAGAGCCAGATGAAAGCAACAAAGCTTCTTTTGACCTTGCCTTGGACACCACACAGTGTCATTTCCTCCTCATTCTATTGGTCAAGCAACTCACGGGGCTAGCCTGATTCAAGCAATAATGATTAGACTTAGCTTCTAGGTGGGAGAACTGCTGGGTTTCAAGTTATTCTATGTGTTAATAGCTATAATACAAATTTATTGAAGGGCATATTGAATTCTTAGCAAATTTTAGTCATTAAATATTTTTCAATCAGCTCATAAAAATGTATAAGCAATCTAACAAGATGATTAGAAGTTCAAGCTCTGCTGTCAGACAGCTCTAAATTTAAATAGACACCTATTGGTTACGTAGCCTTGAGAAAATCACAAGCCTCAGTCTCTACCTCTAGATTGGTGATAGAAATGGGCTTAACAGAGTGGTTTCAAGGATTGCACAGGAAAATGCACAGCTGATTGCTCAGTGCTCAGAAATAGTGAGCCCTTGTAGGTTCCAGAATGTTGGGATGCACAGCTCCAGTTGGCTCTCTCTTTCTACTGACTCCCTCCTCCCACCCCTATCCTTTCCCTCATTTCATCTTCTACTGTATTTTAATGGCAGGACTGCTACATTGCAGTGTCTACAAGTAGAAACTTACTGGAAAGGTGAATTTTAACATTTGCTTAGGCAAAAAAAATTTACTAATATCGAACAAAATTTAAGGGACATGACATTGACGGAAGAAAATGAAAAACTGAAAAAGTAGCCCTATTATCATCAAGTATCTTTTTTCAAAAATTCTTAAAAGCCCAGACCTGACAAATAAGTTGGGAGTCAGCTACTACCTATTAATTATATGTGGTGAGTCAGTTCTGGCCCACTTGCCGCATTTCTTGGGACAAAATTGACCAAGAGGCAGAAGTGGGCTCTAATGCATAATGAGTTAAAGGCAGTATGTGAGTGCATATTGGGAAAATTAGGTCTGCAGCCCAGGAATGCAAGAGGAAGAGGAGGCTGCAGGCCAACACAGAGCAGATAATCAGGAACCAAAAGAACTTCTGAATTCAACCTGTGCAGTTAGGGTTCAGTTCAGTTCGGTTGCTCAGTCGTGTCTGACTCTGTGCGACCCCATGAATCGCAGGACGCCAGGTCTCCCTGTCCATCACCAACTCCCGGAGTTCACTCAGACTCACGTCCATTGAGTCAGTGACGCCATCCAGCCATCTCATCCTCTGTCGTCCCCTTCTCCTCCTGCCCCCAATCCCTCCCAGCATCAGAGTCTTTTCCAATGAGTCAACTCTTCACATGAGGTGGGGTAACAAGAGTAGATTAAATAAACGGGAGATAGGAAATCATACTGGGCAGAAGACAAAGGTCAAATCACTGAAGCACTGGACGTTCACGGAAGAGATCCTGCTGGCCTCCTTGGGGCTGTTCCTCTTACTGTCTATTTCAAGCAACCGTTCGCTGCCTGGAGTAGAAACCTACACTGGTGTGGCTTCTGACCCAAGCTCAGTCCAATTAAACCCAAGTTCAGCCCAGCCAGAAGTTCACTGCAGGAGTGGAAATTTTGTTAAATTCAAATCTATTATTGGAGGAAAGGAAGGTACTCTCTGGCCATAAGCTATGCAAGTGACTATCTCATGAGATGAAGTGGTTCACTAAACATTATGGATGAGGTTTTGTTCCCATAGTCTGACGACAGCAAGAGTTATGCACGTGAGAGGAACCTCAGAATCTGCTTTATAAAGTGTTTAGAGACTCTGAGGGGAAAACCAATTATGAAAGTTTCATAGACCATTCTCTGGGTGTCATAATCCCGGTCATGGGTAGAAAAAGGTTCCAACAAAGCTCTCCAATATAAAACTTTTTTAAAAGGCTGACAGAAGGCTGATGGGCTTCCAGGTGGCACTAGCGGTAAAGAACCTGCCTGCCAAGGCAGGAGATGCAAGTGTGATCCCTGGGTCAGGAAGATGCCCTGGAGGACAAAATGGCAAACTCCTCCATTATTCTTGCCTGCAGAATCCCATGCACAGAAGAGCCTGGCGGGTTGTGGTTTCTAGGGTCACAGAGAGTTGGAAACAATTGACACAACTTAGCACTAGCACGTTAATAATGTTGAAAAACAATTTATAGACAGTGCATTAGCCACTGAAATTAGACTCATAGTAAGACTTTCACACCTTATTACAGTATATGTTATATTGTTGAGAGTAATTTTTATTTACTTACGCTTTCTTAATGTATAAGCTAGAAGGGAAAATTTCACCTAACATTCCCATTCTGGTGCATTTCCTATTCTATTAGTGCCATCAAACTAGAAACAACTTGCCAGGACTGTCGGTTCCTTTGAGAATTTCTCCAGTACGCTGATAGTCACATCAGTTATCTAGTCATGACTTTGATGTGAATTTCTTATACAGTTTTGTTTAAGCTCAAAAGATGCTGGCTGAATGAGTGGTTCAAACGAATCTCACTGCCTTTGCCCTCCTCCCTACTCAGAGAACTTCTTTTCTAAAAATGCTCGTTGGCCACACTATTTTGTAACTGAAAAGAAGAATTCACCTTTAATGATACTCAGATTATTGTCCCACACCTTCAGACAACCATTTATTACTTAAAACCATGATATCAGAGAAAAATAGGTTTATATCTCATAGAATTAGATTCTTCTGACTATACCCTGCCAACTATACACTTGCATTTAAATGTACATTTAATTGGATGGGAGTTTATCCAGGCAAAGGTGTAGATCTGTAGTCACCGGGCCATGTGGAATTGACTGTTACTCATTAAAGTTATCCTTAGATAAAGATTTAAATCTATTTCATTTCCTTGCTCAGTATCACTAAAGTAAATAGGACTAAGACATGAGAATTGAGGGAGATTTTCCAACCAAGAACATTGGCAGCTGAAATATAATCAGTTTCTAAGATTTATAATGCTATTGACTTTTCTTTTGCATCATAAATTTCACTGCTGACTCTCTGCCTGAGTTTTATTATAATATCATATCATATTAGGGAGATCAGCTTTGCTGGTGACAAATGAAAATCACTGATATGAAAAAAATTCCCATTATCAGCTCATCACCTAATCATATCAGCATCTTTGTATCCTATTATCAATTTTTTATATAAAATAACATTTCCTAATGACAGGGATTTCACTAATGCTGTATGAGTGGGACTAATGTCATTTGAGAGTTCTCATCATGCATATCCTACTTGAAAGCAAAGAGTATTTGTTTTCTACACAGATTGAAATTTTCAAATGGGTATCTAACAACTCAGGCAAAAGTGTGGTGCTTTATGGAAAAAAATCCTCTTGATGGCATTTAAGGGCCCATCACAATTTGATCCCAGATTTCAATCAGCACCATAATGACTCACAAAATTTGAAGGTAGTTACAGTAGATTTTTTAAAACCCCAATCAGCTAACCTATTGAATGTGAAGTAGAACAGATCTAATTTCTTTAGTTATCACTCATAGTATCCTCAAAGTCAAATCAGGGTAAAGTTCAGGTGAGTTCCCTGTTACCCAATACCAAGTATTTGCCAATGCCACTGATTGAGTGAGTCCTAGCTATTTGTTACTAAACTTACAGCTTTCTTAGATTAGTTGAACCCAGCATTTCTACAATTTATTATTTAGAATGTGACCGAACCCTGGAGATTGTAGCTATATCTGCAAGATGCTGAACCAGTCAATCATCTCAGCGATTCAGTATGACAACCAGTCAATGCAGTGAGAAAATCAACTTCATCAGTTCATTGAACTGAACTGACACCTGTAGACACAGGCAAATCAAAGGTTCTTCGTGGTTTTCCATCACTGCTGTGGCAGCTGCTTCTCTCTCGCTGGGCAGGGTAAGGTTCTCACGCAGCCAGGATTCCACAGAAAGTGAGCCCAGCTCTTCCAGGTATTTTTGAGTTCCCTTGACATCTGGCATGGAACTAGGAGACACTTGCTAAGCAGCACCGAATACCTCTCCAGGCCGACTGCAGCCTGGGCCCCAGAGGGCATGCTGAGCTCCCTTGAGGAGCACTCCCCTGGTTGCCTTCTCAGTGCTTCTAGAATTCAGGGTTTGCCTTTGACCCTGCTTAAGAGTATGTTACCAGTGATTCTCAAACTGACATCTCAGACTTCTCCAGCATTTCATCCAAGAAGCTTATTTACCAGCCTCTCTTTGCATTCCTCTCATAGTCAGTCAAGAGCTTCTAGAATCCATCAGTTCAGTTCAGTCACTCAGTTGTGTCTGACTCTTTGCAGCCCCATGGACTGCAGCATGCCAGACTTTCCTATCCATCACCAACTCCCAGAGCTTGCCCAAACTCATGGCCATCGAGTCAGTGATGCCATCAACCACCTCATCCTCTGTTGTCCCCTTCTCCTCCTGCCTTCAATCTTTCCCAGCATCAGGGTCTTTTCCAATGAGTCAGTTCTTCACACCAGGTGGCCAAAGTATTGGAGTTTCAGCTTCAGCATCAGTCCTTCCGATGAATATTCAGGACCGATTTTCTTTAGGATTAGCTGGTTGGATCTCCTTGCAGTCCAAGGGACTCTCCAAAGACATCTCTAACACCACAGTTCAAAGGCATCAATTCTTCCATGCTCATCTTTCTTTACGGTCCAACTCTCACATCCATGCATGACTACTGGAAAAACCATAGCTTTGACTAGACAGACATTTATCGGGAAAATGATGTCTCTACTGTATATATGCTGTATAGGTTGGTCATAGCTTTTCTTCCAAGGAGCAAGCATCTTCTAATTTCATGGCTGCATTCACCATCTGCAGTGATTTTGGAGCCTAAGAAAATAAAATCTGTCACTGTTTCCCCATCTATTTGCAATGAAGTGATGGGACCAGATGCCATGATCTTCATTTTTTGGAGGTTGAGTTTTAAGCCAGCTTTTTCACCCTCCTCTTTCACTTTCATCAAGAGGCTCTTTAGTTCTTCTTCACTTTCTGTCATAAGGGTGGCATCATCTGCATATCGGAGGTTATTGATATTTCTCCTGGCAATCTTGATTCTAGTTTGTGCTTCATCCAGTCCAGCATTTTGCATGATGTACTCTGCTTAAAAGTTAAATAAGCAGGATGACAATATATAGCCTAGAAGTACTCCTTTCCCAATTTGGAGTCAGTCCCTTGTTCTATGTCTGGTACTAACTGTTGCTTCTTGACCTGCATACAGATTTCTCAGGAATCCATAGAGTGGTTAAATAGCTGAATTTCTCATGAACCCTCCCTACATGTCACCAGCTGAAACGAAAGTGCTTAAAACAGAGGTTCCCTGTCTTTATAACCCATGCAATGAATGGCAGAGCATGGGGTTTAGTAAATATTCAAAGGCTGGATTAATCAACTAATTAATTTAAAGTGTGCGTACGTGCTAAGTTGCTTCAGTAGTGTCCAACTCTTTGCAACCATATGGACTGTAGCCCACCAGTCTCCTCTGTCCATGGGATTCTCCAAGCAAGAATACTGGAGTGGGTTGCTATGCCCTCCTGCAGGGGATCTTCCTAACCCAGGGATTGAACTCGTGTCTCTTATGTCTCCTTCATTGGCAGGTGGTAATTTTTTACCACTAGTGCCACCTAGGAAGCCCAATTTAAAGCAGTGGTTTTCAAATTTTAGCTGGCATTAAAAGAAATCACTTGAAATCATGTTTAAATATGGATTCCTAGACCCCCATTCCCCGCAAAATGTTTATTTAACAGGTCTGGATCGGGTGCGTGTACCTGGATTTTTACCACATACCCTAGTGACATGCTTTGATTTAAAGTATCAGTGTCTTCAGTGATCTGACTCTTACTTAAAAAAGCAAAACAGTATGTAAATGTTTGCTATGTAACAAATTTTGTAAGCTGACCTGTTTCTGCTGCAAGTGTCTATTTTTGTTGTTGCTTTGATGCATCATTTATCTAAGACTAGGAAAATGATCAGGCATATCTTTAAAATATATTTCCAGCCCTGAGTTTCAGCGCAAATTAGTTAGGAAGGCATCCCTAAGTAAAATGTGTGAAAACATTTTCAGGCAGAATACATGAAGACATTTGTTAAAATGTCTCCCCTCACATGGTTTTCTCGTGACCTCTGCCTCATGAATTTTCAGGCACCTGGCTATAGAAGGAAACACAGGCAAGAGTGGAGCAGTTCCCACCTTTAAGGAGAAGCCAGAGGAGTCGGGGAAAAACCTAAATACACTGTCAGGCTGAAGGAACAAGCACAGGAAAGTCAGCTCCCTGGGATACAGGTAGAAGCCAGACAATAAAAGGAAGAAAGAAGGTTAGAAATGTCATGTCTCTGCTGCTTTCTCTGGCAGTGGAGTTGCCTCCTGGCTGTGTTCCTGTTCTAACAAGGATATGTCTATACAGCAGAGCTTTTTACAGTATAGTCTAGTTCATGGCTCACTGCCTCCACGAGTTCATAACCCTTCAAGGCAGGGCCTATGACTGATGGTATCATGATTAACAGCTTATTGTAGAGGCAGACCCCAAATTCAAGTCCAGGTCTGCCATTTATTAGCTGTGTGGCCTTGACAACTTATCCTCTCCTCATCAGCCAAATGGACACAGTAATAACTTCCCTGGAGAAATGATCAAATGAATTAAGTGAAATAATCCATGTGAAATGCTTAGCAGACTTGCTTAGTAAGTGTCGGATATGTGTTCAGTTCAGTTCAGTTCAGTCGCTCAGTCATATCCGACGCTTTGCAACCCCAAGAATCGCAGCACGTCCGGCCTCCCTGTCCATCACCAACTCCTGGATTCTATCCAAACCCATGTCCGTCGAGTCGGTGATGCCATCTAACCATCTCATCCTCTTTCGTCCCCTTCTCCTCTTGCCCCCAGTCCTTCCCAGAATTAGGGTCTTTTCCAATGAGTCAACTCTTCGTGTGAGGTGGCCAAAGTACTGGAGTTTCAGCTTTAGCATCATTCCTTCCAATGAACACCCAGGACTGATCTCCTTTAGGTTGGACTGGTTGGATTTTCTTGCAGTCCAGGGGACTCTCAAGAGTCTTCTTCAACACCACAGTTCAAAAGCATCAATTCTTTGGCGCTCAGCTTTCTTCACAGTCCAACTCTCACATCCATACATGACTACTGAAAAAACCATAGCCTTGACTAGATGGACCTTTGTTGGCAAAGTTATGTCTCTGCTTTTGAATATGCTATCTAGGTTGGTCATAACTTTCCTTCCAAAGAGTAAGCATCTTTTAATTTCATGGCTGCAGTCACCATCTGCAGTGATTTTGGAGCCCCCAAAAAATAAAGTCTGACACTGTTTCCACTGTTTCCCCATCTATTTCCCATGAAGTGATGGGACCAAATGCCATGATCTTAGTTTTCTGAATGTTGAGCTTTAAACCAACCTTTTCACTCTCCTCCTTCACTTTCATCAAGACGCTTTTTAGTTCCTCTTCACTTTCTCCCATAAGGGCAGTGTCATTAGCTCTTATGATTACTGTTCATTGTGTGTCCCCAGGAAAGTTTGTAATACATGGAATGGTAACGGGGATGTCTGATGCCCATCCGACCATAGGCCAGCCTCTAGCTCCAGATGGGCCCCTGAGGTAGACAGAAGGCCAGTTACATGTCCACTGCTGGTCACTCTCAGTCCTGGCCATGAGCCTTATGTGGAAGCCTAACCCTGGTGTACTTGGACCAAAAGCTGAAGCTGGGAGACGTCCATGGTCCACCCTCTGATCTCGGGTCTTGAAGTTTCACCACTCTGTGGAAAGAAGACATTCAGAAAAGGGATGCTGAAGAAGAGAAAAGCCTTCCCTAAGCCTCACTGATAGATCATCTTGACAAAATTATTAGTATAAGATTAGTATAGTGATTCAGAGAAGGCAATGGCACCCCATTCCAGTACTCTTGCCTGGAAAATCCCATGGGCAGAGGAGCCTGGTAGGCTGCAGTCCATGGGGTCGCTAAAGTCGGACACAGCTGAGTGACTTGACTTTTACTTTTTACTTTCCTGTATTGGAGAAGGAAACGGCAACCCACTCCAGTGTTCTTGCCTGAAGAATCCCAGGGATGGCGGAGCCTGGTGGGCTACCGTCTATGGGGTCACACAGAGTCGGACACGACTGAAGTGACTTAGCAGCAGCAGCAGCAGTATAGTTATTATAAGATGCCCTCCCTACACACCCAGGTCCATGGAATTCTCCAGGCCAGAATATTGGAGTGGGTAGCCATTCCCTTCTCCAGGGGATCTTCCCAACCCAGGGGTTGAACCCAGGTCTCCTGCATTGCAGGCAGATTCTTTACCAGCTGAGCCACAAGGAAAGCCCACACACCCAGGTAGGGAGGATAAATTCTGTGGTTATCCAGCCCCTACACAACAGAGGGCAGGAGTCCCTCCAAGTCACCTGCAGCAAATTGGAAGTGGCTCAAGCGTGTCACATGACACCAGCCTCCTGGGCTAACAGGGAGAAGAAACCACTCACGCGGAGGAGAGCTTCCAAGCATGTAAACTTCTGGCCCCACATCCACTCAGAAAGGCCTGCCCTGGAGCCTTGCAGCCCAGCTGCATTCCTGGGAAATCCTTTGGCCCTGGACCACTGTCGAAGCCCCTCTTCCTCAGTGGGAGACAGCCCAGGGAGGTCTAGCTCCTGGGAGAGTTTTAAAGGGGCCTCTGAACCCCTTTCCTAGCAGGGTCCCCAGTCTCTATAAGGAACTCAAAATATGTACTTTCACTTCAGGAAAAGCCTTTCCATGGACTTCAGAGCTGGTTGGTTTTTTATAATCATAACATTCTTGGATAAAGGACAAAAGACAATCTAACAAACTGCTGGTTGAACAGTGGTCACAGGCTATCAAAGACAAGTCCAAAATAATACTAAGAATCACCGTCAGCCACAATAACTAATTTCTATCAAGCATGTTACGTTCACAGTGTACTTCCATGACCTCATTTCTTATCTTTTCTGACTTTTAACCTCATTGTTAACCAAAATGACACAGAGAAAATGATTTGCCATGATCACACACATATAGCCGGCCTGCAAACTGAACCCATGGCTCGTAATTTCAAATCTTAGGATTCTCTTTAATAGTCAGTTGCATCATAATCAGATTAAATTTGAACTTAAATAGGAAAAAAAAAAAGAGAGAAGAGAGAAAGATACAGCTAGAAGGAAAAACCAGGGAGGAACTATTTATGAAGTGCAGGCAACATCTCTGACCCATTCTTTCAATGCGAACACACAGTGGAGAAAGCAAATGATTGAAGGTCGGACCCAGCTGTTCACTCAGTTCATCTCGGTCCTCAGACACTTTCATGGAGCATCTTATCTTACTGAACATGATTCTAAGACTTGAAGGTTTGTATCTGGGGACAACAAACTCCTAAGTACAGAAGAACCTGACTAGCTCTCCTCGTGTTCAACCCAAGAAAACAACCATGTGTTAGGTATTGGAGGAAAACCCCAGTGGGACAGTATCTGGCCCCTCATGGCACCTTCCCCAGAGTTGCAGCTCCTCCACTGTTCAGCATCATACTGTTGTGAAAGTGCTTTCACAGACCCCACCTCATCCAATCTTGTCAACATCCCAGAGACAGGGGGAGATAGAAGAGATGAGTTTACCCTCAACTTGTGGTGGGGTAAGATAATATTTTATGATCATCCATTGTGTTTTTTCTCTCTGGATTTGTTCTACACGGAAAGAGGAGATCAAGTGGTTAAGACTCAGGCAGATCAGGCCTCTCAGAGTGTAGCGCTCAGACATGAGCAAGGTGCTTGTGCCCGGGCCTGGTCCAGAAGCCTCAGAGCTGCCTGCCTCCAAGGCACACAGCTTGGACAGGGCAATTGCCAGCTGTGAGCACACTGGACTGATTCTGCATGGTCCTTCCCAGAAAGCTAGGCACCCCCAAGCCTCCTGGGTCCTCACACAATGCAAAGGAGTTGGAAGAAGCCCCAATAATAATGATAAATAAGTTTCTTGCTCACTGTAGGAAATGAGGTTGCACGGTCATGTTCATGTTGACTATTTTTTTTTTAATTAAGGGAATTTTTTAAAGCAGTTTATTCTTTTCGTTGCAATGGTGAATGGAATTGTTTCCTTAATTTCTTTTTCTACTTTCTCAGTATTCGTGTATAGGAATGCAAGGGATTTCTGTGTGTTGATTTTATATCCTGCAACTTTACTATATTCATTGATTAGCTCTAGTAATTTTCTGGTGGAGTCTTTAGGGTTTTCCATGTAAGAATTGAATCGCCAGTCCATGTCTGACGTAGGGTGCAGCTTGCTTGGGGCTAGTGCATGGGGATGACCCAGAGAGATGTTGTGGGGAGGGAGGTGGGAGGGGGGTTCATATTTGGGAACGCATGTAAGAATTAAAGATTTTAAAATTTAAAAAAAAATAAAAAATTTAAAAAAATAAAAATAAAAAAAAAAAAGCTCTGTTATAAAACTATTTAAAAAAAAAATAAAGCAGTTTAACGTTCACAGCAAAATTACCAGGAAGGTATAAAGATTTCACATACACACCCACCCCTACACATGTATTGCCTCCCTGCTTATCTACATCCTTCACCAGGGTGGCACATTTGTTACAATGGAAGAAACCACATGGACACGTCATAATCACCCGAAGCCCATAGTTACCATAAGGTACTATGCATTCTTGGGACAAATGTATAATGACATGTATTCACCATTATGGTATCCTGCAGAGTATTTTTACTACCCTAAAAATTCTCTGTACTCCACCTTCTCATCTACCTTTCACCCGTATTCCTTGACAACCACTGATCTATTTACTGTCTCTATACTTCCATCTTTTCCAGAACGTCATATTTGTCATATTGTCAGTCTCTAAGTCATGTCCAATTACGATCCCAAGTGTGTGACATTGAAACAGCTAGTATGGCTCTTTGGAGACACACAAAAGAAAGGGAAGGCACACAATCATTAAGCAAGTTTTGCACCCAGGTGCCAGGGCCTTTCCTCATCGTATAAAAAGTAGCTCAGTTGAAGCATTCCTTGTCATCAAAGAGTCTATGCATATAAACTCACTTAATATTCATCTAGCTGAATATATCTCTTACACGTCCTGTTCTGCTCTCTTTGCAGACTTTTGGCTTTGCTTATTTTTAGTATTTGAGGATTTTTTTTTTCTTGATTTCAGGCTCAGCTACAGTTAAGGGTTTCTCTTACATCAAATCCAGCATGTCTCTATGTTCAGAGCCCGAGGAGGTTTTCTCATAGCCCTCGAGTTTGCCATTTTCAAGGTAGTCTCCACAAAAATTTCATTCTTTACTCAACTAGGCTATTTGAATCCTTAAGAGGTGTCAGGCAGTACACAAATCACAGGGAATGAGACAAACAGAAGTGAGATGAAAAGCCTGTTCCCAACAACCTGATAGCCTATAGAAGACCACTGATAAACGCCAATGCAAGGGGGCTCTCGGCAGCCTAGGCACTCGCAAAGGGAACAGGAGCAAAGAACTGCCCACTGGCTGTGGCCAGGAAACAGGAGAAGCCTTCGCATGTAGGCTGTGTGTGATGAATGTGACCTGCCAAAACCCATCCGTGATCAGTGTGTCAGCGACGGAAATTAACTTTGACGTTTCTGATCTGAACCTGTTTTAAAACGCAATAGAGCATAATATAAAGTGGCTTGTTAGACTGCTTAAGAACCATGGGTCAAAGTTCTCACTCTGAGTCTAGAGGCACTTGAGAGAAACCTTGTACACATCTAAGCATCCCTTTCTCACCATATTATTTAGCCAGTTAGGTGAAATAATCTCTTAAGATCTTACCTAGCTGAAAATTACGTGATTATGATACTGAACTGTTATCATTTTCCCACAAAAAGCATTTTCATTCAATTATTTAAGGAAACACAGCTAATCATACTTGTTTGCCAAGGTCAATAAGTGAAATTTAACTAAAGAAACAGACCCAGAAAAAGAAATAGACATAGACCAAAAGACTAAAGAGAGGAGAGATTGCTGATGAGCGTTAGCTGCACTTAGCACAGTAATCGGAGAAGGCAGTGGCACCCCACTCCAGTACTCTTGCCTGGAGAATCCCATGGATGGAGGAGCCTGGTGGGCTGCAGTCCATGGGGTCGCTAAGAGTCGGATACAACTGAGCGACTTCACTTTCACTTTTCACTTTCATGCATTGGAGCAGGAAATGGCAACCCACTCCAGTGTTCTTGCCTGGAGAATCCCAGGGATGTGGGAGCCTGGTGGGCTGCCGTCTATGGGGTCGCACAGAGTCGGACACGACTGAAGCGACTTAGCAGCAGCAGCAGCAGCAGCACAGTAATGCTGGAACACTGCAAAACGAAGCTGGTTGTTTAGTATCAGAAAATTTAGAGTAGCAGAAAATCATTTTGACTAAATGTCTATGGGTCACCACCTTGACCACAAACTTCTCAAAGTTACAAGTCACAACTTGGCAGCTCACCACCAAGCACCAAGGGACCCTTAACAAATGCAAATTGGTGACAAGGAAGAAGACAGCATCCTTTTCTTGGTGTTCGTTGGGTGTTGCTGAGAACAGACTTTCAATCTCCCGCCTCAACAATCGGGTCCTTTTTCCTGACAAGCAGCCAGTTCTCTTAGCAGTAATGAGCCCTGTTAATGCAATGCATTAAGCCCCCTAGATCAAAGATAACGAAAACGATGTCCTTGAGAGCACAGATCAGTATAAAATGAGGTGAATTATGATGCTAAATGCGTAGTTTCATTTGTTCACCCAATTCTGAATATGTTTACGATCTTTAGCTCAGCTCTGCCAAAATTGGGTTCTGGTCCCATCCCTAAAGGCAGGCAAAAGGGGAGGCGCAGCGCCATCTGCTGTCTGTCTGGGCGAAGAACTGACACTGGGAAGAAATGACTGCTGTGTCCTGAAAGCGTTTCTTCCAATGGCACTGTGACTACGTTCTGGAAAGAAATTTTCTCTAAGATAAACGAATACATGACATTTATTTGCCGTTTAATTTTTTATTATTCACTATCATTTTATTTTTCTTTGATATTCTAGATAAGGGTCTCAGACAAAAATGAGATTTGAAGTTTAAAACCTAGTTTATGTATGTCATAGAACCACAGCATACATTTTTAAATAAAGCATCAGAACTTAATTACAGTTCTTGCCTTTATTTTAAATACTACAAAGTTAATGCCACACACAAAGGGAAATATTGCTGAGGGAAAAATGTATTCAAACAATGTTATAAAACAGCACCTTTTGATTTACTAAGATAAATATTTTGAAAATAACATATTAGAATTAAAAGAATGATTCAAAACTATTATTCCTTCCTTAAAATAGCTGAAATTTTTTTTAACTTTTCAATTTTGTACTGGAGTATAGCCGATTAACAATATTGGGATAATTTCAGGTGAATAGCTAAGGGACTTAGCCATACATACATTTGTATCCATTCTCCCCCAATTCCTTCCATCCAGGCTGCCACATAACATTGAGCAGAGTTCCTGAAATTTTGTGCTGAGTTTGCTGATCTTTTCTTATTGGACTCAGAATGTAATTCTCTTTTAATGAAGCTGATTTTCAGACCTAACAGTGAGTGGTACATGGGATTTTTTTTCAACTATAGATGAATATGCCCCAGTGGTGGTGGTGGTGGTGTAGTCACTAAGTCGTGTATGACTCTCGCGACCCCGTGGACTGTAGCCCGCCAGGCTCCTCTGTCCATGGGATTCTCTAGGCAAGAATACTGGAGTGGGTTGCCATTTCCTTCTCCAGATGAAATATGCCCCAGATAGGACTAGACATTGGTCTCTAACTTGGATGATTAGGGGCTTGCGTAATATGACTGGGGAAAATGGTAAACAGGATGTCAAGGACAGCCACAAATGTCCTGAGACCCTTACATAATGTATAGCCAGCCGTAAAATTCTAGATTGGGAACACAGCAGAAACCCCCACACAAAGGCAGCCTCTTTTGACACCTCCTGCCAACATCTAATTCCAGATGTTGACTTTTATTAATTAAATTTCTATTCCTGTAATGAGATGGGAGTGACAGTAAGAGATAGACAATGCTTATTTTTATTATAAATATTACCCAAAATACTGGGAGAGAACGAGATGCTAAAAATAGTATTCATGAAACAAATTATAGAATGAGCCATAAGAAACTGCTGCTAGTTGACTATTTTTTACCATAAATAAAGCAATTTCACACATCACTTAGGAAACAGGAAACTCAAGAAAAGGTACACCAACATGGGTGTGACTAGGGAATATCATTCCTTGTACGTGCAGTTTGTTCACAGCCAAGGCCATGTTTATGCAATGTGCCTGGCTGGCTCCATGAGTTTTATCAAATAGCACCATCACTTAGCAGAATACGCCCACTCAAATCAGCTTCCAGTGAGGACTATCAATTTGGGTGTCGCAACTTAGTTTTCTCCTTCTTGTTTACTAACTTTCTGTCAAACCTTTTTGTTATAATATACATAAGAACTGCATATTAAACTAGGTAATAGACATATTATGTTGCAAAAGTCCATTTTTATGGCAGTTGGTTGAAGGTAAGAAAGTACCTCCTCAAAGAACTAAAAACGTGGGTAAGTTCTCAAGCCAGCTCACAAGTCTGCGTAGTTTATCACACACTTGACATTAATACATGATTATACAAACCGGAATCACAAGACCAGGAAACAGAAAGCTAAAAAGGGGCAGGAAAAGGATCAAAAAGTGGCATTGAGGCACCATTTCCAGTATCTATTATTATTATTATGCTATTTTTAAGTACTAAAATGCACATTTAGCTCTGGATGATATTGTTGTTCCAATATTAGAAAAAATATGGAATCTGAATCTTTTATGTATTCAAAAATCAGCGACTCAGTTGCTCAGTTTGTGCCACAAGACAAATATATGCTTGTTTTTAAAACCTGGGGAAGACCATACCCAATAGGGTGTGACAAGCAAGCACATGTGCAGTTGCAAAGTTTCCACGGAAAGGGTTAGTCTTCTTCCAATTCGAAGATTTTCTAAACAAGAGAAATATGAATCTGTCAGTACTGAAACGGATAAAGATCCCTCCACCTCAGTCTCCAAGACACTAAGAAAGACAAAGACAAACCTGAAATGCTTTCTTCCAAACAAAATATTGCAGCTTACCATAACAAAAAGATTGTCACTCTCAAGAATTTTCAAAAAGTACTGCTCAAAGAGATGGGATTATTTGAAGATAAAAGAGTCAAAAGAAGTAAATGTCTGGGTTTAGCTTCCAGCTTGCTTCTCCACTTCTGACATGTACAAAATCATGAAAGAGCAGCCGCAGCAGCTGGAGAAATTTGTATAAAAAGACTTGTGACTGAATAATGATACTGTTGACCTCATTTCTTTTAAGCTGGTACTTCTTAAAAGAACTATATATTACACTAGATATTTGATTTTCTATTTTGTGGCTAATTTAATTTGCTTCCTTTTCTATAAAGCCCATTTAAATAAGGCATTATTTTATATATTTCATCTTTTAATAATTTATACTATTTAATGCCTATTTATTTTCACAAATGTATATGTTACTTGAGGGTTTCTAGGTTTATCATTTCATATTTGAAATATATGATGTTTTTAATCCAACTGAATATTTAGAATTCTGAAACTTTGTTTTAAATAAATTATAGATGAAGCATGGATTTCATTGCTCATTTCACTTAAAATCAAAATAAATACAGAAGTGCTAGAAATGTCATTTTTTCTGGTAGATCATCGTTTCTAGGGATGCTCAGAGACAGCACGTTGAGGAGGAACATGGTGGAGGAACAAGGAACTAGGACCCAAGAGACCTATATTTCAGACTGAAATAGGACCTACAGAGACCATAAATAGCGAATGCTACTCCTTCACCAATATGTAATTAAAAATTAAAACAATACCAAGTCATAAACTAAATCCAACAGTCTTTATTTTTCTCACAATGAATAATAAATATTTTTGTTAAATATTTCATCTTCCACAAGAAAATATGTGTTGGTTCCCTAAACATGTGACATGCTTCATCCATCTACATGGAGTCCAGTCCTCCCCAGCCTCCTTTGGCTCCAACTATGCTTCTGTTCACCAGTGATTTCACCTCTCCAGGCCTCTTTCTTCATCGGCACAATAAAGCTTTTGATTAGATGACATCCAGCCTCTCACTCAGCTCTAAAGAATTACTCCCCACTTCCAGTCACTGCAGAATCAGTCCTAGACAAATGCGAAATTGTGATTTATAATAAGATAATATATTGGTCTTCATTCCCATTTCTGGCACTTTAGAGCTTCTAAAAACCTTGTAATTTCCTAAGAGGTGAGGGGGATTAAGGTGTCTTTTGTGTTAGTTAGGTGTCTTTTGGACCCCACCTAGAGATTCCTAAGTAGTGCTAGTGATAAGGAGCCTGCCTGCCAGGAGACTTTAGAGGCACAGATTCAGTCCCTGGGTTGGGAAGATCCCCTGGAAAAGAGCATGGCAACCCACTCCAGTATTCTTGCCAGGAGAATCCCATGTAGAGAGGGGCCTGCTGGGCTACAGTTCAGGGTCGCAAAGAGGAGGACCCAAACTGAGCGATTTAGTGCAGCACAGCACAGGACCCCACCTAAGGATGCAGACTGGTTGCCAAGAAAACAAGCCAGGTGATTAGGGAGTTGGAACTTTCAGTCCCACTATGAGACCTTCAGGAAGGGGGAGGGGCTAGAGATTAAATTCAATCAATCACGCTTATGCATTGTAATACAGCCTCCATTAAAATTAAAAAAAAAAAACGGAAAAGACAGGATTTGGAGAGCCTTGGCATTGGTGTACACATAGTTATTGGGAAGAGTAGCACTCCTGGAGCGGGCATGGAAGATCCAAGACATTTCCCCACACCTCACCCTATGGATCTCTTCCATATCTAGTAAGTGAAATGTTCTCTGAATTCGGAGGGCCACTCCAGCAAATAAACTGACTCCAAGCGGGGTATGACCCCATTGAACCTTGGATCTGTAGCTAGTCTGTCAGAAGCACAGGTGACAATCCAGAGTTGCCACTGGCATCCAAAGGGGAACTGGTAAGAGAAGAGGAGGTGGGGGTGGGAGGGGGGGAGAGAGCCGTCTTGTAAAACTAAGCCCTTCCTCTGTTGGATCTGACTCTACCTCCCAGACGATAGTGTCAGAGTCAAACTGAATTGTAGGACACTCAGCTGCTGTCAGAGAGCTGCTTGCTGGGGTGGGAACTCCCTTCCCATATTGGTTGTAAAGCCTTTTAGCCATGTCTATGAATACATTTGCAGGCTTCCCACCTCCATTTAAGATAGCAAGCTGTTGAACTAATTGAAAGGACTGTGTGAATGAATGATGGATAGCCTTAACACTTCCAAGTGTGTATTTATTTTCATATTATTAACCACAAGTCTCGAATTAGCTGGATTTCAGGCATTTTTAAGAATGATTTTCTTATGGGTGACAAGCATGGTATTTCCTGAGAACAAAGGCTTTGGTGTATGATTGATATGGATTTAGAGATTGCCCAGTTCTCCCAAATGGGCAAGTAGATGGATTTGGTATGGGCATGGAAAAATAAGTACTCTCAAATACTCCTCTAAGGAGAGTAGTTTGGTTCTATCTTTCAGATTTTCAAAGTGTGTTTCCCATTGGCTGGACAATTCCACTTGACAAATTTGTCCTATAAATTTATACACAAAAGGTACAATTTGGATAGAAGGATCTTTGTGAGGGCTGAGAATTCTAAGGCGTAGACTGCGCTGGGTATTCTCAGACCCTCACCCACCTTCTACAATATGTTCTGCTTCCTGAGACTAGCAGTGTGCAAGCTGCATTTTCCAGCCTTCCTTGTTAGCTGGCTTCCCATTTGGTTCTGTCAGTAAGAGACTCTGGAAGGTACTGAGAAGGTCAGAGAAAAAAAAGCCAACTTTCTACTTCTGGCTCTGGCAACGTGGTACTTACTCCTGGTGGCTGGCAGATACTGTCATGGCAGCAGAATTCTGAACTTAGTATCCTAAGAAGCCTCTTTCAGTGCTGACCTAGGTGCACAGATTCAGCAGCAACTGGTCAGCAGCAGTCTCCAACAGAACAGCTTCTGGTGTGGGTCTCAACTCCAGGGCTATTCAGGTGCCTCCTGATCTCAGATTGTCACACTGTCTTCCATTTTTTCCAGAGTCCTCTAAATCTTCCAACTTTTGCTATTCCAATCTTTCTAAGACCTTTCTAACCAGTGTTCTATGTTGAAATCCTTCTGTTTGAAATGCAAAATAAATGTATTGTCTTTCCAAATGATACAAAGATCATTCATTCTAGTATTGTATTTAATAGGAAAATATTTTAAAACAATATATCACTTAGCAAGGGACTAGGGCTTCCCAGGTGGCGTAGTGGTAAAGAATCTGCCTGCGAGTGCAGAAGATCCAGGGAACATGAGTTCGGTTCAGTCCCTGGGTGGGGAAGATCCCATGGCGAATAGCCTCCATTCTCAGGTACTGCCAGAGGTCACTTCATTCATATAATGAAAGATACTTTAATCACTCTCAGTACTTAGGAAATCCCAAGGGTTTGGGAGGCTGTGGATGAAGATCAAATATGTATGAAAATATATTTATCTGAATGACCAAATATACATGTCTTATAAATCACAATATCATAGTGGGACTTTGTGATTTATCATGCTGATGAGAGGAAGGAAAATTCACTTTCTGCACTTTGTTTGAACAGCACAAAGGAGATTTAATAGTCAAGTGTGTTTTAACTTTCTGATAGAAAAAAAATATATATGATATTAATGAGAAGAGGAACCTAAACTTTTCAGGCATTTACTTGACAGTGAGGATATGATCAGATCAAATTCAGGGCATGTTGCTGGTAGGTCCAGCACAGAAGAGTCAAGGGAAATGAGTGAATTCTCCAGGGCAGCGAGACCTCTTCCTCTAACAGAAATTATTGTGTATGTAGCCTTCAGGTTTACTTAATTAATGCTCTTCCTTGACCCATTTCAGAATTTCTGGGAGTAACATAAAAGAAGAATTTACAAAAGCCCTTCAGGGGCCGCACTGCCTTTTTAATTAGTCCCAAGAAGTAGCTAACATATTTGAAGTGACTCCATAAAGATCCAAGCAGGATTTATCAGTCTGGGTTTGGTCAGAAAACAGAGCCACTACAAGTTTTAAGAAATAAGGAGTTTTTCATAGCAATTAAAGTCGGCAGCTGAAAAAGAAGAAAAAGAGCGACCAACAACCTTGACAAACTAAAGCAATGGAAGAGAGGTGGCAGAGCTACACACAGGGGGAAGCCTGAGGGCTTGTGGCCATCAGAACCAGCAGGGGGAGCTCTAGAGAAACCTGCTGAGCCATCCCATGTCGCCCCCTGACTTCCTGTGAATAATGGCTCTTGCTTTCACATTTGAAATCTTTATAACTGCCCAACTCTCTCCTTACAGGGAAAGGGATTCGGAGAAATGCAGTTCTAGCTTTACATGGTGCAGAGTTGGGAATGGACAACCTGTTATACAGAACTTCACTTTTTCCTCTACTAAAATTTTAGACACAGTTGGCTATTTCCTTCTTTTCAAAATACTTTCTTCCCCTGGTTTCTGAAATAGCACTTTCTTTTGGCTCACCTTTTACCTAGTTTATCTTTCTCGGTCCTTTTTGATACTTCCTCTTCGTTTCCCAGAGATCTGTCCTGGGATCTCCTTGCTCATCTCATCCGCTCTTATAACTTTAAATGGTATCTGTGTACTGATGACTCCCAAATAGGCATCTCCAGTTCAGATGCACCAAAACTCATAATTCATGTACCCCAATGCCCTCTTCTCTGCTTACATGTCTAGCAGGCCAAACCAAACTCTTGATTACCCCCCAAGAAAAGTTATCCCTCAGCCTCCCACTTCCCAATAAATAACAACTCTATTTTTTCAGTTGCTTATATCAACAGTCATTTTGTATTTTCCCTCATGCCAAAGTCCATGCACACCAAATCCTATCAGCTCTATGCTCAAGAAGAATCTGTCCACATCTCATCACCTCCACCTCTGTAACCCTGTGTAAGCACCCATCTAGATCACTGCACTTGTTTCCTATTCCATCCCAAATCTGTTCCCAGTACAATAGGCAGAGGGCTGCACTAAAGCACACAACATGCATTAGATCACATCACTTCTTTGCTCAGAATTCCGCAATGCCTCCATTTCACTCAGAGTAGTCAACAGTTTTTTATCACACAGGTTCATCCTGACTACCTTATATAAAGCACCAGCCCCACCAGCTCTGCCCTTGGTGTACATCCCCATCCGACTATTATGTATTAACGTGGTATTCTATTTTGCTACTGTGAACTGTGCTGTGTCTAAGATTCCTATGTTGAAGCCCTGACCCCCAAAGTAACAGTGTTTGGAGACAGATCCTTTGAGAGGTAATCAGCATTAGATGAGGTCATGAGAGTGAGGTCTCACTCTCTTATAAGATTAAATCTCTTATAAGAAGAGACAGCTGAGAACTTGCCTCCTCTTTTTCTGCCCTGTGAGGACATAGCTAGAAGGCAATCATCTGCAAGTCAGAAAGAGGGCTTTGCCAGGAACTGACTCTGCCCACACCTTGATTTTGAACTTCTAGCTTCCAGAACTGTGAAAACATAAGTTTCTGTTGTTGAAACCACCCAGTCCATGGTATGTTGTTATGACAAGATTAGAACAAACTGCTTTGCTGAGTTAGATGAAAAGATTCATAAGGGAATAGATTTGATTTTGTTCCCTCCTATATCCCCAGAACCTAGTTGCCCCTTGACATGTGGTGTATTTGCGCAAAAATGACTGAGTGAATGAGTTGCCCAATATCTTGACTAGAATGTGGCAGAGCTTGAACTAGCTCAGATGCTAGCTGATAATAACACGATGAAGGATAAGTTTTCTATCTTAATTGTGTGAATCTATTTTGCAAATAATAATATAATCAACCCATTGTGAACATTCTAGTAGATTCATAAAATAAAAATACAAATTCTTCCTCTCAGCCTTTTTCCTGTTTGAAAGAAGTGGTCATCCACTTGAGAAAAACTCATAGCATGTCTATCCCACCACAGACTGCATCCAGTAAACAGCATGTGGAGATTCAGAGTACAACACTAAAATCCATTCCCCATCCAAACCACAGAAATGTGTTTATTTCTTGAAAGCTATTGCAGAGCTAACTCCCAGTACAAGAGCCAACCAACACTCTTGAGGTCCTGACTTTAAAACCATGGTACAGCTTTTTTAATTGCCCCAGAGGGAGTACATGTTGTTAAAAAAAGACAATTCACAACACGGATTAGCTTTTGATAGCAATTCATCTGGTTCCACTAACACAGAAAGCTCAAAACCATTCAAACGTGTTTCCTTGAGACTGCTGAAAATAAGATTCCCTTCAAAGCAGTAAATAGTAATTGCCCCTAAAAATCAAGACCAAATAGGCCAGAAATGAGAAACCATTTGTAAATCCTGAGTTTGGGTCCACCAGAGCCAATTACTCTAAAAGGGACAATCTTGGTGTCTTTATTTGGATGCCTGAGGTAGATTGTTTACCACAAGGTAAATGAATTGATGTGTTCTCTAGGTGTAATTGAGGCGAAACCTGTTGGATCACAAATTCACCCAGTAATTACCTAGGATTCCTCTGAGAAAGCGCTTACATAATTTCCTTTGTATGTGTTTTCCAAAAGGACATACATCTCCTATCCAGTGTTCTCTAAATCACAAATGTTCCCCATTGATTTTCTCAGTCTACAGTGTGCTGATTTTCAGCCCATCGTGTAGAAGGTGAAAGGAAACAATAATTGTATATAGAAAATATTGATCTGCAACCATTGATTCAAGGCCCCATGGTATCAAAAGATTAGTTACTTTTAAGAGAAGTACTAAAGGTGACTTTCAGCTACTTTTTATTGACTAACACAAACCAGATAAATCCTTTCATTTGAAGCCATAGACTCTTCTCCAGAGGCCATAATGAATAAACTATTTTAATTCTTCGCTTGAGATCTAAATAACAGTGTCAATATTTTTTCCAAATACATGTAAATATATGCTGCACTAGTACCAAATGATTCATATTTAATCTTAACTGTAATAATGACTAATACATTCAATATTTACTATGTCCCAAGAATTGTTCCAAGTGATTTACATATATTTATTTTTTTAATGTTCATAATATTTCTCTGAGCTAGGTGCCAGTTCAGTTCAGTTCAGTCACTCAGTGGTGTCTGACTGTGACCCCATGAACTGCAGCACACCAGGCCTCCCTGTCCACCACCAACTCCCAGAGTTCACTCAAACTCATATCCATTGAGTCAGTGATGCCATCCAGCCATCTCATCCTCTGTCATCCCCTTCTCCTCCTGCCCTCAATCCCTCCCAGCATCAGGGTCTTTTCCAATGAGTCAACTCTTCATGAGGTGGCCAAAGTATTGGAGTTTCAGCTTTAGCATCAGTCCTTCCAGTGAACACCCAGGGCTGATCTCCTTCAGAATGGACTGGTTGGGTCTTCTTGCAGTCCAAGGGACTCTCAAGAGTCTTCGCCAACACCACAGTTCAAAAGCATCAATTCTTCGGCATTCAGCTTTCTTCACAGTCCAACTCTCACATCCATATGTGACCACTGGAAAAACCATAGCCTTGACTAGACGGACCTTTGTTGGCAAAGTAATGTCTCTGCTTTTGAATATGCTATCTAGGTTGGTCATAACTTTTCTTTCAAGGAGTAAGCATCTTTTAATTTCATGGCGGCAGTCACCATCTGTAGTGATTTTGGAGCCCCCAAAAATAAAGTCTGACACTGCTTCTACTGTTTCCCCATCTATTTCCCATGAAGTGATAGGACCAGACGCCATGATCTTCATTTTCTGAATGTTGAACTTGAAGCCAACTTTTTCACTCTCCTCTTTCACTTTCATCAAGAGGCTTTTTAGTTCCTCTTCACTTTCTGCCATAAGGGTGGTATCATCTGCATACCTGAGTTTATTGATATTTGTCCCGGCAATCTTGATTCCAGCTTGTGCTTCTTCCAGCCCAGAGTTTCTCATGATGTACTCTGCATATAAGTTAAATAAGCAGGGTGTTATTCCTATTTTACAGAAGAGTAAACTGAAGCATAGAAAGGTTATGTAACTTATCCAAAGTCACACAGCTAGTAAGTAGCAGAGCCAGACTTTGAACTCAAGTAGCCTGACACTAGTCAAGTTATATTTTTAACCACTACATAATGGTACCATCCAAATGTTAATGGCAACCCACTCCAGTACTCTTGCCTGGAAAATCCCATGGACGGAGGACCCTGGTGGGCTGCAGTCCACGGGGTCACTAAGAGTCGGCCACAACTGAGCAACTTCACTTTCCCTTTTCACTTTCATGCACTGGAGAAGGAAATGGCAACCCACTCCAGTGTTCTTGCCTGGAGAATCCCAGGGACAGCGGAGCCTGGTGGGCTGCCGTCTATGGGGTTGCAAAGAGTTGGACACGACTGAAGCGATGCAGCAGCAGCAGCAGCAAATGTTAAGAAAAATGTGAAAAACTTCACAGGTCAAAATTGCAAAAAAAAAAATTATTTAAATAGCAGCCATTATTCTGCATCTGAAGAAGGTGAAAAAGAAAAGGTAATTTGTTATCTTTCTGATGATAGCTAATTTGACAGGAGTGAGGTGATATCTCTGTGATTTTGACTTACATTTCCTTGATATTTAGTGATGGTGAGCATTTTTTATGTGTGCCTTTTGGCCATCTGCATGTCTTCTTTGGAAAAATGTCTTAGTCACATCCTCTGACCATTGTTTAGTTGGGTTATTTGGTCTTTTGATTCTGAGTTATATGAGTTCTTTGTGCATTTTGGGTATTGATCTCCTGTCAAATATATTATTTGCAAATATTTTCTCTCATCTAAAGTTTTCATTTGTTGGTGGTTTCTTTCACTGTGCAAAAGCTTGTTAGTTTGATGTAGTCCCATTTGTTTATTTTTGTTTTTGTTTCCTCTGAGGAGACATATCCAAAAAATATTGCTAAGACCAGTGTTAAAGATCTTATTGCCTGGGTTTTATTCTGGGAGTTTCATGGCTTCAGGTCTTATATTTAAGTCTCTAAGCTATTTTGAATTTATTTGTGTACATGATGCAAGAAAGTAGCCAATTTGATTTTTTTTTGCATGCAGTTCAGTTTTCCCAATATCATTTATGAAGAGGCCGTCTTTTCCCCACTGTATATTCTTGGCTCCTTTGTCATAGATTAATTGATCATATAAATGTGGGTTTATTTCTGTGCTCTTTTCTGTACCTTTGATCTATGTGTCTGCATTTGTGCCAGTACTAGACTATTTTGATCACTCTAGCTTTGCAGTTTAGTTTGAAATCAGGGAGTTCGATACTTCCTATCTCATACTTCTTTCTAAAGATTGATTACAGTGTTCAGGGTATTTTGTGTTTCCATACAAAATTTAAAATTATTTGTTCTAAGCTGTGAAAATGCCATTGGTATTTTGATAAGGACTTGCAGTGACTCTGTATATTGCCTTGGAAAAGGGAACCTTCCTGCCCTGTTGGTGGGAATGTAAATTGGTATATCCACTATGGAAAACAGTATAGACGCTCCTCAAAAACAGAAAAGTAGAACTACCACATGATCCAACCATCCCATTTCTAAGTTTTTTTTTTTAAGGAAAATGAAAACACTAATTTGAAAAATCTATATGCACCCCATGTTCATTGCATTATTTACAATGGCCATGATATGGGAACAATCTCAGGGTCCACTGATAGATCAATGGGTAAAGAAGGTGTGGTTCATATAGATATAGGATGGAATGTTACTCAGCTGCTGAAAAGAATGAAATCCTGCCATTTGCAACAACATGGATGGACCTAGAATGTATTATACTAAGTAAAATAAGTCAGACGGAGACAAACAAATGCCATGTGATTTCACTTATATGTGGAATCCTAAAAACAAAAATAAACAAACATAACTAAATAGAAACAGAATCATAGATACAGAGAACAAACCAGTGGTTACCAGACAGAAGAGGGGTGGAAGGATGAAAAAAAAAAAAAAACACTATATGAGATAATAAATACTAATTAGCTTAATTGTGGTGAGTATTTCACAATGTATTTTATATGGAACCATGTTGAATAACTTAAATATATATAATTTTTTATAATTATGCCTCAGTAAAGCTGAAAAGATTTTTTTTTAAGAGGAAATGCAATTTTTTCAAGTTCAGTTTTTCTGGTTTATCTTCCAAAAAAAATAATTTAGAGAACAACAAAAATTTTATTACTCTAAGCTTAATAAAATACTCAGGAAGACTTCTTATCATCATGCATAACTTTTCAGTTCAGTTCAATTCAGTCACTCAGTCACATCCGACTCTTTGCAATCCCATGAATCACAGCACACCAGGCCTCCCTGTCCATCACCAACTCCCAGAGTTCACTCAGACTCATTTCCATCAAGTCAGTGATGCCATCCAGCCATCTCATCCTCGGTCGTTCCCTTCTCCTCCTGCCCTCAATCCCTCCCAGCATCAGAGTCTTTTCCAATCAGTCACCTCTTTGCATGAGTCGGCCAAAGTACTGGAGTTTCAGCTTTAGCATCAGTCCTTCCAAAGAAATCCCAGGGCTGATCTCTTTCAGAATGGACTGGTTGGATCTCCTTGCAGTCCAAGGGGCTCTCCAACACCACAGTCTTCTCCAACACCACAGTTCAAATGCACCAATTCTTTGGCGCTCAGCCTTCTTCACAGTCCAACTCTCACATCCATACATGACCACAGGAAAAACCATAGCCTTGACTAGACGGACCTTAGTCGGCAAAGTAATGTCTCTGCTTTTGAATATGCTATCTAGGTTGGTCATAACTTTCCTTCCAAGGAGTAAGCGTCTTTTAATTTCATGGCTGCAATCACCATCTGCCGTGATTTTGGAGCCCAAAAATATAAAGTCTGACACTGTTTCCCCATCTATTTCCCATGAAGTGATGTATAACTTTTAAATTGTCTCAATTTATAATCCAAAAAAACGCAAATAAAAATCACAAGATACCACTTCACACCCATTAGGAGGCCTATCATCAAAAGAAAAAAACAGAAAATAACAAGTGCTGGTGAGGATGTTGAAAAATCAGAACCCTTGCTAGTGAGAATATAAGTAGCTTAACTGCTATGGAAAACAAGAAAGGGTTCCTTAAAAAGTAAACATAGAATTACCATATGATCTAGCAGTTCCACTTCTGAGTATACACCTGAGCAAACTGAAAACAGGGAGCCGAACAGACGTTTGTATGCTCATGTTCAAAGCAGCATTATTCACAATGGCAAAATGGTGGAAGCAATCTAAGTATTGACTAAAGATGATTGGATAAACAAAATGTCATACATACATATGATGGGAATATTATTCAGCTTTAAAAAGGAAAGATAATCTAACACATGCTCAACATGGATGAACCTTGAAGATATGATGCTAAGTAATATGCCAATCACAAAAGAACAAATACTGCATAATTCCACATATATGAGATACATAGAGTAATCAGACTCATAGCAATGGAAGTGACGTGATGATTACCCGATGCTGGGGTAAGAGGGAAATGAAGAATTAGTGTCTGATAGGTATAAACTTCCATCTGAGAAAATGCAAAATGTTCAGGAGATGGATGATGGTGACAGGTGCACAAGAATGTGATTATATTTCATTCTACCAAACAGTACAGTTTAAATGGTTAAATTTTATATTAAGTATATTTTACTACAATAAAAAAGACCACATGTGTTCATTTGTGCATGCAGATAATGTTAGTAGATGATAGAGTCTCTGTTTTATACTAATTGAAACTGTGAACACTGTTCTGAATCTTCTTTTATTCTGGTAACAATATATCTGAGAGAGAATTCCGTATCAGCACATTCTTTTAAATGGCTGGTTGACATTCTATGGTACAGGATACTAAACTTTATCTGAGCTACCTGTTGGCAATGGTCATTTAATTATCTACAGTCTTTTGTTACTGTACACAGCGTGGCAACAACAACAACAACAAATTCTCTACAATAAAAGGTACGCCGGCTGACCCTGAGCACCCAGCCCACCAGGTCTAGGGCACCTGGGCCTAGGTGCCCGGCCACAGCCAGGAGCGCCCACCCGTCCAGTGGGCATTAAACTAAGAAGATGTCCGTATACAAAGACCTGGGAGTGGAGAATAGTGACTCAAAAAAAAGAAGGTTGGTCCCCAAACTTCAAACTTTTGCAGTCTCAGCTCCAAATGAAGAAGGCAGCTCTCACTCAGGCGAAGAGCCAGGGGACAATACAAAGTACTGTCCTTGCCCCAGTCACCCATTGACTTCAGGTGAAGTGGCTCTTCAGATGAGCAGCAGATCCAGGACACCCCACCACACGCAGCCGCAGGCCTCAAGGATCCTGTTCCCAGTGGGTTTTCTGCAGGAGAAGTTTTGATCCCTACAGCTGAGGAATATGATCCAGCATTTCCTAACAATTATAAGAAAGTAGTGAGGGGCCAAAGAGAGGAGTGACAGAGGCAGCGGGAGGCGGAAAGACAGAGAAAGAGAAAACAGGCATAAAGCCAGACATGAAGCTAGTGGGGTTTTCAGGTTAGGAGATCCAGATTGATGAACATGAATATTATGAGTGAGAGAGAAGTATGAGCGGAGCTGCCATTGCACCACCTGCTTCTCTTGTAGAGAAAGACAAAGAGTTATCCAGAGGCTTTCCTTATGAAGAGGATTCAAGCCTCGGCTCCCAGTCTTCCAAAGCTGCTATCTCTCCCCCAGTGTATGAGCAACAAGACAGACCCAGATCCCCGACTGGCCCCAGCAACTCCTTCCTCTCCAACATGGGGTGACAATAACATAGAAAATCATGCAGAAGTATGGCTTCTTGGGAAGAGTGAGCAGGGCCTAAGCACAATGCTGTCGGTGGAGAAGACTAGAAAGCGGGAAGGCAAAATCATCATGGGTGACACCACTCAGAAAGATGCAGCCAGGAAGTCAGACTCAACTCGATTAACTGAAATACTTGTGTCCTACTAAAGTGGTCCTACTAAAGAACATGGAGGAAAGCATGGCAACCCACTCCAGTTTTCTTGCCTGGAGAATCCCCATGAACAGAGGAGCCTGGCATGCGGTTCATGGGGTCACAAAGAGTTGGAGGCGACTGAGCAGCTAAGCACAGCACAACACTAAGAAACATGGTTGGTGCAGGAGAGGTAGATGAAGATTTGGAAGCTGAAACCAAGGAAAAGTATGAAAAATATGGCACAGTTATAAAATATTTGAAAATCCTGGTGCCCCTGATGATGAAGCAGTAAGAACAGTTTTAGAATTTGATAGGGCTGAATCAATGATTAAAGCTGCTGTTGATCCAAAGGGGAGGTATATTGGTGGATGGGTGGCCAAAGAATATTTCTACAATTTGGATAAATTCAGGGTCTTGGATTTCGCAGAACAAGTTTGATTTAAAAACTAGAGTTTGAGTCATCTCCAGTGATCCTTCAACAAGCTGCAGACTGAGCAGAGAACAAGGCAATAGGCAACCTTCAAGGCTGAGGGTGCAGAGATTCTGGAAAGAATTCTAAGATATTCATCAATGGATCCTTTTTTATTTTGTGGTTTTTTGATTTAGTATAAAAATCCTTAAAAAAACAAAGTATACAATAGTTCTTATTAGTCAGGATAGACTTCATAACATGACACTGCAAAAAACAAACCCCAAATTCTTTACTGACCTCCCAGGTTCTCTTAATACAACAAGAGTTTCTTTCCTCCACAGGTGACATGTCCAGCAGAAATCAGCAATGGCTTCTTTCCACACAGCTCCACCATCTTATTCTTCATCATCTAGAAGACATAGCCTCCCTCCTTATTCAGTGGGATTCCCACAGTCTCAACCCAGAAGGAGATACACCACATTAGCCAGGACTAGTATTTTCTCGCTCTCAACTGAAAGGAGGCTGAAAAAAATGTAGGAGAGTAAAATAAACTATTTCAGCATCTCTTCCATACTTCAGTTTCACAAGTAGAATTAATTTCCTCATTAAGGTAAGTCCAAAATTTACAAATTCTTTCAAGAAGGTTTTTTTTTAACTCTCAAGTGATTATATTTCATTCAACAAACATTTATATCACTCTTGATGAAAGTGAAAGGGGAGAGTGAAAAAGTTGGCTTAAAGCTCAACATTCAGAAAACGAAGATCATGGCATCTGGTCCCATTACTTCATGGGAAATAGGTGGGGAAACAGTGGAAACAGTGTCAGAATTTATTTTGGGGGGCTTCAAAATCACTACAGATAGTGACTGCAGCCATGAAATTAAAAGCGCTTACTCCTTGGAAGGAAAGTTATGACCAACCTAGATAGCATATTCAAAAGCAGAGACATTACTTTGCCAACAAACGTCCGTCTAGTCAAAGCTACGGTTTTTCCAGTGGTCATGTATGGGTGTGAGAGTTGGACTATGAAGAAAGCTGAGGACCGAAGAACTGATGCTTTTGAACTGTGGTGTTGGAGAAGACTCTTGAGAGTCCCTTGGACTGCAAGGAGATCCAACCAGTCCATTCTGAAGGAGATCAGCCCTGGGTGTTCACTGGAAGGACGGATGCTAAAGCTGAAACTCCAATACTTTGGCCACCTCATGTGAAGGGTTGACTCACTGGAAAAGACCCTGATGCTGGGAGGGATTGGGGGCAGGAGGTGAAGGGCACAACAGAGGATGAGATGGCTGGATGGCATCACTGACTCGATGGACATGAGTTTGAGTGAACTCTGGGAGTTGGTGGTGGACAGGGAGGCCTGGCGTGCTGCAGTTTACGGGGTCGCAAAGAGTCGGACACAACTGAGCAACTGAACTGAACTGAACCATACGCTGAGTGCAGGAATATGGTAGGCACTCAATAAATATTTGCTGAATAGACAAATGTATGATCCCTAATTATACTAGTAATTGCTACCTACCATTTCTCTCAGAGCAGTCCAACTACTAGAAATGAATATGGAAAGAATAAGAAATGACTCTGTCTTCTCACCTAGCCACTTGACCAGAGCCCGAATTAACTAAACTTCCTATCTGAGAGCAACCCTTGACCATCAGGAGGAGAACCAGGAGTCTGACTAAGCTCTAAGCTACAATTAAACCAGGATTATTGCCCAATTCAAAATTCTCATTGCTTCAAGGTCAATCCATGAGCCATAGCTGGCACTTAAAACACTTCAGCTTACAGCTCATATATGCATTCTGCACAAACATTATGCACGGTAAAAGAAGAGAATACGATTCAGCTTAATCCAATAGCTAATTAGCAACACCTGCACCAAGACGCTATTAGCATCTTACTATTAGGTTACTGTTTGCCTTAAAGGATAAGTGATTATGCCTGTCAAATTATGACAGGACTTGCTTCATTTTTTAGTTCATGTTTAAATTTAAATGCCATATTTTTTAAGGTCCCACAAAATGTTTAGATATGACATTGCTATTTTTGAACGGCTGTTACAGATCTCAGTTCAATGACAGAATTACAATTCAATGCCTAGGAAACTTAAAAGTTGTATTTACATGAATAAGCACATCCTTTTAATTATTAGTATCAGAATATCCCTTCTAATCAGTCTCCCTGTTGTCTCTAAAGCTCTAGTGCCTAGATATAAACTCTAAAGGTAGTAACATGCTAATACTCAAAATTTTATGCATATGCCTAAAAAGATTACCCAGCATATGTAAGTACTCACTGTGTATTGGTTAAATTAATTCATCTTCTGCATCTCTGTTGATGACTCTCCAATTTCCACTTCTAACCACTCTCTAAGCTCCCAGCTTCTGTTCACTCATAAAATATCTTTCAGTATGTCGCCATTCTACAAACAATATATGCTCTACTGTGATACAGTTGTAATTATTTTCTAAGTTTACAGTCATTCAGATCAAGATCAAGAGTTCACAGCATCCCTGGTCCAGATGTGAGGAAAATCTTTCTTCTGCTAGAGAGAGAAGTGGCTAAGATAGTGAAGTAGGAAAACCCTGAGCTCACCTCCTTCCAAAGGCACGCCAAAGCTACAGCTATTTACAGAGAGATTATCCATGAAAGTCACCTGAAGACTAGCAGAAAACATCTTCTGAACCGGCTAAGAACCAGAACCAGCTGAAAAAAAGACAGGTAGGAGAGGCATAGATACAGGACAGTCAAGATTCGCAATCCAGTTAGGCAACTCACAGATGAGACGATAATTATAATTACAAAAATTCTCCCCAAGGAGCACGAGGTCTGAGCCCCACATTGAGCTCCCAAGACCAGGAGTCGTGCACCAGAAAAACAGGCCCCCAGAACATTTGTCTTTGAAAACCAGTGAGGCTTACTTTTAGGAGAGCCAGAGAAGTGTGGGAAATAGAGAGTCCACTCTTAAAGGATGTACACAAAATCTCACACACCCTGAGACCCAGGGCAAAAGCAGTAAGTTGAAAAGGCCTTGTGTCAGACCCACTTGTTAAATATTGGAGAGCCTCCTAGAGAGGCAAAAGTCAACTGAAACTCACCCTGGGGCCACAGACTCTGGCAGCAACCATTTTTGGAAGCTCATTTCACCATGAAGACACTGAAGCTGTTAAGCACTGTTTTGAAATCCTCCCTCTAGCTTATTAGTGTTAGGACCTGGCCCTGCCCAACACTTGGTCATCACCAAGGTCTCCACCCACCAGCAGGCCAACTGCTATAGGATTCTCTGAGCACCTCGCCAACCTGGGTCTCAGCCCCATCCACCAGAGAGCCCAGGACCTACCCCCATCCAGCAACGAGTCTACTAGCCCCAGGACCCAGGGGCCACCATGGCTAGCTGTCAGATTGGCCCCTCCACCAGGAGGCTGACAGCAGGCCCTGGACAGCCACACCTCATAGACAGCCAAGTCAAGACCCATTACCCACCAGCATCCTGGACCCTGGCCACACCCAACAGTAGGCAAACACAAGATCAGAACAATTTTGCCCCCTCAGCCAGCATGGCAGAATCTGGTGCCATGTACCAGCATGCTGTGATCAGCTCTGGCTCACCCCAGATTACGTAGCCAGGCATGTCAACAGTTGACCTCATCTACCAGCATGCTGATACTAGTGCTAGAACCCCAAGCCCAACAACCAGATACCGGGGGACCCAGCTCTGCCCAGCAGTAGGCCAACATGAGCCTGAGGATTCCCAGAGTTTCATAGCCAGTCACTTTATGTCCTGGTATCACTCACCTAATAGCCAATACCAACACAAGGACTTCTCTGGACATGCAGTCTGCTACACCAGGACCCAGTCTCACCTATCACTAGACTCCACACAAGGCAGAGCCTGGCAACCAACCAGACCAACGGCCAGTCACATCTCCAAGTATCTCCACACTAGTCAGCCCCGCCACAGCATAAAGACCCACGCAGCCCACAAAGAGGGCACTCCTGAAGCACATAGCTCTGGTGACCAGAGGAGAGTACATTGCTGGGATCCATAAGCTGTTTCCTACACAAGGCCTATTTTCAAAGATCAAGAAACATAAACCAACCTACCAAATACATAGAAATAAAAATATCACACTGGGCAAAATGAGGCAACAGAGAAATATGAAGATAAGACCCTAGAAGAAGAATTAAATTAAGTAGAGATAAGCAACCAATCTGATAAAGATGCTCACAGAACTCAGAGGGGAAAATGGAAAAGCAGAGGGAGTAGTTAGGAAGTTTTAACAAAGAGTTAAAAAAATATAAAGAACAACCAGACCTGGATGAAGAATACAACTAAGATTAAAAAATACCCTGGAAGGAATCAACAGTAGATTAGATGATACAGAGAAATGAATTGGCAAATCGGAAGACACTAGTGGAAATCACTGAAACTGGACAGTGATTTTAAAAAATGAGGACAGTTTTAGAGACCTCCGGGACAGCATCAAAACATTCACATTATAAGGTTCCCAGAAGAAGAAAGAGAGAGAAAGGGGCCAAGACATATTTGAAGACATAATAGTGGATAACTTCCCTGGCCTGGGAGAGGAAATGGACATCCAGTTCCAGGAAGTACAGAGAGTGTCAAACAGAATCAACCTGAAGAGGACCAAATCAAGACACATTGTAATTAAAATGGCAGAAGTTAAACATAAAGAGAGAATATTAAAAGCTACAAGGGCAAAGCAGCAAGTTATGTGCAAGGGAACTTCCTTGAGACTATATGCAGACTTATCAACAGAAACTGCAGGCCAGAGGGAATGGCAAGACACTCCACGTTTTTAAAGTGTTAGCACTTTTATAAAGTGATTGAAGGGAAAAAAATGACAACCAAGAATACTCTACCCAGCAAGGCTTTCATTCAGATTTGATAGGGAGATCAAGTTTTTTTAGACAAGCAAAAGTTAGAATGAGTTTAGCATCACTAAACCAGCTAAACAAGAAATGAGGTAAAGATACTTCTCTAAGTGGGAAAAAAAAAGGTCAAAACTAGAAATGTGAAAAGCACAAAAGACAATATTTCATTGGTAAAGGCAAATATACAGTTAAGGCAGCAAATCAACAATTTATAAAGCTAATAGGAAGATTAAAACAAAACAATAATGAAATCATTTATATCCGTAATGAGGAAGTCAGTCAGTTCAGTCATTCAGTCATGTCCAACTCTTTGTGACCCCATCACTGCAGCATGCCAGGTTTCCCTGTCCATCACCAACTCCCAGAGCTTACTCAAACTCATGTCCATTGAGTCAGTGATGCCATCCAACCAACTCATCCTCTGTCATCCCCTTCTCCTCCCACCTTCAATCTTTCCCAGCATCACGGTCTTTTCCAGTGAGTCAGTTCTTCGCATCAGGTAGCCAAAGTATTGGAGTTCCAGCCTCAACATCAGTCCTTCCAGTGAATATTCAGGACTTATTTCCTCTAGGATGGACTGGTTTGATCTCCTTGCAGTCCAAGGGACTCTCCAGTCTTCTCCAATACCAGTTCAAAATCATCAGTTCTTCAGCACTCAGCTTTCTTTAGAGTCCAGCTCTCACATCCATACATGACTACTGGGAAAACCATAGCTTTGAATAGACCAACGTTTGTTGGAAAAGTAGTGTTTCTACTTTTTAATAGGTTGTCTAGGTTGGTCATAGCTTTTCTTCCAAAAAACAAGCATATTTTAATTTTGTGGCTGCAGTCACCATCTGCAGTAATTTTGGAGCCCCAAACAATAAAATCTCTCACTATTTCCATTGTTTCCCCATCTATTTGCCATGAAGTGATGGAATCAGATGTCATGATCTTAGTTTTCTGAATGTTGAGTTTTAAGCCAACTTTTTCACTTTCCTCTTTCACTTTCATCAACAAGCTCTTTAGTTCTTCTTCACTTTCTGCCATAAGGGCGGTGTCATCTGCATATCTGAGGTTATTGATATTTCTCCCAGCAATCTTGATTCCAGCTTGTGCTTCATTCAGTCCAACATTTCTCATGATGTACTCTGCATAAAAGTTAAATAAGCAGGGTGACAATATACAGCCTTGATGTACTCCTTTTCCTATTGGAACCAGTCTGTTGTTCCATGTCCAGTTCTAACTGTTGCTTCTTGACCTGCATACAGATTTCTTTGGAGGCAGGTCAGGTGGTCTGGCATTCCCATCTCTTTCAGAATTTTCCAGTTTGTTGTGATCCACACAGTCAAAGTCTTTGGCATAGCCAATAAAGCAAAAATAGATATTTTTCTGGAACTCTCTTGCTTTTTCAATGATCCAACAGATGTTGGCAATTTGATCTCTGGTTCCTCTGCCTTTTCCAAACCCAGCTTGAACATCAGAAAGTTCACGGTTCACATATTGTTGAAGCCTGGCTTGGAGAATTTTACACATTACTTTGCTAGCATGTGAGATGAGTGCAATTGTACGGTAGTCTGAGCATTCTTTGGCATTCCTTTTTTTTTTGGAATAAAAACTGACCTTTTCCAGTCCTGTGGCCACTGCTGAGTTTTCCAAATTTGCTGGCATATTGAGTGCAGCACTTTCACAGCATCATCTTTCAGGATTTGAAATAGCTCAACTGGAATTCCATCACCTCCACTAGCCTTGTTCATAGTGATGCTTCCTACACCCAACTTGACTTCGCACACCAGGATGTCTGGCTCTAGGTGTACGATCACACCATCATGATTATCTGGGTCATGAAGATTTTTTTTGTATAGGTTATTCTATGTATTCTTGCCACCTCTTAATATTTCTGCTTCTGTTATGTCCATAGCATTTCTGTCCTTTACTGAGCCTCAGTTGGTAAAGAATAATAAGGAAAGCTATGCACAAAACAAAAGGATGTTAAAATATGATGTCACAAACAATAAACACGGAGAGGAGGAGTAACATTGCAGAATTTTAAAATGCATTTGAACTTAACAGATCAGCAACTTAAAATAATCATGGACTATAGCCCACCAGGATCCTCTGTCCATGGGATTCTCCAGACAAGTTTACTGGAAAGGATAGCCATTCTCTTCTCCAGCAGATCTTCCCAATTCAGGGATTAAATCTGGGTCTCCCACATGGCAGACAGATTCTTTACCATCTGAGCCACCAGGGAAGCCCATATAAACCTATAGATTACTACATATAAACCTCATTGTAGGGTCCAACAAAAGACATAGAGCAGCTGAATGGATAAAAAATAAGACCTATATATATGCTGTCTTGTTGTTGTTTAGTCGCCCAATCATGTCCGACTTTTTGCAATCCCATGGACTGCAGCACGTCAGGCCTCTCTGTCCCTCACCATCTCCAGGAGTTTGCCCAAGTTCATATCCGTTGCATGGGTGGTGCCATCCAGCCATCTCATCCTCTAACGCCCTCTTCTCTTACTGCCCTCAATGTTTCCCAGCACCAGGAAGTTTTCCAATGAAGAAAAGATACTCTTTTCAGTAAATAGTATTGATAAAACTGGAAACTACATTCAAAAGGATTTAACTGGATCCCTTTCTCACACTACATACAAAAATAAACTCAAGACGGATTAAAGACTTACATGTAAGAATGAAACCATAAATCTCCTAGAAGAGTATCCTCTTCTAGGCAATATACTCTTTGATGTCTTAGCAGAAATTTTTTGGTTCTTTCCTCAGGAAAGGGAAACAAAAGCAAAAATAAATGGAACTCCATTAAATTAAGAAGCATACACAGAGAAGAAAATGAAAAAAAAAAAAGAAAAGAAAAGAAAACCAAAAACCTGCATACTGAATAAGAGAAGATATTTGCAAATGATATATGCAACAAGGGGTTAATATCCAAACTATATAAAGAAATCATATTCTTCAGCATCAAAATATTAATAGCAGACAACTTAACTGAAACTGGGCAGAGGGCCTGAATAGACATTTTACAAGGGAGACATAGAGATGAATCACAAACACATGAAAAGATCTCACACCTCTCAGATAGCTATTATCAAAGACAACAAGTGTTGGTAAGGATGTGGAGAAAGAGCAACCTTGTCCATTGTTGGTGGGAATGTAAATTGGTACAGTTGTATAGAAAACAGTATAGAGATTACTCAAAAAATTAAAATTAGAACTACCATATGAGGGGAAATTAGATGAAGGTAGTCAAAATGCACAAACTTTCAGTTATAAGGTAAGTACTAGGGATGTAATATACAACATAATAGGTATAATTAACCCATTATATATTATAATGAAAATTGTTGACAGTAAATCCAAAGAGTTCTCATCACAAGAAAAAAGTATATATATTTTTCTATTTCTTTAATAATGTATCTATATGAGATCATGGATGTCAACCAGATCTGTTGTGGTAATTATTTCATGATGTATTAAATCAAATCATTATGCTGTACCTCTTAAACTTATACAGTGATCTATGTCAATTATATCTCAATAAAACTGGAAGAGAAAAGCTTTCTTCATCTAGTCCTGGAAGCAGTATTGTGTATGAAACGGGTTTTAGAAACTTAGAGTCTTAACCTAGAACCGCAAAGAGGGTTTTAGAAATCCAAGAACCTCATAAAATTCATACAAAATTTATGTCTTTCTCTCAGGGTAGGAGTGGGTTGTACCTATGGTATTGGCATGTTGGCAATCCCAGCTGCAGCAGAACATGTTTGTAGTGGCAGCGTAATGGCAGTGATAGTTTATCTAGGTCACAGTGTTCACAGTGTCCACTCAGAGTTGGTGATGGTTGCTACAGGACCATATGGGCAGTCAGGGCCAGTTACATAATTCACAGGGCTCAATGCAAAAGGCAAATGTGAAGCCTGGTGTTCAAAAATGATTAAGCAATCCAAAATGGTAACAATAGAGCATTAAACGAAATGTGAGCCCTTCAGAACACGGTCCCCTGTACAACTGCTCAACTTGCAAGCCCAGGAGCAGGTTCTATTTGCAGTGTCGACAAGGTGCAGATGGTGGTTGCTGTGGGTCCACATTTGTGAGGCCAGCCAGTCTTGATGCTTGTTGCTGCGAGACAAAGTTAGTGGGGTGTTTCTGTCTGACCATAAACAGCCTAGCTCCTCACAACACTGCCCACCAGGTTCAACTATTTTCAGGTGCCAGATCAGCTAGAAATCCTCATCCACCACCATTTGATAAACACAGGTTTACTATGTTTTGGGAGAAGGCAATGGCACCCCACTCCAGTACTCTTGCCTGGAAAATCCCATGGATGGAGGAGCCTGGTAGGCTGCAGTCCATGGGGTCGCGAAGAGTCGGACACAACTGAGCAAATTCCCTTTCACTTTTCACTTTCATGCATTGGAGAAGAAAATGGCAACCCACTCCAGTGTTCTTGCCTGGAGAGTCCCAGGGACAGGGGAGCCTGGTGGGCTGCCGTCTATGGGGTTGCACAGAGTAGGACACAACTGAAGTGACTTAGCAGCAACTAGGTTTTGCTGTAAAACTGAAGGAGGTGCTCAGCAGGCAGTTCTCCTTTCTCATTACACCTTCAGGAAAACCAGGAGGACGCTGGACAGATGCATCATGGCAACATTGCCTGGGATTGGCCAGGTCATATTCCAGTAGGAGACTGGCCATCCCATCCTGTGTGTGGGCTCCATGTGGAGGAACTGGGAGTAGCTGAAGGAAGGTTTCTTTTTGGTGCTGACCCAAGGCAGAGGGATCCTGACTCAGAACTGCTTCTCTACCTTCACCCTGATGAAGTTGTGGCACTTCCTGATGTGTGGGGCAGCCTAGGGGTCAGACACGTCCAGCACCTTCCTCCTCATGGACTACAGAGTCAATGCCATTGCCTTCTGCTTCTGCATCTTCTAGTGGGGCACTTGGCCCTGACTGCATTCACCTCCTGGTAAAGAACCCACCTGTCAATGCAGGAGACATAAGAGACATGGGTTCGATCCCCGGGTCGGGAAAATCCCCTAGAGGATGGCAACCCACTCCAGTGTTCTTGCCTGGAGAATCCAGGAACAGAGGAACCAGATGGGCTACAGTCCATAGGGTTGCAAAGAGTCAGACACGACTGAAGTGACTTAGCACGCACGTATGCACTCACCTCTAAGCCTAGTGGACACTTTGTGCTGGAAGGGAGGAGGGGTTTTCTCCTTTTCCTTAAACACATACACACAAATAGAAAGAAATAAACACAGTTTACCCACTTCCCAAAAACTGAGGTGGAAGCTCTGGTTTCAACAGCACTAAATTCCAGAAATAGCAGTCCAAACTGCAGCTTAGAGTGCAATGTAACAGTGGATTCCTCACCAGACACCTCTGTAGGGTGGGCTTGGACATTTCTTCCTGGTTGGTTAATCTCAGTTCCAATTCTACAGTGCTCCCAGAGGTTCTGTGAGCTACCAAAGTCTGAAAATCATAAAGCCTATTTTCTATTTCAAAATCTGAATTTTTTTTTTTTTTTTTAGCTTATAACAGAAACCCCCAACTGATGTGTGGCTTATGTGGATTTATTGGGAAGGAAGGTTTGGCCTTCATCAGATTCTTTCAGAGGTTCTCTGCTTCAGAACCAAACCTAAGTGAATTTCAGTGACAACTCTATGCCCTCCTTGCTTCACATCTTACTTTCCTCTTATATAAACAGATATAATAAAATCTGCTTTGCAGTGTTTTCTGAGGAATAAGAAATAATTCAAGGAGGAACTGTCTGGCATACATGTACTTCATTAAGGTTAATTCCCTTTCTCTAGACTCACTTAAACCATAAATAAAACTTGTTTCACGTTAAGAAAGGGGGTCATAAGGTAGAGTTAAAAGACAAAGATCAGTGATAGCATAAACATATTTAATATTTGTAAAAATAATGTGGTATCCTAATTTGCTAAACATGTTTTGAAAATACAAATAAAATCTACAGAAAACTAAGATGAGATTAAAGGCTTCTATAAACAATACAGGGAAGAATTAAATTTAAAAATTGGGAATAAAAGTTAAATACCATTATAGGGACTTCCCTGACAACAAAGGTTCCTATAGTAAAAGTTATGGTTTTTCCACCAGTCATGTATGGATGTGAGAGTTGGACCATGAAGAAGGCTGAGCTGTCGAAGAATTGATGCTTTTATATTGTGGTGCTGGAGAAGACTCTTGAGAATCCCTTGGACTGCAAGGCGATCAAATCAGCCAATCCTAAAGGAAATCAACCCTGACTATTCATTGGAAGGATTGATGCTGAAGCTCCAATATTTTGATCACCTGATGCCAAGAGCCAACTCAATGGAAAAGACCCTGATGCTGGAAAAGAGTGAGGGCAGGAAAAGAAGGGGGCGACAGAGGATGAGATGGTTGGATGGCATCACCAACCCAATGAGGATGAGTTTGAGCAAACTCCAGGTGATAGTGAAGGACAGGGAAGTGCTGCAGTCCATGCCATTGCAAACAGTCGGACATGACCGAGCAACTGAACAACCAGTGGTCCAGTGGTTGAGTGCACTTCCCAGTGCAGGGGAGATGGGCTCAACCCCTGGTCTTGGAAGACCCCACATGCTGCAGAGTAACTAAGCCCATGTGCTGTAACTACTGAGTCTGCATGCTGCAGCTACACAGGTGGCACCAGTAGTAAAGAACCCACCTTCTAATGCAGGTAGACAGCAACAGATGTGGGTTCCATCCCTGGGTTGGGAAGATCTCCTGGAGGAAGGCACAGCAATTCACTCCAGTATTCTTGCCTGGAGAATCCCATAGACAGAGAAGCCCAATGGGCTACAGTCCATGGGGTTGCAAAGAGTAGGACACGACTGAGTGATGAAGATTAGCACAGCTCACCCTGGTGCTCTGCAACAAGAGAAGCCACTGCAATGAGAAGCCCAAGTACCACAATGAAGAGTAGCCCCTGCTCACCACAACTAGAGAAAAGCCACACACAGCACCAAAGTCCCAGTGCAGCCATAAATAATTTGTTTTTTAAGAATTAAATACCATTATAGTTTAAGGTCGACACAAATATTTCATTTCTGGGACTGTAGGCTCCTCCATCCATGGGATTCTCCAGACAAGAGTACTGGTATGGGTTGCCATTTCCTTCTCCAGGGGATCTTCCTGACTCAGGGATCGAACCCAGGTCTCCCTCATTGTAGGCAGGCGCTTTACTGTCTGATCCACCAGGGGAAGTCCTATAGTTTAAGGTCGACACAAATATTTCATTTCTGGGACTGTAGGCCAAGTAAAGTCCATATGCATAGTATCACTGAATTTCAGAATGGTATTATTATATTTGGTAATGATCTTGTAAGATATAAGAAGTGTGCTGGAAGTGACTTAGTGTGGCTGGTAACTGGTTGAATGACCGGAGTCTAAAACACAGATTGCAGGTTGCAGGAGCAGGGTTTAATGAGGTATATAATAGGGCAACTTCATTGGTCATATACACATGTTTCTTATTACTTTGTTGAGGCCATTTGACTAAAGAAATACGTAGTAAAATCTTACTATATGCCATGCATTATACTAGACACTGAAGATACAAAATGCATTCAGGATCATACAGGTTAGTGAGGAAATGAGCCAAGGATATGATCATTATAATGTATAATAGTTTGATGAGTGCCAGAACTAAAACTCTTTGGCAGTGCCTTTCTTTGGGATTGGAATGAAAACTATCATTTCCAGTCCTGTGGCCACTGCTGAGTTTTCCAAATTTGCTCACATATTGAGTGCAGCACTTTCACAGCATCATCTTTAAGGATTTGAAATAGCTCAACTGGAATTCCTTCACCTCTACTAGCTTTGTTCATAGTGATGCTTTCTAAGGTCCATTTGACTTTGCATTCCAGATGTCTGGCTCTAGGTGAGTGATCACACCATCGTGATTATCTTAGTCGTGAAGATCTTTTTTGTACAGTTTTTCTGTGTATTCTTCCCACCTCTTCTTAATATCTTCTGCTTCTGTTAGGTCCATACAATTTCTGTCCTTTATCGAGCCCATCTTTGCATGAAATGTTCCCTTGGTATCTCTAATTTTCTTGTAGAGATCTCTAGTCTTTCCCATTCTGTTCTTTTCCTCTATTTCTTTGCATTAATCGCTGAAGAAGGTTTTCTTATCTCTCCTTGCTATTCTTTGGAACTCTGCATTCAGATGGGTATATCTTTCCTTTTCTCCTTTGCTTTTTGCTTCTCTTCTTTTCACAGCTATTTGTAAGGCCTCCCCAGACAGCCATTTTGCTTTTTTGCCTTTCTTTTCCATGGGGATGGTCTTGATCCCTGTCTCCTGTACAATGTTATGAACTTCCATCCATAGTTCATCAGGCACTCTATCTATCAGATCTAGTCCCTTAAATCTATTTCTCACTTCCACTGTATAATCATAAGGGATTTGATTTAGGTCAAGTAGTGATTTTCCCTACTTTCCTTAATATGAGTCTGAATTTGGCAATAAGGAGTTCATGATCTTAGCCACAGTCAGCTCCCAGTCTTGTTTTTGCTGACTGTATAGAGCTTCTCCATCTTTGGCTGCAAAGAATATAATCAATCTGATTTTGGTGTTGACCATCTGGTGATGTCCATGTGTAGAGTCTTCTCTTGTGTTGTTGGAAGAGGGTGTTTGCTATGACCAGTGCATTCTCTTGGCAAAACTCTATTAGTCTTTGCCCTGCCTCATTCCATATTCCAAGGCCAAATTTTCCTGTTACTCCAGGTGTTTCTTGACTTCCTACTTTTCATTGCAGTCCCCTATAATGAAAAGGACATCTTTTTTGGGTGTTAGTTCTAAAAGGTCTTGTAGGTCTTCATAGAACCGTTCAACTTCAGCTTCTTCAGCATTACTGGTTGGGGCATAGGCTTGGATAACTGTGATGTTGAATGGTTTGCCTTGGAAATGAATAGAGATCATTCTGTCGTTTTTGAGACTGCATCCAAGTACTGCATTTCGGACTCTTTTGTTGACCATGATGGCTTCTCCATTTCTTCCAAGGGACTCCTGCCCGCAGTAGTAGATATAATGGTCATCTGAGTTAAATTCACCCATTCCGGTCCATTTTACCTCACTGATTCCTAGAATGTCGACGTTCACTCTTGCCATCTCCTGTTTGATCACTTCCAATTTGCCTTGATTCATGGACCTAACATTCCAGGTTCCTATGCAATATCGCTCTCTACAGCATCGGACCTTGCTTCTATCACCAGTCACATCCACAACTGGGTGTTGTTTTTGCTTTTGCTCCATCTCTTCATTCTTTCTGGAGTTATTTCTCCTCTGATCTCCAGTAGCATATTGGGCACCTACTGACCTGGGAAGTTCCTCTTTCAGTATCCTATCATTTTGCCTTTTCATACTGTTCATGGCAATGCCAAAGAATGCTCAAACTACCGCACAATTGCACTCATCTCACACACTAGTAAAGTAATGCTCAAATTCTCCAAGCCAGGCTTCAGCAATACGTGAACTGTGAACTTCCAGATGTTCAAGCTGGTTTTAGAAAAGGCAGAGGAACCAGAGACCAAATTGCCAACATCCACTGGATCATGGAAAAAGCAAGAGAGTTCCAGAAAAACATCTATTTCTGCTTTAGTGACTACGCCAAAGCCTTTGACCGTGTGGATCACAATAAACTGAAGAAAATTCTTCAAGAGATGGGAACACCAGAGCACTTGACCTGCCTCCTGAGAAATCTGTATCGAGGTCAAGAAGCAACAGTTAGAACTGGACATGGAACAACAGACTGTTTCCAAATAGGAAAAGGAGTATGTCTAGGCTGTATATTGTCACCCTGCTTTTTTAGCTTCTATGCAGAGTACATCATGAGAAACACCTGGCTGGAAGAAGCACAAGTTGGAATCAAGATTGCTGGGAGAAATATCAATAACCTCAGATATGCAGATGACACCACCCTTATGGCAGAAAGTGAAGAGGAACTAAAAAGCCTCTTGATGAAAGTGAAAGAGGAGAGTGAAAAAGTTGGTTTAAAGCTCAACATTCAGAAAATGAAGATCATGGCATCTGGTCCCATCACTTCATGGGAAATAGATGGGGAAACAGTGGAAACAGTGTCAGACTTTATTTTGGGGGGCTCCAAAATCACTGCAGATGGTGACTGCAGCCATGAAATTAAAAGACACTTACTCCTCTTTGATTTCTTTCACCAGTGTTTTATAGTTTTCTACATATAGGTCTTTAGTTTCTCTAGGTAGATATATTCCTAAGTATTTTATTCTTTTCGTTGCAATGGTGAATGGAAATGTTTCCTTAATTTCTTTTTCTACTTTCTTATTATTAGTGTATATGAATGCAAGGGATTTCTGTGTGTTGATTTTATATCCTGCAACTTTACTATATTCATTGATTAGCTCTAGTAATTTTCTGGTGGAGTCTTTAGGGTTTTCCATGTAGAGGATCATGTCATCTGCAAACAGTTGAGAGTTTTACTTCTTCTTTTCCAATTTGGATTCCTTTTATGTCTTTTTCTGCTCTGATTGCTGTGGCCAAAACTTCCAGAACTATGTTGAATAGTAGTGGTGAAATTGGGCACCCTTGTCTTGTTCCTGACTTTAGGGGAAATGCTTTCAATTTTTCACCATTGAGGATAATGTTTGCTGTGGGTTTGTCATATATAGCTTTTATTATGTTGAGGTATGTTCCTTCTATTCCTGCTTTCTGGAGAGTTTTTATCATAAACGGATGTTGAATTTTATCAAAGGCTTTTTCTGCATCTATTGAGATAATCATATGACTTTTATTTTTCAGTTTGTTAATGTGATGAATTACATTGATTGATTTGCAGATACTGAAGAATCCTTGCATCCCAGCCACTATGGAGAATGGTGTGGAGATTCCTTAAAAAACTGGAAATAGAACTGCCTTATGACCCAGCAATCCCACTGCTGGGCATACACACCGAAGAAACCAGAATTGAAAGAGAGACGTGTACCCCAATGTTCATCGCAGCACTGTTTATAAAAGCCAGGACATGGAAGCAACCTAGATGTCCATCAGCAGATGAAAGGATAAGAAAGCTATGGTACATATACACAATGGAGTGTTACTCAGCCATTAAAAAGAATACATTTGAATCAGTTCTAATGAGGTGGATGAAGCTGGAGCCAATTATACAGAGTGAAGTAAGCCAGAAAGAAAAACACCAATACAGTATACTAACACATATATATGGAATTTAGAAAGATGGCAATGATGACCCTGTATGCGAGACAGCAAAAGAGACACAGATGTATAGAACAGTCTTTTGGACTCTGTGGGAGAGGGAGAGGGTGGGATGATTTGGGAGAATGGCATTGAAACATGTATAATATCATATAAGAAATGAATCGCCAGTCTAGGTTCGATACAGGATACAGGATGCTTGGGGCTGGTGCACTGGAATGACCCAGTGGGGAGGGAGGTGGGAGGGGGGTTCAAGATTGGGAACTCATGTACACCCGTGGCAGATTCATCTTGATATATGGCAAAACCAATACAGTATTGTAAAATAAAGTAATTTTTTTTTTAAAAAAAAGACACTCCTTGGAAGGAAAGTTATGACCAACCTAGATAGCATATTAATAAGCAGAGACATTACTTTGCCAACAAACGTCCATCTAGTCAAGGCTATGGTTTTTCCAGTTGTCATGTATGGATGCGAGAGTTGGCCTGTGAAGAAAGCTGAGCACCGAAGAATTGATGCTTTTGAACTGTGGTGTTGGAGAAGACTCTTGAGAGTCCCTTGGACTGCAAGGAGATCCAACCAGTCCATTCTGAAGGAGGTCAGTCCTGGGTGTTCATTGGAAGGACTGATGCTAAAGCTGAAACTCCAGTACTTTGGCCACCTCATGCGAAGAGTTGACTCATTGGAAAAGACTCTGATGCTGGGAGGGATTAGGGGCAGGAGGAGAAGGGGACGACAGAGGATGAGATGGCTGGATGGCATCACTGACTCGATGGACATGAGTTTGAGTGAACTCCGGGAGCTGGTGATGGACAGGGAGGCCTTGTGTGCTGCAATTCATGGGGCTGCAAAGAGTCGGACACAACTGAGCAACTGAAGTGAACTAAACCAAGGACTAACATAAATACAGAGTACTATAAGAGCTCTGAGGTAGGCCATCTCACCCAGTAATAAACAAAGTCCTAGAAAAAGTGATGTCTCAGTCAAGCCTTGAAGAATAAGAGCTAGCAGAGGAAAAAAAAGGAAAAAGTATAACAAAATAGTATATGCAGTGACTCAAACTGAGATGAAGCATGACTTGTCTCAAGAATTATATTTCTGATTGTATGTATGGAGTAGAGTGTATGAGGGTGGGAGTGATGAGAGATGAGGCTGGAAGTGACGTAAAAGAGCATTATAGGTTCTTTAGCTAATATAAGAAAAATTTATGAAGATTCTGGTAAGCCAAAATGATAAGCTAAATACAACAAGAAATTTAAGAGAGATAAATGCAAATTTCAAAGTCTAACTCAAACTCTACTCAAGGACGTGTGGAAGTGTTTAAAAAGCATGAGAAAAGAGAACAGGGATTTTTGTTGACAAGATTAACACAACTTAAACGAGCGTGATGGTGACCCATTAAAAAAAAAAAAAACTTCTTCAAAATCCAAATCCTAGGGACTTCCCTGATGGTCCAAAAGTTAGGAATCTGCCTGCCTATGCAGGGGACATGATTCGATCCCTGGTCTGGAAAGATTCCACATGCAGTGGGGCAACTAAGCCCACGTGCCACAACCACTAAGCCCACACGCTGCCAGCTGCTGAAGCCTGCACACCTAGAGGCTGTGCTCCACAACAAAGAAGCCACCACAATGAGCAGGTTGTAGACTGCAACTAGACAGTAGCCCTGGCTCTCTGCAGCTAGATAAATCCCGCATACAGCAACAAAGACCCAGCACAGGCTCCTCTGTCCATGGAATTCTCTAGGCAGTTCTACTGGAGTGGGTCGCTGTTCCCTTCCCCAGGAGATCTTCCTAACCCAGTCGTGTAGCACTTGCCACACCATAAATCAAATTTTGTGTCATTGTATTTGACTTCAAATGTCTAAAAGGCTTTTCACATGGAAGAAGGAACAGACTTGCTCTGTGAGGCTTCAGAGGACAAGCCTGGCATGAGAAAGTTATTTACTGAACAGATTTGGCTTTTCACCTTTCAAAATCAAACAATTGAGAGGCAAGTGTTGATGAGAAAGGAAATCTGCTTTATTCAGAAAATCTGGCAATCTGGCGAGATAGTGAACACTTGTTTGAGGTTTGCTCAGCCATGACAATTTTTTAGGGAAAAGGGAGAAACAATCCCAGTTAATCATTAAGGTAAGAGGTCAGATTCTTTGTCATTTTTCCATTGAGTGCAGACCAACTGACTTCTCCTGATCCTTTTTTGGATGCTGTATTGCCCACATGGTCAACATGCAAATTTGCTAAGGGGAAGTTTGGCGTAGAGAGTCAGTTATTCTTTTACTACTTACTTCTTCACTTTTTACTCCTTTTAATCCAGGAAAGGAATCAACAGGTTAGGCAAGGCATTGTGTATGTTCAGTAAAGTAGAAGTCAAGAATTAGGTTAAATGTTACCTAGGGATCTCATTTTTATGATTAAGATTCAAGGAAAACAGAGATAAATAGAAAAGCTGCTTGCCAATTCCCACTGTCAGATATCCTTCCATATGAGATTAGGGGCAAAGGTCCCTCTTCTCTGTTTCATGCTGAGAAAGGGCATTGAGATCTTAGATTGAGAATTATCAGCATGGGTCTGTAGCATCTCTTTGCTGAAAATTTTAGAGCAAGCTACAATTATTCTAATGCCCACAAAAATACAGATGATTATAAGCAACAGCATTAATCCCAATTTTTCATCAGACACTGAGTCTATGACTTTATTGTCCTAATCATTCATTGCTCAAGCCTGCTCTTATATGAGCCTGGGAGGCCTGGGAGACTTCAGCTTTTCTACAAACAAGAAGCAAGAGACACAGAGGGGCCTTTGTACTTGCAGGCAGGGAAGCTGCATGGCTCTGCTCAGTTTCAATTAAAGAAGAGAAAATAAAAATTCTTCAAGAGAAGAAAAGGTTTTCGCCTAAGCTGTCAAAACCAGAATGGGTTGACTGGTATAGTGGGAGTAATTGTGTTGAAACATGTTCAAGCAGAGGCTTGTCCATGACCATTTAGATGGATATCTCCAAAGACCTTCATCCAAGACTGACCAGGCATAGTAGGAGTGAGAGGATAAAAAAGTGAATAAGAGATGTCCCTGCCTTTGATCTAATATCATGCTCTATATAAAGAGGTGCATGGAAATTAATAAGGCATGTTAAAATCATACTGTCACTCAAAACTATCCTATTTTGGAAAGATTCTTTTGCCTAAATACTGACTTTTACAGCTCTTTGTGTGTTTTTTTGAAACTATATTGCCAAAATATTTTGTATTTCAATTTTGCAGTTAAAAAGCATTGATTTACAACCTAACATAAGCAAACCCACACTCTGACTCTAAAGACTGAAAAGCTGTTTTCTGTGCATGCCGCCATGGGAGCCCATCCAGTAATCAAGGCTCCACGCTTTCTGTGAAATGGACTCAGACTTCGCCTCCAACTGTACAATATAGAACCCTGTGGACAACATTTTTAAATTTGCCATTAAAAGTATAAGAACGTTTTCCAGACTCTACCGAAAACTTCTCTTTCAGACAATGGAAGTCATTTTTTTCATGGCACTAAACTGAAAAAGGCACTATAAGTCAGAATCTTTATACTCAGAGAGCACACATATTCATTTATTTCAAATTCCATCTGAGAATGAACCACAGCAGTGGTGACTCACAATTTGTTACAGGCTGATTTATCCTGAAAAGATCCAAAATAGCCTTTCTATTCAGCATACAATATCTACTCATCTATTGTGAGAATCTCATCTTCACTACATACTCTCTCTAGGTATAGATATTCTTTGTGATATTTGCTTGACTTTGATCACGAGTTTTCTAGCTTTAGCCTCTATTGAAGAAAGTGTTCTCTAGTTTAAATATTTTGACTTAAATAGAAAACTGTAATAGATTAGTTGAAGCAAGGCAATTTTATCTATTTTAGAATGTTTAGAGACTTGTAAGAATAAGACATTTTGAACTAATTTTTGTGGGTTTTTTAGAAATAATAATAAACTGATTTTTATAATGGACTCAGTAAAAACAATAGTTTGCCAATCTCCTTTATATCAGGGACTAAGAAAAGTAGGGGAGGAAAGAAATAAAGCACAGTGGTTTTTAATATTTCCCTTGAATAAGGTAAGAACTCAAAATACAGTTTTCAAAACAAATGTTATCTACTTTTCAGAAATAAGACAAAAATTGGCACAATGTATAACCAATAGAGCCTGGAAGTTTTACTCTGTAATGCTGACTCTATGAAATTTCTTTGATTTTATATAATATAAATCCTCTAACTATTAAAATTCAATGTAACTTAAAATTAATGATGTGAAGAATTTTTTTTCAGATATCATTTAATCAAGCCACTTTCATAATTCAGCTAGTCACCTTGGCTTTTCAGAAACTAATGAAAGAAATAACTTCCCAAATGGCAGGGGTTATGGACTTTGGCATCTGATGTTTTACTACAAATCAATCACTGACTACCTCTATAACCTTGGACAAGTCACTTCACTTACCCGGTCACAGGTCTTTATCTGAAAATAGGTACATTTTTTCTATGTGCCTATCACCAGTGCTGTCACCAGCTATGGACTAAAGGTTCCAACCAATCAAATTTGGTTTGATTAATTTGTTAGAGTGGCTTGCAGAACTCAGAGAAACACTTTACTCACTACATTAGCAGTTTATTTTAGCAGGCATAACTCAGCAACAGCCACATAGAAGAGATGCATAGGGTAAGGTCTAGGGAAAGGGCCCAGACCTCCCACTATTCCTGAATGGCATACCATTCTTCCTGAATCTCCACAAATTCACCAACCTGTCCTTTCAGGTTTTATGGAGGTTCATTACATAGGCACGATTGATTAAATCACTGGCCATTGGCAATGAATTTAACCTCCAGACCCTCTACCTTCCCAGGAGGGCACGTGGCAGGACTGAAAGCTCCAGCCCTCCTAATTATGATGGAGTGGGTTGTCATTTCCTTCTCCAGAGTATCTTCCCAACCTAGGGATCAAACCCTGCATTGGCAGGAGGGTTCTTTACCACTAGCACTGCCTGGGAAGCCCAATTAATGGAAGAAGAGACACCTTAACAGCTCTTGTCACTTAGGAAATTCAGAGTTTAAGGAGCTCAACTGAGTGAAGACCAAATATATATCACAATGGAAGAACTGATGTTGAAGTGGAAGCGCCAATACTTTGGCCACCTGGTGCAAAGAGCTGACTCATTGGCAAAGACCCTGATGTTGGGAAAGATTGAAGGCAAAATGATAAGGGGGCAACAGAGGATGAGATGTTTAGATATCATCACCAACTCAATGGACTTGAATTTGAGCAAACTCTGGGAGACTGTAAAGGACAGGGAATGCTGTTGTGCTGTAGTCCATGGGGTCACAAAGAGTCAGACACAACTTAGCAACTGAAGAACAACATCATCATAGCAATATACAGAATCACACAAGCGGTGGATACAAAGAGTAATAGATAGAGTCCCATTTATATGGTATAATCAGAATTACAGTAAAGATTACAACAAAATAGAATCACAAATATAAAGCACTTGGCACATAAATGGCATGCAATAAACAGTATTTTCTTATTACATTGCTCAGAGCAAGATATGGAGAAAATTCTAAAATATGAGTAGGTAGGATTTAAAATTTAAAGGAATAGCAGGCTAGATGTTTTCATTTTTTTTTTCTATAAGATACTTGGAAAAACTGAATCAAATATAAGTCATTCTCTCCAATGCATACCTGAGTTCATTTTTTTTAATGTATGGGTAATTCCCCCTAAAAGCAAGTTGTTACCCATAGTTGCAGGCTGACCCTAAAAGTATAACTGGCCTCAAAGCAGTGGACAGTTCCCATTTTCTAAAGGCTTGGTTTTTAAGAGTGACCTGCAGACAGAAAATAAGATCTTGAACTTACAAAAACCAGGGATTTGGAGTTGAAATCCATGTGCTCAAACTCAGTAAAAAAAGAAAGCTAGAAAATTGCTGTCTGCCTATCAGCAAAAAGGAAACTCAAGATTGTTCTGTCTTGGCACAGAGTTAGGGTGCTTAAAAAATAAAAAATATCTTCTGAAATTCATAACTACTGGTTTACCCTCATGCATTTGGGATTAAAATTCAGTCTCTGATGATTGGTTTGGGAAACCCCCAAACAATAAATTAACATACAAAATTCATACAAACATGGTATCACCACCCAAAATTATAAAACACACCAGCCATGAGCAAAAGAGCTGGAGAAATAAAGAATTAGGCCCTCAAGAACTGTAGCTGTTGGAAATATCAGATAGAGAATACAAAATTAGAATGCCCCAAAGCAGCTTAAAGTGACCCCAAAGTAAAAATCTAGAAAAGATTATACTGATGATGGGGTAGGATACCCACAAAAACTTACTCAAAAATAAAAATTAAGCTGAAAAATTATAGGGGAAATGGACATCTATAAAATATAATGGAATTGTCTGGAAGATGGCTGAAATTTACACAGATGTCTCAAACTACCTCTAATAAAATAAAATTCATACATCACAAATTTTTTAAAGTTTCAGGACTGAGAATAAACTACTAAAATAGTGTCTTCTTCAGTGAAACAAAGATTCTTGTGCATATAATATAATATGATATGATATGATGTCTGAGGCGATCTCAGGCTTTCATTAGAACTACCTTATTTAGAATTGAAACAGCTATTCATTTTACAATTTTGATCAAGAATAATTTTGACCAAGAACTGCTATTAGAAAAATAACTTCACAAAATTGGTATCTTGTAATGCAAGCCCAGGGTTGATCAGGAGTATACAAGAGAATCATATGTGTGAAATGTAGGTGTGTACACATTGGGGCACTGTCATTTTCTCCCCATTTGGTAGCTGCTGAGAAAGAGGTCTTGCATACGTGCCCCCAGGCTGACATGAACAGAGGAAGGGGAACAGGGGAGAAGCAGTATGGAGAAAGCAGCCGTTGGAGTCAGCACTTGTGCTACTTTCTATAAATAACATGACTTTATGTGTGGTTGATGGATCCACAGAAACTGCATGGAAGGGAATCATCCAACCAGAACAGCACTCGTGGAAGCCATTGCCAGGAAAGTGGTCTGGTAGTAAGAAGAGGTCAAGGGAAGAGGCTGATCTGAAACCAAAGATCCCAGAGGAAGGGATGTTGTAGTGGGAACCCCGTCAGAAAGTCAGCATCTGCACTCAGCAACCAGGCATCCTCTCCCATCAGCATTACCAGAAAAGCAACAAAAAGTAGATTGTAATCACCCAAAGAAGACAAAAGAAGTTTTTCTTCCCTGCCGTCCCTTCCCCAAGCTCTAGAGAGAAGACAGAAGACGAAAAAGTCTGACCAGCACTGGAGAAGAGTTTTGCATCAGATATGAAATTGAAGCTTTTAACTGGACTCAGTTCAGTTCAGTCCAGTCACTCAGTCATATCCGACTGTTTACAACCCCATGGACTGCAGCACGCCAGGCTTCCCTGTCCATCACTAACTCCCGGAGCTTGCTCAAACTCAATCCATTGAGTCAGTGATGCCATCCAACTATCTCATCCTCTGTTGTCCCATTCTCCTGCCTTCAATCTTTCCCAGCATCAGGGTCTTTTCCAGTGAGTCAGTTCTTCGCATCATGTGGCCAAAGTGTTAGACCTTCAGCTTCAGCATCAGTCCTTTCAATGAATATCCAGGACCGATTTCCTTTAGGATAGACTGCTTGGATCTCTTTGCAGTTCAAGGAACTCTCCAGAGTCTTCTCCAACACCACAATTCAAAAGCATCAATTCTTTCCTATAGTCCAACTCTCACATCCATACATGACTACTGGAAAAACCATAGCTTTGACTAGACAGACCTTTGTTGGCAGAGTAATGTCTCTGCTTTTTAATATGCTGTCTAGGTTGGTCATGGCTTTTCTTCCAAGGAGCAAACATCTTTTAATTTCATGGCCTGCAATCACCATCTGCAGTGATTTTGGAGTCAAAAAATATGAAGTCTCTCACTGTTTTCATTGTTTCCCCATCTATTTGCCATGAAGTGATGGGACCAGATGCCATGATCTTAGTTTTCTGAGTGTTGAGTTTTAAGCCAGCTTTGTCATCCTCCTCTTTCACTTTCATCAAGAGGCTGTTTAGTTCTTCACTTTCTGCCATAGAGGCGGTGTCATCTGCATATCTGAGGTTATCGGTATTTCTCCCTGCAACCTTGATTTGTTTGTGCTTCATCCAGCCTGGCATTTTCCATGGTGTACTCTGCATAGAAGTTAAATAAGCAGGGTGACAGAATACAGCCTTGATGTACCCCTTTCCCGATTTGGAACCAGTCTGTTGTTCCATGTCCAGTTCTAACTGTTGCTTCTTGACCTACATACAGATTTCTCAGGAGGCAGGTGAGGTGGCCTGGTATTCCCATCTCTTTCAGAATTTTCCACAGTTTATTGTGATCCACACATCAAAGTCTTTGGCGTAGTCAATGAAGCAGAAGTAGATGTTTTTCTGGAACTCTCTTGCTTTTTCAATGATCCAACGGATGTTGGAAATTTGAACTCTGGTTCTTCTGGCTTTTCTAAATTCAGCTTGAACATCTAGAAGTTCATAGTTCACGTACTGTTGAAACCTGACTGGAGAATTCAGAGCATTACTTTGCTAGCGTGTGAGATGAGTGCAACTGTGCTCAAAATGTGGGGCTTCCCTGGTGGCTCAGCTGGGAAAGACTCCACCTGCAATGTGGGAGACCTGGGTTCAATCCTTGGATTGGGAAGATCCCCTGGAGAAGGGAAAGGTTACCCACTCCAGTATTGTGGCCTGGAAAATTCCATGGACTGTATAGTCTATGGGGTCACAAAGAGTTGGATACAACTGAGCAACCTTCACTGGCATTGCCTTTCTTTGGGATTGGAATGAAAACTGGTCTTTTCCAGTCCTGTGGCCACTGCTGAGTTTTCCAAATTTGCTCGCATATTGAGTGCAGCACTTTCACAGCATCATCTTTTAGGATTTGAAATAGCTCATCTGGAATTCCATCACCTCCATTAGCTTTGTTTGTAGAGATTCTTTCTAAGACCCTCTTGACTTCACATTCCAGGATGTCTGGCTCTAGGTGAGAGATAACACCATCGTGATTATCTTGGTCATGAAGATCTTTTTTGTACAGTTCTGTGTATTCTTGCCACCTCTTAATATCTTCTGCTTCTTTTAGGACAATACCATTTCTGTCCTTTATTGTGTCCATCTTTGCATGAAATGTTTCCTTGGTATCTGCAATTTTCTTGAAGAGATCTCTAGTCTTTCCCATTCTATTGTTTTCCTCTATTTCTTTGCATTGATCACCAAGGAAGACTTTCTTATCTCTCCTTGCTATTCTTTGGAACTCTGGATTCAGATGGGTATATCTTTCCTTTTCTCCTTTGCCTTTAGCTTCTCTTCTTTCCTCAGCTATTTGTAAGGGCTCCCCAGACTACCATTTTGCCTTTTTGCTTTTCTTTTTCCTGAGGATGGTCTTGATCACTGCCTCCTGAACAATGTGACAAACCTCCATCCATAGTTCTTCAGGCCCTCTCTCAGATCTAATCCCTTGAATCTGTTTGATTTAGATCATACCTGAATGGTCTAGTGGTTTTCCCTACTTTCTTCAATTGCAGTCTGAATTTGGCAATAAGAAGTTCATAATCTGAGTCACAGTGAGCTCCCAGACTTCTTTTTACTGACTGTAAAAAGCTTCTCCATCTTTGGCTGCAAAGAATATAATCAATCTAATTTCAGTATTGACCATCTGGTGATATCCATGTGTAGAGTCTTCTCTTGTGTTGTTGGAAGAGGGTGTTTGTATGACCAGTGTGTTCTCTTGGCAAAGCTCTGTTAGCCTATGCCTTGCTTCATTTTGTACTCCAAGGCCAAATTTGCCTGTTACTCCAGGCAATTTCCTACTTTTCCTACTTTTGCATTTCAGTCCCCTATAATGAAAAGGACATCTTTTTTGGGTATTAGTTCCAGAAGGTCTTCTAGGTCTTCATAGAGCCATTCAACTTCAGCTTTTTCAGCATTATTGGTTGGGTCATAGACTTGGATTACTGTGATTTTGAATGGTTTGCCTTGGAAATGAACAGAGATCATTCTGTCATTTTTGAGATTGCACCCAACTACTGCATTTTGGACTCTTTTGTTGACTATGAGGGCTACTCCATTTTTTCTAAGGCATTCTTGCCCACAGTAGCAGATATAATGGTCATCTGAGTTAAATTCACCCATTTCTGTCCATTTTAATTCACTGATTCCTAAAATGTCAATGTTCACTCTCGCCGTCTGTTTGACCACTTCCAATTTACCTTAATTCGTGGACCTAACATTCCATCTTCCTATAGCATTGGACTTTACTTCCATCACCAGTCACATCCACAACTGGGTGTTGTTTTTGCTTTGGCTCCATCTCTTTATTGGGCACCTACCGATCTGGGGAGTTCATCTTTCAGTGTCATATCTTTTTGCCTTTCATACTGTTCATGGAGTTCTCAAAGCAAGAATGCTGAAGTGGTTTGCCATTGCCTTCTCCAATGGACCACATTTTGTCAGAATTCTCCACCATGACCCATCCATCTTGGGTGGCCCTACATGGCATGGCTCATAGTTTTATTGAGTTAGACAAGGCTGTGGTCCATGTAATCAGTTTAATTAGTTTTCTGTTATTGTGGTTTTCATTGTGTCTACCCTTTGAGGGATAAGGATAAGAGCCTTATGGAAGCTTCCTGATGAGAGAGTTTGATTGAAGGGGAAACTGGATCTTGTTCTAATGGGCAGGGCCATGCTCAGTAAATCTTTAATCCAACTTTCTGTTGCAGGGTGGGGCTGTGTTCCCTCCCTGCTGTTTGACCTGAGACCAATCTAGAGTGGAGGTAAAGATAATGGCGACCTCCTTCAAAAGGTCCTGTGGACGCACTGCCTCACTCAGTGCCCCTGAACCTGCAGCAGGCCACTGCTGACCCATGCCTCCACCGGAGACTCCTGGACACTAACTCTCAGGCAAGTCTGCGTCAGTCTCTTGTGGGGTCACTGCTCCTTTCTCCTGGGTCCTGGTGTGCACAAGGTTTTGTTTGTGCCCTCCAAGAGTCTGTTTTCCCAGTCCTGTGTAATTTCTTGTGGCTCTATGGTGGGGTTAATGGATACCTCCTCCAAAAGGGCTTATGCCACACCCAGGTCTGCTGCACCCAGAGCCCCTGCCCCTGTGGCAGGCCACTAGTAAACCATGCCTCTGCAGGAGACACTCAGACACTCAAAGGCAGGTCTGGCTCAGCCTCTGTGGGGTCTCCTGGTGCACCAGGTTTTGTTTGATCCCCCCAAACATCTCTGGTGGGTATGGGGTTTGATTCTAAATGCGATTTTGCCCCTCCTACCATCTTGCTGGGGCTTCTCCTTTGCCCTTGGATGTGGGGTATCTTTTTTTGGTGGGCTCCAACATTCTCCTATTGATGGTTGTTCAGCAGCAAGTTGTAATTTTGGAGTTCTCGCAGGAGAAGATAAGTGCACGTCCTTCTACTCTGCCGTCTTGGCACAAATAACAGAAATTGATCAGAAAGGTGTAGGAATTGCTCGAGGTGTTGTTAGGAGGTTGAAAGTCATACTTGGCATAGAATTATTAAAAGTGGCTTGTATTCCAGTGTTTCACATGTCTCAACAATGCAATGAAAACTCTGCAAAAAGCAGAAAACAATACTCAGTTTTCAGTTCCTCCGTTAAATAGTACACCTGCATTAGTTTTTTTGTGTGTGTGGATTGAAGTTTACAATCTATTTAGAGAGATTAAGTTCTCAGACATAAAACATTAATGCAAAGTACTTCACATAGGCACAAGGGGTTAAGTGCTATATATGTGGCACAGACTATGAGCTGAGAGAAGGAAAATGCTGTGAGGTACCCAGTAAGGTTCACAGACAATATAGGACATAAGCTGTGTCTGGAGAGATGAATATAATTTGCATTGATAAAGTGATGTCAGAAGGATTTTGCAATAGGAAGAGGCATCATGAGCCAATGTGCAAGTATGGCAATCCAGGCAACCATGGTCTACCTAGCTCAGGGGATTCACATGAGGGAACAATGGGACATAAATGTGCAGAGAGAGTTCAAGGTCAGATTTCAGCAGCCATGACAAAACAGCCAAAGGAATTTGCATCTGATCAAACAAATAATAAGAAACTATTAGGGGTTTTGCACAAAGGTTGTCAAAGCAGGAGAGAGAAAGAAGCATTTAGAAAAGGAAAGAAAGCATTTATTTTCCAAGAGGGCAAAAGAATCGGACTTCAGAAGTGGCTGGCCAAAGTATTTAAATTTAAAAGCTGCAGAATTACCCAGGTGACCAAGTTTACGTAATTCTGTCCATAAAGGAAAAACAGCAGTTTTTTCATATGATTATCACATTCAAATGGTCATGATGTATCTTCGGACACCAACATGGCAAATAACAGATATAAAATGATTTTAAGGGAATATTCAAGCTTTTGCTCTGCATGGGCCAAACCCAGCCAAGGTGGCCTCATTATTTTTGGTATATGTCAGAGGGTTACATGTTTTCTCTGTCATATATGAATTGCTTAAGCATATTGGAAAGAGGGCAAAATGTCACTCTTAGCTTCTACAGGATCAATGCAGAATTTGAAGCCAGTAAACTTGACACTGGTGTTCAGTCAGGTTGCTGAGATGAGCAGATGTCTCTGTAGGTCTGAGTAGTTTGTGTTTTCCAGCTTCACCACAAAGAAACTGAGGCAGAAGTGTCACTGACACGCTCAATAACATATCCCACTGGGCCACGGTATGCAGTTGACAGCGTGGCTGTCTGTTCCACTTCCCCAGCCCTTCTGATTAGGCTGCTGAATCATTTCACTTCTCATTCAGTAATAACTACCAGTGAATTAATTCAAGTGTGGGTGTTTTGGAGTTGCTATCAACAAGACAAATGATTCAAGCCTCACCAGCAGGGCCCATAATTCAATTATTCTTAATTAGGCAGTGCTAATCTGAGGAGGAGCCATCCTACAAGATCACAGATGCCTCCCTGGATATATCAGCATTATTGTCAGAGCATCTGCCTCCTTTATTGCTCATTCCAAAACATATGATTTACTTCTTATTATCTTGTGGGGTTTTCCCCCTTGAACCTGGAATGTGCAGTTGGTGTCTTATTATTACATTTTTCATCTGGCCACAGAAGGAGCAATGTGAGGTTACAAATATGCCTTGGTGGTGTCATACCAATTCAGCCATTAAGAGAGTCCCATTATTTCTGCCTGGCTCCATCTGCTACTGTGCTGATGGGATGAATCCCTTTTTAAAATCTTGACAGTATTCATTTGGTCTTTACTGCACAATGGACTATTGTTCAATAACTAAGTATTAAAAACACAATAATTCTCTACAATATGTTGTGTAAGGCAGAGAATTTTTTCCATATCTGTTATTCAAAGTTGCAAATTCAGACCTTCTTGGCTCTTCATTTGCGTCACACAATGATTTTTTTTCTAACAGAGTGTTGACTTGGATTTTTCTGTTATCTTGACATTGCTGTTAATTTAGTCACTCTTTGTACTGACCTGACACACACAGCATTCAGTGCCAAAATAGACACAGAGCTCCATGACTCTGCAGTTACAGTTGTGTCTGTAGACATATTTATAAAACTGCATTAGGGCAGTGGGAGTTGGTAGTAGGGGTCAGAGGGGAAGAAAGAATAAATTACAGATGTTTGGGACTTGGAAGTAGAAAGGGGTTCTCAAAATGCTCCAAATAAAACAACCTTTTTTGATGCTTTTCCTTATATAAAATGCTTTTACTGTTTTGTGAAATTATGATAAACATGATTCAGTTCAGTCGCTCAGTCGTGTCTGACTCTTTGCGACCCTTTGGCTGTACAGGACTGAGAATACTTCAAAGATGTTTTGCTCAACAATTGACATATTAATAATTTCATTTAAAAACACTACATTATAAATTAATATGATGTAAATTGAAATACAAATAAAACTTCCCCTTTAAAAGTAATTTCTGAGTGGAAAGCTTGTCCTTCGAGTTTTTGTCTTCTCCCCACTGATGGCAGGTTTCCCCTCCGCTGGTTTGATGGAATTTTATTGAGAAGCACTGTGTTCTCTAACAGGGTGGTAACACTGAGGCAGAAGGAACCCTCTACCCAAAATGGATTCTGGAATGAGAAGTGTGTCAATCACTAGCACCTTTAGGGTGTGTATGTGGTATAATACATATACCATAGAATTTAACATCTCATCCATGTTAAAGTGGACAGTTCAGTAGCGACAAATACACTCACACTGCTCTGCAACCCATGACCAGAATTCTCCTCATCTTTTAAATCTGAAACTCTCTACCCGTTAAACTATAATTCCCATTCCTTCCTTCCCCCTCCTCTGGCATTTATGCCCTTTTAAGAAATCCCTGTTTTGTTTCCTTTCAGTGCTGCCTGTTTGATGGTCCCCACCAGTTTTCAATATGCCAGCAAATTTGGAAAACTCAGTAGTGGCCACAGGACTGGAAAAGGTCAGTTTTCATTCCAATTCCAAAGAAAGGCAATGCCAAAGAACGCTCAAACTACCACACAGTTACACTCATCTCACACGCTAGTAAAGCAATGCTCAAAATTCTCCAAGCCAGGCTTCAGCAATAAGTGAACCATGAACTTCCTAATGTTCAAGCTGGTTTTAGAAAAGGCAGAGGAACCAGAGATCAAATTGCCAACATCCGCTGGATCATGGAAAAAGCAAGAGAGTTCCAGAAAACATCTATTTCTGCTTTATTGACTATGCCAAAGAATTTGACTGTGTGGATCACAATAAACTGTGGGAAATTCTGAGAGAGATGGGAATACCAGACCACCTGACGTGCCTCTTGAGAAACCTATATGCAGGTCAGGAAGCAACAGTTAGAACTGGACATGGAACAACAGACTGGTTCCAAATAGGAAAAGGAGTACGTCAAGGCTGTATATTGTCACCCTGCTTATTTAACTTATATGCAGAGTACACCATGAGAAATGCTGGACTGGAAGAAGCACAAGCTAGAATCAAGATTGTCAGGAGAAATATCAATAACCTCAGATATGCAGATAACAACACCCTTATGGCAGAAAGTGATGAGGAACTAAAAAGCCTGTTGATGAAAGTGAAAGAGGAGAGTGAAAAAGCTGGCTTAAAGCTCAACATTCAGAAAACTAAGATCATGGCATCTGGTCCCATCACTTCATGGGAAATAGATGGGGAAGCAGTGGAAACAGTGTCAGACTTTATTTTGGGGGGCTCCAAAATCACTGCAGATGGTGACTGCAGCCATGAAATTAAAAGACACTCCTGCGAAGGAAAGCTATGACCAACCTAGATAGCATAAAAAGCAGAGACATTACTTTGCCAAAAAAGGTCCATCTAGTCAAGGCTATGGTTTTTCCAGTGGTCATGTATGGATGTGAGAGTTGGACTGTGAAGAAGGCTGAGCGCTGAAGAATTGATGCTTTTGAACTGTGGTGTTGGAGAAGACTCTTGAGAGTCCCTTGGACTGCAAGGAGATCCAACCCGTCCATTCTGAAGGAGATCAACCCTGGGATTTCTTTGGAAGCAATGATTCTAAAGCTGAAACTCCAGTACTTTGGCCATGTCATGCGAAGAGTTGACTCATTGGAAAGGACTCTGATGCTGGGAGGGATTGAGGGCAGGAGGAAAAGGGGACAACAGAGGATGAGATGGCTGGATGGCGTCACAGACTCAATGGACGTGAGTCTAAGTGAACTCCGGGAGTTGGTGATGGACAGGGAGGCCTGGTGTGCTGTGATTCATGGGGTCACAAAGAGTCGGACACGACTGAATGACTGAACTGAACTGAACTGAACCAGTTTTCTGCTTCTAGGAATGAAAGGTGTTGGCTCTGCCAGCTTCCACTCTCTGCCCAAGCAGCCCTCTTAGCTTTGTCGCACTCATCTCCATGCTCCTCCTCATCATTCCTCTCCTACTCAGTGCTCCCCGTTTCCTCCTTAGCATCCATAGTGACTGGAACAGCTCTTCCTTCTCCCCAGATTTATTTTCTTTTAGATTGACTCTGAGTTGACATTTTAAACACAAAAGTTTAAAACTTTTCTGAAGGCTGTGGTTGCTGAGTAGCCGTAGTAGCAGAGGTGTAGGCAGCTATAGCAAAGCAAAACTGAGACTGAGGAGACAATGAAAAGATGGCTGCCTTGAGTACCTGGACCAGAATTCATTCCTAAAAACTACTTCCTTGGCCATTCTCCCATAGTCTTCAATCTTCCCTTTTCAACCATAGCTCTGTACTTCCACCCCCCCTTAGCCACTGATACTCCATCTTCTAGCCCATTGTTTACAAACAACACTGCATAGATGTGTCGGGAGAGATAGGAGGTGGGGGAAAGACTTCTGTGAGTACAAATTTAGACAATACTGCGTACTCTTTTCCCGTCTTGGACATTCTCAATGTTCATTTGAATAATAAAAGCTCTGACAAGTTCAGTAATGAAGAAATGAATGTAATTTCATCTAAAATGTTGCTGTTCAGTTGCTCAGTCGTGTCCAACTCTTTGCAGACCCCATGGACTGCAGGACGCCAGGCTTGCCAGTCCTTCATTGTCTACCAGAGTTGACTCAAACTTATGTCCACTGAATCAGTGACCCCATCCAACCATCTCATCTTCTGTTGCCCCCTTCTCCTCTTGTCCTCAATCTTTCCCAGCATCAGGGTCTTTTCCAGTGAGTCAGCTCTTTGCATAGGTGGCCAAAGTATTGGAGCTTCAGCTTCAGCATCAGCCCTTCCAATGGATATTCAGGATTGATTTCCTCTGGGATTGACCAGTTTCATTTCCTTGCTGTCCAAGTGACTCCCAAGAGTCGTCTCCAGCACCACAATTCAAAAGCATCAATTCTTCGGTGCTTTATGGTCCAACTCTCACATCCATTCACGACTACTGGAAAAACCATAGCTTTGACTGTACAGAACTTTGTCAGCAAAGTGATATCTCTGCTTTTTAATACGTTTTCTATGTTTGTCATAGCTTTTCTTCCAAGGAGCAAGCGCTTTTTAATTTCATGGTTGTAGTCACTGTCCACAGTGATTTTGGAGCCCAAGAAAATAAAATCTGCCACTGTTTCCATTTTCTCCCTATCTTTTTGTCATAAAGTGATGGGACCAAATGTCTAAAATAGCCTTTTCCAAATTACTTGACTATGTACCTCATAACGTGATGGTGAAAAACACAGGTTTTTGGAGTCATGAAGCTCTAGCTAGATTCCAGGACCAACTTTTGTATTTAAAAGTTTCACCAAGTTACTTACCCTCTCTCAGCTTTGGTTTCAACATCTGTGCAACAGGTTAAATAACATCTACATTTGTAAGGAGAAAGGGGAATCCTATAAACTCAATTTCTATGATGACATGGATTCTAACAATTTGATTCCATAGATTTAACCTAAATATAATAGTAATAGCAAAAAAAAAAAAAAAAGTCAGGATCAAAAACTAAAAGCAGCTAATGAAATGTTCCAGATTAAAAGAGACTAAAGAAACATGGCAGTGTCACACAATGCATGCGCATGGATTAAATCTTGAACCAGAAAAAAAAAAGCTATAAAAGACAGCATTGGGATGATTGATAAAATCAGAATATAGGCTGTATTTTAAACAAACAGAATGGTATACTTGTTAAATTTCTTTTTGTTTGTTTACTTTGGGCTCTGTTGAGCCTCCACTGCTGCACGGGCTTGTCTCTAGTGGTGGCTTCTCCTGTTGCGGAGAACAGGTGCTGCGTCTCTCAGTGGTTGCAGTGCATGGCTCTGGAGCGCAGGCTCAGAAGTTGGGGTGCACAGGCTTAGTTGCTCCACGGTATGTGGGATCTTCCTGGATCAGGGATTGAACCCATGTCTCCTGCATGGGCAGGTGGATTCTTTACCACTGAGCCCCCAGGAAAGCCCGAAATTTCTCGACTTAAATTATTGTACCATGGTTATAAAAGAGAATGTCCTTATGCTTAGGAAACACACTGAAGTAGTTCGGGTAAAGGAGGCATAATGTATCCAACTTACTCTCTAATGGTTGAGGGAAGCCTCAGAATGCAAGAGGAGAGGTGGAAATGATAAAACAAATGAAGCAGAAGAATTAAGAATATACAGGAGTTCCTGGTGCTATTCTTGTAATTTTCTAGTTTGAAGTGAATCAAAATGAAAACTTACCTAAAATTCATGATAACATATATAATGGTTAGTTCAGGGCTCATCTTCTCAAAAACACCTTTGTGTATCTCCCACTGGCCCCTCCAGTTTGGCCTCCACCACCCTTCTTGTCCCAGTTTGACCTCTGGGGATCTGTCTTTGAGGCCTCTATCAATGGACTCTGTGCTTTCTGGTTTTCAACTGGATTTGCCCAGTAGGAGATGTTCTCTGGGTTCTGGCAACCCTACCACCCTACTCTGCCCCTTTGGACTTAGAAGTGATAATAGTTCCCCAATGTTATAAGCCCTGGATATTGTAACATTTTGTGTTGTTTTCCCTAAACCTTGACCCACATTTGTAACTTGTTTCTCCATGTACTTCTGTTCAGTTACCCAATTTGAACATGCTTCAGTACACTCCCTAGACACTAGAGATAACAAGATGGTTGAACATGAATCATGTATTCTAACTTCTCACAATCCATAGTAAAAATTGAATCAGCTAAATGAAATGCACTGTGATACCCTCAGTCATAACCTGAATTACTCAGGCACCTTTCCTCAACCCTCTCTTGCCCGGCCTTGTGGTTTGGAGATTAATCTTGCCTAAATGTTCTCCAGCTGTATTTGAGCCATCCTCAAAGGGGGCCACCTACAGACAGACACCAGGAGCAGGGTCTTCGGTCTCTTCTGCTCTGGCCTTGTGTCCATGCACCACTGTGTTTGATGAGAGTGACACCTATACAATCACCTGCCGAGCCCAGTTAATGTGGTTTTCATTCATTTCTCAGAGGAATGATCTTCCCTCTAAATGGTGGCACTAGTGGTAAAGAACCCACCTGCCAATGCAAGAGATATAAGAGACGTGGGTTCCATTACTGGGAAGATCCCCTGAAGGAGGGTGTGGCAACCCACTCCAGTGTTCTTACCTGGAGAATCCCATGGACAGAGGAGCCTAGCAGACTACAGTCCATACAGTTGAAAAAGAGCTGGACACGACTGAATCAACTTAGCACACACACACAAATCAGAGAAAATGTAGTCAGTGTTATAGAGATTACTAAAAATCTTAGAAAATGGAATATTATAACTTAACACCTACCACTCTGCTCTGGAATGTCCTGGTGTTCTTCATCTAATTCACTCACTGCTTCAGTCAGTCACCAGAAGCAACCCCACCTAAACTTCCAGTGTGAAACAATTGAAAAGATTAACAGATCAAATAAATATTTAAAATGATGGGAAACTAAACAGCCATTAAAGGTTAAAGATATGCTAAAACGAAGATCATGGCATCTGGTCCCATCACTTCATGTCAAATAGATGGGGAAACAGTGGAAACAGTTCAGACTTTATTTTGGGGGGCTCCAAAATCACTGCAGATGGTGACTGCAGCCATGAAATTAAAAGACGCTTACTCCCTGGAAGAAAAGCTATGACCAACCTAGATAGCATATTCAAAAGCAGAGACATTACTTTACCAACAAAGGTCCGTCTAGTCAAGGCTATGGTTTTTCTAGTGGTCGTGTATGGATGCGAGAGTTGGACTGTGAAGAAAGCTGAGCGCCAAAGAATTGATGCTTTAAAACTGTGGTGTTGGAGAAGACTCTTGAGAGTCCCTTGGACTGCAAGGAGATCCAGCCAGTCCATTCTGAAGGAGATCAGTCCTGGGTGTTCATTGGAAGGACAGATGCTAAAGCTGAAGCTCCAGTACTTTGGCCATCTCATGTGAAAGGTTGACTCATTGGAAAAGACTCTGATGCTGGGAGGGATTGGGGGCAGGAGGAAAAGGCGACGACAGAGGATGAGATGGCTAGATGCCATCACCGACTCGATGGACGTGAGTTTGAGTGAACTCCAGGAGATGGTGATGGACAGGGAGGCCTGGTGTGCTGCAATTCATGGGGTCGCAAAGAGTTGGACATGACTGAGTGACCGAACTGAACTGAACTGAAAGAGCTACATAGACAATAGTGTTTACAATGGTTGAAGTAAGAAAAATAGGTTACAAGAACCCCTTGTAGAGTATGAATTCATACTTCCTGGTGGCTCAGACAGTAAAGCGTCTGTCTACAATGTGGGAGACCTGGGTTCAATCCCTGGGTTGGGAAGTTCCCTAGAGAAGGAAATGGCAACCCACTCCAGTACTCTTGCCTAGAAAATCCCATGGACGGAGGAGCCTGGCGTCCATGGAGTCGCAAAGAGTCAGACATGACTGAGTGACTTCACTTTCACTATACGAACATGTACGTACTTACACACACACTATAGTCAAATTTGTTAACCTGGGAACCATGTTTCCCAGAAGCCCCTTCCCTGTCTGGATCTGAGCTGGAGTCAGCAGCCACATTCTGAAGGAATTCCCAGTGAGATACAGTCAGACAGACCCAGACTTACCTGGCACTTTCCAACTTGTTCTAACAGCCCTTCTCATCCCATGTCCATCTCTTCTGCTGCTGCCACAGCAGCCCCCATCCCAGCTCACCCCACACAGGCAAAAGCTTCCCACAGACCTCACCACAAGTCTTGGCTTTTTTGTGAGATGTAGTAGGCTTTCTCAGATTGCCTGCAAGCTGCAGCTTATCCACCCACAGCACTGCTTCGGGAGAGTGGCTACTAGCTCTTTCTCAGTCCTCCAACTCCCTCTTCTGGACTTTCATTTTTCCAGCTCCCCCAACAGTTGGCTAGAGTCTAATTACTGTAATTAACCCCTCTTCTGTAACATCCATGGGGACTCTGCTTCCCTGACTGTACCCCGACAGAAACAACACACGAATGTGTGAGGGAAGATATCGGAAAAGACACATACCAAATGGAAACCCGCATTATCTCTGTATGTTAGGCTTTTTAAACTTACTATATTCAATCAGTTCCCATAAACTATCATTCCCACACTGTACAATATATCCTTGTAGCTTATTATGCATGGTAATAATCCCCTTCCCATGTATTACTCCTCCCACTCCCCTCTCCCTGCTGCTAACCATTATTTGTTCTTTATGAGTTTGTTTCTGTTTTGTTATATTCATCCATTTGCTTCATTTTTTAGATTCCACATATAGGTGAAAACATATAGTAAATACTATATGTTATGACTTTCTCTGTTTGACTTACTTCACTAAGCATAATACTCTCCAGGTTCATTAACATACATATATTATACATATAAAACATCTTTATCCATTCATCTGGTGATGGACATTTGTTTGCTTCCATACCTTGGCTAATGCTGCTATGAACATAGGGGTGCATGTATCTTTTCAAATTAGTGTTTTTGTTTTTTCCAGATACATACTCAGGAGTAGAATTGCTCTATCATATGGTAGTTCTATTTTTAATTGTTTTGAGGAACCTCCATAGTGTTTTCCACAGCTGCTGCACCAAGTTACATTCCCACCAACTGTGCACAAGGGTTCCCTTTTCTCCATACCTTTGCCAGCAATTGTTATACGTGGTCTTTTTGATGATAGTCATTCTGACAGGCATGAGATGATAACTCATTGTAGTTTTGATTGACATTTCTCTGATGATTAGCAGTGTTAAGCATCTTTTTATGTGCCTGTTGGCCATCTGGATGTCTTCTTTGAAAAAACGTCTATTCAGGTCTTCTGCCCATTTTTCAAACTGACTTGTTTTTTGATATTCAGTTGTATGAGTTGATTATATATTTTGGATATTAACCACTTATTGGTCACAACATTTACAAATATTTGCTCCCATTTATTAGGTCTTTTAGTTTTGTCAATGGTTTTCTTTCTTTCTTTTTCGGTTGAGTTGCGTGGCTTGTGGGATCTTAGTTCCCTGGCCAGGAATTGAACCTAGGGCCACAGCAGTGAAGGGCCAAGCTCTAATCATTGGACCACCAGGGAATTCCCTATCAATGACTTTCTTTGCTGTGAAAAATCTTTTAAGTTTAATTAGATCCCATTTGTGTTTCCTTTGCCTTAGAAGACAAATCCATGAAAGTATTGCTATCGTTTATGTCAAAGAGTGTTCTGCTGATGTTTTCTTCTAGGAGTTTTATGGTTTCTGCTTTTACATTTAGCTCTTTAATCCGTTTTGAGTTTATTTTTGTATGTGGTGTGAGAAAATGGTCTAATTTCATTCTTTTACAAGTAGCTGTCTCACTTTCCCATCATCACATTAAGAATGTCTTTTCTCCATTGTACAGTTTTATCTCCTTTGTCATAGATTAATTGGCCATAGGTGCATGGGTTTATTTCTGAGCTCTCTATTCTGTTTCATTGATCCATGATCTATGTTTTGTGCCAGTACCATACTGTTTTGATGACTATATCTTTGTAGTATAGTCTAAAGTCACAGGGTGTGATTATCTTCAGCTTTGTTCTTTTTCTCAAGATTGCTTTGGTAATTAGGGGGTCTTTTGTGGTTCTATATTAATTTTAGGATTATTTGCCCTATTTCTATGAAAATGTCATGGTTATTTTGATAGGAATTGCATTAAATCTGCAGATTGCTTTGAGCAGTATGGACATATTAACAATATTCCTATAGTTCATGAATATGTTTCTATTTGTGTCATCTTCACTTTCTGTCATCGGTGTCTATAGTTCTCCATATAAAGGCCTTTTTCCTCCTTAGTTCCATTTTTTCTAAGTGTTTTAGTCTTTTCGATGTGATGATAAATGGGATTATTTACTCAATTTCTCTCTGACCATTTGTTGTTATTGTATAGAAATGCAACAGATTTCTGTATATTAATTTTATATTGTGCAACTTCATGAAATTTGTTGATGAGTTCTGGTAGTTTTTTGCTGAGTTCTTTAGAATTTCCACGCACAGTATCATGTCATCTGCAAACAGTGACAGTTTTACTTCTTCCTTTCCAGTTTGGATTCCTCTTATTTCTTTTTCTTGTCTGACTGCTGTGGCTAGGACATCCAACACTGTGTTTTTGTTGTTGTTGTTCCCTGAGGTAAGCTTGTTATCACTATAAACTTCCCTATCATTGGGAAAGGGAACTTAGAACTGATTTTGCTGCATCCCGGAGATTTTGGATCACTGTGCTTCCATTTCCATTTGTCTCCACATAATTTTTATTCCCTCTTTGATTTTTCAGTGATTCATGGTAGCATATTGTTTGGCCTCCACATGTTTGTGTTTTTTTGTAGTTTTTTCCTTGTACTTGAGTTCTAGTCACATAAAATTTTGGTTAAAAAAGATGCTTGAGATGGTTTGGATTTTCTTAAATTTACTGTTTTGTTCCCTAGTAACAAACCATTTTTAATCACTTGTTATACAAGAACCATAACAGGAATGAATAGAACTCAGACTAGCTGGCATCAATATCAGAATCTTCTCTTCAATATTTAGCCAGAATTACTCAGTTTATTCCCTGAGGCAGTTAAAGCATCTCTGAAATATTATGGGTCTTTTTTTTTTTAAAAGAGAGAGACAGAATAATTATAAAATTTCAGACTTTGATCACCTTCACATTTTTTCCTGATTTTTTTCTCACCCTGGAAAAATTCATATACAAGCTTTAATTTTACAGAGGGAGAGACTGACAGAGAGGGCAAAGGAGAGTGAATTTTAAAATTTAAAGTTTAAATATAATGTTTTTCTAAAACTATTACAAATAAGGATCAATGATATTGGAATATATACAAATTCTGTATCGATTTGTAGGTCTTGGGTGGGAAGGTTTTCTGTTGTTTGCTTTTGCAGGGTAGGTTTATTTTTTTTTTATAGACCAAGTGGTCACATGTTTGGAATACTTTATATAAATATTATAAATTAATTTCCAAGATGATATTTTGGCATTAAAAAGTTGGCAAATTGTCAGCAAATTGGACAATTGTTTAAAAATGAACATTTTATCAAATGAGTCTGTATGGTGCAGTATATAATTACAGAACTGTGGATATGACGCTAAGCTATCCAAAGTTTAAACATGGGGTGAATTTGATTCTTGGAGCATGACGGTAATGAAAAGCACTTTACACTAATAAACTACCCTCCCTCACATGACCTAAAGTGGTATTAACATAAAAACCAACAGAAATTCCTTTTAAAGAGAAATTTAAATGATTCATTCAGTAGCTAACTACATATTCCCCAAAGATAATATAGTAGTAGAAAAAGGAAGGACCACAATAACAACAAAGCAAAAGGATGCATATTAGTTGTTCTGAGGCTAGGAGTAAGAGCACTGAGGAACTCCCAGTTCAAGATGGCACAGTAGAAGGACATGTGCTTATCTCATCCTGCGAGAGCACCAAAATCACAACTAGCTATTGAACAGCCTTCAGCAGGACGCTGGAACCTACCAAAAAAAAGATACCCATGTCCAAAGATAAAGAAGAAGCCATAGCAAGACAGTAGAAGGGTTACAATCACAATAAAATCAAATCTCATACCCACTGGGTGGGTGACCCACAAACTGGAGAACAATAATATCAAAGAAGTTCTCCCACTGCTGTGAAGACTTGGAACACCACATCAGGCTCCCCACCTGGGGACTGACAAAAGAACTGGGAATCCCCAGAGAATCTGACCGTTAAGGCCAGTGGGATTTGGTTATAAGACTTCCATAAGACTGGGGGAAACAGACTCCAATCTTGGAGGGCACAAACAAAACTTTGCCTGTACCAAGACTCAGAGGAAAAGATCAGTGACTCCAGAGGAAACTGAACCAAAACCACCTGCTAGTATTGGAGGGTCTCCTGTGGAGGCCACAGGAATGGAGGCACTGGCAGCAGCAGTCCTGAAGGGCCCCTCGGCATAAGCCCTCCTGGAGGTTATCATTAATTCTACCATAGACTTGAAGGGTGGGTCGCCTCAGGCCAAAAACTACCAGAGAGGGAGCACAAACCCACCAATCAGCAGATAACTGCACTAAAGCGTTCCTGAGCAAGGGCCTGCCCACCAGGGCAAGACCCAGTTTTTCCCACCACCAGTTCCTCCCATCAGGAAGCTTACACAAGCCTCTTAGCCTCCTCCATCAGAGGGCAGATAGAAGAAGCAAGAAGAACCAAAATCCCACAGCGACTAAAACAAAAACATTACAGAAAGTGAATCAATGAAAAAGCAGAAAGTTATGTCCCAGATGAAGGGACAAGATAAAACCCCAGATAACAACTAAATGAAGTGGAGATAGGCAACCTTCCAGAAAAAGAATTCAGAATGATAACAGTGAAGATGATTCAGGATCTCAGAAAAAGAATAGAGGCAAAGATTGAGAAGATGCAAGAAATATTTACCAAAGGTCTAGAAGAACTCAAGAACAAAGAAACAGAGATGAATAATACACTAGAAGGGATCCGTAGCAGAATAACTGAAGCAGAAGAACGGACAAATGACTGGGAGGACAGAATGGTGGAAACCACTACCACAGAACAGAACAGAGAAAAAAAAAATGAGAATAAATGAAGACAGCCTAAGAGATCAGGGACAACATCAAATGCAGTGAAATCTGCATTATAGGGGTCCCAGAAGGAGAAGAGAGAAAGGACCTGAGAAAATATTTGAAGAGATAACTTCAAAGAGATAATATTTGAAGCTGAAAACTTCCCTAACATGGGAAAGGAAATAATCAATCAAGTTCAGGAAGCACAGAGAGTTCCAGGCAGCATAAACCCAAGGAGGAACACACCAAGACACATAATAATAAAACTGATAAAAATTAAAGACAGATATAATATTAAAAGAAACAGGGAAAAAAGACAAATAACATACAAGGACTCCCATCAGGTGATCAGCCGATTTCTCAAGAGAAACTGTACGAGCCAGAAGGGAATGGCATAATATATTTAAAGTGATGAAAGGGAAGAAACTACAACCAAGAACATTTTACCAAGCAAGACTCCTCTTCAGAGTTGATGGAGAAATCAAAAGCTTTCCAGACAAGCAAAAGTTCAAAGAATTCAGCACCACCAAACCAGCTTTACAACAAATGCTTCTCTAGAGAAGTAGAGAAGAAAAAGACCTACTACAGAAAACAAATCAGAACAATAATTACCTTAAATATAAATGGATTAAATGCATCAACCAAGACATAGACTGGCTGGGTGGATGAAAACGTGCATGTGTGCACTTCCATTTACCACATCACTCTGCTTGATCCAAACTGTATGTAATTATTTTATACTGTTAGGTTAATCATGTTTCCATTATGACTTGCAATTGTAATTATCTTTTATTTTGGTCTGGCTATTGATTATAAAAACTGATAAACATCTTTTACTACTGAGATTATTTAATTACTACTCACTCAATACCACTGCATCATAATTGGTCAACAGAAAAATTAAAGAATTCTATTATCACCAAAATTACCATTTAATAGAAAATCCAGTAATCACTTTTTAAAATCCAGGTGTGTATCAGAATTATCTTGGAATTTTTTGAAAAATACAAATGCCCAGGTATTGCTTTTATTCACCAGAGATCCAGATATGTTTCTAATGAGCAGTGTGTTTAAAAACAACTGGAGTACATTAGGATCTTTTACTTTTGTCTAGTTTGATTCACTTTTTCTATTTCATATTCCATGCTCCCATTTCATTTACTTTATGTTTTTCAATTTCTCTATCTCTTTTTTTTCTGATGTTATTTCTCAAGGCTTTATCAAGCATAGTAGAAAAGTTTTTGTATATATATATATATATATATATATGTATAATATATATATTTTAGAAAACATGAATTTTTGCCTAAAAACTTATGACATTTTGACTTGTTTGATTTAGTATGAATATAGATTTCTGATTTAAAAAATATATATGCAAGAAGCAACAAAGGTTCACTGTATAGCATAAGGAATTATACTCAGTATCTTGTAATAACCTATAATGGAAAAGAATTTCAAAAATAATATGTGTATATGTGTAACTGAATCACAAAAAAATAATTTTTTGAAATTTAGTAATGTTTGTTATCTTTTTGTCAGTTTTTCTAAATGTCTAATCACAACGTGATACAAGGTTTTAAATATATTTGTGTAGGACATAAGATTAATACAAATGAATTAAATATAAATCTATTATATTTAAATTATTAATGATATAATTCAAGATGCTCCTGTTCTTAGTTTTTCTCCACTTGATAAAATATCCTCAGAGAAATGTTAGTATGTCTCACTATGATTATATTTTTTTTCTTTTCCCTTATATTTCTTCTGCTTTTTGCTTTGTGTATCTTTCCTTTTCTTAGGTGTCTAACGGTTTATGATTTCTATTTCCTTCGTGAATTGTACCTTTTATCATTAAAAATACTCATCTTTGTTTCATTTATAACAAATAAATTAAAGAAAATAAAAACAATGCTAAAACAAGAAAAAGAATAAGAGCATTGAAGTCTGCTTTTGCCACTTAAAAGTTGTTTTGCCTTAGGCAAGTAACATACCATGCCTCTCATTTGCTCCAATTAAAAAGTGCAGATAGTACTATCTCACTCCTAGATCTGTCATAAAGATTTCATGAGATAATAAATGTAAAGCAAAGAGCATCATACTTAGTGCTCTATCTCAGAAAAAGCTTAGCTCCTTTAATCAATTCTTGTGCGGGTGGAATAAGGAGCTTTCTGAAGGAAGACGGAGCTTGAAACACCCAGAGTTTAGCTACATGAGTCTTTCACATGTAATTAGGGCCATTAGACATGTATAAAGTTAGAAGCATAGATAGAAAAGAAAATCAAAACTCTTCATGTTGGAGTTTCAAGAGCAAAACTCTCCAGGCTTTCCTGGAGGCTCAATGGTAAAGAACCCACTTGCCAGTGCAGGAGACAGAGGTTCAATCCGTGATCCGGAAGGATCCCATAGGATGCATGGCAACTAGGCCCGTGCATGGCAAGGACTGAGCCTGTGCTCTAGGCCAAGAGCCACAACTCCTGAGTGCACACGCCACAAATACTGAAGCCTGCTTGCCCTGGCGCCTGTGCTCTGCAACAAGAGAAGCCACTGCAATTGGAAGCCCGCACATCACAACCAGAGAGGAGCCCCAGCTCACCACAGCTAGGAAAAAGGCCATGCAGCAACAAAGACCCAGCACAGGCACAAATAAGCAAATTTTTAAAAAGCTCTTCATGTTGGGACGTCCCTAGTGATCCAATGATTAGGACTCCATTCCACTGCAGCATAGGACACAGGTTCAATCCCTGGTTGCGGAACTAAGATCCTGCAACAGCTCATGGCTAAACTACAACAAACTGCCTAATTAAACATAGTGAATTGAACTCATATATTTACCTTTGTGTCTTCACTAAATTCCACCAAAATGATAGCAAAACAGAAGCATACATCCACACAGGCAAAGAAAACAAGAAAGGAGATGAAAGCAGCAACAAAAAATTGAAAGCTGAAAAGTAAAGGGACAAGCAGTTGCCGACCATTTTCTTAGCTGAAATGTAAGCAGGAAATGGGCTTCCCTAGTGGTTTCAACAGCAAAGAATTCGCCAGCAATGCAGGATACACAGGAGACATGGGTTTGATCCCTGGGTTGGGAAGATTCCCTAGAGAAGGGCATGGCAACCCACTCTAATATTCTTGCCTGCAGAATCCCATGGACAGATGAGCCTGGCAGGTCACAAAGTCAGACACGACCGAAGCAACTCAACACACAGCACAAGCAGGAAACGGGAAAAGCACAGGAATAAGCCACTTGAACCAGAGTCCTGGAGAAATATCAGGAACTGGAGTACAAGTTTCTACTGAAGGTAGGGGCACTGGTGGCCTCAACAAATGAGAGCTAGCTGGAGCTGCTAGACAGCCCCGCTAACCTCACCCAAACCTGCACCCCTGTACATGAGTACCATTCCTCCACGAAGACAGAGACTGGAGTTTAACTGGCTGGGGAGGTGAATTAAATGATAGCTAACATCCCCCTTCCCCTCCTTAGTTCTCATAATTGAATGCAGGCTCAAACCACATAAACTTGGGTCTCCTTTCTGAGGCATCTGACCAGCCCAAGAAAAAGACCTATAGATGCTGAATCAAGAGTTCCCAATAAAACAGCACAGATTATCCTATGGTAAAGCTCATCAGATAATAAATCCCACCCACACAGAGCTTCTACTCAGCTCTTAGGCACTTTAATATTAACTACAGTCACCAGACATCCAACAGTAGAGGCAGACCAAATAAAAGGCAGAGAATAAAAAGAAACTCTATGATTGGGATGACGCAAAATCATTAACATCCTTGGGGAGAAAAAAGAAAAGAGTGCATTTTTGAAATGTGTACAAGATGCTATGAAAGAAAACACCAGGAATTTAAACTATAAAAACAAATTCAGAGATGAGTAGGAGAGAGGTGGGCACGCATGCTAAGTCGCTTCAGTCGCGTCTGACTGCAACCCTATGAACTACAGGCCGCCAGGAGGGCCCCAGGGAGAAGGCAGCGATCCACCTCTCTCCACACTCTGCCGCGAGCACCACTGTGAGGGTGACTGTTGGCAGAGCGGGTACCACTCACCACCACACATGCTAACGGCAGCCTCATGACAAATCCAGTGCAAGGTGAAAGAACTGGCTTTAGACGGGAGGTATAGTAACATAGGAAAGCCAGAATCTACCAGAGCAGATTCAGGTTTATTACACATTTGAGATTAATATGTGTGCATGAATAATCAATGATCCAAAAAGTGGGCCAGGAGGGTATGTGAATCATATGACCTCACACTGTCACTTAAGTTCTATGCAGTGGACACCGCAACCTTGCTAGCACTGAGCTTCCTCTAATTATCTCAGACATACATACTTTAATTAGACTAAAATTTCTTCACCTCTTCTGGTTTAACTTCCTTCACTATCCATGAGGGTATACATTTTTGGGAAATAGAATTTTATTTGTCTTTAAAAATAAAATGGCCAGAGTTCAAACTCGTACCAATTTACAAAACACCTCCGAAGTTTTATAAAATATCTCTCAATTAAAATATATTGAGCAAATCTGTGTCTACCATGTATAGTCATGGTGACAGACACCACTTGAAAAAAAAAAATGACTTTTGCCTCCAGAGTTTACACTCTAGCAGAGCTGTGCTGTCCAATACGTTAACCATGAGCCACAAGTGGCCACTTGAAACGTGACAAAGCTGAACTGAGCTGTGCTCTATGTGATAACTGCATCCTTATTAGTACACTAGGGAAAATATATGATCTCACTAAATATGTTTATATTGACTACATGCCCGGATGATAAAATTTTGGATATACTTAAGCAAAATATATTATTAAAATCCTTTTAATGTGGCTACTAGGAAACAATTATATACGTGCTTGTATTTTATTTGTCAGACAGCACTGTTCTAACAGACTAAAAACCTCTTTTAACCTGTTAAGTGACCCTATTAAAATATTTTAAATGCTAAAGAACAGTAGATAAAGCATAGGTAAAATTGATGGTCAAATTTTGTTAATTTTCACAAACTTTTTAAAACTTTACTATTCAAAATGTCTTTTTAAGAAAGAATGGAAAGGTATTAAGAATTAACCCTGAAGAAACAGTACTTAGACATGTCCGTCTCACAAAGATATAACTATTACTTACTTTGATTATATTATCTATTGTATATTACAAATTGTTTATTTTACAAAAACTTTCCACTTAATGCACTTAAATTAAATCACAACTAGAAAAATGATAGAAATTGTTAATGACTACTTCCCCTAACAAATTAAAACTCATTACTTTTGGTTTCATTCTTCAGAAGTCCATAGGCTAATCTCTACTTAAGTACACTATCATTACATAATATGTAGCTAAAGAACGAGGTGGATCTAATGTATCAACAAGGCAAGATATTATAATCTGAAATTAGGCAAGCTGTCAGACACTGTAGCAGCAAACCCAGTGTGGGTGCCTCATGCGTAAAAGTGCAGTGCAAGACAGGGAGGATACACACTGAATGTTCTCAGGGGTGGCTTGTTAGGAGTCTTTTTTTTACTTAGTATACTTTTAATTCTTCTGTATTTGAATTTTTTCAAAAAGGACATTGTATAACATAAATGATTTAAAACAAAAGATAGTTGATTTTAACTCCCTTGTAAGCACTCATCACCTCAGTATCTTTTAAAACCCTTATGCTTATGCTATTATTTGTGACCAGAAAATCACAGTATAAATAATAAAATATGTAAAAGCCTGAGAACTATTGGATCATAACATTACAGAGACCCATTAAAGCACAATTACACTCTGGCACAGAAAACGTGCTCTTCTCTAGATCTGAAATTTGATCTTCTGCGAAGTTTTAAGAAATACTTGGGCAAGTAAAATCATGTAGGTCTGTTATCTACCCTTCTACCCCACAGACTTCTAACAGAACCCTGACGTTACTTCCTTTTCCTTTCCTGTGAGTAGCCATTTTTCAAGGGGAGGCTATGCTTAAGTTTGGGGCAAATCAAGATCTGAGCGAACCATTCAAGTTTCATTCTCTTTGAAAAGTAATTGTTTTGGACACAGACAGCCACTGCTATGGCTATGAGGGCAAGTGAATGGGGACAGGTGGCACCTTCCTCTTATGAAAAGATGTATTTTTGCCTCTGGTTATCATTTGGGACCCAGAATGCTGGCTGTCATTTGGGGGCCATGGGGGGAAAACTAGCTCACATGTGAGAACAGTAATGTAAAGACAGAAGGTGCCTAGGTTTCCAATGACATTGTCCAGTTGCTGAATTAGTCAATCCAGGAACTGCCACCTGCCTGGACATTTAGTTATCAAGTTTCCCAAGCCTAATGATTTCAAAATTACTTAAAAAAAATTATTTAAATGGAAGATAATTACTTTACAATATTGTGATGGTTTTTTGCCATACATCAATATGCATTAGCCTTCTAGAATAATTCAGACACATCATTTGAAGAAATCAGACATTTATTGAGTTTATGTTTATTTAATAACACCACAGAGTGAAAAAGATGATATGAACTCCCCCCAAAACAGAACAAAGCAACTTGCCATTATTCTCACATTATATCTGAATCTATAATCTTGCACTCACCTTCTCTTTAATAAATGTCAAGACACACAAACTACTTGGAGGAGGATATCCAATTTATCCTAAAATCATAATATTTTAAGGTAAAAAGCTGTTTTAAGAGTAGTAATCGCTACGTATCACAGTATAGCAAAATGCCTTCTTGCAGCTTTAGAATCATTACTACTCAAAGTATTAACACATTTATGCAAATATTTGTGAAAAATGGAAACACCTTCCAGTTTCTGATTTCAGGAACAGGTACAAACCACCATCTCCTTCACAGATCTTCTGTTACAACATCCACCAAAAGCCCCTGGCCCAGCTCTCAAATACTGACAATGAGTGTGATGCATGTGTGTTCTGCTGAGTTTGAAATGGATGACAGTCTACAGCAAAGCTACAAGACCTGAATTATTTTTGCATAACACCCCAATATTCTCTGAAGAAATTTTATACACAGGTTGAAAACAGCTATTTTCCATCATAGCCAAAGTCAACTTATATTTTAAATGGAAGGTACACTATTGCTTCTCTTTAGTTTTTACAAGGACTTACTATGATGTTGTATATTTGAATATGCTTACAAATTCAGACAGTATATGTAAACTACACATCATCAGAGGCTTCACATCAGTTAAGTTGGTATTAAAAAGTCTGACCAGACCTTCCAAATAGCATTCACAGCATTAAAACTGAGATTTTCTTTCTTCTCTCCATATCTTTTCGAAGGCTCTCTTTTGTTTGAAAACTGGAGTTATAGAAAATTCTTAAAAAATAATCCCATTAGATATTTGGAATTATTGGTGGAAATGAGGTGACAATAGACATTTTCCATTTAGAAGTCTGACATTGATTTGTAATCAGTTTTAAATTGCCTAGTTCAACATGCTAATCCATGTTCTTATAGTTCTGTAATTGCTAGATATCTAAATTAACATCATATTCATTTTTAGGTAAAAAAAATCCTTGCACCACATTTTACACCTGCCTTAAGTTCATGTAACTTAGTTTTAAAAACCTAGTTTCATGTTCAATGAATCAAGAAACAACAAACATCAGGACAGTAAAACCAGGCTTTAACAGGCAAAAAAGGGTTGCTTTGGCAATGTATAAAAGGATAACTGTTACAGTACTAATCATTATTTAATCTACTTTAATTAAATATTAAAATGCAATAAGGCAATTGTTTTAAGACACTTGAAGTTACATTTAATAAACTGATAACTGTTCCTACACTGACACACTGTGCACCTACCTTTCCTGACATCGTGTGCCCCTACGTTTCTTCTGTTTACTCTACGAAATCAAAAAGTTAAAAACAAAAAATTAGTGGTCTTGCTAAATCACTACTGGTTAACACTAATATGTTTACTCCTTACAATATAAACTTCTGAAAAAGACGACACTGACTACCCTCTTTTAAGGTTTTTCCATTTAATGTACTCCTGTTGTATCCTGTTCTCTTGAATCCCTTCCTAACACTCCACCTGGAAGAATGCCTATTGAGGAATCAGTGGATGTGATGTGTGATTTAAACTGCCACTCAAGGCAGGGCAGTGGTTCCCAAACCTGGCCTCCTATCAGTATCATCTGGGAAAACCAGATAGATTCCTGGGCCCCCTTCAGATCTAATAAGGTTATCCCCTCCACCCTAACCTCCTGTATGATCTATGTGGTCAGTCCTGCATAAGCCATCATCTGGGAGGACTAAAAGGATGTCAAAAAGGAAGATATTTGTCATCCTGTTTCCACAGGTCTTAGGTCACAAACTGGGATTCAATATATAAAAAGAAGAGGAAAAAAAACCTACAATGTAGAATCATAGCACTAAATGATCAGTGAGCAGAGTAACTGGGGAAAGACTCTACTATCAACAAATCAAACAAACAAATTCAACAGAGGTAGCCTGGCTGCCCCTTCCATGAAAGCCTGACACCGCAGGGCCACAAACTGAAACAAGAAGGCAAGCTGGCAGCGGTCCAGGCTAGGGGGCTGCAGCTTCCAAAGTGACTGTCCCCACACCACTCCCCTCCCTCCTGCCTTCTCTATTCCCCACTCTTGGCCACTCTTCTCTTTCTCTGCCTTTGGCCATTCTCACTCTTATTCCCTTCTATTTCCTCACTTCTCTCACTTCCTCTCTTTTCCTTCTTCCTCTAATCATTCATTTACATCATACTTTTCTTCACTTTCTCGTCCTTAAAAATTCTTCCTTACACAAGCTAAGCAAATTCACACTGGAGATACAATGCACGTCAGCAAACATTCAATCTAAAACAGAATGACCTGTACAGGAGGCAACAGGGCAACCCAGAACTTCAGCAGCAAGGCTGGAGGGGCAGAAGGCAAGCCATGCAGCTAACCCATCCTCTCTTCTGGGTCTCATAGCTCCATGACTGCCGAGTCTCGTGAGGCGGGAAAGGCACACTGATTGTTCGCAAACTTAGGGTACAGAAAAGGTGAATGATATGCCCGGGCCCCCTAACCAAGAAGAGAATGCAGATCCAGTTCAGTTTGGTTTTCTTTCCTTTATACCAATAACATTCAACTTGAGGCAAAATGAGAGAGCAATGAAGCAGTAATACTGTTTCAGGCTCTAAAGTATCCAAAGATAACTGGGTTACTGTATATACATTATGAACTACTCTTCCCCGGGGGAAAAAACAAAATATGTCTTTTCTTAAAATGTAAATCACAATATATATTTTCTAAAGGTATTTTCCAAGGTTTTTTCCTCTAAGATGGCAACTTCATATAAATGAAAGTTGACTACATTATAAAGTCATTCCACTTTGGTAACACTGTAGCCCAGAGATAATTCTGAGGTCAGAATTTTTCTAAGACATAGACTCAAAGAATATATAATTCAAATACACTGCATAGTTATATTGTCTTAAGGAAAGAAATATAAAACATTCTCTAAGCTGCTCTAGAATTTAACCTCACTAATGCTGAGAAACTGTATTTCTTGAAACTTCTCAAGCAAAAAGTTTATCTAAACTCAGAAAATTCATTTTAATATCATTAAGGACTTTCTGTGATATCCTAAATTTTAGGTAAAAACAGTCCCTCAGTGGAGAGTTTTCACCATAACCCAATTTATGGTAAAATGCTAAAATTAGGTCAGGACTGAATAAACCAAGTGAAGAACGTTCCAACTGACCCCACAATGGAGAGTGTGATGGTATAAATAAGGCACACGTGTGAGACCACAGCAGACAGTCCAGTTAACACGTGTGAGACCACTCTACCCAGTCTCCACCATACTAGAGCCCATGGGGCCAAGAGTCCGTTCACTGAGAAAATTAAACCTAAGGAGCTTCCTAACAATATAAATTCATATCTTGTAAATAACCCCAAGTACTTCCATTAACATTTCAGAATCACATTTATAATCCACCAACTGTGCTGAGAATTGTGGTCCTAACTTCAGCCTTCAAGTTGGCAGAATGATTTCCAGTGGTTCCCAAACTAAATGACACCAAAATCATCTGAGGTGCTTATAAAAATAGAATCATAAGGTGACTTATTTTTGCACTCTTATCATATGGGAAATGTGCCTTTGATATTAACTGAAGCCAAAAGGGGTACAATGTCATTGTAGCTACCAAAGTGTTTATACAGGTGAAATGACATGATGACTGGCATTTTCTTTAAGATACATCAGCAAAGGAAAAAGGGACAGATAACACAAATGTGGTAAAACACTGACGTGTTCAATCTGGACAAGGAGGCCCACTGTACTGTTCTCTCCACTTCTGTGTAGTGTGCAGACCCAGCTGGATATGGCATACCAGGGTCATCTAAGGTGTAGCCCAGGCCATTCTCGTCAAGGCCCCCACAAGAGCCTAATGTGCCAAGCAGCCAAGGGTCTCCTCCGGGGCCATTAAAAATGATCCTACCTGCTCCAAACTTCGAAATTCTAGGGATCCCATTTTTTATTTAGCCAATCCAATCTCAACAAGTTCATGAGTTCTCAAGTTCACCGTGGCATTCCCTAAGTGCTTCTGTCCCATGAGAGCTGGGCTGGTTGTCAAATTCTGATTCGTCTTCCTGACACCTTCCTTTCTCAACCTGTCCCTGACTGAACCGCGCCAGACAGAAGACAGCTCTTCTCCCACATCCCCACAGAAGGCACTGTGTCTTCATAAAGCCAGTCACCACTATTTTAGGTACTTCATAAACGACCAGAGAGTGGCAGTTTTCCTTCATGATTTTCTCTTCCCTATTTAAGTATTAAAATATCAAAAGGAGAAAAAGAAGTTAACTTCATAGTACTTGGCAAAGAGACATGTGCCCCAGCTAAGTACTCAGAATCTATAGTTATAAGGGTTAAAGGTCAAAAACACTAAGAAAAGTAATATTTTTCTTACTGTCAAGATAAAAAAAGAGCTGTCTTAAGTGACACTCAAAAAAGGAGGACATGCACATTAACCAAATCAAAACTGTTTTTCCTACAGTCAGATGTGACAGTCTTAAGCCAAATCACCCATGAAAGTTTTCTAATGTACTTAAATTAAGGTTGTATATGTATATTTGCTTCTTCAAAGACATTTTGCAAAGCCACTTTGAGGTAGAAGGGGAAAGGTTTCAATGGACCAGTTTCCTGCTCCATTATAACTGTAATCACTGCTCACAGAAGACGTCGATTCCGTATTTCGGTCCATCACATAAGTATACTTGTTAGGTTCTCACTTTATTATCTGCATATTTATTGCTTCCAGAATGCCCAGTAAAGCTGAAATTTTTCATTTAAAGTGATAAAAAATTTTCCTAAAATACTTGCTTAATAATCTTAGATTTGACTTTTGGCAAGACAGTTAAGCACATACAAATGAAAATACTACATTTCACAAATACACACAAAGACTAAAACCCAAACTTTCACTGTTTTTCTTATAGAGCTCAATCTTAAATGTGCAGCTTACATACAAACTAAAAACACTTTTAAACGTGATTGTCACAAAAATATTTTAAACAGAGATGAAATGTATAAAGGCACGCACAGATTGTCAATAGTGACATCAGTTACATCACATTTCTTTAGAAACAGAACCTTTCCTGTTTCTGTAAACAACTTTTTTTTCTCACACATTTAAAGTGAGGTTAGTGCTGACATAAGATTATTGCTATACTCACAGTTTGAGTGTTTCCACTGTGTATGAGGTACATTTCTCCATCCAAACATCCCTACTGCTCTTACCTACTTGAGAGTTAAGAGTCAACCCAAGTCTGTAGGCCATAACCATTCAATAATATTTTTGTCAGTACTGGAATGATACCAGATAACATTATAAAACATCAGAGATCAAAAATATCTTCTTGTTGAGGTCCAAGACTTCAACTTGTTCTTCATTACATGAAAATACAGCTCATTTAACTTCTTCAGGAAAAAAATTATACTGAAGATGAATAATTCCTTCCCGAAAACTTCATCTAAGACTATTCCTTCACAATAGTCTCTGATATTTTGTTGTTTTAATTCATTTGATTTAGCAGTCACCAAGAATCACCTTTCTTTTGGCGGTCTGTCGTAACGGTCTTGTATACTTTTTGTCAGCTGTTTGATAAATATTTTGTAAATTTTTCCACAGTATGTATGCACTGTCTTTTGTAGTTCCAGTTCTAATGGCTTTAATAAGGAATGGATGCTGTCATCTTCAAAAGAACACTAGAGAAAGAAGATAAAAAGACAAAGATATATATAAAAACTTAACTCTATTCCCAATAACTTCTTCAATCCACTTTATCTCAACACTCTCCACTTTAAAAAGTCTCATAGAAAGCACGTGCCCAACAAAAAATTTCAATGAACTAAATAGAAGACATCTCACAGGAGGCAGGAGGAGGCAGAGAATCCTGTGTCAAGGCAAGGACATGGTCAAGAGCAGAAAAGACCCAGAGATTCTCACAGCTGTGAGAAGACAAGCAACAGGTCTGAAGGTGGCTGAGAAAGACTAATAAAAGCTAAAAAATCACTCCAGTAACACTGGTGAAGCTGGACTGGAAAGGAGTGAGATAAAGAGAGCACAATTCAGGGTTTCCCAAAGAACCCTAGCTGCCCAAGGATAAATGTTTGAGAACTGCAAAGAGTCGGACATGACTGAGTGACTGAACTCAAACACCACGCACTCTTAAGAGATTCACAGGGGCACGTGAGAAACTATTAAAACAGAAAATGCACCTGTTGAATGTTGCTTGCCCCACTAATTACAAAATGTACTTTGAATCCTTTTTCACTACAAAATGTCTTCCTATCTCAAGAAATATATTTTGGAAAACACTGTAGTAGTAGTAGTAAGTGGAAAAAAAGCTGAGATCTTAGTATTTTCGGCCATGCACCTTTTTGTTATTTGCAACCACAATTAGAAAGACTAAGGGGGCTTGAAAATATCTTACAGGAAAGTTTGAAGTCAGTAAAAAAATGGAAGACTCTAAAGGAAATTCAGAACCTGAAATCTAGGAGGACTGCAAATGACCTGAGGTTTACTACCCTGCCACAGAGGGAGAGGAATGGAAGCACCACTCGAATCACAATTAGTGAGTCTGTAGGAAGCTGCAGCCCCTCTATGGAGAACAGGCTGAACTTCAATGCTCGTTCAGAACACTGACGTGATAGGGCTGCACAGAGATCCTAAACCCTGGTGCCTCTAGTGCAAAAAAACTAGGATCATTATGCATGAAACCTTCCCTCTTGGGTAATTTTTTCAAACCTAATCCCATATACTGAAGATAAATACCTTAAGGTATTTTTAAAAATTTAAAAAAAAAAAAAAAAGGTGGGGAGGAGAAGAGGCTTAACTAGGAAGAAATGTAATGAAAATAATAACAGCCAGCACTCTGGGATCTGGGAGAAACTGTTGAAAGCTAGACTGGTTAAAAAGAAAGCACTTCCTACACACCAGGCATCAGGCTAAGAGCTTTATATGTAGTAATGCATTTAAGCTTCACTCTGACTTCATGAAACATGACAATTTACAATGAAGCAACTAAGGTAGGGAGAGAGGATTTTTCCAGTTACAGAGCTCTAAATGGCTGAGCCAGGATTCCACCTGCAAAGAGTTTTACAACCACACAGCACTGCTTATCCAAAAAAGCAAATGAAATTGCGCCAAGTGAGTTTCAAAAACTCTGCTGCAAAGATGAAGCTCAGTTAACAGTGGTGAACTGCCGTGTGCTGTATACAGATATGTCTCCATTTCTCTGGGGTTAAAAGTAGCAGCCACGCTGAAGAAGGTGACCTTCATCAAGGTGTAGCGCCTGCATGAAGTGACACTGTCTGGTAATTTCACTGTGTACAAAAACATCCTAGGACAACTGTGGCTGAGAGGCGAGTAATCCTGGGAAGACCAAACTGGTCTTTTTCCTACTCTACAATGACTAAAAATGAAAATGTTACAAAGCTGTTTAAAAGTTAATTCCCGGGAATACCTGAGATTCTGTTCATTTCCTTGTGATTTTAAATCCCAGTGTTTGTGGTTAAAAAAATTTTTTTTCTTCACTGGGGAGGTCTTTTGATGAATATTTTCCTGAAATAAAAACAGTGCCTCATTGATTACAGCTCTTTTAGTCCACCATATACCACAAGAAGTTTGACCTTTAAAGAAGAAGGTACTGCTGCTGCTGCTAAGTCTCTTCAGTCATGTCCGACTCTGTGCGACCCCGTTGACGGTAGCCCACCAGGCTCCCCCGTCCCTGGGACTCTCCAGGCAAGAACACTGGAGTAGGTTGCCATTTCCTTCTCCAATGCATGAAAGTGAAAAGTGAAAGTGAAGTCGCTCAGTCGTGCCTGACTCTTAGCGACCCCATGGACTGCAGCCCACCAGGCTCCTCTGCCCATGGGATTTTCCAGGCAAAAGTGCTGGAGTGGGGTGCCATCACCCTCTCTGAAAGAAGGTGAGAAATCACCAAATGCCCACCTGTACATACAGAGCCAGCAGTCATGCCCTCCACCAGGCATAGACTCCACAAGCACCCAGGACTGTGCACGCACCTGCATCCAGAGGCTCACCTGCCCAGAGGCCACAGTGCCCTCACCTGACTGCAAGCCTCCTCCTCCCCTACTATGTGCTACCTAGACTCGTCCACACCTTTCCTGGCTGCCTGGTACTCGTCCTTCCAGCTCAGTCCAATGTCAGCTCCTCTGAGAAGCTCTCCTGACACAGATAATCACTCCCTCTTCACTGGCACTGTACCCAGCACACAAACTTTCAGGAAGGTCATGTTTTATATATAAGAATGTCAGCTGAAGGCAGATAGTAAACAGTGAGGCAATGATGCCCACAATGAAATACTTCAAGGCATTTTCAAAAAACAGAACATGTTTTAAAAATACAGGCACAATGGCAGGCAGTCCAATCCTTCAGATGCCAAGTGCCAGCTACATACAGGGAAACTGTGCAGGAGAGGAGGTCGAGTCCTCTGCATCTCTGCAAATCTACTGCACCTTATGCAGATACAAGCAGGGGGTGAGGTAAATCAAAGCTAACACAGAAACACCACGAAATCTAATAATTCAAACGAAATACGGAAGCTGAAAATACTTTACAGAGCAATAAAATGTCTTATTCCCACTGTGAATCTGCACTTTTTAATCTTGGTATTTGTATTCACTCAACAAACAATATTTAACAATTATGTATGGACTGTAAAACCTGATTTGCTGGCAGACATAGCCATGCATTCACATTTCACAGATGGTTCATATCCTTATGGTTCACAACATTCAATGGCCATGACTAAGCTTCTCTCTTGAAACTTGCATAAATACCTCTCTCTGAACAGTAATTCTTTTAAAAATTATACTTTCCATTGAATAATAGAGAAGATAAAAAAACTAACCAAGCACCAAAAAGATTGATTAACTTCATTAAGTTGAAAACTGGGTAGATACGGCTAATTAATACAAACCAAAAACAACCACTAGTCATTAATTACTTCAGTGTTTGAAACAGTTTTTAAAATAAGATTTCTTAAAAATCGAGTGTAATTAATCAGCTTAAAACAAATACTCAGTTTTTTTCAAGTATATAGTTGTAAGAGATCAAAGAAAAGATCAAATAAAACTAGTAAGATTTAATTCCTTAATAATGGATTTTAAAAAAATGCTCAGAGGCAACAAAGAAATCACATTTTTATAGGAGTGCATTTCTTTTCTACCCTGCAAAGTCTCAGAACTCCAAAAGTACCTTTTGTTATTTTTATCACCTCTTGACAAGCCATAATAAAGCATTATTAAAATATAATATTGATTCTGAAGGCATACAAGGTCAGCTACATGAAAATGAACATCAACACTAAATTTTATAATTCTTCAGTGAGTGTAGCTGTATCATGATAAACTGATTATTCAGAAACCCTATCTCTCAGGCTTATAGGATTAAGAAATTCAGAAAAACACTAAAATTGTGGCATACAATGCTATCAGCACTTTCCCTACCACCAAGTGTGAGCAACACTCATTTCCAGGAGAAAACTTCAGCTCCCTGTACTGCAGATCACCACTTTACACAGCACACGTCGTCACCACATCCGGCCCAGTCCAGCCACTGCCTACTTTCACCCATCACCCCAGTTAAACAGCTCAACTCCTGACCTCTTCATGGGTTTTCTACCACCCACACGACGGAGCAACTTCATTTTCACTTTTCACTTTCATGCGTTAGAGAAGGAAATGGCAACCCACTCCAGTGTTCTTGCCTGGAGAATCCCAGGGATGGGGGAGCCTGGTGGGCTGCCGTCTATGGGGTCGCACAGAGTTGAACATGACTGAAGCGACTTAGCAGCAGCAGCAGCAGCAAGACCTTTTCTCAGATAGTGTTGGTTCTGCCTGCTCACCTGGCAAACTCTTACTCATTCTTCAGGGTTCATTTCAAATGCCTCCTCATCAATGAGGCCTTCGCAGGCCCTTCGGTGCACAGCTTTTCACTCTTCCACATCCTAAAACAGTCTGTGTCTCAGGAGATTAGAGTTCAGTATCTTTATTCTCATTCCTATTAATGAGACTGTACTAGCAAATACTGACTGAGATCAGTCATTAGCAAACGCTTAGAGTCTCGCCAATAGGAGCATCAGCTCTTTTGATCCCCACACTTAGACCAAACCAGCTCTCCTGCTACTGATATTTGTCTTCACATCCATATAAGATTAGACACAGTCCAGCAGCACAGTGAACATACCCCCTGAGAGATGAATGGTCACATATAACTTCTCCCCAGCTATCAGTGAATTAGCTGCATGGATAGTGCCTGATATACAGCTCATTAAGCAAAATCATAAATCCAATCCTTATTTGGCTTTGCCCCAAGTCTTGGTCCCCAACATACTCAGATACGTGAAGTATAATCATCTCCCCCTGTTAATCCACCTTAACTACATAAAAGCAGACCCAAGGGGAAAAAGAGACAGAAACAGGTATCTGGGGTGACAGGGCCAGAATAATTTTTTCCAAACTCAATATAAAGTTTAGTATTTAAAAAAGAAAACCTCATTTACAAAGGCAACAAAGAAAACTGAATAGACTTAAGACATGTTCAAAATCCACAGTATGAAGAGATCTATTCAACACTCCTGAAAGACACAAATCAAAGACAACCCTTGTTCCTAAGAAGTCTCAACACCATCAAAACGTCAGCAGTCACTAAGTCAACATGTGAAGACGACACACTCCCAACAAAAAAACAACTTTTTGTTAAATGTGTTGATATCTGTGTAAAAATAAAAATACACTAAGTAGGAAGACACTAAGAGGACAGGATGTGAACAGGGAATATTAAAATACAGCACAGGGTATTAAAATTCAGCACAAAGACTTCATACTGAAAACAGTGTGTGTCAGTGCACAAATGGACAGACCAGTGGAGCAGAAGAGAAAATCCAGAAATCACAAATTCAACTTTAGTACATGATAAAGTCAGTATCTCAACTCTTCAGGTTATAGATAACCTTTCAAATAAACATAATTGGGAGAAGACGGCCACTTGGAAAAAGATCACATCAGATCTATCCCTCACTCAAGAGTAAATTCCAAATTGAGCAGAAGACTAAATGTAGTAAGTGAAACAGTATACAGGTGAAACTTTCTGTAAGCTCAGTATAGGTAGGGAAAGACTTTCTAACTATGACTTTTTTAAAAGGTTTTAAATTTGATTACACAAAAATTTCTATAAAAACAAACAACTCTGAACGACAAAAAATGCCATAAACAAAGTCAAACTGGGAGAAAATATTTACATCAGATATAACAGAAAAAGAACTAATATCTTAAATACACAAAGAACTTGCAGCACCTGATGGGGAGGCGGGAAGTAAAGTATGAAAGTCTCACGTGGTGATGACTGTACAACTGTAAATATGCTAAAAACCACCGAATAATTTACACTATGAGTGAAAAGGATGGCATATAAAATATGTTAAAAATAAAGTCATTTTAAAAAATCAATAGAAGAGACCTGAAAGAAAATTCACTCCAAAAAGATGTAAAAACAGCTGTTAGATATATAAAAAGATGTTCATCTCACTCACAAGAGAAAGTGAAATTAAACTAAGATTCCGTTTCTCACTTATTAGCATGGCAAAAAATTTTCAAGGTTGACAATACACTCCTGTGCATAACAGGCTTCCTCATGAACTGTTGGCAGGAATGCAAATAATCCCTATGTAGGGGAAACAGGTAGTAACTTCAATTAAAATTATCCCATGTCCAGGAATTTACCCTAATTAATACATTGCTTTTTCCTTCCTTCCTCCCTCCCTCCGTTACTTCTTTCCTTCTTTTCTCTCTCTCTCATTCTCTCTTTCCCCCTTTTTCTTTATTGGCCCACCTTGCAGTTTGCAGAATCTTAGTGCCCCCAAACCAGAGATCTAACCAGCGCCCCGGCAATAAAAGCATGGAGTCCTAACCACTGGTCCACCAGGGAATTCTGCTGCATTCTTTTTTTTTTTTCTGCTGCATTCTTATTCAAAATGTTGGAGAATACCAAAATGTTCAAACATAGGAGAGTAACTGAATAAACTCTAGTATAGGCACAAAGTGGAGTATCACACAATTGTGTAAAAAAAGTATGAGGAAGATATTTATCAATGCCCAAACTTACAGAAAACTGTAAAACAAAAGCAAAGAACAAATAAATAAAGATGAACACCACCTTTCATGTAAGAAAAGGGGACTTACAAAGCATACGTGTACCTACTCATCTGTATAGGAAGGACACATCAGAACATGAAACTGGTGACTGGGGCTGGGACTTGGGGTAGAAGGCTGCAGAAGGAACAGGTTCTGAGTAAACCCTAACACAGCTTTGACTTTCTGAAGTATATTAATATTCCTCACATCAAATTGAACTGAGGACTTTCCTGGTGGTCCAGGGGTTAAGATTCTGCCTGCCAATGCAGGACACGGCTTCAACTCCTGCTCTTGGTAGATTCCACATGCCGTGGGGTAACGAAGTCCAAGAGCCACAACTACTGAGGCCCCTGCTCTGGAGTCTGTGCTCTGCAACAAGAGAAGCCACTGAAAGGGGAAGCCTCTGCACGGAAACCAGAGAGCAGCTCCCACTCACTGCAACTAGAGTAAGCCCTTGTGCAGCAACAAAGACCCAGCATGGCCAAAAAGCGATTAAGTTCTTAAAAATTAAAGTTAAATCAACAAACATGAGAAAAAAACTTAAAACTGAAAGCATATGGAAATACACGAATCCAACAGGATTTCAAATGAATAAATAAAGACACTGACAGGAGCAGAAAAAAACTAATGCAAATATCGTCTGAACACAATACAGAACATACACCCTCATCCAGGGGTGGGAGGGCGGGAGAAGGACTGTAAACAGACTGAATGCTTACAGCCGGCTAGCTTTTCAAGGAGAGGAGTGGGGACAGTGGTCCAAACGGAGCATTTTTGAAATTATTTTAAATGAATTATAGTTTTAAGCAAAAGAGGAAAAGTTTTCGTTTGGAGCCAGGATTCTAACTGGAAGAAAACAGAAACCAAGTAGAAGAGGAAAGGAAGGAGCCTGGGAGAATGCAACTGGGCGCAGTGGTGTCAGCACAGGACTCTGTGTGCCATGTGCTTGCATTTCTGTATTTCCCAGCTCTGCTGCTGAAAGGGCTTGGAAGGGAAGGCACCTTCGCAGCAATAAGTATCAGAGTTCCTTACAGAGAAAACTAATTTCAGGGCAAGGGCAGGGAAGGCATAATAAGATAGGCCTGGGATATTTTGCTTACCTCCTCTTTGAGAAGGTACTCAAAATAATGATGGGAATGTGTCAAATAAGCACAAGAGATGGCCAAAAGGGGCACCCCAATCACCAAATTTGGCACAACTTCAGCATCAATATAAATAAAATTGAACACTGCATTATAATTTGCTGAAAAGAATAGTATCAGTGAGCTCATACTGATAATGCACAGGTCAGTAAGTGGGCAAAAGGCAGTGCCCTTCCTTACAGCAGAAGGCCAAGTGCCAGAGCTGTATGGGGAGGGCGTGGTGGGGTTTATCACTGATGACCTAGAGTAAAGGATATGCAAATTCTCTGTAAACCAGGGAGTATGTCCACAAAATACTTTTAAAAAAAAAGAGCTTACATTTCTCAATGCTTCATAAATAGCTCTAAATGCTGGTTGCTTATCATCATGGTAAACACCTCTGTTCCCATGGAGAATAAAGATTCCTTCTTCTTCAGCTTCTTGGCAATTGCTTCCATATATGCAATGATCTGGACGATAATTCCATTGGCAAGGAAAAACAAAAAGGCTTTCTATGCAAAAATAAAACAAAGAAGTAAACACACCCTAATTACACAGAATTAACATTCTGCAAAGATTTTAAACTTAGTTTACTCTGTTTTAAACATAAAGAGTGATAACTTAATATAAGCCAAAATCAAATAAATGTATTTTTTTCAATTTTGACTAAATACTATGTTTTTCTTTTCTACAAAGAAAAAAAGAAATTTTTAAAATTACCTGGATTATGAAAAAATATGATATTCAACAGATCTTGATCACCCCATGTAATGTTCAGTTTGTATTTTTTAAGCAGTGGCATCAGTATATCTCCCCATCGTAGTCGCACGGTGGTCATATCATTCTGTTGGTAAATGCATTAACAAATTTCTCAGACATCCAGGTTAAAAATGGCAGCATAATGACAGTTCCTCATTCTTCCTTTAGCAATCGTTGCAGAGCAACAGGAGATGTGTAAACTTCTTTTGTTACAAAACAATGTGACCCTAACTTAAACCTAAATGTGAGGAAGAATGAACAACAGCTCAAGCGGAGAGATAACAAAAGATATCTGAAGCTGTATGGAGCCATGATGAAACTAAGAAGTCGGGAAGAAAAGGGAAAGAGAAAGGAGGTGGTGGTTTCAGTGATACGACTGTGCCCTCATCTTAAAAAGCACAGAGTTTCAGTACCTATGTCTTTGTAATACATCTGTTGAAGATTAAAGGTGTTAATATATAAATGAAAAGTACTAGAAGCAGTGGGGCTTCCCTGGTAGCTCAGACAACAAAGAATCTGCCTGCAATAGGGAGACCAGGGTTCAATCCCTGAGTCAGGAAGATCCCTGAAGACAGGAATGTCTCCCCACTCCATTATTCTTACCTGGAGAATTCCATGGACAGAGGAGCTTTGCAACCTATAGTCTATGGGGTCGCACAGAGTCGGACACGCTACTGCTGCTAAGTCGTTTCAGTCATGTCCGACTCTGTGCGACCCCACAGACGGTAGCCCACCAGGCTCCCCTGTCCCTGGGATTCTGCAGGCAAGAACACTGGAGTGGGTTGCCATTTCCTTCTCCAATGTATGAAAAGTGAAAGTGAAGTCACTCAGTCATGTCGGACCCTTTGTGACCCCATGGACTGCAGCCTACCAGGCTCCTCCATCCACAGGAGTTTCTAGGTAAGAGTACTGGAGTGGGTTGCCATTTCCTTCTCTGGGAGTGGGACATGACTGAGCGACTAACATACACACACAGGAGCAGTACCTGGTACAGTGTTGGTTAGCTCTTATCACCATGATCACGATGACTCTTAGACTGATTTGCTAATCCTTTATAATTGGCATTTCAAAGAGATCACTTGAAACTGATAAATAAAAAATAGATACTGAATTTAATCAGATGCCTTTTCAGCCTCTATGGGATTACTCATAGCTCATTATTTTAAAACTCAAAGTCAGATACCTAAGGAAACAACAGAGTTGAAAGAGGGCTGGGGATCATTTGAATCTGGGGTGAAAAGGGGTGGAGTTGAATACTAAGTCTTTTATACAAATTTGACTCTTGGAAACTCTCCAGGTTTAAACTAAGTACTTTTCAAATTATAGTTTGCCACATGCTGATGAGTGAATTTTTCATATCCTCTGAGAGATTCAAGTACAGAAACTCAGAGTAAGATTTAGAAACTTTTATAGCAATTTAAGAGGGTAGTTTTATATCTATTTATTTTAGCATTTTCTAAGTAATTTATTTATATTATTTTTTACAAAACCATTGGCTCAAGACAGATTCCAAACAATGTTTAAAAAAGCACTTTTCTTCTTCACTGATCCTATCTCCAGATAGTCTGAAAACAATTGTTACAAGCTATTCTGTTGCTGCTACTACTGCTGCTGCTAAGTCACTTCAGTCATGTCCGACTCTGTGCAACCCCATAGACGGCAGCCCACCAGACTCCTCTGTCCCTGGGATTCTCTAGGCAAGAATGCTGGAGTGGGTTGCCATTTCCTTCTCCAATGCATGCAGGCATGCTGAGTCGCTTCAGTCGTGTCCGACTGTGTGACGCCATGGACAGCAGCCCACCAGGCTCCTCTGTCCAAGGGATTCTCTAGGCAAGAATACTGGTATATATAATAAACTCAATGGAGGTATAAGCAATCTGTCCTTTGAGAAGGAAAAGTAAGAATTCCTAGGGGAAAAAACTACATATTTAAACTAAATATAATCTACTATAGTAATTGTATTACCTTCTTTCTCAGGATGCAATAAATACAGTGACTATACACACACACACAATCTGGAAAATGACTGAAACAAATTTCACTTAAGGAAACAGTAAGAAAACAATTTATTGAAAGGATAACTCTGCAGTGAGTCATTGATCATGTTAACTAAATGTTCTTAGGATCTGAAAAGGAAAATATGAGTTGATCAACAAGGACCAAGACCAGCAACACATTCAATAGACAGTACTGTTGGAATACCCCTTGTATCATGTCATGCTCAAGTCTTCACTAGATTTTACTTATTTTTAAAAAAGAAGAAAAATACACCTATTCAAACAAACACATCTACTCAAAGAAAAAAAAATCTTTATTATGCAAAGGAAAAGTCCTACCAGAAAAATACTGGACAAGAAGCAATAACACTAGTAGTACTTGTTGAGGATATAACCTAGAATATCCAAGACTAAAAAAGCCATGAAAAATGAGTTTAATACAGAGGCATTATAAACAAAAAGAGTTTAAGCCAACAGAAACAGAAAAATAGCAAAGAAGAAAAAGTCAAAGGAAATGGACATACAGCCATTCACAAAGGAGGAAACAAAAACAGCTAAAAATTGTATGAAAAGGTTTTCACCCACATAGGTGGTGTAGTCAGGTAAGTAAAAATTAAAATACATGAGGTGTTTTTCAGCCATCAGTTCAGTTGCTCAGTCGTGTCCAACCCTTTGTGACCCCACGGACTGCAGCACGCCAGTCCTCTCTGTCCATCACCAACTCCTAGAGTTTACCCAAACTCTTGTCCATTGAGCCGATGATGCCATCTAACCATATTATCCTGTCATCCCCTTCTCCTCCTGCCTTCAGTCTTTTCCAGCATCAGGGTCTTTTCAAATAAGTCAGCTCTTTCCAATAGGTGGCCAAAGTACTGGAGTTTCAGCTTTAGCATTAGTCCTTCCAATGAATATTCAGGACTGATTTCCTTTAGGATGGACTGGTTGAATCTCCTTGCAGTCCAAGGGACTCTCAAGAGTCTTCTCCAACACCACAGTTCAAAAGCATCAATTCTTTGGCACTCAGCTTTCTTTATAGTCCAGCTCTCATCACATCCATACATGATTACTGGAAAAACCATAGCCTTGACTAGACGGACCTTTGTTGGCAAAGTAATGTCTACTTTTTAATACGCTGTCTAGGTTGGTCATAGCTTTTCTTCCGAGGAGTAAGCGTCTTTTAATTTCATGGCTACAGTCACCAGCTGCAGTGATTTTGGAGCCCCCAAAAATAAAGTCTGACACTGTTTCCACTGCTTCCCTGTCTATTTGACCTGAAGACATGGGATCAGATGCCATGATCTTAGTTTTCTGAATGTTGAACTTTAAGCCAGCTTTTCACTCTCCTCTTTCACTTTCATCAAGAGGTTCTTTAGTTCTTCACTTTCTGCCATATGGGTGGTGTCATCTGCATATCTGAGGTTACTGATATTTCTCCTGACAATCTTGACTCCAGGTTGTGCTTCCTCCAGGCCAGCGTTTCTCATGATGTACGCTGAATAGAAGTTAAATAAGCAGGGTGACAATATACAGCCTTGACGTACTCCTTTTCCTATTTGGAACCAGTCTGTTGTTCCATGTCCAGTTCTAACTGTTGCTTCCTGATCTGCATACAAATTTCTCAAGAGGCAGGCAGGTTGTCTGGTGTTCCCATCTCTTTCTGAATTTTCCACCATTTATTGTGATCCACACAGTCAAAGGCTTTGGCATAGTCAATAAAGCAGAAGTAACCATATAACTACATATTAATACCAGTACACAGAATCAAATCAAATTATTCTTTCTCCATAATATGACACACATTAAATGTGATGGGCTATATGTACTGACATAAAAATTAACTATATATTTGCTAAGTGAAAAAGGCAAACTGAAGCTGTATAAAAGGACTCCACATTTAAATGCTAATATACATGTATATCTGCTTCAAAATGCCTTTTTAAAAGGGTCTGAAGAATACAGAGCAAAATACATAATGTCATTTGGGCAAAGAATGAAACTGGAGATAGTGGTATGTAAAGCGGAAAAATGTCTTTTTTACTCAATGAATTGCCTGAATTTTTACAAGCATGATTTATTTTGTAATTTTTTTAAAAAGATGCAGCTCTAATATTCATTTCAACAACTCTACTGAAAATGCACATGTATCATATTAAGATAAATTAGTTTCATTTTTAGAATTATGCAAGCTTTTGAAAACAAACTCATTATTACCATCAGTCTATGTTATACGTAAAAATAAAATTGACAGATGACTATTCATGTTATGCTCTGACAATGCTAGCAACTGAGAACTCATGAATTCTCAAAGATTGGTTACTCTACTAATTTCTGAAAAGTTCTGCCCCTTTTGGTAAGATGTTCACTGACACTGTTTTCTTAGGCTATATATGTAACACAATAAAAGCCTTCCATCACACACATATTTCAAATATGTAAAAACAATCATCCCAACTGCCTCACAGTAAGTATTCTATTTTTTAATACTTTTCAATAATCAATGGCAAAAAAAAAAGTTCAATAACACCCTGGTTTCTAAAACCTCTGTCTGTCCTCTGCCAGTAATTATCCATTGAGTTTCTTCTTTATGCCAGACTCCATGCTAAATATTCTGAAAGCAAAGCTGTATAAAAGACATACCCTCCCCTCAGCATATGGAGAAAACAGGCAAAAATTAAACTTTACAAAATAATAAATGGCAGGACACAAACAAGGTACAGCAAACATACAAGAAAAGAATTCTCAAGGTGCCTTAATTATAGTCTTCAGTTTTTATCTAATAAATAGGAAAAGGTCAAGAAATATCCTAATAGGATATTACACTGCAGGAACAATCATAATACAAAACACAAAGCTGTATCTTAGCCAGGGTTATATGTTGTATAACCCTGTATACAACATACAACAACTGTATAACCCAGCTGTATCTTAGCCAGTGTCTATCAAGCACTATGAGAAACAAAACAAAAAGCTAAACTTTTACTATTTCAAATTTTAAAATACATAATTATAATACATAAGGTTGGGACTGAGAAATTATGAATGGTAGGGGCTGGGTGACAACAAAGCATATTAAGAATTTAAAACATGGTCATTGTCCTATGGTTTGTCTTACAGCCTTTCATGTGATAATAACTATGGGATAACATTTGTGGACCTGTATGAAAAGTTTGAAAAGTTATTACAAGTAATTCAGTTATATCACTAGAGCTCTAAAATTTAACATCTGTGCCAGAAATTACGAGTCAGTAGGAAAAAAAAACCAAGCTGTGTCTGCTAAAGATATGATTGGAAATCAGGAAACATAAAGAGATATAAAATGCAATTTAAAAAAATCAATAAATTTTGTCGAAACATATCAGCAATTGTAAATAAAATATTTTAAAAACAGAGCAAATCTTTGTTCTCACTGGGCAAGAACAGAGTTGCCTGAAACAAAGGGATAGTATGTATGAAGTAAATTGCACCTACTAAATTAATATACAATCATACACCTCATATGCTCTTCATTAAGTCATTAGTACACAGACAAAAACAAATGTTTGAAAGCTTAGAAATTATTTCAACTCCCATATCTACATCTCTAGCTGGATTAGAACATACTACAGACAAAAAGGAATGGGGAGAAACTGTTACACATACTTAAGAATGCCATTCAAATAAGTAAAAGGCAAATAAAAAATAATTATAGATTTGAACTACATAGCTTCAATTTGAAATGTTCTTAAAATCAAATAATGGTGTTACACTAAATTATCTCTAAGGTTCTTTGCAACACAACACTTCTCATAATTCTAAGAATTTCAAATGAAGAGTTCCTAAGCACTTACATTATTCCTTAGCACATAATCTTACAGCACCATCTTCTGGTACAGTATTATCGTGCATAGTCTAACCATCAGAAAAGGAAGAAAACTCACGGTGTGACACCTGCTTTATTTAGTATAATGTTATGGTAGATAAATTTTTAAAACTCAAAATATATTAGCAAATTGGGTAACTGACGTTGACTGATAAGCAAGAACACAGGTTACACTGGCTTCACTAATGCATTCATTTGTGGAAGACAAACTGAAAAGACATCAAGATTTCAGAAAGGTACGGAAGATGCGAAAGCTAAACAGACAAACCCTATGTAGGCTAGATATACAGAAGACAAGAGTGATGGATATTAAACTGCCTTAAGATTGAAATGTCCAGATGTGGGTGGTGATGGCTACAAGCAGTACAGTGGCCTGTAGGAAGGATACGAAGGGACAATAGATTTAAATCAGACATGAAGACAGGAATAAAAATAATGGTGTAAACTCTGGTCCACCACAGCCAATGGAAAAATCCTAAATATATACATGTGCAAATATGTATGTATAGATACTCGTATCATAAAATATCCCTAATGCTTAATTTAGTATTAACCAGATGTAAAGGGTCAAACAGTGAGCATGAGTGTTTCAGAAATCACTGCTTTTAGCTAACACTGAAGTGCTAACTATGTGTCATGCCCTATACTAAGCACTTTGAATGGGTCTCTTTTAAAAAGACAACTTACTTAAGTCGTTTATTATCTCTATTTTTCAGCTGAGAGAACTGACATTTGAAATTCACTAGCTGGCTAGTAGTTGTGGTGAACAGGCGACAACGTTAAACATAAGGCCAAACCACTTGACTCCAATGGCCCCAGACTACAACGACTTAAGGATTCATCAGCATGAAACTGATAAACAGTACAATGTGTTCAGAATGCACAGTCAGAAAACTCAAACAGCCGTACTTTTCTGATCCCAAAATTTGAGACAAGAAACGTGTAGGGATTTTTTAAAAGTCACTATAACTTCCAGTAGCATCAAAATAGTCAACATTTCCTATGTGTTAGGCCTCTGTTCTAACTATTTTATTCCTCACAAAAACCCCATGACATACATACTGTTATCTATTATACCATTTCACAGATGAGGAAATCAAAGCCTGGAGATGTTCAAAACTTAACCAAGATCTCAGTGTTTGAACCAAGCTAACATGAGTCTTAAGCTCTTAACTACAATCTGTGCTTCTCCAGGACATATCACACTTTAGAAAGTGAAGTCGCTCAGTCGTGTCCGACTCTTTGCGACCCCATGGACTGTAGCCTACCAGGCTCCTCCCTCCACGGGATTCTCCAGGCAAGAGTACTGGAGTGGGTTGCCATTTCCTTCTCCAGGGGATCTTCCCGACCCAAGGATCAAACCTGGGTCTCCCGCATTCCAGGTAGACGCTTTAACCTCTGAGCCACCAGGGAAGCCCTGGTGGCTTCCCTGACACTTTAGAGTCAAATATTATGAGGCTGCACTACTACAAAATGACAACTCTTGTCTAGAATACCAATCTAGGAATGTTCACACTTGCTGCTTGATACTTGACTGTAATGCCATCAGCTTTGACCTACTGGGAAATAGATGCAGAAACAGTGGAAACAGTGTCAGACTTTATTTCTCTGGGCTCCAAAATCACTGCAGATGGTGACTGCAGCCAGGAAATTAAAAGATGCTTACTCCTTGGAAGAAAAGTTATGACCAACCTAGATAGCATATTCAAATCAGAGACATTACTTTGCCAACAAAGGTCCATCTCGTCAAGGCTATGGTTTTTCCAGTGGTCATGTATGGATGTGAGAGTTGGGCTGTGAAGAAAGCTGAGCGACAAAGAATTGATGCTTTTGAACTGTGCTGTTGGAGAAGACTCTTGAGAGTCCCTTGGACTGCAAGCAGATCCAACCAGCCCATTCTAAAGGAGATCAGTCCTGGGATTTCTTTGGAAGCAATGATGCTAAAGCTGAAACTCCAGTACTTTGGCCACCTCATGCGAAGAGTTGGCTCATTGGAAAAGACTGATGCTGGGAGGGATTGGGGGCAGGAGGAAAAGGGGAGACAGAGGATGAGGTGGCTGGATGACATCACCGACTCGATGGACGTTAATCTGAGTGAACTCCGGGAGTTGGTGATGGACAGGGAGGCGTGGGGTGCTGTAATTCATGGGGTCGGAAAGAGTGAGACACGACTGAGTGACTGAGCTGAACCGAGCTGAGCTGAATGCTCTAATAAACAGAATACTAAAAACATACTTGCTTCAATAACTCTAGGTTAGTAGAAAAATTCTGAATAGGTCAATCTAGCTTTTAATAAAACAAAACTAAACCAGAAACCAAACAATCTGGAGGGAAAAGAGCAGAACGCTAACCTGAATCAGTAACTTACCTTAAAATACTTCCTTCTCATTCTGGTCATGTTCATCAGCATAACTCCCGAGTTCACTCCAGTTTTCCCATAGTATGGATGTCTGGCAAAACGATTATACCAGCCTATTCGAGGCTCTTCATGCTCTGGTGCCATTGCAGCAATTTGTGTGGAATTAAACTTCTTTAGCAAAGACCAAATATCGTCAACAGGCCGTAAAAAAAGGATATCAGTGTCGACATACAATAGTGAGTCAACTTCTTTCAGGATTAACTATGGGGAGAGATATTTAAATCAGTAACTCTACTTCATTTTAAAACAAAAGAGGCTTTCATTATTTTTTTTTAAATACTTAAGAGATAAAAAAAAAAGGAAAAAAATACTTAAGAGATAAACTATTTGACATTAATTTTTTAAATTAATTTGTCCCAAGTCTGCCATTTTTACAACAGCATATATAGATAGTCTGCTAATCTTTTTATTAACTTTTAAAGAAAAGCTATAAAAACACATCAGAATAAAAACTCAATACTAAAAACTGGAAGAAAAAAGTAAAAGCAGTATCCTCAAAGACTAGGGAGGAAATGTTTTCCATAATGGAAAATAACATTACCTTTGGTGACCTGACATAGCAAATCTTAATTTCCTGAGATAAAAACAGAAATTAGCCAATACAAATGAAGATCTGAACTTGTCCCCTCTGCCGTAACACTAATAACTGGTACCTTTACTTCATAATGCCCTCAGCCAGCAACTGGTAGAGCCAAAGTTGAAATCCAGACCACCAAGCTCGAGTCCATGCTCTTATAGGTGAGCTGACCATCTCCTAACAAATCAAAGATCCTGCACTTAAATAGCAAGGGCTAAAACAAGACTTGTCTTGGAAGACTGGCTATGTCACTGCCCCAGGAGATGTCAAACTCCTGCCTGCTCTGGCTGTGCTCAGCTGTGTCTGACTCTTTGCAACCCCGTGGCCTGCAGCCTGCCAAGCTCCTCTGTCCACGGAATTTTCCAGGAAAGAATGTTGGACTGGGTTGCCCTTTCCTACTCCACAGGATCTTCCCCACTCCAGGGGTTAAACCTCCAACATGTATCTTTTACAGGAATTTTCAAGGGTAAGTTTTTATTTCTGCCTCACCCAAAGACATTAGAATCTGACTCCTGCAAATTTAAATTTGTCTAGTCCAATGTACTAGTAAGACTCAATGATTAGATTAACCTAAATGAAAGCTTTTTGGTTAAGAATATGATGAGGATAAGAGATTGATCCTTATTCTGCTCCCTTTCAAAGCTGCTCCTGAAGCTAGGGTTAAGCCATCACCTTAATGACCAGTTAGGAAGCTGAAATCACTCCATGCCCCCACTGATTTAATACCAGGCTAAGGGAAAAAAATCTGACAGTTAACCACAGAGCCTGAATAGGGAAGGTTCATTTGTTCAAGGACTGTAATTAAAAGGATATCTATGTATGTGTCTGCATGTCTGTCCCTCTCTTCTTTTTGGGGGGGACAGAAAAGTGAACAGAATTGTTTTGCCTCTGTACCATGAGACAAATGTGTTTACAGACTATTGCATTGTTAGCAGTCTAGGGAGACGCTACAGGAAGCTCCAAGGTCACTGTCGGGAGTCACTGCCATTGGCGGTCACATTGTGTGTGTGTGTATTCTGTCACTTGGCCGTGTCCGACTCTTTGTGACTCTGTGGACTGTAGCCCACCAAGCTCCTCTGTCCATAGGATTTCCCAGGCAAGAATACTGGAGTGGATAATCATTTCCTCCTCAGGGGATCTTCTCAACCCAGGGATCGAACCCACGTTTCCTGCATTGCAGGTGGATGCTTTACCGCTGAGTCACCAGGGAAGTCCACCTTCACACATAAGGTGAAATAACAATCACATCAGCATTTTTCTATGGTTCCTTTTGGAGGAAGGAGGATTTGCCAGCACTTACATTGGATCTTTTAATCCCTCCATTTTTAAAAAATTTTTTTAATGTTTCTTAATTGACTTGGCTGTGTCAGGTCTTAGTTGTGGAACATGAGGTCTTTGCTGCAGTGTGCAGGCTTAGCTGCCCTGTGACACGCAGGATGCTGGTTCCCTGTCCAGGGATCGAACCCACATCCCCTGCACTGTAAGGCAGATTCTTAACCACTGGACCGGGGAAGTCCCTTAATCCCTCCATTTTAAAAGAGGAGAAACAGTTAAGGTTTTTACTTTATTACTTCAGTAAATCCTTTAAGAAAATTCTTCATTTAAGAAAAATGAAGAATCAATTTACTTAGAATCTGGTTAAAAAGATGCAGAACTAAGAGTGAATGAAGTACAAGAACAATTTGACAGGTTTCAAGTATCTAATTTCAGTATTTCAAATTTTTAACTAGATCACATCATTAAATGATCTGGCAAACTTCCTATCACAACATCAACAATTAAACTTTATACTGCTGAACAAAACAGAAAAACAACGGTTGTAACCTCATGCTTCTTTCACCATTCACTGGTTTTCAGTGGTGTATTGTTTATTTAATGTCATAAAGTGTTTGTTTAAATGTTCATCTCCCATATCAGACAATAAACTCTGTGAAAACAAGAAATCTGGGTATATATTCATTCCTATATACCCAGCACTTCAGTACAAATACATGGCAGAACAAAGGCACTCACACTACTAATTAAATGATGTAACACTGCAATGATTCAACTATTTTTTTTTAATTTTTAAAATTTAAAGCCTGTGTGAAGTTATCTAAAACTTCTTAGGCTTTCCCCCTCTTAATTCCTTATTTGTGTGCTTCTTACAAGGGAGGCAGACAAGGAAGACATCCTAGGATCATGATTTTTTATGACCAGCAATAAACCTACTGGTTAGGCAGATTCAACTATCAAAATGCAACATGATTTTAAATCTTAACTGACACCCTAGATTTGACAAATTCTATTCTCAATATGCTTAGAACTGCCTTACTCCACTTAATAACAAATAACTTAAGTTTCTTCCCGATAATTCCTATACTTAACAGAACTCATGTGCTTTCAATATTTCTACTACCGTAATTATTTTAAACATTATAGTGGTTCTAACAACTACTGAGAATTTTTTAAATGTGGGTGAATTAAATTCAAAGTGGAAGAGGTAATCTTGCTTCTGAATATTCTTAAAAATATTTATTTATTATTTATTTGAGTGTACTGGGTCTTAATAGCGACACATGGGATCCTCTATCATTAGCTGTAGCAGTGGGATCTAGTTCCCTGACTAAGGATCAAACCTGGGCCCTCTACACTGGGGGCAAAGTCTTAATCACTGGACCACCAGGGAAGTCCCCGAATATTTTCATCTATAATAATCAGGGTTTATCACCAAAGACTACCACCAAGGAAGAGCCCCACTGAATAAATGGTTCCCATTTCCCTTTTAGTTCACGTGCCTTAAATTCTGTTTCTGTGTTAAAAGTATCAGCTAGAAAAGGTGAACTGACTTGCTGTTAAAACAGAAATAGTTATTTAATAATCTGCTTCATTTCCCAAATTACAAATGCAGCCTGCAACTGGCAGGTGATCCTGCCACTGCACTCCTACTGGCAAAGATTTGGCTCCATTAAGATCTGATAACCTCTAACTCCTTCTTAGGGCCTCCCACATGGCACTAGCAGTAAAGAACCTGCCTGCCAATGCAGGTGGCATAAGAGACGTGGGTTCAGTCCCTGGGTCGGGAAGATTCCCTGAAGAAGGGCATGGCAACCCACTCCAGTATTCCTGCGTAGAGAATTCCCTGGACAGAGGAGCCTGGTGGGCTACAGTCCATGGGGCCGCAAGAATCGGACACGACTGAAGTGACTTAGCAGGCAGACAGGCAACTCCTTCCCAGAGAAGAAACAGTTTATAGCAACTGAATAAATTAAAACGTAAGAAATAGTACTGTAACAGAAATTACTTACACTTTTTATTTTTAACAGCATATTTTACCAAAGCTTTTATTTGTTCTATGGGAAGTTTTTTCTTTCTTCTAATATTCAAAGGGAAAATAATTTGTGTGTGTTTATTTAACTGATTTACATGACATTCTTCATTAACTCGTGCATAAAAGCAAGATGCAAACAAAAAACACTGGAGAAAAACTTACTGGCAAGAACAATCTCTGGGAAGCACACGGCTTAAACAGTTTTTTCCACTCTGCTGCATTCTCACTTGGAAAAGTTATCGGGTATAATGAATAATTAAATGTTTGCAGAAATGACCAGCTGTCAAGCTACAATAAAAAAAAATAAAAGAACTCAATTCAAACTTGTTTCACTTTCTCTGCAAAATTATAAACCACGATTATTTTTTCAAAAGCTGAAAATTAAGATGTTATACATCGTTATGTCATACACAGTTAAGAGAAAGTTAAGATTCTTCTTTCCCACCATTTTGTTTTCATTCAAAATCTTAAAATCATTCTAACAGCTAGAAAGACTTCACCATAAAGATCTAAGGGACAATTAAAATGATAAGAGTATCAATCAAAAAATCAGGAAGTTGAAAGAACTATACAAACTGTTCACCTCCATTAAACTTGACCTGATGTACAAATCTTCTCAATCCTTAAACAAGTTAAACTCAGAAAAATTAAGCACCAATTTTATTACCATTGTATGTATGACATAATAGAAAAGGTCTGCAATCCGAGTCAGACCAACGTGAAGAACTGATGAGAAAACATTACCTGGGACTTCTCTGGTGGTCCAATGGTTAGACCCCAGGTTTCCACCGCAGGGGGCTCAGGTTCATCCCTGATTGGGAAACTAAGATCCCCCATGCTGTGAGGCATGGCCAAAATATATTTTTTTAAAAAGAAAGAAAATACTTATCTATGCATTTTCAATATTCATAGATGTTCCTCATAATAAAATATTTCAGTCAATACATATCTAGCGCACAGCTTCTGCTTCTGGCCGCACTGTGCAGCTCACGGGATCTCACATCCCCCATCAGGGACTGAACCCGGGCCCTCGGCCACAAAAGCTCGAAGTCTTTACCACTGGTCCACCAGGGAAATTCTTCCAGTGCCCATTTTTAAAAAATCATTACAAAAAAACAGCAAAATCTGATTTTCTCATCTGAAAATCTATAATGAACACATTTACTTTTTAGTTTCCTGAATGCAATTGGAGACTGAATTGTTTCAAATTCAGAAAGCATTACCTATCATTGCTGCTTCAACAGTATTGATGCAAATTTCCCACAGAGCACTCACAATCTCTGGGGGAAGAAAAAAATAACAGACTGAAGATCTCTTTTTGAATTATGTCTGTTTTCAAGTAATTTTTAGAAACATCCTCCTTTCTTTTCTTCCAACATATGTTTGGAAGGAACATATGCCTTCCAACATAGTTTAAGGGAATAGCTTTATATCCAACAAAGCTTTGATGTCTCCATCAACTAGCTTCAAACACTAGCATTTTATTTCCTTTGCATGACTTATTAATCACTTAGTAAAGATCCTAAATACCAACATCAAAATGAAATCTTAATCATTTTTAAAGTTCCAGTATCTAGTCATCTTTTTTGCAGTAAAAGCACATTCCAGAAAATATATGATTCTCTTCCATCAAAAGAAAACCCAAACTTTCTCAGAGTTAACTATGATAGTTAAAGAAAAACTAAGTTTAAAAATATAACATACACTACACAAGCAATAACTCATCCAGATTTGAAGACAACACAGAGCTGCATATAAGATGAAACAATATATTTATTTTACTTTTATATTATATTTTCAAAGGCTTCCACAGTTGGTAGCAATCTGTTGCTAGTCTTTGAACTGTTAGGACAAGATTAATTCTTCTGTTAATATTTCAGAAACAACCCAGATAATGACTTTAGGATCACAAAAGCACACATCACAGATACAGAAACCACAAATATCTTAAAACGGTTAAGTAAAGCATTTATTTTGGTTATTTTATTGAACTACAGCTGATGTACAATATTATGTAAGTTACAGGTATACAATACAGTGATACAAACTTTTTAAAGGTTCAGTTCAGTTCAGTCACTCAGTCGTGTCCGACTCTTTGCGACCCCATGAATCACAGCACACCAGGCCTCCCTGTCCATCACCAACTCCCAGAGTTCACTCAGAATCACGTCCATTGAGTCCATGATGCCATTTAGCCATCTCATCCTGGGTCGTCCCCTTCTCCTCCTGCCCTCAATCCCTCCCAGCATCAGAGACTTTTCCAATGAGTCAACTCTTCTCATGAGGTGGCCAAAGTACTGGAGCTTCAGCTTTGCATCACTCCTTCCAAAGAAATCGCAGGGTTGATCTCCTTCAGAATGGACTGGTTGGATCTCCGTGCAGTCCAGGGGACTCTCAAGAGTCTTCCCCAACACCACAGTTCAAACGCATCAATTCTTCAGCGCTCAGCCTTCTTCACAGTCCAACTCTCACATCCATACATGACTACTGGAAAAACCATAGCCTTAACCAGATGGACCTTAATCGGCAAAGTAATGTCTCTGCTTTTGAATATACTATCTAGGTTTGTCATAACTTTTCTTCCAAGGAGTAAGCGTCTTTTAATTTCACAGCTGCAGTCACCATCTGCAGTGATTTTGGAGCCCCCCAAAATAAAGTCTGACACTGTTTCCACTCCTTCCCCGTCTATTTCCCATGAAGTGATGGGACCAGATGCCATGATCTTCGTTTTCTGAATGTTGAGTTTTAAGCCAACTTTTTCATTCTCCTCTTTCATCAAGAGGCTTTATAGTTCCTCTTCACTTTCTGCCATAAGGGTGGTGTCATCTGCATATCTGAGGTTATTGAGATTTCTCCCAGCAATCTTGATTCCAGCTTGTGTTTCTTCCAGTCCAGCATTTCTCATGATGTACTCTGCATAGAAGTTAAATAAGCAGCGTGACAGTATACAGCCTTGATGTACTCCTTTTCTTTTTCGGAAACAGTCTGTTGTTCCACATCCAGTTCTAACTGTTGCTTCCTGACCTGGATACAGATTTCTCAAGAGGCAGGTTAGGTGGTCTGGTATTCCCATCTCTTTCAGAATTTTCCACAGTTTCTTGTGATCCATACAGTCAAAGGCTTTGGCATAGTCAATAAAGCAGAAATAGATGTTTTTCTGGAACTCTCTTGCTTTTTCCATGATCCAGCGGATGTTGGCAATTTGATCTCTGGTTCCTCTGCCTTTTCTAAAACCAGCTTGAACATCAGGGAGTTCACGGTTCACGTATTGCTGAAGTCTGGCTTGGAGAATTTTGAGCATTACTTTATTAGCATGTGAGATAAGGGCAATTGTGCAGTAATTTGAGCATTCTTTTGCATTTCCTTTCTTTGGGATTGGAATGTAAACTGACCTTTTCCAGTCCTGTGGCCACTGCTGAGTTTTCCAAACTTGCTGGCATATTGAGTGCAGCACTTTCACAGCATCATCTTTCAGGATTTGAAATAGCTCAACTGGAATTCCATCATCTACACTAGCTTTGTTTGTAGTGATGCTTTCTAAGACCCACTTGACTTGCCTTTCCAAGATGTCTGGCTCTAGATTAGTAATCACATCATCATGATTATCTGGGTCATGAAGCTCTTTTTTGTACAGTTCTTCCATGTATTCTTGCCACCTCTTACCTCTTCTTAATATCTTCTGCTTCTGCTAGGTCCAGACCATTTCTGTCCTTTATCAAGCCCATTTTTGCATGAAATGTTCCCTTGGTATCTCGAATTTTCTTGAAGAGATCTAGTCTTTCCCATTCTGTTCTTTTCCTCTATTTCTTTGTACTGACTGCTGAAGAAGGCTTTCTTATCTCTTCTTGCTATTCTTTGGAACTCTGCATTCAGATGCTTATATCTTTCCTTTTCTCCTTTGCTTTTTGCCTCTCTTCTTTTCATAGTTATTTGTAAGGCCTCCCCAGCCAGCCGTTTTGCTTTTTTGCATTTCTTTTCCATGGGGATGTTCTTGATCCCTGTCTCCTGTACAATGTCACCAACCTCTGTCCATAGTTCATCAGGCACTCTATCAGATCTAGACCGTTAAATCTATTTCTCACTTCCACTGTATAATCATAAGGGATTTGATTTAGGTCATACCTGAATGGTCTAGCGATTTTCCCTAGTTTCTTCAATTTAAGTCTGAATTGGCAATAAGGGGTTCATGATCTTAGCCACAGTCAGCTCCCGGTCTTGTTTTTGTTGACTGTATAGAGCTTCTCCATCTTTGGCTGCAAAGAATATAATCAATCTGATTTCTGTATTGACCATCTGGTGATGTCCATGTGTAGAGTCTTCTCTTGTGTTGTTGGAAGAGGGTGTTTGATATGACCAGTGCATTTTCTTGGCAAAACTCTACACCATTTAAAGTTATTATAAAATACCAGCTACAGTTCCTATGTTGTACAATATATCCTGTAGCTTATTTTATACGTAATAGTCTGCATCTCTTAATCTCCTACCCCTGTATTATCCCTCTCCCTTTCCCTCTCCCCTTCGGTAACCACTAGGCTGTTCTCTATAACTGTGAGTCTGTTTCTTTTTAGTTATATTCACTTGCTCACTGTAATTTTTAGATTCCACCTATAAGTAATATTACAGTATTTTCTCTGTCTTATTTATTTCACTTGGCACAATATCCTCCAAGTCCATCCATGTTGATGCAAAAGGAAAAATTTTCATTCTTTTTTATGGCTTGTTAGCATTTCACTGTGTGTGTGTGTGTGTGTGTACACAGGACTTCTTCTTTATCTATTCATCTGTTGATGGACACTTAGGTTGCTTCCATATCTTAGCAACTGTAAATAATGGTGCTATGAACAATGGGGTGCATATATCTGTTCTAATGAGTGCTTTTAGTTTTTTTTTCCCAAATATAAACCCATGAGTGGAATTGCTAAGTCATCATGAGAAACACTGGGCTGGAAGAAGCACAAGCTGGAATCAAGATTGCCAGGAGAAATATCAATCACCTCAGATATGCAGATGACACCACCCTTATGGCAGAAAGGGAAGAGGAAGTAAAAAGCCTCTTGATGAAAGTGAAAGAGGAGAGTGAAAAAGTTGGCTTAAAACTCAACATTCAGAAAACGAAGATCATGGCATCTGGTCCCATCACTTCATGGGAAATAGGGAAACAGTGGAAACAGTGTCAGACTCTATTTTGGGGGGCTCCAAAATCACTGCAGATGGTGACTGCAGCCATGATATTAAAAGACGCTTACTTCTTAGAAGGAAAGTTATGACCAACCTAGACAGCATATTCAAAAGCAGAGACATTACTTTGCCAACAACGGTCCGTCTAGTCAAGGCTATGGTTTTTCCAGTAGTCATGTATGGATGTGAGAGTTGGACTGTGAAGAAAGCTGAGTGCTGAAGACCTGATGCTTTTGAACTGTGGTGTTGGAGAAGACTCTTGAGAGTCCCTTGGACTGCAAGGAGATCCAACCAGTCCATTCTGAAGGAGATCAGTCCTGGGTGTTCTTTGGAAGGAATGATGCTAAAGCTGTAACCCCAGTACTCTGGCCACCTCATGTGAAGAGTTGACTCATTTGAAAAGACACTGATGCTGGGAAAGATTGAGGGCAGGAGAAGGGGACGACAGAGGATGAGATGGCTGGATGGCATCATCGACTCGATGGATGTGAGTCTGAGTGAACTCCGGGAGATGGTGATGGACAGGGAGGCCTGGTGTGCTGTGATTCATGGGGTCGCAAAGAGTTGGACGCAACTGAACTGAACTGAACTGATAGTAGTTCTATTTTTAATTTTTTGAGAAACCTCCATACTGTTTTCCGTCTGCACCACTTTACATTCTCACCAAGAGCATACAAAGATCCCCTTTTTCCACGTCGTAACATTTGCTGTTTGGGTCTTTGTGATGATAGCCATTATGACAGGTGTGAGGAAAGATCACATTGTGGTTTTGATCTGCATTTCCCTGATGATTAACATGCAACACTGAGCATCTCTTCCCGTGACTGTTGGTCATCTGCATGTCCTCTCTGGAGAAATGTCTATCCAATTCTTCTGCCCATTTTTTTAATCAGGCTGTTTTTTTGATGGTAAGTTGTATGAGCTGTTTATATATTTTGGACATTAACCCCATACTGGTCATGTTGTTCAGTCACCAAATTGTGTCCATAGACTCTTTGTGACCCCATAGACTGCAGCACACCAGGCTTCCTTGTGCATCACCATCTTCCAGAGTTTCCCCAAGTTAATGTCCCTTGTATCAGTGATGCCATCCAGGCATCTCATCCTCTGTCACCCTCTTCTCCTTCTGCCTTTAATCTTTCCCAGCATCAGTGTTTTCCAGTGAGTCAGCTCTTCATAACAAGTGGCCAAAGTGTTGGAACTTCAGCATCAGTCCAATGAGTGTTCAGGGTTGATTTGATTTCCTTTAAGATTGACTGGTTTGATCTCCCTCCTGTCCAAGGGACTTTCAGGAGTCTTCTCCAACACCACAGTTCAAAAGCATCAATTCTTTAGTGTTCTACCTTCTTTATGGTCCAGCTCCCACAAATGCACATAATTACTGGAAAGACCATAGCCTTGAGTATTCAGACCTTTGTCGGCAAAGTGTTGTCTTTGTTTTGTAACACACTGTCTAGGTTTGTTATAGGTTTCTTGACAAGAAGCAATCGTCTTCAAGTTTAAGGCTACAGTAACCATCTGCAGTGATTCTGAGAGCCCAAGAAGAGGAAATCTGTCACTGCTTCCACCTTTCTCCCCTCTATTTGCCATGAAGTGACAGGACCAGATTCCGTGATTTTAGTTTTTCAGTACTGAGTTTTAAGTCAGCTTTTTCACTCTCCTCCTTCACCTTCATCAAGAGGTTCTTTAGTTCCTCTTTGCTGCCATTAGAGTGGTATCATCTGCATATCTGAGGCTGATGATGTTTCTCCCGGCTATCTTGATTCCAGCTTATAACTCACCCAACCCAGCATTTCTCATGATGTGCCCTGTATGTAAGATAAATAAACGGGTGACAATATATAGCCTTGTCATACTCCTTTCTCCATCCTGTACCAATCAGCTGTTCCACACAGGTTTCTAACTGTTGCTTCTTGACTGGCACACAGGTTTCTCAACATACAGGTAAGGTATCTGGTATTCCCATCTCTTAATTTAAGAGCCTTCCACAGTTTTTTTATGATCCACACAGTCAAATGCTTTAGCATAGTCAATGAAACAGAGGTAGATGTTTTTCTGGAATTCCCTTGATTTCTCTATGATCCAGCAAATGTTGGCAATTTGATCTCTGGTTCCTCAGCCTTTTCTAAACCCAGCTTGGACATCTGAAAGTCCCCAGTTCACGTAATGCTGAAGCCTAGGATGCAGGATTTTGAGTAAACCCTGCATGCCAGGCATACTGGTCATATCATCTGCAAGTATTTCTCCTGTTAAGTAGGTTGTGTCTTTTTGGCTGGTCAATGGTTTCCTTTGCTGTGTAAAAGCTTTTAAGCTTAATGAGGTCCTATGTGTTTATTTTTACTTTAAGAGACAGATCCAAAACACACTGCTATGATTTATGTCAAACAGTGTTCTTCCTATGTTTTCTTCCATGAGTTTTATGGTTTCGGGTGTTACATTTAGGTTTTTAATCCATTTTGAGTTTTTGTGTATGGTGTTAACAGAATGTTCCAATTTCATTCCTTGTAAAACAGTAAGTAAAGCTTTATACCTCTTAGAATCAAAGATTTTAGCAGGAAACTAAAAGACTTCAGGTCACAAGTAGTATTTTTCAACTACTACTGAAATGAACTAAAATGAACTACTAAAAATGAACTAAATTACCTGAGAAAATATCAAATAAGCTTTTCCTACATAGGCCAAGCATAAAAATCTAAATCAGCTTGAAAGGTTAACTGAATGGACACAGAGAGACAGACAGAGATGGTAAAGGCATAATCACCATCACTTTTATCACCATTTCAGAACACAAGGTAATGAGATTTCTGGGGAATTTTCATTTTGTGTGTGTTCTCCCTTCTATATTTATGTGTTCTCTTCTTCTTGCATAGTAATTTTCTTTTGTTAAGATAATGCAGTGGTCCTAATTAAAAGAGTATATTTTCAATCTTCACAAGTAGTTAGATATGGTCACATGACTAAGATCAGACCAATGATACACTGGCAGGAACATCCTATGCGACTTCTAGAAAGTCTCCTTAGAAAGGAGAACACCCTTCTTCACTCCTTTTTACATCATGTTGGCTAGGATATGAGTGTGATGACTGGAGCTTGAGCAGCCATCCTGGATCATGAGGTAGAAGTCCTATGTTAAAGATGGCTCAGCCACATGAGAGAAAAAAGAGCAGAATCCCTGAAAACACAGGGCTGCCACGTAACACAGACTGCCTGCTTTTATATAAGAGAGAAATAAACTTCTATGTTTTTAAGACATTTTGGGTTTTCTGCCATTACAGCCAAACTGACTGCAACTAATGCAAAACCAAAATAAAAAACCTTACTATCAGAGCAAGAAGTCACTTCCCTCCATATTATCAATTAAAAGTTCCCCCCACTCAAAACAGAATCAAAACTTTGTGCACACTCTGACTGACGCGGTCTCAACTCAAGGATGGGAACACAATTAAGACACAGGACTTCTCAGTCAAAACATCCTGGAACTACAGTTAGTAAAACAAAACCTCCATGCTTGGCAAAGGACTAAGTAGGACTAACCAGCCTAACTCCTTCACAGAGACAAGCCTTCTTCTTAGACCCCAGGTCTGGATGCACAGACAAAAGTGGCAGCAAGGAGCAGCCCCCACTCTAAGAGGGCAGAGCTGCAGGAAAAATATTTCTGTTCAACATTTTACTATAGTGTATGTTAAATATTCAACTCTACAGACCTAAGTCTCAAATACTTACTATGCCTTTAAAACTATCATGCAGTTGATCTTCAGCAAAAATATGGAACTGAAGAGGTTTGATGCTAAAGATGAGCGCTGACTTCAACATGGTTACGGTTTCTTCCAGTCTTTCCCCGCAGGCAACCACGGCTAGGTGCACTCTCTCAATGGGCTGCATTTTCACACCATACCTGATAGAAAAGATAATCACATTTTCCAACAGTTTTAGTACAGGATAACATGTTAACAACATGGTATTCTGACTGTGTTCAAAGACTTAGGTTTGAACAATAAGGTCCTACTGTATAGCAGAAAGAATTATATTCAATATCCTGCAATAAACCATAATGGAAAGACTATGAAAAAGAATATATGTATATAACAAAATCACCTTATTGACTTCAATTTTTGGTTAGAGATCCTTTTTGTAAAATGTAAAAGGGGATTAGAAATTATATTGTTTAACATTAACAGTTGTATGTATATATTACTAAGTAGCAGGGACAGGTGACCAATCATTTTTCTTAATTTTACAGGCTAAAATTATTGCAGTTACATTGCTTATTAGCACAGGACTTTGGAATCTTTTGAGTATTCACGTTTGAACGTGTCAGAGTGGACCCAGAACTGTTTTCTGAAGAAAATCTTATTCATGGATATTCCCTCAACTGTCGAGGATATCAGAAAAGAGAAAATATGCTAAATAAAATTAAATACAAATAACTGACCATATAAAACATGCATGCATGTGTGTGTGCTCAGTCATGTCTGACTCTTTGCAACCCCATGGACTACAGCCCTCCAGGCTCCTCTGTCCATGGGATTTCCCAGGCAAGAATACTGCAGTAGGTTACCATTTCCTCCTCCAGGGGATCTTCCCAACCCAGGGACTGAGCTCATGTCTTCTGCATCTCTTGCCTTGGGCAGGTGGATTCTTTACCACTAAGCCAGGTAGGCCCAAATATTAAATTCATATATCTTAATGTTTTAACATTAAACATTTGGAATTATACTATTTTTTATCCTTTTAAATAATTATACCAATTATTTATATTAACATTATAAAAAATTAAGCCTGGAAATATTTATATAAAACGTGCTCCTGCTTTTACTGTGCATCTGTCCATTCTTATTAACAAGCTTGTTTGTTAAGGGTCTAGAGACACCTAAGACAGCAGTTGAAACTGATGCTTTTTTGGTCTTACTGGGTTCCTGAGGCCTGAGAACAGGTTCATTTCTCTTGTATACATATTACTTGTAACTGTCTGCCTTCAGCACAGAATACTCACCTCCTAGGAAAAAAAGGGGTGATTTCCTTCCTTAATCCCTCAACTGGGAGACTAAACTCATAACCTTGATACCTTACCCTTAATGGGCTGATTATTCTAAAGGTGAAGCTCTTTAAAAACAAACAACAAAAATCACTTTTAAGAAAATGAAATTTCACCCAGATAATTGACAAAGTTAAACATTATGACACCACTTTGTTAAAGGCGGTAAATGGAGAAGTCACATATAAAGTGGTATTCTTAGAAGAAGAATATTTACTATTCAAGAAATGGTGCTGATATTTCATTCATCAAGTTATTAAGACTATTAATAAGATTAAGGTATCAGGTACATATCTTGCTTTTAAAACTTATATCAATCTACCAGGAACTGATTTTTATGAGTGGTCTCAAGAGGGGACAACTGCACAGTTTTGCATGTGGCTATCCGGTCGTCCAAGCTCCTTCTGTTACAGGGTCACAGAGAGGCCAGCCTTTCCCCGCCCACCTACTATGCCACCTCTCTCATACATAAGGTGTAGCCTAAGCCTGGGCCTTTTGAAAGCTCTGTTCTTCTGTACTGATAGCAATTAGAAAGCAACAGCACCTCCTTCCTTGTCCGCACCCTCTATCCATTCCCCTCTTTTCTGTTGAGCCCGTCAGTGTTTAACACTGGATCCCTATCAGAGGGGAGACCACCCACTTCCTATACCTAAACAAGGGCACGAGAACCCAGTTCATCTCTAAGCAGTGGAAGTCCCGTAACACAAGCAGAGGCCAGGGCAATCAAGACACTCAACAGTTTCACAGAGCTCTAAACTGTCTCATCTTTCTGATAAATGCCTCCAGAGCCTGTTCCTCATGATGACCAAGATTTGAGAATCTATAATGGGCTCGAATTACCCACCTGGCCATAACTCGATCCTGTTCCAAAGATAAAAAGCCTAGAGACTTAAGAGAGTAAGCAGCATGTGCCACTTTGCAGAGAACTCTCTACATACAGAGACAAGAAGCAGAATAAGCCTTCTCAAGAAAAACAAGTCAAATGTTCTTCATGAAAAAACAGTCCCTCTGAGTCAGTCCCAGGGACTCTGGCTCTCAAGCACTGCAGCAAGACTTCTCGTCATACTGCTAGCACTCCTTCCACCAGTTTCTATGAAATTTGCTTTTCTGTTATGTGTCTCTTTTCAGCAAAAGCATTATACACAGTACATCTAAGCTGAGAAGACAAAACATAGTTTGAAGATGTCTCTGCCCACCACCCTATCCCTAGACCCAGGGATGGGAAGTCACTGCAACTGGACGAAATCTAAAGTAAGCTTCTACACTAGAGGAAGGGATGACTAAAACTTTTGAAGAAATAATAGGGAAGTAGCCATTCAAGGAATTTTGACTCCAGCTGAATGGTGTTAATATTGTCAGGATCTACAAAAATGTGCTATATGCTATATATTAATCACAGTGTCAACAAGAGAAAACCCCTGTGGATTTGTTATCCAAAAGGACATTTTAAAGTCAACTCTGTTCTTCTGCAGATATAGGATTAGAAGATATCCTTCAGATAATTCAAAGTTAATACCTGAGGGACCGCATGGCTAAATTTGGCATCACCTGAACACAAACAGCAATTTTAACGGTAATGAAGGGTAACACATTCTATTAAAAAAACTGAATCAATGGGTCCAAAATGATAGTAGGTAAAGGGTAAGGAGGGAGGGGGAGGAACTCTCCTTTAAAGAAGAATACCAACCAATAAATGTAGAAGGAATGAGAAATCCACAAACAGCACTATTTTCCATTCACTCTTGTAGTAGATGATTTGAACAGGAATAATTAATAGATGCTAAAACCACACAGTATCAAGGTTTTATCCCCACACATTACAAAGGGGATAATGATACTGTTACAGTGTAGAAATGTGATACCACCACCATAACCACCTGATCAAACAACCAATTATGTTAACCGTCTGCCACCAGGTGCCTCCCAACAGCACGCCCAAAGGGCACCGGATCTCTTCTGCAGCATTCCTGCCAAAGATCCTGAATCTGATCCCAAGCGGACAGGCAAGTTCAAACAAAGGAACATTCTGCAAAACAAAAATATCATGTCCCTGCCCTGCACCCCCTCAAAAAAAAGTCTGCAAATTGTCCTAGAGAAAAGGGGGACTAAATAGATTTAAATAACTGAATGTAATGTATTTTCCTTGACTGGGTTCTGAATGGGGAAGCAAAGATATAAAATTCATTAATAGGTAAATAAGGAGATATGAATATATATAAATGTATTATAAATGTATACGTAGTATATAAATATAAGATTGTCAGTGTTTGAAGCAGGAAATGGCCACCCACTCCAGTATTCTTGCCTGGAGAATTTCATGGACAGAGGAGCATGGCAGGCTATAGCCCATGGGGTCGCAAACAGTTGGGCACGACTGGGCAACTAACATACACATATTGTCAGTGTTAAATAAACCGAAGTGCCCATTTTGTTATGGTGAAACTGGAGAATACCCGTGTTCTTAGGCAATACACACTGGGTATTTGTCGTGGTGGTGGTGATTTAATCTCTCAGTTGTGTCTGATTTTTGCGACTCCATGGACTGTAGCCTGCCAGGCTCCTCTGTCCACGAGATTTCCCAGGCTGGAATACTGGAATGGGTTGCCAATTCCTTCTCCAGGGGATCTTCCTGACCCAGGGACCAAACCCCCATCTTCCACATTGCTGGTGGATTCTTCACTGCTGAGCTGCCTGAGAAGCCCATGTGTCATAATGGCTGTTATTCAAATGGTTCAGCCAAAAACAAAGTGGCAAAATGTTAGTAATAGGTAAATGCCCAGTGACGGGTAAGCGTGCCCACTCTGCTATTCTTACAACCTCTGTAGATGTGAAAACTTATCAAAGTAGAAAGTTGAGAGGAGGAATCTAGGAAAAAAAGTTAACAATGTTTTAGATGCAAATTCTAATATAAATACTATAAATATACTTACAAGCCTTGAAGAACAGACTTATTTTAAGTAACATTCCTGTTATACAGGAATAACAACTTTCCCTCTCTTTTTAAAAAATTAGGCCACACTGAAAGCTTCCAGTGTGTTCTTCTAGCCTATAATTAAATTAGTGTCTTCTTTATAAAAGAAAACAATGTACAATAAGATTTAGACTAGGAATTAGCATTATAACGAAGTACATAAATTTAAGGTAAGTAAATTACATTTCTGGTAACATTCTCCTCAAACTAAAAAAATAACTACCATGAAATAATTTTTAAAATTTGCAGTTGAACAAAACTGGAAAACTATACTCAGAAACACTAATGATAATTTCCTTCATGTGTAACCTTTTAAAAAAAAGTTTTTCTTCTTACTATAGAGAAAAAGAGTTGTAGTGAATTATCATACTAGGTAAAACTACTTTAAAGGTTGTATATAAATCACTTTTGGAAAAGGGCATGGCAACCCACTCCAGTATTCTTGCCTAGAGAATCCCAGGGACAGTAGAGCCTGGCGGGCTACAGTCCATGGGGTCGCAAAGAGTCAGACACGACTGAAGTAGCTTAACATGCAGCACGCATGAATCACTTTCAGGATAAAATACAATTCTTTGCAAAAAAACTGCAAGGTTTTATGTAAAGCATTAAAAAATCTAAAAATTCAATATGAAGCATTAACTGTTAAAATACAATTTTAAATAGTCTGTAAAAATGTACCTCTTAAAACTAGTATGGAATCACTCAAGATAACAGTTGAGGTAGTAAATACACAGACACTATGAACTGAAAATCAATTCCCATCATAAACAGAAAGATTAAATATTTTAAAAGCTCAAGTCATTTAATAATATTTAAATTCAGAGATTATATAATGAAAAGATACCTAAAATTTTAAAATTAAACTGATTAGGTAAACATTTGTAATCAATGTCAAAATTAGAGTATATATTCTTAGAGTTCATAAAGTAAGCATTAAAAACCAAACAGGTAAATATCAATACAGACAATGCAAACAAAACTTTTAAAAGATAAACAAATACAGAAATATATTCAAGAAATAATGAATATAAATCAATAATAAAATATCATTTTACTCTAACAGGTGGCAAAATTATAATTCCCAATAATGAATGCCAAAGTTATGGTGACACATAATGCTGGTGCAGGCTTAAATCTGTATAATTTTTAGAACACAAGGGATTATCCATTCTTTGTAATATTTGAACTCCTTTCACATGCTAGACATGGGATAAGCCAGAAAGCCACGATCCGAACCTCATACAATTTACAGCCTGTTGTGAAGAACAGATTTTTTTAAAGATTTAAACAGAAAGCATGGTAACTGCTTAACTAGAAAACAATTGAGGTTGCTAAGAGGGCTTACTGCACAAACATCTAACCTGAAGTCTGGAAATGCTGGGGGAAATTATTACTAGTCGTTTACTGGTTGCCAAGCACCTGGCTAAATAATGGGGCTTAAATAATGAGCAATCCTTGGTGTCCGTCTACAAAGCCAGCACTTCTTGAAATGGGTAACAATTCACAACCACAGGAGATGGAGCAGGTACAGCTAAGCGAGAGGATACAGAGAAGGAAGAAGAGGTGGGCAGGAAGTGAGATCACAGTGGCTGGATGAGCAGTGATGGCATGGGAGTTCAGGCAGGGAAAGGAGCAGGCCGGCAAGAGCGCGGGCAAGAAAGGAGACGAGCAGGAATAGTCACTGTGGACTGACACGTGCAAAGTCCACGGCGCATGAAGATACAAAACCCAGATGAGGGGAGGCGTGATGAGCCACAACGAGTCAGCAGGCAAAAATCACCCCAGTGCAGCTGCAAACACGCCTCGGGAGCCAGCAAAGAGCTCTGATGAAGAGACCAAATAAACAGGTGATCCCGTGACCATCCAGGGAGCAGGGAAAGAGCAGAGTCCTAAGGAGTCCAGAGGCAGAGAGAAACAAACCCTGGGACACTGGTCTCAAGAGCCAGAGATGGAGATAGCACTGAAAGGAAGACAGAGGAAGGGGTAACAAGGAGGCAGACGAGGCCTCAGAACAATTCCAACATCAGAGGTGACCTCGGGTCAGAAGCGGGTGCTGCTCACAGTTGGGGTGAGAAGGTGGCTTTTTGTTTTGTTTTTTTAAGGAAGTAAAGACAGAAGATACTCTTATAAATGCTTGCTGGTGAAGAGAAAAAATAAAGGAAGGATGCTTGAAGGGAAAGGGCTGGAAGCAGGTGCTATAGGGACTTTGTACTTGTTGTTGCAAGGACAGAGGAGGGAGACGAGGTGTGAGCACTGGGGCACAGTCAGCCAGCAAACACTCAGATGCAGATACAAATCACCAAAAGCACATGCACGAAATGGACAAAACACTGGTGGTGGGTGTCCTAGAGATTTGGGGTTTTTTATGTTACTTTTAGCAGTCCATGGGGTTGCAAAAAGTCAGACAGGACTGAGCCACTGAACTGATGTTACTTTATGATCACTGTATAATAAATCAATTGGGAGGAATTAACCCTCCAGAAAAGATCAAAATATATAAAGAATTCAAACTGGGAACTCTGAGACAAGTCTGAGGAGGAAAAAACGGTGCCAGCTGAGGGCCCACTGCTGCCAGACAAGACGGGAGTCCTAATGTTGGCAGAGGGGATTTCCAAGATGTTTTCCTAGGTGGGTGGAGAAGCTCTTGAGTCAGGCCGAAATGCGGTGTTAATTAAATACTGAAATGGAGCATGAGAATGACACAGCAGCTGTATAGCACTTTGGCTTGTCTGCCAGTTTGAACAGGCCAAATAAATATGGGATTCCCAAGTTTAAAGCAAGAAACTACACGTGCTGGACTGCAGCATGCAGGCCTGCAAGCCTGTACTCGCTCACTTCCAAGACAGGAGGAGGAGGCTGGAGTCAGGCGACTGGGACATCAGTGGCTTAATGGACAAGGGGAGTTTACACATAGGAGGCAAGGCCCTGCAGCAACACCCCACCGTGTGCAGAGGACAGGCAGCAGTGTCTGCCTCTGGGGAAGGAACCATCACCAGTTATCGAGAACTGACCTCAGGTTGGCTCACTGGTTACCAGGGAAACCAGCAGAGGGGTAGGCCTCTTACCATCCCTTTGATAAGCTATCATAGAGGAGATGTTCTGATTTAAATGTTAGAACACTCACTAGTCCGTTTAGGGGCAAGTACGCAGGAAGGTCAGTCATGTGAGTAGGGTGAACGTAAAGTGGGCAGTGGTGGAAAGGGAATGTACAGAGAGCAAAAGAACAAGCCATCTTGGCTGGCCTGATCATACGCTCAGTTTAAGAGATTTTACATGATACGATACATGTAAAGGTATGTTACAGTAATATGTACATATACATATATGTATACATATAGTAAAATGCACACCTGCATCTAAAACGGTTTCAGAATTACACTTTGGATGTACAACTATTAAAATCTCCAATTTAGGATGGTAAAAAGCACAAGGTTTGCAATATCATGTATCCATCCACATGGAATTCCTTCCAGGGAATACATGGGAGTGTTGGGGAAATAATGAGTTGGAGAGGCTCAAACAAAAGGAATATTAAGCAGAGCTCCAGGATTCAGATTAGGTCAGCTTCTCTAGGCTGCTCCTGCAGTAAGGGAGTAGGAAGATTATTACTCATGCCAGAACTTACAAAAGGGTCTGGGTTGTATAAATCAGAGAATACAGGGGCTTTCAAGCTTACCCAGCTTTCAGAGTGAATAGATTTATGTCACAAGACCAGAGATAACAAGTGGAGCTTGTCAATACTCTATTCATTAGCAAACTCTTTAAAGAAGGAAAAATATGGAGCTCCTACTCTCCAAAATTATGAACAAGCTGAATGGTAAGATTATCTTTAAAAGTTAATTCTTAAAAGTTTACATAATCTGACTTGACTGACCCATATTAGAATTTCATTCATCCAATCTTTTCTATAGCAGCCAGATTAAAATATCTGATTTCAACGATCTCTTCCCAGTTGTTTGTCGGCTGCATAATATATCTGGACTATAAGAATTTAAAGATACACACTACTAGTATTGATTAAGAATGCAGTTCTTCCCACCTGGAATATATCACCTCCTGTCCTTAAGCCTGGCTATTTCCTGTTCATCATGTAGTCAACCCCTCCAAAAAGCCTTCCTTAATGCCTTAAGATAATCCCATCTGATGACCACCTGCTTCCCCCATCATCTTGGCTATAACTTGTCACCCTCTACTATAATCTCAGATCTGAAGCTTCCATCAGAATGTAAGCTCCAGAAGGACAGGGCCATGTTAACCAGACTCAGTCTGATTCTTACCATCTAGCACTGTGCCTGGCAAATGGAATGAGCAGAATTAAAATTCAAATGAATCACAAAGCAATGTTACTCTTGGGGAGGGCATTTCAGGCTATTAGCTCACTCTCCTCCTGCTGCTATCTTAGAGTCTGATATTCCATTTCTACCAACACTTGTTTCCCTCATTGAGGGTGAGAAGCAGGAGGTACCAGAGAGTCAGCCAACCCTGTGCCTTCATTATCCTGATAAGTGAACAAAGCCACACTCTTCAAAAGCTTTTTTAAAAAGGGTCAATAAACATTGTCACATCATTTGCTTCTTCATTGTACATTTGTCTTTTTCCTCCCATTCCCAAATATTCAATCCCTCTGCTAATGACCAACTTAACCCTTCCCCAGTTGTCTCCATCTACCTACAAATTTTTTTTAGTATACCAGCTTTAAATTAGATAAATGCCATATGCCTGTAAATGTCAGTGGAAGTCTATATTCAATATTTGTTTATCATTTTATCACCTATTACCTAAAATTAGACCATAAATTGTTCTATGAACAATGGGTTATCTTAATAACATCTAAAAAATTTTAGAGCATTTCACGCAAAGTATGGATTTAAAAATTGGTCATAACTACTTCAAAGTGGGAAAAAAAAGAAAACCTAATCAGAAAATGAATTATTTACTTTTATGATAATATTAGATTACAAGAAAAGAAACCTTTTTCTGACCTGTTACAGTTAAAAATGTATTATCTACTATCTGATCTTACCTACACTGATCTACCAATTAAATATTAAGTGCCTACCTAAAGGCCGCTTCCCAAAAGCAGTTCATTCCACAAACATCAGAGGGCAGCATCCAATAGGGATTCCAGTAACACAGAGAGAACTCTTTACACCTAACAGAGTGAGACAGAAACCTATGTGAGTATTCAGGCTTAAAACTAACAAGGAATTTACTCAATAACATAAAAACTTACTGTTCTATTTTACAGCAACAAAACTGCAAATCCAACCTGCTATGGTAATGAGGATTTCTGGAAATTGATTTCTCCCTTAGGGTACCACTATTTTAAACAGAACTGTGAAACTTTTAGGCAGAAAATACTACAAACTGGAAAAGTTTTTTAGTCATGAATTCTCTAATATATAATAAGAGCTCCTTCTCAGATGACACAGAAAATACTGGCATACTTCTAAAATTTTCCTTCATGAACTGCACACATTCCCCCTAGAAAAAAAGATCCATTTCAGCCAAACAAAACATCTGCTTATCCTGAAGCAAAATTTAAGCCACAAATGCTGATAGAATGGAAAAAGATCTTTAAATGCTTTTAAACTAATCTTGAATCCAAGCTACACATATGATGTTTTAAGTGGGAAATAAGAAATCATGCTGATATTCACAGTTCAGTTTCACTTTTCTACACTTATCTCAGCTTCACTGTATTTCACAAGCTAAACAGGAGGATCAAATCTCTTCTTAGACTACAGGTTGGAGCTAAAAAAAGAAACCACACACAAAACAGCAGCAACTTACAATACAAAATGTATGTATTTTCATTGTTATTTCTTCTCAAAACAATAGTCTAGCTGGTAATTCAGGACAGTGGAAGCCTGAGTTTACTGAAGTAAGCAAGTATGAAGCCAGTCACTAAACCATGTCCCATCATCATGAATTCAAATAAGTGACTGTTCTTACAGTGAAAGGTCTATGAAATGTCATATTTGCAAGATCTCTCAGTCCGCCTCTCGCAAATGCCAACAGGTTAAGATGGGGGGGGGTCTCAGATCCAGGACACAGTGAAATCACCAGAGACCCCTATACCAGACCTGTCAAATCAGAAACTCTGAAAACAGGGCCAGGCACTGCTGCTGCTAAGTCGCTTCAGTCGTGTCCGACTCTGTGCGACCCCATAGACGGCAGCCCACCAGGCTCCCCGTCCCTGGGATTCTCCAGGCAAGAACACTGGAGTGGGTTGCCATTTCCTTCCCCAATGCATGAAAGTGAAAAGTGAAAGTGAAGTTGCTCAGGCGTGTCCGACTCTTCGCGACCTCATGGACTGCAGCCCACCAGGCTCCTCCGTCCATGGGATTTTCCAGGCAAGAGTACTGGAGTGGGGTGCCATCGCCTTCTCCAGGGCCAGGCACTAGTAGTTTTTAAAACCCTGCCTGAGTAATTCTGTATACTACTGTACAAAGAACTAAATCAGAATTTTAAATCAATGGGAAAAAACTGACATTGTAATGTGGTTTTCCTTGAAAGGAGCAGCATTCTCAAGCACAGCATAAAACGTTAACATATCTTAAATGGTTAAAAAATAAGAAAAAGAAAACGTGTACAGATCAGTAAAATGAACAACTTGATAAGGAAATTTACGTTTGTCCCCTTCCAGGTGTGGTCACCTAGTTTTTAACTTCTGCATTTCCTTAGGCTCAGAAGCAGCAACAACTGAGATTTTTTTCCAGACTCAAGAGCTTTCACGTCCATTTAAGCCTCAAAACAAAACAGTTCAAATAGGTATCCCTATCTTTCAGACACAGACATTATCTAACCTTTCTTTCAAGTCCACAATTTATTTATAAACAACACCTTTATTTAAGGAAGGAAGCTAGTTATTCCGTCTCCTGTCAAATCTTCCAACAGTAGAAAATGAAGTCTCAAGAAAATGACTAGGTTTTTCTGTAGAAATGATTATCTGAAATTATGTATTAACACCATTTTCTGCCTTAACTTGCATTACTCAATCCCTTAGCCCTAAGGAATCACACATTTATTTTCTGTCTCCATAGATAAATGGAATCATTAGTATGTCGCTTTTTGAGTCTGACTTTTTTTCACTTAGCTTATTTTCAAGGTTCACCCACTGCAGCACTTATCAGCACATTTCATTCCTTTTGGTGGCCAAATAATACTCCCTTTTATAAACGAATATATATACCACATTTTCTTAATCCATTCTTGAATTAGTGAATATTTGGGTCGTTGATAGTTTTGGCTATTATAAATAATGCTTTTATGAAGATTCATGTACAATTTTAAGGTGACCATATGTTTGCAATTCTCTTGAGTGTGAGTACGTCGTATTCCTACAAGAGGAATTGCTGGAACATGTAACCATTGTAAACTGATTAATGCAGATAAACCAGGGGGGAAAAAATGTCAAGTTTTACCTAAGTTTCTTGATAATAACTCAATGTCAGAAAACACAGTTTATAGGAAGAATGTTTTCTGTCTTTAATGAAAATATAAAACATATGCATTAGTGAGTATACATTTTCCTTATTAAAAAAAAACACACACATGAAACACTGAGGTGCTGCTGGCAAGAGGAGACATAATTTACTTAAGGTTTCTATCTTCCAAGCTTACATTCTCTCACTTATGAAAACTTGGTTTTAAAGACTGAAAAAAGTAGAAACTCATACTCAGAACTCATTACCTACCAGTAGCCATCACTACAAACAATAAATTAGGAAAAGCAACTAAACTAGCAATGATAGTACTTGCACTTTCAGGCCAGAAAAAAAAAAATCTTTAAAATGCTGGAAAAGTAAAGGTGACTTATCCAAGTTCTGGCTATTAGTTGCTTTTGCTTCTATGCCTTAAGACTACTGGAAAATGGAACATTAGATATACAAAATTCAAAAAGATAACTTCAATATATTTAATGGAATAAAACTGTAGCTGAGCCAAATGGGTATGTCCTCAGTAAGTAATAATATCCAGAATCAGTAAAGTTCATAAATGCAAAGTTTTTCCACCGTGGATCAGACAGAAGTAAAACTTTACTAAGGCTCACCCTCCTACTTCATAGGCTTAATGTTTCTAACTAGGTGGCTTGTCTAGACGCAAACTGATCAAGGGATAGCACGGGACTCTCCATGATGATAAAACAGTCTGTATCCTGACTGCGGGGGTGGTGACATGAATTTTACCTATTGATAAAACATCATAAAACTACACATACACACAAGTGTATGTAAAACTGGTGATGTCTGAAGATGGTGTATGGGTTGTACAGTGTCAATTTCTGGGGTTCTAGTACTCCACTATGTTCATACACATATATTCCAGATACAGAGGTACTATACCAAGCTCATGTAAGATGTCACTATTGGGGAAAAAGTGAGTGAAGATTAAATGGGATGTCCATGAAGTTTCCTGTAAACTTACATTTACTTCAAAAGTTTAAAAAAACAAACAGGTCACAAATTTCAGTAGCTGAAAAATGTTTTAAATATTGAGGCATCACACTCTGGAGATTAAACAGGGCATTAAACAGTAATAATGCTCTCCACGATAACAGTTTTCAAACTTCAAATTTACTTAAATCTAATAGTGGAAGGTCACTTATACTTTTAAATTCAACTGGAAAAGGTATTTTTCATTTCAAAACATCCATGATAACCATGAGGCTTTAGTGAAAACCATGCATACTGAGGAGAGTCGGGGATATGTCTAGGCACATCCAGCATAACAATGTGGAAGTCTGAATAAGGTGCCTCACCAATGATGCACCTTAAGGCATGAACAGATACCTTCACTGTGACTGCAAGAGAAACGAAGATGCTCACAGCCACGTTAGAGGAGACTATTCCCATGGTTCTGACCACCACTATTTAAAGATAAGTACGCACAACTCATTTTTATCTAAAAATTGTCTTCAGACAAGTTAGATTAGTTTCTAGCTCTAACCAGTTTTCTTTTTCTTAAATATCTAGTTTCAGAAATATTCAGGAAGTGAGAAAGAATTGTTTACACATAAATGGCAATGAACAGTTATTTCAAAAAATAAGTTAGCATCACACTGTACAACCTATTCTCTCTCAAAAAAAAAAAAAACTGAATTAAAGATTTAAATGTAAAAAAAAAAGAGGGTGGGAAATCCCACTGATAGAAAGTTTTTCTACACGACAAAAATAAAACTAAAAGAAAAACCTGCCAATCTGAATACAGTAAAATTTTGAACTTCACATAGTATACACTCCAAAAACAAATTTAAGTCAACATGTCTGGGGGAAGTATTTCAAACAGGTATGACACATAGATAATAATCTTAAGGTTTTAAAATAGGATTTCTAAGTAAAAAATACACATTTTTTCACTTGCCTAATCATTTTCACTTTTCAAAATCACAGAACAATAACTAATTACTAGTTAAGTTTGTGCTAAGCACATTACAAATACATGAAATGTAATCAATGAACTGAAATACAAGGTGCAAAGTTACTGGTTTTTATATAAGCTGTCGCTGCACTAACAAAGCAGAGATTTAAAGTGGCTTTAGTAAATAATTCAGCCTTCTTCACTGTTCACTGCTTAACTCCTCTCCTCTTCAAAAATAAGCACAAGGAGGAGGGAAGAAAATTCTCCCCTAGAAAACAACAGTGCAAAAATAGTGGTCAAATGATTCCCAGTTAAATCAATGGTTTAATCAATCTTTGGTTTTAAAGCAATAACTTGGAGCACATATCTAAAATACAGATTCCCAGGCCCCACTGCCTGGCACTCTGGTTTAGTAGGTCTGGACTGGGGCCTGAATTTTCCCCAAAGGTCAGAAATCAAGAAAAAAAAAAAATCACTTAAAATTTAAATGATCAAAACCATCACTGAATTATCTATAATTTTATTGTGCCAGGCACCACCAAGTAATCTACACACGCTATTTTATTTCAATTCTCACAAAAAAACCCAGTTATCATAGATACTCTTACCTCTTTGTAACTGAAGAGGAAATGCGTTCAAGGTTAACACAGACAATAAGGGGCAAAGCTGAAGTCTGTTTCCAAAGCCCTACTGGTGTTCCTGGGACCCAGCAGAAACCATAACTTGAGGGCCTGACCAGATCTGCAAAGGAAAGCAAGGTGCCTACCTCCCAAGGTAACAGTCACTCACACTAAGGGTAGGACAGTCCAGAAAAGGTATCACTCAAGTGCATAGTAGTCTCTCGGTTCGCCACTACCAGGATTCATCAGTGAAATGTGAGAAATTACTCATCCTGAGAATCTAGTTTCAAAATGGTTTAATTCCTTCTGGAGAATTACTGACACCTGGTAATATTAAGTGCTGTAGATCGAATACCTGTAATACAGTCTGTCCATAGTTAGCAGCTTCAGAGAGTCTCTCACTTCCCTCCACAGAGGCAACTCCTCTCCCACACCGGTCATGTGATTCTGTCTGCAGTAGAGATGTGCAAGGGATTTAGCCCACAGAATCAGAGTTCCCCATTCCAGTCAACAACAGCTGGCCCATGGACCAGCACGTGATGAAAAGCAAGTCCAAAGAGTCTTCTTCTAGAATTTTTACTTGAGATTTGAGATGAAACACTATAAGTGGAAAGACGCATGAACAAAGCCTGTCTACAGCAGCAGAGAAAGATTCCTCAGCCCTTGAGGTTCCTATGGCTGACAGGCATTTTTCCTTTAATTATATTCCTTCTAACAACCCATATAAGTCTATATGTAATACTATATATACACAGAGAGAGAGAGACTCTGATATATATATACATATAGTCTATTATGTAGGAGAAAGCAATGGCACCCCAACTCCAGTACTCTTGCCTGGAAAATCCCACGAATGGAGGAGCCTGGTGGGCTGCAGTCCATGGGGTCGCTAAGAGTTGGACACAATTGAGCGACTTCACTTTCACTTTTCACTTTCATGCTTTGGAGAAGGAAATGGCAACCCACTCCAGTGTTCTTGCCTGGAGAATCCCAGGGACGGGGGAGCCTGGTGGGCTGCCGTCTATGGGGTCGCACAGAGTTGGACACGACTGAAGCGACTTAGCAGCAGCAGCAGTCTATTATATATAGTCTACAGTCCATATATAATACTATATTAAGTCAGTTTTAATGGGTTCTGATGACTGACAACTAAGAATTCTGATTGTGTGTGTGTTGTGTGCTTAGTCAGTCAAGTCCGACTCTTGAGACCCCATAGACTGTAGCCTGCCAGGCTCCTCTGTCCATGGGATTCTCCAGCCAAGAATACTGGAGTGGGTTGCCTTGTCCTTCTCCAGGGTATCATCCTGACCCAGGAATCGAACTCAGGTCTCCTGCACTGCAGGCGGATTCTTTAATGACTTGAGCTAGTTAAGGTAAATATAAACTATATTTTATAGGTGAGAAAAGTAAAGCAGAAAGGTGGTCAAGGTTTCACACCAATCAGGGCCAGAAAGACACCACAGGTTTGTCTGACACTAAGATCTACCCATTTTCTAAATACCAAAATAATGGATCCAAACAAAATGACTAATTAATAATAAATTTCACTTAAAAACCGTTTCCATCATTTTCGACTTTTTACTTTGAGAATGTGAAAGGACATTTCCAAGTATTTTGTTATCATGGAATACTGTGCAATGAATATTTTCTATTAAGATTTGACCAATGGAACCTATTAGATACAACTGTAATCCCATGTTTTAAATGAGAGAAATAGTTTTAATCTTTGAGCTAAGACTGCTTCAAAAAAAAGTAAGAATGTAATTGATAATCAAGTCCTACCAAGAAAAAAACAGATGTTGCTTGCCTTATAGCCCCATTTTTCACTGATTAAACACTATCTAGACTAGAGTCTTATCACAGCAGCTTTATAGAAAGAGTACTGGCAGAGCAAGCAAAAGATACATAGTTTCTAATCCTGGTCCAGTATTGATGCTCTCTGCATCCTGGCTAAACAATTTATACACTGGAAGCAGGTTAATACCTACTCCATATCCCATGATAGCCAAAAAAAATTGACTGAACTCTGTGAGAAGTCTAAAAAGATGTTATAAATGATAATATCAAAAATGAAAAGAGCCTGGTATCTTTTAGGAATTCTGCTGACCGTAATCAACTCGTGCGATCCAAGCAATCCAGCTTTTCCATGTGGTTCCTCTTCTCACCCTTCTTATGTGTGCACACATGGTGAAATGTACTTCACAACATTTTAACAAAGAATGATACACCTTCAGTTTTAACTCAAATATATGCCTCATTTAAATTGAGGAGTTATGCTGCTCAGAGGACTTATAATACAAAGCTTTTAGTTGGTTCTGACACATCAAACTTCAGATGTCAGTAATGGGTCTATAAAATATCTTTTAAAACCGAAGCGCTTATTTTCTGAATTTCAAATAACACAATTCTGTTAAAATTAGCTAGCCAAGCAAATACAGTTTATAAAAATTTGTCACAGAATATTTAAGTATCTCAGACAAGGCACTAAAAATGCATGTTATTCTATCAAATTGAAATGCTAATATCATAGTTCAATTTCATTCAATGTTTTGACAAAAATGTTTCTTCTTTTCAATTCTCCCCAATACAAGAGTTTCCTTCCCTTAACTTTAAATGCTTCACAGGAACAAAACAGACTTCGACCAGCTTTTCATGAGTCGTCCGGATCTTCGGTCACTGCCTCTCCCAGGACAGATAATGGCAGTGACAAACCTGGCTCTGGAAAGTAGTTCTGCTTTTATGAACAGAGCCCTTGTAATCAAGTCACAGGGTGAAAACACGACAGTCCGGCTTTTCCGTGCTGCTCCTCTGCCTAAACGTTCCTTTTCATTTTAGGAATGGCCATCAACTTTGAGAAGAACCTTCAACAGTCTACAGCTGACCTGCGCTCCCTCCTCCTACCAATCCGATATTTTATCCGATCAAAGCAGCCTTTGCCTCTTACTAAAAGAGTACTCGGAGTAAGAGAGTTGCCCACAAATGGAGGAGCCTCTTTTTCAAGGAAGTGGGAGCGCTCAGATTTTGTTAAGCATTCGTAATGCGTTGCATTCTTTTTTCCATTTACACCTCGTACTGATTCCAACTCTGACAGTGATTTGTGTAAATCCACTTAAGTCACTGTGCTTTTTAAATTCCTTTTTTTAAAGAAAGACACCTCTATCCCAACTCACAAAAGACGTATGTTAAGTATCGCTTGTTTTTCTTAACTTGCTCTAAGTTTCACAATAGATCGATTGTTTCCAAAAGAAAAACTCACAATCAGCAGAAAATGCTCTCTCCAGATTTAGCTGATCGGCTAATGATGAAAAATTTAAGCGTTAACAGGAAATTTAGACGCCTCATTTAGGAGGGAGGCGGAAAGCTGAACCAGGGCGCCAGGCGGCTGTTTAAATATCTCAACTGGAACACCATGGAAACAAGAGGGAATTCCCACTAGTCAGCAAGCAAGAAGGTTTTTGTAGGACCCCCTTATTTTCGACAAATCCTAAGAAAGAAAGAAAAGGAAGACGCAACTGTCAAGAGTTGAAAATTAATTTCTAACTGCTCTGAATTGTGCCTAAGGAACAGGTTAGAAGACAAACGCAAAACGCGTGGTGTGCTCTCGGGCTAGAGCAGCACGGAGCTCACCCCTGGGGTGAAGAGGAGGGAAACGAGCAAAGAGGGTCAGAGTCGGCTGCAAAGGAGCGGGAGATGCGGGCCCGGCGGCGAGAGGCGCTAGGCGGACTCGCTGGCAGCCCGGGCCAGGCCGAGTCCCCAGCCCCGTGCCGCCGTACCCCCGGCCCCCCAAGACGGAACGGCCCGTACCTGTCTGACCGGCCGTGATGCGCCGCAGAGCCCGAGCTGCCCACCCCTCTCCCGGCTCCGCGTCCATCGCCCCCAAGCCAGGAAGCCGCTGCGGCCTGCGGCTTCCCGCCAACGCCGCCCGCTCCTTCCTCCAGGGACACGGCGAGCTGGCTGAAGGCGTAGAGAAGCGAGCAGAAGCCGCAGGCCAGGCACAGCACCACGACGCGCAGGTAGCGCCGCATCGCGCTGGCCCAGCGCTGCTGCCGCCGCCGCCGTCGCCGCGCCCGCCTGGGCGAACTGGAACCGAGGGAGCGGCACCGCGCAGCCGCGAGCGCAACAAGTTCCTCCTCCGCCACGGCCTCGCACCCGCCCCACTCCGCTCCCTGCCCACCACCTTCACCAGCGCGCCGACACCCCGCCCCGGCGTCCTGACCCCGCCTCCGCCGCGGGCCCCTCCCTGAGGGCTGGCGGCCCGACGCGCCGGCGCACTGAGCGCGAGGGCGGGGCGCGCCTGGTGGGCTGGGGTGTCCGGAGCTCTGGGAGCTGGGGACTGCCGGGCGAGCGACTCCCAAGCCCTGCAACTCCCAACTGCGCTGCAGAAGTGTGGCGAAATGAGCGGGGCGTTGGAGGCAGCTGACCCAATTTCAAATTATGGTTCTGCTACACGGTAGTTTGGGACGCTGAGCGACCTAAATTCTCTGAGTGGGTTTCTTTGTCTCTGAGATGGAGATGATATCCTCATCATAGAATGGTGATAAAGATTAAATTGCTTAACGCACGAAAAACGCCTTGTATTTAGAAGGCACTTGATTAAGCCGCTTTTCCGCTCCAACCTCATCCAGCAGCGACTTCCCTAGCCTCTCGTATTCTGTAATAAGAGTTGGTTCGAGCCGTTCTCACGCAGATATCAAATGCAGATGCCTAATGCTGTTGAGGATGCATATTCCGCCTCCCATCGAGGTTGTAAGTTCCTGTAATTCTAAGCTCCAATCTTTTACTCCTTTATGAACCAGCTCACAACTCACCATTTGCAATAATATCTCCCTAAAGAGAGCTTTCCAGTTCTTCTCCCTCTTCTTCAGCCCTATTTTCACGCCATTCATTTATTAAACATTTATAGATCATCACTTTGTGCCAAGCACTGTGAGTATCTTGGGGCACAAAAACCCCTAGTTGGGGCATGGGGGTGGGACAGTGAATATTTGTAAGTGCAATACAACCATACAGACGTTAGAATAGGTGAAGGTGAAGTCGCTCAGTCGTATCCGACTCTTTGCGACCCCGTGGACTGTAGCCTACCAGGCTTCTCCGTACATGGAATTCTCCAGGCAAGAATACTGGAGTGGGTTACCATTTCCTTCTCCAGGGGATCTTCCCAACCCGGGGATCGAACCTGGGTCTTCCGCACTGGAGGCAGACGCTTTAACCTCTGAGCCACCAGGGACGTTAGGATAGAAATCTGTAAAGGTGTGGGTACACACACAGAAAGGAGCAACCAGTTCTACCTACGGGCATGGTCAGGAGATACTTCATAATGTCAAAATGAAACAGAGACCAGACTTGAAAATTTCTTGACCAGACAAAACCGGTCATACAAGCAAAGCTTAATTTAGCATATTTTGCAGGATAAGAGTTTAACTTGATCTGGGTCACTTCTTGCCTATACATCTGAAAAAAATAAGCATAACTTAAATATTTAAGTCCCCAAAACTGGTATGAGGTAACCACTAACCAATTCCCTTTTAAGTAAATTCTCACAGGGGATAGGCAAATAGATGAAGGGGGTCAATTGTATGGCGATGGTTGATAACTAGACGTATGGTAGTGATGACTTTGCAGAATATGTGTGTTAAATTGCTTCAGTCCTGAGGGACTCTGCGACCCCATGAATTATAGCCCACCTGGCTCCTCTGTCCATGGGATTCTCCAGGCAATATTGGAGTGGATTGCCAAGTCCTCCTCCAGGGGATCTTCCCAACCCAGGGATTGAACCTAGGTCTCTTAGGTCTTGTGCATTGGCAGGCAGGTTCTTTACTACTAGTGCAACCTATAATGCTATACACCTGAAACTTGTATAATAAAAAGAATTTAGAAATAAGAAAAAATAGCAGTTGAATAAAATATTCAATGTTTGAAGTTTAAACTGCAAAAAAAAAAAAAAACAAAAACATGTAATGCTTTAACCAATCACTGAAGACAACACACTCACTGCCTTCACACTATATATACTGCTTGCGAACAATCTACCCGAAAGCCTCATCGCGTATTTTGGTTTGAGTGTTACCAGTTTGCTGTCTTTTGTTTGTGTGCACCATACACTTTTACTGGTAACTACTTCCGTGATTCATAGTTTTCACTTCTGTTTTTTGTGAACCTTTGAGTATAGCAAAACTGGCCCGAGAGTCTTGAATGGGGTAATGGAAGTGATTCCAGGCTGAGGAATCAGTGAAACAGGCTCTTGTGTTCAGGGAGCTGTGAGAAGTTTGATACCATCAGTTAAGCAAACGCAAGAGGATATGATGAGCGATGACTGGAGGTTGAAGGGGCCAGATATCTGAATTCGTTGTTTAGCACACCAAGGAGTTTGAAGGTAATCTGGCAGACAACAGTGAACCACTGACAGTGTTTTAAGTTAGGAAGTTACATGGTAACATCTGCCTTTTGGAAGGCAGATTCTGGCTGCAGTGTGGAGGCTGGGACAGAGAGAGAGCCAGAAAGCAGCTACAGTGCCAAAAAGTGAGGGAAAGGAAGACGGCTTTAAACACACACACACACACACACACCATCCCTCTCTCTCTTTAAACACACACACATACACACAGTCCCTCTAAAAGTGAGGGAAAGGAAGACGGCTTTAAACACACACACACACACACACACACACACACACACACCCCATCCCTCTCTCTCTTTAAACACACACACATACACACACTGTCCCTCTCTCTCTCTCCATGGAGAAAAATCATGCTGTTAAACTGTTCAAATTGCAGCTGAAGCTCTGGAAGAGTTTGGCCATGTGAAACCAGATGGGGAAATGCTGTGTAATTAGAAGTAGTTCTTCATTTGGAATCCCTGCACCAAATAAGAGCTGGTTCTGTGACCATGGGAACTACTTACTAACACATTTAAGCCTCAGTTTCTCCCCGTATAAGGATTAACTTTTTGCCTTACTTGACAAAAAAGTAAAACTAGCATGCTGTTAAGATGTATGAATAGAATGAAAACACACTTATTCATTCAATAAACATTTATTGAATATGTTCTACATGCCAGACAAGGGGCTATTCTGTACTGCCCCCAAAAGGGGAGACAGGCAAATAAAAACAGCGACAATAATCCTTTCACTACACCTTACAATTCTTAGAGAAATAAATAGAAACTTAATGAGATACAAAGATGGATAATAAAAGCATCTGTAAGAACAGAAGATAGATTTTGAGAGAAAACTAAAGGGTATTGTAACAAGAAACTAGAGTAAGAGCTAGTACTCAACGTATGTTTAATTTAAAGAGATGCTAACTACAATTGTTTCTATTGCAACAAACTAAATGTAATAAAAATAAAGAATAATTTAATGACCCAGAGAATGTTAAAATACTGGAATGGCAGTATTCATTTCTGCACAATATATGGGAAGAGCATATTGAGAACAATCATCCTTTTACTTGACATCAGGGTTCTAGACCTTTAGATCCCTTTTAATCCTGTAATTAAAAAGGAAATTGTTGAAAAAGTATATATGGCATTCCAAAACTAGATATGACTTTTGTATTACCCACCCACTGTCCTAACTGGTTATCCTGGAGTATAAGGAGCTGTGTGAATACTTCTGATCATTTCCAGGATTCACACATATTGATATTTCTAAAATTAACTATAAATTATTGAAAGTGATTTAAAATATTTTTATGTCATGATGGTTAGGCATTTATTTCATTTACTTTGTGTATGTACATGTTCTTAAGTCTATTTTTGCATCTCTAGACCACCCTCTTGATTCTCTAATGACAGGCTAGCTATATTCACATTTTTAATCAATTTTTATTTTCCCTTCATTCTGTCAAAAAAGTTTAGTTTAGGTGGATGAAAAGAAATTTAAAAACAGCAACATTGGTTGTTGGTTAAATTACAGAGATAAGACACCTTCTCCAGACCTGGAAAACTCTCAGATTCAGGATTATCCAAATCTCAACAATCTTATATTCAAAAGATTAACCTTGATTTTTCATGCAGCTCCTGGTACATGTTGGATATATAATAGATACTCAAGTTAATGACATTTTAAAAATCTTTCCCAAGTCATTCTAGAGCAAATTTAGGTTCTGCTCAACATTTCTTTTCCAATTCTACATTTTATTACTTCTTAAAAAAAGACATCCTTTGAGGGACAAGGTAAATTCTATACCTTTTCAGAGTGAAGTTCAAAGACTTTTTTTACATAAATTTCACTTTATAAAGGTCTGCATAATCTAACTTAATCCTGATAACTATATGAAATAGATATTATTTTATTCTTTAAAAAAAACAAGGAACCTGAAATTTAGAGAAGTTCATTAACCACATGGCTAATAATGAAGATCCATAATTCAAATGGAAACCTTTGAGGATCCAAAGTATGTATTTGTTTTTTTCCCTTATACCTTGCTATCTCATTATGAACAAATAAATGCTAAACTAAGTGATGCAGATTAAAAGCAAAAAGGAAAAAAAGATATTACATGGAAATCTCTCAGATTGGTCTTAAGGAATAAGACAAATTAAATTTACAATCAAAGAAACAGAAATCAGATTAGTTGCAGAGCACAAAGAATCAGAAATTCACACTGAAAGTGAAAATCATTCTCTCCTCTTGTTGGCCTCTAGCGAAATTTCTTCATTTTTCATAAGCCACTTCCTAGAGACCTTGTTGGACTGAAGGAAAAAGTTGGAAGACTATGTTGTCAGTTGGAGCAAAAAATTTCATTTTTTGTTCACTCAGACCAGCAAATATGGAAAAAGGGTAGGGTAAGGGGGAAGATGAAAGAGTAAAGTGATTCTTTTCATGCTCAAAAAAACTCAGCTGTAGGCAAAAAGATTAGGAAAAAAGTGGCAGTGGAAAACAAATGGTAACACTTTAATGCAGGAGACCCCAGTTCGATTCCTGGGCTGGGAAGATCCCCTGGAGAAGGAAACATGTACCCACTCCAGTATTGTGGCCTGGAGAATTCCATGTACTGTATAGTCCATGGGGTCGCAAAGAGTTGGACACAACTGAACGGCTCTCACTTTCACTTTTCACTCCCAAATAATCCCAGAATTCAGCTAGTTTATTTCTGCCCACAAAGGACGGAGAGTAGGAAGAGGCAGAGTGGGGATGGGAGAAAGGAATATCCTATGGGCCATCCTTATAATTCTCCCTGGTTAAATCTACAGGAACTGTCTATTCCCGTTAATAGATTACAATCTATTATTATTTACTGTCAGTGAAATTAAAAGTCTAGATTTGTAGGGAAATTTAGTCCCGGGGAAAATAAGAATTAAAACAGTCATGCCATCTGGACCCAGATTCCTCAAAATTAAAACATGAAAATAAAGAATTCTGATACCATTACACTTCAGAAGTACAGTGGTTAGTTGAAAAATAAAGTCAGAATTCTTGTTATCTATATTCCTTTCTATATAGAAATTACATCCTAAACAGTCCTGTTTTTTTTAATATTAATAGGTTTCATATGTTGAAATGGTTTTCTCATTTCTGTATTTTAAATAAAGTTTAAAAATTTTTTGTTCTAATTAAGTGGCCCTTACATTATTTACCTTATCATATATTGAAAACATCAGTCTTTCATATATCTCTTATTAAAGACAAAAGCTCTCTCTCCGACCTAAGGCCAGATCACTCAGTTCTTTAATTTTGAAACCAGCCTACTTTCCTGTTTAATGCTCTCACTACATTTTTGTCCTTTAGGAGTCTTCTCCCCAACTGGTTTTATAACAGTATCCCAACTCTAAACACAGGCTAACCTCATTGTTAGTCTGAACTAAAGCAGTGAGAGTAATACACATGAAGTTAAAATTAATAGATCTTGGTACCCAGTTTAGCTTCTGAATTCTCTTATAAGAGTTGATGAAAATATGAAGATGAAATAGTAACTTTCATTCACATCCCCTACTTCTAGGTAAATCAGCAGATCCAGGTTTCCCGGGATGTTAACTGAAGACCTGCCAAACTTTTGTATTTCCACTCCACAGGAATTTCAGTTGGATGCATTTTACTGGATACTTGCCCTGAAAATTTCACATTGGGGCTTATCCTCACAACTAAAATTAAGCAGCTTTTTTGAGATTTTTTACGTATTACTATTTAGCCTTATTTACAGAAGAGATTTAAGGAACTTTGGACTGCAAGGAGATCCAACCAGTCCATTCTAAAGATCAGTCCTGGGTGTTCTTTGGAAGGAACGAGGCTAAAGCTGAAACTCCAGTAGTTTGGCCACCTCATGTGAAGAGTTGACTCATTGGAAAAGACTCTGATGCTGGGAGGGATTGGGGGCAGGAGGAAAAGGGAACGACAGAGGATGAGATGGCTGGATGGCATCACTCACTAGATGGATGTGAGTTTGAGAGTTGGTAATGGACAGGGAGGCCTGGCGTGCTGCAATTCATGGGGTCGCAAAGAGTCGGACATGACTGAGCGACTGAACTGAACTGAACTGTACTGAAGAGACTTGAGGAACTTTAGAACACAATGAAAAAGGTTAAGTAGATAAAAATTGGAATCTAGAAAAATATAGTTGGATCAAAAATAACGTCAGAATACAAATACACAGATTGAGTTCTATCTACTTATTAAAAATAGGCCTGATTTTAATCTGAGATTTGTCACAAATAAAGCAAACACTGAAAACAGTCAGTGATTTGCATTGTTCATAAGAAACATGCAAATTGATTTCTCAGGTTGAAGTAAAGCTCTTCCTGAAACAGGTCTGAACAAAATTTCTAATTTAGATTCTGAGAAATATAATGTTTCCTCAATATCCTCACAAAAAGGCAACAGGAGATCTCATTCAATGGTTTACTGACTTTTAAACATTAGAACAGGAAAATAATAATCTCACATTACATGGCTTAAGGTCTAACTTTTGAAAATTCAAGCTAGGGTGATGAAATGGTAGCTGGCTAAAGTTACTGGTTAACACCCAACATTATCAGCTGCAAGTATCAAGGTGAGATCCTAATTTCAATGTGGACTCTCAGTGGGCAAGCCTGAACTTTCTAGGAAAGGAAAGTGGCAAGCACTCCCTCTTCTCTGTTACTTCTGTGTATGTATTTTTAGTATGAGAGTTCCACATCTTAGTCCTCTTTGAAACCAACCCCCAGACCAATGCCTAGCACACAAATATAATCAATAAATGTTCACTGAATTGAATACCAACATAAAATCAAGATCAGGAAAATACTGGAAGTAGTAATAAAACAGCTATTATAGTCTACAACTTTCACTGAAGGAGGGGAGAGAAATCACCACCAAAAAGCAATTCAGAACATGAAACATGTCCCAGAGAACTGAAAGCTTTCAGAGCTCAACTTGATTTTTCTAGTACATATGGACCCGGTCTTATCATGACATTTCATATGCTCCAGAATTGGCCCATTCCGCACAGGCAGGAATACCTGCACGGGCTCAATACAAAGCCATATTAAAAAGTGCAACATTTAGATTATCCAGGCTAGCAGGGCTGTGCATTCAAGACAGTGAAGTGTTCATATAATTCAAGGTAAATCTTCTCTATGACGCTTTTAAAAGTGAACTGGTTCTGAAGAAAATCATATCATAGCTATTACACATGTTGCTGCTCTAGTAAACACAACTGCAACAATGACTGCATCACTATGAAGATGACTTATCATGTTTTAAATTTTTTTCCAAGACAAGAGACTTCCCAAGACAAATTCTTCTGTTTGTTCTCTTTCTCCCTTCCTAGTGATTCTTCTCTGCTGTCATCAACTGTATTCCAGTGTCCCATTTTCTAATTTCTCCTAATATTTTTGCTTATTCTCTTTCTGCCTCCCTCATTTTTTCCCATTTCTACACTTCCTTGCCTTGGTTATTAGGGGACTTTCTTTTTCATCACCCTCAATAGCCAGGGAACGTTTTTTTTTCTTCTGCTTTCACAAAATGATCAGTCACGTCGTGTAGTCTGTAACCTTTGCTGTCTCCTGATTCTGCTCACTATTTTGTCACTGATGACATTTTCTACAGTTTTTCTACATTTCAGTTGTTGTTCCAGACACCTGAAGGTGCCTGTGGTTGAAGAGGGGAGCCAGTGCTAAGTCAAAGTATTACTCTGTGATTTTTCTTAACACACACATTCACTGTTTTCACTTAATTTTCAAAGTACAGTACAGAAGTTTCTATTAATGGCCCAGTTCCTACTTCAAGTCTTTAAAAGATTTAAGGAAAGAGATAAGTGGCAGACCAAGGAAACAGGTAAAATAAGACTGTCAGTGGAAACTAAAAATTCTGGACCACTCAGCATAAATGCATATACTATGAATAAACTACAATATTGTCAGGCAATGAGGACTTTTGTCTAAAAAAATGGTAATAAATAGGTCAACTTAGAAAAGCTGAGGTCTTTTCTTTTTAAATGTTTTCACTTTGTCTATAATCACTATAATCTTAGGAAACATTTAATAAAAATAAAACCTTTAAGTTATTAAGTCAACTATTTCTGTGTAATATAAAAGGTTTTAAGAATATGTATTCTTGTATGCCTCAAATTATATCTTCACTCTTACTTATATCAAAATAAGCTAATAAACTCTGAAAAACATCCAAATGCTCTTTTTGTGTAGAATTTGGCTAAAAGAATCCACTATTAAAACCACAAGGTAAGTTGATGAAACAGAGCTAAATATATACCTTAAGCCCAGGCTCTGAATCTTTTTGCATACTTGAACATTAGAGATAGAATTGGGGTCTGTCTCCTGGTTTGGAAGTGTATTTGAGGTAGGGTGAAACAAAGGCAGATAAACGTAACTATAATTAATGAAAGGAAAACAAAATGTCAAAGTAGCCAACTCAACTCATTTCTCGTCTCATAATGCATATCATCAAGTTCTTTAATTATAGAAAGATAGCTCATCTGGGATCAGAGCAAACATCTGGGGTAAAAATTCAGTTTAACCTGTAAAACACAATTCCTTTCAGTCATCCAAGAAGGCATGGAAATTATTTTTTGTTACAAAAAAACCCAAAAAGCATTATGTTTTGGTAAATGGGATTTTACCTATAAAGACAATAAAGGCTCACCTTTACTGAGCATTGGGTATATATCAGGTAATATATTAAGAACTGTATATGGATTGACATTTAATCCAACAACACTACGAGCTAGACATGATTATCATTATCCCTGTATACCAGAGGGGAAATGACCTGGAGTGACTCACTCAAGCTAACTTAGGTTCTACAAGAGATTAAAATGACAGACACCAGTTAGCACTCTTCATTTCCATGCTGCAGTGTCTCCCTACTATTTACAAAGATGACTATGCTCCGTTCAGGTAAAATCCCATCTTCTGTCCGATTATTCTCTCTTGCAGTCCATTTAAAATACATCTAGAAAGTATTTGATCATCATGAGAAGACCCAGTACCTCCAAAGAGTAGTTCTAACTTAAATATTATATTTTCCCTATTACAGTTAATACTTGCAATTTTTACTATGTCTAAAAAATGAATATATATGCATATATAAAAAACATTTGAAACATGAAAAATAATAAAATTTTAAAATTTCATGTTTTAAAAGAACATACCAGTTATTTGGGGTTCCACTGGAAGTATCTTAAAAACAAAATTCTTCCACTTAACAACACTAAAGAATGAGGTATATAAATGTTTTAATCACAGACTTTTACTGTATGCAATTAACTGTATTTCACAACTTGCATCTTACAAAAAGACAGTACCATAGTGCCTTGTAAAAAGTACTGCAATTAAACAAAAAGTTACATTACCACATGAAACCACCAAATATCACAACTGTCAGAGTCTACAGTTTCCTTTCTTCAAATGCTATCATGATGTTTTTATGTGATATTTTGTATCCACATTATGATTTAAAGTTCATTTATAGTTCAAAAGTCTCCTACAGGTAAATATGTATTAAACAAATGGCTAAGAGAAAGCAGGAGACCCTAGAATTTAAGAAGTACTGTGTGGTTTCTAAGTTGGATCTTTAAAGACAACATAAAACACTTTTGTTAGTTGCAAACAAAAATGCAAAATCTGTAGTCATAAAAATATTTTATTGGTAAATTTACATAATAGTAAGTGGGGCTGTAAATATTTTTTTAATTTTAGGATATTGATAAATGCATAAACTGGCAAGTGTCTCTGAAAATAGGGTGCTATAATTTTTATAAGAATTGTTATATTTAATAAAGAGGCCAATTAAGCTGATTAAATATTAGTTATTTCCTGGTTCTGTGCAACAGTTCCCATTTGTGTATTAATTAGATTCGTACGCCTATGACCCTGGATAAGTCTGGGGCAAGGAAACAGTGATAAAACTATTATTAAGTTAAAGCTTTTCCAAAATTGCAGCTCTTAAAATTACAGTTTTTCTATTCTGTTTTCGTCAAATGCTTATAATTACTTGAATTTTAATGTTCTATACAATACAGAAAATACCAGTGTTCAATGACAATAGCACTAAACCTGAATTATAAAGCTACGTAATCAATGTTTTATTGTTTACTAGTCTGCTAGTAAACATTACAATGAATGTTTTGAAAGATAAGCAAACCCCCCCAAAACAGATAAAACCTAAAACATAATTCAGAAACAATAATTTAGTAAAATGTGTCAAAAACATTGGCAATGGTTCATACAAATTCTTTATTTAATAACAATCTTCCTATTTAACCACACCAAGTACCAGCAGGTGTATTTAAGAGGATAACCATTAAGAAAATTCTGTTGCAGCAATAGTTGATTAAGTTGATCTTTGACTTGTATACATATAACTATTTGTTTCACAATTCTCAAATAATACATATTTAGGCAGCTTGCACTATGTTATAAAAATTTAAATTCGTTACATGCCAATAGTAGAGAATTCAAGAATTATGTGTTAGAATTCACTAAACTAAAAGTGAAAATAGACTTACCAATAACACTGCATAATGAATAACTCAACCACATTTTCATGACAGCTTTAACTGTGGAGACCAAAACATTAAGTCTGGAAATGTTTGGTAGGCACAGATTGCAATTAAAACCTAACGAATTCTAACAAATTTCTATTTTAATTAAAACGCAAATCATGGATTGTGCATGAATATGTTTGTCATGAAAATGTGGTACTTCTTGGCATAATCTGTGTATTTGCATGGTATGAGAGAAGTGACGGAAACTGGAGAAAATAGACTTTAATGAGATTCTCCATTCAGTGATGAGGCTTCTCCTCTGGGTGAAGATGACCTGGACATTCCCCTTTCTGTGTTATCAGAGCTGGAGCCACTCTGACTGTGTTGATCTGCAGAGGCAGCACTAGATGCAGGCGGTGACTTCGTTTTCTCCTTAAAGTCTGTAATAATGACTGTCAGATCTCCCACGGTAACTTCCAAATGTTGAGCGCTACTCCGATCCACATTTTTCAATCTTGGCCTAAACACAAAAGATGATAAAATTTTTAACTAGCTTTTCTCTCTACCAAGTCTCTGAGCATGCAATGCATATTAAATTAAGTAAAAATGACAAAATAAGCACATCTATCTTTAAAGCTCTATATTCATGTGTAACTAAACGCAAAAATATAATTAAATGCTTGAAATCATTAACATTAATCAAGCCAATCATTCATGAATCTTCCTCAACATGACAAAAAACACTGGGAGTAATGGTCTCCTACTTGTGCTTTTATAGCTTTATCTTAATTTTGCAGACAGCTTATCAATTTTACTACAGTAAAAGATTTTACAACAGCAGTCACAGCTGCATCACAGAGGAAGCTGACAACAGCTAAGGCCGAGTCAGATGGAGGGCTGCCACTCCACTGATGCGCACTTACGATAAGGGCATCATGACTGTCTGTTCTGCCAGGACTCACGACCCTTCTGATTGGTTAGAATTCATGCAAATATCTGTTCAGTATTGTGAATATCACTCCTGGCTTTATGAGTGAAAAAGAAATAGTTCAAACACAAATGTCTTTTAATCTAGTAAAACAAAAACAAAAAACAGAAAGTGTCCTCACACTTAAGCCTGTATCTGTGGCCTCCATATTTAGTTTCTAATATCTTCAACTTGAAAAAAGACTTTCATGACATAGTAAAACAGATGAAATCTTTTATTTCTATATATTTCATATTCTACTTTATATATCAGTGTTAAAAGACAATATTAAATGGTTAATTATATTATTTCAAAAGTACCATTAAAACACTCTTCAAATTTACCTGGTTTTCTTATGACTGTTCTTTTTGCTAGTTGTTTCCTTTTCACTTTTTTCTTTTTCTACTTTATCTTTTTTCTCTTTCTTTGACTGTGTAGGGGGTACAAACTGCTGAGGAACCTGCTGTGCAACCAACTGGGAGACAGGTCGAGGTTTCCTGTGTACATGTTAAAAACAAAGGTTTTTTTCTTACTATAATTTAAGAACATGATTTTTTATAAGAATACCTCAAATTATGAGAATAGATATATATTGTGATTTTCACATATAAAAATTTTTCATATGTAAGGTAATTCAGATAGGCAATTTAACAGATATATATACATGTATATACACACACACATACATTATTGTCTTTCCTAGTCAACAAAAATAGAACTATAATAATGGTTCAAAGTTATTGCCCAAGATATATAGTCAAACTATTAAAATGTAACTGTCACATAAATCAACATGAAAGTTATTAAAAATGTATATCAAACTGTGCTCATGGGGAAGCAAACATATAAACAAACATGAAACTTTTAAATTAAACTTGAAAGTTTACACTGAAGTAAAATCTAAATGTATCCCTCCTCTCTCAGAGAAGGAAATATCTCACCATCTCTGACAGCGGCTATTCTTTTCTTTAAAAATCTTTCATTTATTCATTCAGTACATTTTCTCCTTATTGTTAAAGTCTTTAAGGTTCCTTACCTATCTAGCCACAATTTCACTGTGCTTTTTTGAACTTGGAGATCTTCCCAGTCTTTTGAGACCTGCCTAGCTTACTTATTAAAAATAAATAAATAAATGTATTGAGAACCTACTGCAAAACTGTACGGAGAGAGATGAAACGTTGCCTGACTACAGCCTTTGGTACCAGTTGTCACTCTATTAGCCCAGGGTCAAGGATCCCACCAACTTTATGGTACAGTGTGGGTGGCTGAGGTCAAGATTCAAAGCTAATAGTCTCTTAAAATGAGAAAGACTACTAAAGAGGGGAAAAAAAGATGGGAGGAACAAAATAGGGAAAAATAAGATAAAAATAAATCATAACAGATGGTCTACAAACAACAGTAATCTATTGCCTGGAAAATCCTGACCCTATTTTGGTCAGCACAACTATTAAAAAAATTTTTTTCCTCTGTTCTTCTAAAACAAGACAAAATAGAAACCAAAGAGAAAATACTGCACAATCTAGCTTTCAAAGCTGCAAGGAGGAAGGAATCCTTTGATGGAGGAAACAGGAAATGCAGTATATAAAACACCTTAATAGATGGATATTGAATTTTGTTTAGAACCAACGGAGTCTGAAGTACAGGTAGGATATCCAGGAAAGATGTCCAGAATACAGTTTAAAAAGTAGGGCTGACCCAGATACCAGGCAGGGTTAATGATACATATCAAGAGTTACATAGATGAAAATATTATTGGCTGAGCTTGTTCAGGAAATAAACTTTAAAAGAAAAAGTACTAAAGCACCGGTTCTCAAATTTAAGGTACATCAGGATTACTAGAAAGTGTTGTTTAGCTTGCTTAGCTCTGCTCCCAGGGTTCTGATTCAGTAGGTCTCAGATAGAGCCTAAAACCTGCATTTTTAATAGCTTCCCAGTTTAAGCAGAAGCCTCTGGTCCAGCCACCACACTTTGCAAAGAAGTGTGAAGGAGTGTAATATATTAACATTACTGCAGCAAAGAGTTTAAGATGGAGAGCAGGGAGCAGCAGAGAAATGAAAAAAAGATATGAAGGAACCTGATAATACAGAGCCAAGGAGTCTGATTTACTCTTTAAAGATGGGAGATCACTGAAGAAATTCAGACTTGAATTTTACGAAAATTACTGGCAGCAATATGGAAAAGAAAGGTACTACAGAGGCAGGGAAAGCTACTTTAACAGATCAGGCAAAAATAAAAAGGGCTTGAACTAAAAGGAAGAGGCCATGGGGTTATTTAAAGACAGAATGAAGAAGCAGAATCAAGGGGACATGGTGACTAATTAAACATGCCTTTCTAACTTCTCAACCAACATAGTCCCTTAGCAAAACGTACAGAAACTCTTGCTTGTTCTCATGTAACCAGTATTCTGTGGATGAAATTAAACAAAAAAACAAGGTCTTAGATGTGAATAAATGCTATGGAAGAAAAAAAAAGTAAGGAACACAGGGAGTTTTAAGGAAGCAGTTGCAATTTTAATTTTACCATCTGTTTTCTCATCTAGAGTATAAACTCCACAAAGAAAGAGACGGTATCAGTTTTATATACCACTGGATAACTAGTACCTAGCATAGTATTAGAAAATACTAGATACCTAATATTTGTTGAAAAATGAATGAATGATAAAATCAGGTTTAATGAGGAAAGGTTTTCTGCATTTATTAAAAAATTTTAATTGGAAGACAACTACTTTACAATCAGCCATAAGTATACATATGTTTCCTCCCTCTTGAACCTCCCTCCCACCCTTCACCCACAAAGATGTTTTTAAAGGAAAGGAATACTATCTCTACGCTTATTCACAGGATCAACCACTCACTACATAGAAGTAAGCAAGCAGTGAAAGGCAAGAGCAGCAGGAATTAATTTCTCTTTTAATTATCCTAGGGTATGCAAAGAGAAAGAAAGTTCAAAGGTGTGGCAGGTTGTGAAAAGATCTGGTTAAACTAGTGCCTGGTGAACAGTGAGTCACCTAAAATTGAGAGTCACTCCAAGCTATATAATGCAACTGAGGTGTAGTCATCATTTGTCTCCCAAGGTATTATGGGTGTCTGAATCTCTTCCTGCCGTAACAAATGAAGTTTGACAACTTCCTTTATTACAGTTTGTACTGTTACTCCCTTAAACCTAAAATTGAATACAAAATAAATTTATAAAAATTTTCAACTGAATTTCAATAAATTGAAAAATTTTAAAAATTCACATTCTAGAGTAGAAATCCTGATGTTTCCATCAATCAGTAAATTGACGTTGGTTATTTAGAGGCCATTATCACTAACTTCAGATACATAATCATGTATATTCTCTTTCTTTAGTGCTGTTTTTAAGCAAAACTGAATATTTTTCTAGGTTTTTCTGGATTCATTATTAACCTCAATACAGTATTTCCCTTAAGATGAAACTGTCTCAATCATGCATTCTCTGATCACGAAGTTTTTAGGAATGTAACTGCTGTGCTGTAGTTAGGTACTTAACATTTTTACAACGCTATCAATCACTCCTTCCCCGTCAGTATCTGTCTCCAAGTTGGTACATGTTGCTTATGAGACACAGTTCCTCAATCACTCCCACTTTTACATAAGAAAGAAAGCTAATTCCCAACTTCATGAACCTTACAATAAAACTGCTGCCAAATCTTTTTCATAGTTAACAAGTTCTCTCTCCAGAATCTTTCTAGAACCATCTGCCCTTTTTATATGGCCCATAAATCTGAAAAGGAAAGCATACCAATCAGTAGAGAATTATTTTCTCCATAAAACCATGAGGTTGAGTTAAATAAATCAATATTTTAAAACAAGTTATGAATCTAGATTTCTTCTAACTGTCATATTCTGAGGTAAGAATAAAAATAATAAATGTATATTCTCCCACAAGGTGAAAACAACACAGAAAGACAGACTAGCTGGCCTGGTCAGGTGAAAGACTGGAATTGGGAGACAAGCTAGAAGACCATCACAACAAACTAGAAATGATGGTGCTGGTCATGTTGGGTTTGTGGATTTTATCAAATTTAAGAAAAGGTGTCCCTGGGGGCAAGTGGAAATGTGAGACCAGTGTTTGCATAAGCAACCAGTAATTTGTGTACTTGGCACTGTCTGTCTGTTAACTTTTTGTTAGTTTTTAAGCACCAACAAATTTTCTATAGTTGCTCTCTTCTGCCTCAAAAAATATTATTTTTGTTTTTCAGTAGTTACATCTCTTTCTCTTTTAATCCTAGATTTTCCTAAATATTTATTAATTTACTTTTTTATTCTTATTTTAATTACATGGTTGATTTTCACTCAAAAATTACATCTTTGTTCCTCTTTTGTAGGATTATTTGGTCTGGTACAACTATGGATGAAAAGAAGCACAAAACATGTATATACATGTAGCTTAACTACTGAACAAGCTTTCTGCTGCTCTCTAATGGCTGAATGAGTTTTAAAGATCCTTCAAAGAAGGCAGGAGGAACACAGCTTCTGACGATCTCTTCAGCCTATCATAAACTGACCCACCTTCACCATGCTCCATTCAAAAGAAAGCTCTCCTATCTCTGGGGGTCTTTGGTTTAACTGTGATCCATTTTCTACTTAGTGAGAAAAATCTAAAGGAGAGCAGGGGATTTTAGAGGTGGGAGATAGATAGGATATAAGGGGAAGGGAATGTATAAGGTATGCCTTTTTTTATGTTCAGCAATTTATCATTCATGATTTTTGAAAATACACCTATAACCCTGAAGGTTCTGTGATCAGGACAAAAAGGTCACCCAGTTAGAAAAATAAGTGCTATCCAGACATATCTCAACTGTACTCTATTATTCACATATATTATGATTTGATGTAACTTGTAAAATATGGCTTTCCAAAATTTTGGGATCTCCATGTGTCCCTATGTATCCATCATAAATAGGTCAAGAGACGGTAAAGTTTGACAGGTCTCTTTTGCTTTCCTGTAACCTAAAAATTGATTTTCTGTACCATTAAAAAAAGAGGAGGGAACATTTCAACAAACATTTATGGATATCTCCTATTCCTCAGAACAAAGTACTTTCAGGAGCTGTCTGACTTTTCATGTGGGTAGGAGACTGGTTAATGGTGGCTTGATATATACCGTTTCTAACTACGTGTCTGCCGTCCACCCCAACCACCCTGCAACAAAAATTCTATGTGCTGAATATTACAAAATAAATACTTTAAGCTTGATTAACCTCATTACAAATTAGCTTTGTCAAGCTGGATAGGCAATAAATAAGATATAAGGCAATTATTCATTCTTTTCTAAAGGAGGCAGCATTATTCATAGCTGAGAAAGACACAATCTGTTGCAAAACACTAATATATATATTGTAAATTGAAGCAATATAATAAATTTAAGTGAGTAAAAGACTAAACCAAAAATCTAAACTTGTTGTGAGTTTGTGGATACACTGCTAACAAAGTCCAAAAATATACCAAGGAAGATTTTATAAACAAGCCCCAATTCAGTTCAGTTCAGTTGCTCAGTCATGTCTGACTCTTGGCCACCCCATGAACTGCAGCACGCCAGGCCTCCCTGTCCATCACCAACTCCCGGAGTTTACTCAGATTCACATCTATCGAGTCAGTGATGCCATCCAGCCATCTCATCCTCTGTCATCCCCTTCTCCTCCTGCCCCCAATCCCTCCCAGCATCAGAGTCCTTTCCATTGAGTCAACTCTTCGCATGAGGTGGCCAAAGTCCTGGAGCTTCAGCTTTAGCATCATTCCTTCCAAAGAAATCCCAGGGCTGATCTCCTTCAGAATGGACTGGCTGGATCTCCTTGCAGTCCAAGGGACTCTCAAGAGTCTTCTCCAACACCACAGTTCAAAAGCATCAATTCTTCGGCACTCAGCCTTCTTCACAGTCCAACTCTCACGTCCATACATGACCACAGGAAAAACCATAGCTTTGACTAGACGGACCTTGGTTGGCAATGTAATGTCTCTGCTTTTGAATATACTATCTAGGTTGGTCATAACTTTTCTTCCAAGGAGTGTCTTTTAATTTCATGGCTGTAGTCACCATCGGCAGTGATTTTGGAGCCCCCCAAAATAAAGTCTGACAATGTTTCCACTGTTTCCCCATCTATTTCCCATGAAGTGATGGGACCAGATGCCATGATCTTCGTGTTCTGAATGTTGAGCTTTAAGCCAACTTTTTCACTCTCCTCTTTCACTTTCATCAAGAGGCTTTTTAGCTCCTCTTCACTTTCTGCCATAAGGGTGGTGTCATCTGCATATCTGAAATTATTGATATTTCTCCCGGCAATCTTGATTCCAGCTTGTGTTTCTTCCAGTCCAGCGTTTCTCATGATGTACTCTGCATATAAGTTAAATAAGCAGGGTGACAATATACAGCCTTGACGTACTCCTTTTCCTATTTGGAACCAGTCTGTTGTTCCATGTCCAGTTCTAACTGTTAAAAACCTGTTAAGTATGCATAAATACAACTATAAATTAATTTTGTAAACACTGATTTAACTAGCTGCCAACTTCTAAGAATTCACTTTCTTGAAAAATTTTCTGATGTCATTTTGCTTCTGAGCCATTTACTTCCTTTTTCATGAAAATGGAATGAAAGGTTTAAAGTATGACTGCTTTGCATAAATAGTGACTATTAAATCAAAGGATTAAAGAGTCCTTTCTATGTGGCTTTCCCCACCTCCAAACAATGAAATAATCTACTCTGCTAATACCAGCAATAGTTAGATAGCTAACTTCTCAGCAAAACTCAATGCTACCTACCCTAGAGATAAATATTTTCTGTTACTGTTTCTACAGTAGATAGGCAAATAAAATCTTTACAAAGAATCACAATATATAAAACTGAAAGCAAACTAACGTCTTTTTATATATCTTTCTTTATTTTTTAAATTATAAGTATGATAACACTGGAGACTTACAAAATACAGAACAAAGTTACATATATTTCCACTATATATTACAATTAATTTTAAGTAAATTAAGATTTTTAGTTGGAGTTTCAATATTAAACTTTCAAAAATTAATAGGATGAATAGATAGAAAAGTAGAAGGGTACAGTAGACCTGAAAAGCACCATGAATCAACTTAACATAATTAAGATTTATACAATTTTCACACAACAGTAGAACACAAATTCTGTTTAAGTTCCCATAGGCTATCAACTAGGAGACAATGGAACGCATCCAGGGACATAAAACAAAGTACAAAAGTTTCATGGTCGAGTAGTGGCCACAGGACTGCAAAAGGTCAATCCTTTTGCAGGATTTCCAAGAAGAGCAGTACTAAAGAATGTTCAAACCACCAGACAATTGCACTCATCCCCCATGCTAGTAAGGCTATGCTCAACTCCTGCATGCTAGGCTTCAGCATTATGTGAACAGAGAGCCTCCAGATGTTCAAGCTGGGTTTAGAAAAGGCAAAGAAATCAGAGATCTAATTGCCAATGTTTGCTGGATCACAGAGAAAGCAAGGGAATTCCAGAAAAAATCTACCTGTTTCATTGACAATGCTAACGCCTTTGACTGTGTGGATCATAACAAACTGTGGAAAACTCTAAAGAGATGGGAATACCAGACCACCTTACCCGTCTGCTGAGAAACCTGTATACTGGTCAAGAAACAACAGTAAGAATCCTGTAGAGAACTGACAAACTAGTACGACAAGGCTGTTTATCGTCACCCTGTTTATTAAACTTATACACTAAGTGCATCATGAGAAATGCCAGGCTGAATGAGTTATAAGCTGGAATCAAGAATGCCGGGAGAAATATCAACAACCTCAGATATGTGGATGGTATCACTCTAATGGCAGAAAGCAAAGAGGAACTAAACAGTCTCTTGATGTGAAGGAGGAGAGTGAAAAGGCCGGCTTAAAACACAATATTAAAAAAACTAAGATCATGGCATCCAGCCCCACCACTTCAAGGCAAATAGAAGGGGAAAAGGTAGAAGTGGTGACTGATTTCCTCTTCTTGGACTCTGTAATCACTGTGGATGGTGACTGCAGCCATGAAATTAGTAGACGATTGCTTCTTGACAGGATAGCTATTACAAACCTAAACAGTCTGTTAAAAAAGCAAAGACATCACTTTGACAACAAAGGTCTGTATAGTCAAGGCTATGGTCTTTCCAGTAGTCACACATGGTTGTGAGACCTGGACCATAAAGAAGGTAGAGTGCCAAAGAACTGATGCCTTGAAACTGTGGTGCTCCTTGGACAGCAAGGAGATCAAACCACAGTCAATCTTAAAGGAAATCAACCCAAAATAATCATTGAAAGGACTGATGTTGAAGCTGAAGCTCAAATACTTTGGCCATCTGATGAGAATAGCCAACTCATTGGAAAAGACCATGATGCTAGGAAAGATTGAAGGCAGAAGGAAAAGAGAGTGACAGAGGATGAGATGGCTGGATGGCATCATCAATGTAATGGAAATGAACTTGGGCAAATTCCAGGAGATGGTGAGGAACAGGGAAGCCTGGTGCACTGCAAAGTCAGACACAACTAACTGACTGAACAACAACAAAGGTACTGAAATCATACGACTCTGTTCTCTTATCACCATGGAGTTTTGTTAAGAATCAGTATCAAAAGATATTTGAAAATAACCAACATATTTCCAAGTGCAATGTGACATTTACCAAGGATCTTTGATTTAGCCACTGAAAGCCTCAATCAAGTTAGCAGACTGAAAAAACAGAGGGTGACGACAGAGAAGAAAGCATTTAAATGAGCAATCAATATCAAAATGAGAAATTTAATGTCTAAGATAACTTAAAATTTGAAAATTAAATGTCCACTTTTAAATGATGGGTATATCTAAGAAGATACAACAAAGAAAATCAGAAAATATTTGTACTAGAATAAAAATTAAATAAGAACTTACCAGAATCCGTTGCATGCACTGGAGATGCTCAATGCAACTAAATACAATGTGGAATCTTGAATAAGGTATGAAAATAAATAATGGACACTAGCATAAGATTTTTTTGTAATCTGAACAAAATCTGTACTTTAACAATACTGTATCACATTTCCTATTTTTTTATGATATAGTATTTCTTTATATTCTCAGAACTGGATTAGAGGTTTCAAGCCTCATTCAAATTGTCTTTTTCAAATATCACTGATAAATTTTCTAAACTTTTAGCAATAATACTAGATGCCAAAATCCACAGAACTATATCAAAGTTCTGAGTAAATATAAATCAGAAATCTATCATTCTGTTCATATTAAGTCAAATAAGTGGAATTGAAATGTCATAAATTATTAGCTAGGCAAAAATTCCTAAAATTTCTAAAATATATATATTATACATACTCTTTATATTATACATACTAAAGCTTTTCCACTATGCTTGATAAAGGATTGAGAAAAAACAAGAAAAAAAGAGATGGAAAAATTGGAAAACAAACTAAATGAAAAGGGAGCACTGAATATGAAATAGAAAAAGTGAAACATACTAGATAAAAGTAAAAGACCATCATATAGTCCAATCGTTTTTAAACATAGGTGCTCATTAGAAACACATCTGAAGCTTTGGAGAAAAAAGCAATACTTGGGCATTTGTATTTCTCAAAAAATTTCAAGATAATTCTGATATGCACCTATATTTTAAATAGGTTTTTCTATTAAATAATAGTTTTAGTGATACAGAAGTCTAATTTTTGTTGACCAATCATGATACAATAGTATTAAGCAAATAACAGTTACATAATCACAATAATAAAAGATGTTTATCAGTTTTCATACTCAATAGCCAGACAAAAAAAAACAAGATAATTATAACTTCAAACCATAATGGAAATATGATTAACCTAACAATATAAAGTAATTACATACAATTTGGGGGGTTAAGTAGAATGATGTGCTAAGTGGAAGTGCATACAGGTACATGATTTCATCCACCTAGCCAGTCTAGGTCTTTTGGTTGGTGTATTTAATCCATTTACACTTAAGGTAATTATCTTAATTGTTTTGGGTTTATTTTGTGTAGGTCTTTTCCTTCTCTTTTGTTTCATGCCAGAGAAGTTCCCTTAGCATTTGCTGTAGAGCTGATTTGGTGCTGCTGAATTCTCGTAACTTTTGCTTGTCTGGAAAGCTTTTGATTTCTCCGTCAAATGTCAGTGAGAGTCCTGCTGAGTAGTAGTCTTGGTTGTAAGTCCTTCCCTTTCATCACTTCAAATACTCTTGCCTTTCCCTTCTGGCTTGTACCCTTGTATGTCGTCATTTTTCCCTTATTGTTTTTCATATTTCATCTGCGTCTTTAGTTTTCATCAGTTTGATTATGATGTGTCTCAGTGTGTTCCTCCTTGGGTTTATCCTGCCTGGGACTCTCTGTGTGGAATTCCTGGACTTGGCTGATTATTTCCTTTCCCATGTTAGGGAACTTTTCAGCTATTATCTCTTCAAATATTTTCTTGGATCCTTTCTCTCTCTCTTCTCCTTCTGGGACCCCTAAAATGCAAATGTTGGTGGATTTAATGTTGTCCCAGAGGTCTCTTAGGCTGTCTTCATTTTCTTTCTTTTTCCTATATTCTGTCCTCCAGGTCACTTTATCCATTCTTCTGCCCAGTTGTTCTGTTACTGATTCCTTCCACTGTATTGTTCATCTCTGTTTGTTTGTTCTTTAGTTCTTCTAGGTCTTTGGTAAGCATTTCTTGCATCTTCTCCATTCTTTTCCCAAGATTCTGGATCATCTTCACTATCATTATCCTGAATTCTTATTCTGGACAGTTGCCTATCTCCACTTCATTTAGTTGCTTTTCTGGGGTTTTATCTTGTCCCTTCATCTGAGACATAACCCACTACTTTTTCATTCTGACATGGTTTCTGTGACATGGTTTTTGTTCTAGCCACTGTGGGATTGTGGTTCTTCTTGCCCTCTGGTGGATGAGGCTAAGAGGCTTGTGTAAGTTTCCTGATGGGAGGGACTAGTGGTGGGAAAAACTGGGTCTTGGTCTGGCAGGCAGGGGCATGCTCAGCAAAACTTTAATCCAATTATCTGCTGATAGGTGGGGTTGCACTCCCTTCTTGTTAGTTGTTTGGCCTGAGGTGTCTCAGCCCTGGGGTCTATGCGCTCTGTGGTAGAGTTAACTTCGATATCCAAGAGGGCCTATGCCAGGGAGCACCTTCCAGGATTGCTGCTCCCAGTGCCCCACCCCAATGGAGAGCCACCAGTGACTCACGCCTCCGCAGGAGACCCTCCAACACTAGCAGGCAGGTCTGGTTCAGCCTCCTGTAGAGTCACTGCTCCCTTCCCCTGACACTCAATGCACACAGGATTTTGCCTGTGCCCTCTAAGAGTAGAATCTCTGTTCCCCCTAGCCCGGTGGAAGTCCTGTGATAAAATCTCACTGGCCTTCAAAGTCAGATTCCCTGGGGATTCCCAGTCCCTTTGTCAGATCCCCAGGCTGGGAAGCGTGATGTAGGGCTCAGAGCCTTCCCAAATGCAAGAGAGCTTCTTTGGTATTATTGTGCTCCACTCTGTGGGTCGCCCACCTGGCGAGTATGTGATTTGATTTTACTGTGTCTGTGCTCCTCCTACTGTCTCGTTGTGGCTTTTTCCTCATCTTTGGACATGGGGTGTCTTCTTTAGGGGGGGTTCTAGCACCCTCCTGTCGATGGCTGTTTAACAGCCAATTGCGATTTTGGTGCTCCCCCAGGAGGAGATGAACACATGTCCTTCTACGCCATCATCTTGAATCAATCTTGAAAGCAAACTAATGTCTACTGAGGTTAATGTGGAGACTCCACAGCCCCCACCTGTTCAGTGCTCACCCTTGCATCTCCCAGTTGACCCTGAGGTATGGGTGTGAGGAAAACAATTCTGTCTGCTGATCCAAGGTATTCACACCAAACCAACTGACACCTCAGGTTCAATGCACTTTGTCTTTTTACTTGCCTTAATTTGTTTACAGAATGCAATGTACAGTATCCTTCATAATTTTAAGAATCTATGCTGAGTATTTTGAAGAATTTTTATTCCGAGGTTTATATACATTTAATTTTCAACATCAAACATTTCCTCAGAGGCCCAGGACGTAATTTTCCCTAAATTCCTGAGAGGTGGTGGCAGGACACTTGATTCCTTGGGAGCTACTGAAACACTCTCTGCTAAGTATAGACAAGATACATGACTACATCAACTTTATGAAAACTATGCTAGTGTTCAGCAATTAAGTCTTTGAAAAATCACTCAAATTATTAAAGAACACCACAGTCCACTTCATTTGAAAGACTAAAGACATGCTCCAGAGCTATAGACAAGTCATCTTCAACTTTTCCATGCCCTGAGTCAAACTAAAATCAAGTCCTTTCACTTTTCTTTCAATATTATTTCCACAGCTCTCCTCCTCATTCCCATAAGCACCATGCTGGCCTAAGCCAACAGCCACCTTCTATATTTCCTGACTTGACTCCTGACCTCCTCCCTCCAATCCAAGGTCACTCTTCCCTACAGTCATTCACTTAACAAATATTAACTAAGACCTCACATGTTCAAATCACCGTTCTAAGTACTGAGGATAAAGTGCCGAACAAACCTTACTGTGTTCTCTTTCCTTGTCATGGAGTGACCTTGATTCTCATTTCAGAAAGACAACAGAAGCTATTTGATAGTTTAATTTTCCCTCTCCATATTCCAATTTAAGGTCATGCCAACAAGATCCCTTCTCCCAGGACACAACTCCTGCTCCAACCATACTTCCTTCTCTACTAAGTTATTCCTGTCAGCATACAAACACAAGATAGTTTTTACCTGAAAAAGAAAAAAAAAGTAAGCCCATCCCTACTTCCACATCCCCTTCTAGTCACTTGCCCCATTTCTTTGTTCTCTTTTCCACAGTAAGCATTAAATGATTTGTCTGTACTTACTTTCCCCTCTTCTCTCATGAGCTCACATCAATCTGGCTTTTGTCCCTATCACTCTACCAAAACATTTCTTTCAAGTAAAGTATTTCAATGAGTGCTTTACCATGTCCATTAGTCAACTATAGCTCGAATTTCACTCCATTTCTTCAAGCCATATTTTAGAGTTTATCACACTTTACCTCCTGACAGAACTATAATTATCTTCAGAAGCCTCTAGAATACCACACTCTTTTTAATTTTTTTTTTTTTTTTGCCTCATTTTCTACTCCTCCTCTTTCCAAATTCTAAACTTTGGAGGGGCCAGGAATCAGCCTTGAGGTTATCTCTTCTATCTACATTAACCTTCTAGGGTGGGCTATTCAAAGTATGATCCATCGGCTCAACTGAGAGTACCAGCATCTGGGAGCCTCAAAAAAATACAAATTCTCAGAATTCGCCCCAGAAATATGTGTATTTGCTTGCAAACAAAAGCTTGAAAAATGACTATCCTAGGTGACCTCATTCAATACTTGCCTTTAAATACTATCTGTACCATGGTTCTCAGCCCTGGCTCCACATCAGAATTAACCTGTGATGCTTTTTAAAAATAACTGCACCTAGGAAAAAAGAAGTTAAATTTTGCTAAATTTTCTAAATTGAATAAGATCTGTCAAAATGAATATTTAAAACTTCTGGGCATAAAAGTTTCCCTCAAGGACACACATACATTCATGCACACACAAAATCCCTCATGCTGAAATATATGAAAAAATGTGATCCATACAAGCCAGCTATTCCATTCTAAGATATTCATCTTAAGGAAATATATGTCCACGCAAAGACTTATACACAAACTTTCACAGTAGCTTTATTTGCCGTGGCCCCAAACTGAAAACAACCCAAATGTTCATTAACAGCTGAATAAAAAAAAAATTCATACCATGGAATACTACTCAGTAACAAAAAGGAAACTCCTTTATACTTGAAGGAGTTACACTCAAAACAGTTACAGAAGATACACGGAAGAGTATATACTGTTAAGATTTCATTTATAGAATCCCAGAAATTTTAAGCTAATCTACACAGAAAGCAGATCAGCAGTTGCCCAGTAACTGAAGATGGGAGGGAGGCATAATAGGGAAGAACATTTGAAATAGGATATAAAGAAACTTCTACTGGTGATGGATATGTTTCACTATCATAATTGTGGTGATGGTTTCACAGGTGTATTCATCTGCCAAAACTTGTGTGTAGTATATTGGGCGTCAAATATACCTCAATAAAAGTTGTTTAAAAAATGTTTAATCTAACCACTAGCCAAATTAAAACAGGAATACCTGAGCCCCACTCCCACATTAAATGAGAATATATAGGGGTGGGACCAGGTTTAGAAATGTTCTGAAAATTCCCAAACTGATTATAAAGGGCATCCAAGGTTGAAAACTACTGCTCTATACAATGATACTCCAAAATTTCTATCACCAGCCCCAATGTCCCCTCTAAACTCCAGTCTTATAAACCAACTACCTACTCAAATCTTCATTTGGATCTTTGGCAGCAACTCAAAATAACTTATAATTTTGATTGCTCCCTCCTCCCATTCTTCCATTCTTTGAGTCTTCCTATCTTAGTAAATAGCACTCCATTTTTCAGTTTCTCTGACCAGACACTTAGACATAGTATTCATGCCCCACTTTCTCTCACACCCACATCTAATTCACAAGCAATTTCTTTCCACTCTACCTTCAAACTATATCTAGAATTGGATGATTTCACACTGTTCCTACTGATACTACATGTGCAACAGTTATGAAGGTAACTAATGTCCCTGGAAGGAAGACTATGCTCCCTCAAAGCAGTCAGCTGATCCTTCTAGGTGTAAATCAAAGTATACCACTCCTATGCCTGAAACAGTTCAATGGATTCCTCCTCCCTACCCAAACTCCTGCCCCAGGCAAAAAGAATACATGGCAACCGACAAGAAAATCCAAAATTCTTGCTCTAGACTGCAGCCCTACATGATTTAGTTCCTCTTTTGCTTCATCTCCTATACTCTCCTCTCTGAAATCCTCTGTTCCTGGAGTCTCAGTTGGTTCAGTTCAGTCACTTAGTTGTGTCTGACTCTTTGCAAGCCCATGGACTCCAGGCTTCTCTGACCATCACCAACTCCCAGAGCTTGCTCAAACTCAAGTCCATCGAGTCGGTGATGTCATCAACCATCTTGTCCTCTGTAATCCCCTTCTCCTCCTGCCTTCAATCTTACCCAGAATCAGGGTCTTCTCTTATGAGTCAGTTCTTCACATCAGGTGGCCTAAGTATTGAAGGTTCAGCTTCAGCCATCAGTCCTTCCAATGAATATTCAGGATTGATTTCTTTTAGGATTGACTGGTTGGATCTCCTTGCAGTCCAAGGACTCTCAGGAGTCTTCTCCAACACCACAGTTCAAAAGCATCAATTCTTCAGCACCCCGCTTTCTTTATGGTCCAATACTCACATCCATATATGACTACTCGAAAAACCATACTTTGACTATATGGATCTTTGATGGCAAAGTAATGTCTCTGCTTTTTAATATGCTGTCTTAGTTGGCTAGGGCTGCCATAACAAATACTAGAGACTGGGTAGCTCAAAGAACATCAATTTATTTTCTCAAAGTTTGGGAGGCAGAAAGTCCAACATCAAGTCTATCAGGATTCAGTTTCTGGTGAGTACTCCCCCTCCTGGCTTGCGGAGGCCTCCTTGCTGTTCCTCACATGGCAAACAGGGAGAGTGATTTCTTTTTCCTCTTCTTAAAAGGTCACCAATCCCATCCCATTAGGATTTCATACTTATGACCTTGGCCTTCCCTGCTGGTTCAGCTGGTAAAGAATCTGCCTGCAATGTGGGAGACCTGAGTTTGATCCCTGGATTGGGAAGATCCTCTGGAGAAGGGAGCAGCTATCCATTCCAGTATTCTGGCCTGGATAATTCCATGGACTGTGTAGCCCATGGGATGGCAAACAGTCGGACACAACTGAGCGACTTTCACTTCACTTACAACTTATTTAACTTGCATGACCTCCTGGAAGCCCTATCTCCAAACAGTCAAACTGGGGATTAAGGTTTGGATATATAAATGGGTATGCGTATGTGTTTTGCACAATGCAGTCCACAACATCCAACCTCTCTGGCCTATGCCTGTCTGGAGGTTTCCCTTATGACTTCCTCTGTCTACTCACTCCCTCACTTCTTCCATGCCTCTGTTCACATGTCAACCATCAGGGAAGTCTCTCCTAACTTGACAAAATAGCACTCTCTTCTCTGACCTTACTCCCCCTTCTGTGCCCATTCCTGTTTCCCTCATTATGCTTTATTTCCTTTAAAACATTTGTTTTTACTTACCACATCATGTATTGCCTGTTTATTGCCTGTCTTCCCCTAACAGAAAAGAATTTAAGCTACCTTCCACCCCTTTAAGTGTAAACAAGGACTTTTTCCTGTTTTATTCTGTTCACTGCTGTTTGCCCTCTTCCTATGGCATAAAAACAAAACAAAACAAAAAGCCATCCTAATGTGTTTTTAATAGATGGGTGAATAGAAACCCTCCTCTTCAAAAATTTCCAGGGACCTTAGGCAGTCCTATAGCAGTTGCTGAATGCTGGTTGCACAGTAGCCAACACAGAAAGTCTTTTACAAATTACAATACTTAGGCCCCACTCAGACCGACGGAATAAAATTCCCCAGCAGTGAAACTTGGTATTTTGCATAGCTCCTCCATTGCTCTTCTTCTATAGCCACTGCAGAGTAAGATCAAAGTGCTAGCTAAACTGCCAAGTTTCTCCAAGTCAGATTCTAGGATCTGTCAAGTGAAGCAAATTACTGCCTTTCACCTTGTACTTCTCTAATGCACCCAGATCCCACCTCTTCCAAACAGCCTTCTTACTGGAGCCTGTATGTATCTCTCCCCTCTCGAAAACCCCATAGCCCATGAGGACTATCAGGTAATCATAGTAAATACATATATACCATGAAGTAAAGCTTAGTCCCATTTTTAAACTACTTATATGTATTTTAATGCCCCACATGTGCTATGCACATACTAGACACAATAAACATGTTGAATAAAGAAAGCTTGTTAATAAAATTATTTCCTTTTTCAATCTGTCCTAAACCTGAGAAAGGGTACACGCTCAAATCTTTCCTTTAAGAACCACTCAGGGGTTCCCTGGTGGTTCAGTGGTAAAGAATCTGCCTGCCAATGCAGCAGACACAGGTTTGTTTGATCACCCATCCAGAAGATCCCACATGCCGCAGAGCAACTGAGCCTGTGCGTCACAACTAACGAGCCTGTGCTCTAGAGTCCGGGAACCGATACTACTGAAGCCTGCATGCCCTAGAGCCCAGGTTCCACAACAAGAGGAGCCACCGCAACGAGAAACCCTCACACCACAGCTAGAGAGTAGCCCGCACTCCCATCACACCATCAACAACTAGAGAAAAGCCCACGCAGCCGCGAAGACCAAGCACAGCCAAAATTAGGTAGTTTCTTAAAAATATCAATCCCTCTCATCTGATCTATCAATGCAACACAACCCCCCTCCCCCCAAAAAATAGAACCACTTAAATCAGTGGTCCCAAACCCTGATGACAAATTGCAAACACCTGAGGAGCTTTTAAGACACTATTTCCTTGTCTCCTTTAGGAGCTGTGATTTATTTAGCCTGGGATAGAGCCTGGTCGGAGAAGGCAATGGCACTCCACTCCACTACTCTTGCCTGGAAAATTCCATGGATGGAGGAGCCTGGTGGGCTGCAGTCCATGGGGTCGCTAGGAGTCGGATACGACTGAGTGACTTCACTTTCACTTTTCACTTTCATGCACTGGAGAAGGAAACAGCAACCCACTCCAGTGTTCTTGCCTGGAGAATCCCAGGGACAGGGGAGCCTGGTGGGCTGCCGTCTATGGGGTCGCAAAGAGTCGGACACGACTGAAGCGACTTAGCAGCAGCAGCAGCAGCAGCAACAGAGCCTGGTATTCTTTTTCAGTTTGGTTTTCTAGTTCCTAAAGTGATTCCAATGTGCAGGAGAGCTGGGAACCAATGACTGAAACACATCAAAAGTCATTACCTTTTGTAAACATAGAAACTGACAACATTTAAAAGATGGTGAGAAAAACTAAGCCTATGAGCCACAACTACTTAGTCCACAGGCAAGTTGAAACTACTGAGCCCACTACTTAAGCCCGCACACCTACAGCCTGTGTTCAGCAACAAGAGAAGCCACCACAATGAGAACACGCACCATAATGAAAAGGCACCCCTGCTCACTGCAACTACACAAAGCCCGAGTACAGCAATGAAGACCCACCACAGTCAAAAAATTAAGTAAGTAAATCATTAAAAAAAGGATGCTGTTACAGTCTGCAAAAAATAGCTCTTATATTTTCAAAGTCTTTCTTTTATGATATTGATGAACTCCTACTTATTGATCAAGATGTCTATTTTAAGCTAAAACAAGTCTTATCCAGAGATTAACTTTCTGTTTTGTGGCTCAACTTCTCTTCTAGTAATCCATATTTGTAGAGGACTTACTAGTACCAGCTATTTTTCTTGCGTTTTTCTTCTTTCCTTCATTCATCTACTCATTCATGAACATGTTTATTGTGGCAGCCTTCTTCTAAGATGTCCCCAATAATCCCACTCACTGGTATTCATGCCCTATCTCATGTCCCTGGGAGTGACTGGATCTTGTAAAGTGCTTCTAACAGACAGACTATAGCAAAACTGATTTTTGCAAAATTAGGATACCAAAGGACTCTATCTTCCATCTTGTTCACATCTTCCTGCCTTGTTGTGAGTGCCTCTATGTAAAGTGGTCCACATGACAAAGAAGCCTGTTCAGCACTCAGTGAGGAAAGGAGGGCTGCCAACAGCCACCTAAGAAAGCCTGGAAGCAATTCCTCCCTCACCGATGCCTTGAGATGACTGCAGCCCAAGAGAGACCCCAAGTCAGAAGCCCCAGCTAAGCTGTCCCCAGATTCCTAACCCACAGAAACAGTGAGGCAATTAATGTTTGTGCTTTTAAGCAGCTAAATGTTGAGATAATTTATTATGCAGAAATAGATAATATACTCATTGAAACCAATTTATATTCCAGGTATTATGACATCATCCTTCATTACAGAAAATCTGATACCCATATTGGATGACAACCTCTTTGATACACCTAGCTCTGCTCCACTGAATCTTTATATATTACACAGAGGTTATGGTATGGACTTAGGTCACCACTGGACTACAGCAAACCATCTGTCAGATACAGCACCTTCAGCATGGGACAAGCCGTCCTGTGCTTGCAGTTCCTCAAGTAGACACTTGATTTGCTCTTCGCTTAGTGTTCTCACAAGTTCCAGTCGGCATTTCTTTTCACTCCTTTGTACTGTTCACCTTTATTCTGTGCTATCAGTTCTTCTTGTTAAGAAGTTTACTTTGTGTTGTCTATCCTACTCCTTACTCTATTGCTTCTCCTCTGCTTCCTGGCCTGGTGTGGGTTAGTTAAGACAATGCTTTTCAGAGTCATCACAAGGCATTAATAACTTTTCCTTTCATTTTTATTTCTCCTTTATTTTTTACCTGCCAGACCTATTGCTGCTGCCGCTAAGTAGCTTCATTCGTGTCCGACTCTTTGCGACCCCACAGATGGCAGCCCACCAGGCTCCACCGTCCCTGGGATTCTCCAGGCAAGAACACTGGAGTGGATTGCTGTTTTCTTCTCCAATGCATGAAAGTGAAAAGTGAAAGTGAAGTCGCTCAGTCCTATCTGACTCTTTGCGACCCCCTGGACTGCAGCCCACCAGGCTCCTCCATCCATGGGATTTTCTAGGCAAGAGTACTGGAGTGGGGTGCCATTGCCTTCTCCGCCAGACCTGTTACTTATGTAATAATCAGATCTGTGGCTATTTTAACAACTGCTCCTGGAACAACTCAGTGCAACACTTTCAAAGTTTGGCTTGTGTACCACCAATGTCCCTGTCATCTATTAAGCATCCACAGGCAGCCTGGTATAATTATAAATTTAAAAGGTAAGATCAATTACAAATTTCCACAAAAACCTTATTATTTTGTAATGTGTAATTCAAACTCTTAAAAGTAGAGGTGAAAGTAATTCCAGAAATACCAGAATTCACTGAATAGGGCTTCAAGAGAATACAGAACGTCAATCATTATGACAGGTAAGTGAATCTATATCATGTGTATGCACAAGTACCTGGAAAAGAAAAGTGTGAATGGAAAAATATCTGATAAATATCTGAAAACTGTTTTTTAATAAACTAGCATCCTGTCATCTCACATGATCACAGTATAATCTTTTTTCAAATAGTGGCATGACTATTGAAGTTTCTGAATTATTTTTAAAAACGTAGTACTTTTCTGGCAAACCAAGTGAGCTTTTACAAAATGAAGGCAAAATACACTCTTTGGTGTGAAATCAATGAACTTTGTCATCAAAAACAGCTAAGTCTAAAACTATAAAGGGAGCATTCATAGTTATACTCAATATCAAAAATATCATAAACTAGAAGCTTTTTTGAAAAACTCAAAAAGTTGATGATATTTAAAGGGCAAGTAGAAGGCATAAAATTCCTGTAATATGATATAGCTGGACATCACATAATGTTAATAGCATACAATACTATGTATTGTACATGTGCACGCTAGCAGATATTTCTGTTTTACAGTTGGAAAAAAATAAATGTGAAAAAAAAAACAAGCAGTTCTTATGTCATTATAAGCAATCTATTTGAAAGAGAAATGATTAATGAATTTGTGATTTATCACTGACCTCCCAAACTACAGAAAAGTTATCTCCAGTAGGGTGACACTATATTAACTGTGAACTACAGTATCAGTTGCAAAAGGTGGGTCAGGGTCAGTACTGATAGAACACCAGATATTTATATAGATCCATGTGTGTATGCTAAGTCGCTTCAGTCGTGTCCAACTCTCTTTTGGACTATAGCCCACCAGGCTCCTCTGTCCATGGGATTCTCCAGGCAAAGATACTGGAGTGGATTACCATGCTTCCCTGACCCAGGGATCGCACCCATGTCTCTTACGTTTCCTGCACTGGCAGGCAGGTTCTTTACCACTAGCGCCTCCTGGGAAGCCCATCTGTATAGATGCCAACTTACAAGAGGCTGCAGTTGATTGCCTAATCGTCACATTGCTTTACTGTTCAGTATATAGCTGGCAATCAAAAATACACCTCCCTGTTTTGATTCAATGTGATCAGAATGGTCATAATGTTTTTCTATACAAAGAAAACATTGAATATACTGAATTTTGCATGTCAATAAAAACTGTTGCAGTAAAAAATGTTTATGTTTCTTTAAAACACTGATAACATGTGAAATGATCATTTCTAATGACTTCTAGAGACTTGTTCAAGTAATATAAACATCTGAGCAATATGTTTAAAATCTTGAGTAGCATGAAATATGGTGATTTAGGGTACAAAATAATAAATTTAATTTTTAGTTTAAGAAAAAGTCAGATATGGTGGGTTGATCACCTAGAGATTGATTTTCCCACTAAAAAATAACCAGGAAGCTAATTAATATTACACTCACCACTGCCTCAATTTGAAAAAATGCAAACTTTCAGCATTTTAGTAAGACAAAGTTGATCAAGAGTTTGAGAGTGCAATAAACAGTTTAAGGAACTATCTATAATTTTGGAGATATGTTCAGTTTGAACATTCAGAATTATCTGAGCAAGCCATTGCTTGCTATCACTTCAGCAACCTATAATTGAGTACATAAGAAATTTGAAAGCTGATATCTGAAGGTAGAACTAAAATATGATTTAGGAAGTTTTTCACACTTTGTCATCTTTTAAAAAAAAAATCACTTATACACTACAAAATCCCAATTTGGAAAAAACTAAAAGCTATTTGGTTTATTCATTTCCCCTCTGTTTCGCAGTTCTGGAACTAGATTAGACAACTGTTGCAGGCCTCCAAGACAGTTTCAAATCTCTTGGCATTCACACCCTTACACATGCTCCTCCTAAGATGAATACTGCTGATTTCTACCAACAGAAGGATATTGCAGAAATGGATATAAGAGGGACTTTCGAGGCTATGTCACAAACAACACTTGCCTTCTGTCTTGCTCACCCTTGGTCACTCACTCTGGGGAAGCCAGCTGCTATGTCATCAGAACATTCGCGCAGGGCCTATGAGGAAGCACACATGGCAAGACACCGAGCCCTCCCGCCAATGAGAGCCAGTGTGAGTGCGCCACCTTGGAAGCAGATGCTGCAGCTGGGTCTGGCCTCCAGATGACTGTAGCCTCAGTTAACATCTTAATTGCAACCCCATGATAAACCCAAGGCCAGAATTATCAAGCTAAGCTGTTCCCAAACTACTGCCTCACAAAAGCTGTAAGAAAACAAATGTTTTGGAATACTCTGTTACACAGAAATATATAAATCTGTTTGCCAAAACTCCAGGTGAAAAGACAGTGGTTTCTGGTGTGGGAAAGAGGAACACAGAAGGGGGTGGGGGTGGGGAAGACACTGAATCAAGTGAACAGAATAAATCAATGCAAAGTGTTAAAAATGTTTTAGGTTGTTATCTCTAGGTTTCAAAAATCATTTTAATCTTCTTTTTTGTCCTTACTGTATTTCCCACATTTTTAACAATTTTACTTTAAAAATAAAAACAAAAAATTAAAAAATTAAAACATAAATCTGTAATTCTAAAAACATCTTAATTTTTAATTCTAAAGACTTTCTAAATTTAACGGGTATAATTTTATTAGGTAATGATCTATTTGAAAATAGCTGAAGGTCAACTGTTGAAGTCACTACTGACTTCAAAGCTTCATCTACATGCAAGACACTATGCTAAATGGAAGAAGACACCAAATGATGAAGATGACGTGGCTCCTAACGTCATGGGGGCTCAATTTAGTAGAAGAAACTGTCAGGAGGAATTCAATAATGGTCTAGAACTTGGGATAGTCTTAATATTTGTGGAAAAAAAATATGAGGAGTAGGATACACTAAAAGAGCATACCTGCAGCTAGGAGAGTCAGAGTTGAAAAGAAACATGTCAGGGAAGCCCCACGAAGGAGATGGCACTTAGACTCAGCCTCACGTGTAGAGATAAAGGTGCAAAGGCAAGTTGAAGCCAGGCTATGGACAGTTCTGACTGATATGTATTCAGTGGTCTGGAGTCTGGATTTCATTCTGAAAGAATAAGGAGCTATCAAGTTCAATCCATATAATATTCTTTCTAGCATATGTATGAAACTTCATATAATGCTATATAAATAAAGCCACCATAGCTGGTGACTGCAGCCATGAAATTAGAAGACACTTGCTCCTTGGAAGGAAAGCTATGACCAACCTAGACAGCATATTAAAAAGCAAAGAAATCACTTTGCTGACAAAGGTCCATATAGTCAAAGCTATGGATTTTCCAGTAGCCATGGACAGATGTGAGAGTAGGACCATAAAGAGGGCTTTCAAAGCAAAGAATCGATGCTTTCTTAGGTGCTGAAGAGGACTCCTGAGAATCCTTTGAACAGCAAGGAGATCAAACCATTCAATGCTAAAGGAAATCAACCCTGAATATTCAACGGAAGGACTGATGCTGAAGCTGAATCTCCAATACTTTGGCCACCCAATGCGAAGAGCCATCTCACTGGAAAAGACAGTGATGCTGAAAAAGATTGAAGGCAAAAGAAGAGGGCAGCAGATGATGAAAAGGTTAGATAGCACCACTGACTCAATGGACATGAACTTGAGCAAATCACAGGACATGGTGGAGGACAGGGAAGCCTGGCATGCTGTAGTCCATGGGTCACAAAGAGTGGGAAACAACTTAGCTACTGAATAACAACAACATATAAATTAAAGTTTAAAAGTTGAAACTGTTTTTGAATCCTCATTGCTGACCATGCAAGAGGCTCAGGGTCAGACTGAAAGCAAAGAAAATCATTAAGAAATCTATAATTAAAGAAATCTATAATTAAATACTATAGAAGTATTTAAAATAGAGCTTCAGGGATTAGATGGGCTACACGCGAGAGCATATGTAGGGAAAATAATCAGAAATCTATTTTTATTTGGAGGTGTTGAGACAGAGGGGAGGAATGAACAATGATGTCACAATTTACAACTGAAGCATAAGAGCATGTTGACACCACCAAGCAGAGACGTGCTTCAACTTTATCATGTGGCCTGGTATATGTATATACGTGCTTCCCTTGTGGCTCAGATGGTAAAGAGTCCACCAGCAAGACAGGAGACGGGAGTCTGATCCCTGGGTTGGGAAGCTCCCCTGAAGGAGGTCATGGTAATCCACTCCAATATTCTTGCCTGGAGAATCCCACGTACCCAGGAGCCCGACAGGCTATAATCCATGGGGTCACAAAGAGTCAGACACAACTGAAACGACTAACACACACACCCGTATATATGTATTAGACGTGTGTATACACTTAATTTTTAAAACATTAATCACGAATTTGATCAAAATTCTTTTTTTAATATAAATGCCATAAAATCAACTTTTGTTGTATTCTTCAGATCGTTTGTTCTATTTAATTCAAGATCTCCACAATCACAAAGATTTCTAATTTAAAGAGTATTCTTTCAAAAGATAGTGTCCTGTAATCAGAAAGATTTTTAAAACACTGAGCCTACTAATACTAATCACTGTTAAGTCTGTTTCCCTTTGATTATATTATATATCAATTCTTCACAGAGACATAAAATATCAACAAATGATTATTATTTTTTGTCTGCTAACAGAAGATTTAACTCAGCCTTCATAAAGTTCTCCAAAAATTTGGATTAATGGCTATATATCTTGTTTATCTCTTTTTTTTTTTTTTGGTGGGATCCAACATTCTCCTGTTAATGGTTGTTCAGCAGGAAGTTGCAATTCTGGAGTTCTCACAGGAGAAGATGAGTGCACGTCCCTTTACTCTACCATTCAGTATCACAGTAATCCAAGTCTATGCCCTAACCACCAGTGCCAAAGAAGCTGAAGCTGAACAGTTCTATGATGACCTACGAGACTTTCTGGAACTAACACCCAAAACAGGTGTCTTTTTCACATAGGAGACTGGAATGCAAAAGTAGGAAGTCAAGAGATACCTGGAGAAACAGACAAGTTTAGCCTTGGAGTACAAAATGAAGCAGAGCAAAGGCTAACAGAGTTTTGCCAAGAGAATGCACTGGTCATAGCAAACACCCTCTTCCAACAACACAACAGACCACTCTACACATGGACATCACCAGATGGTCAATACCGAAATCAGACTGATTATATTCTTTGCAGCCAGAGATGCAGAAGCTCTACACAGTCAGCAAAAACAAGACTGGGAGCTGACTGTGGCTAAGATCATGAACTCCTTATTGCCAAATTCAGACTTAAATTGAAGAAAGTAGGGAAAACCACTAGACCATTCAGGCATGACTTAAATCAAATCCCTTAATTTCTCAGTGGAAGTGACAAATAGATTCAAGGGATTAGAGCTGATAGACAGAGTGCCTGAAGAATTATGGTCGGAGGTGTACACTGTATGGTCCTGATGTACAGGAGGTGGTGATCAAAAGCATTCCCAAGAAAAAGAAATGCAAAAATGCTAAATGGTTGTCTGAGGAGGGCTTAAAATAGGTGAGAAAAGAAGAGAAACAAAAGACAAAGGAAAAAAGGAAAGATATATCCATGTGAATGCAGAGTTCCAAAGAATAGCAAGGGGAGATAAGAAAGCCTTCCTCAGTGATCAATGCAAAGAAATAGAGGAAAACAAAAGAATGGGAAAGACTAGAGATTGATTCAAGAAAATTAAGAGATACCAAGGGAACATTTCATGCAAAGAGGGGCACAATTAAGGAAAGAAATGGCATGGACCTAACAGAAGCTAAAGGTACTAAGAAGATGTGGGAAAATACACAGAAGAACTATACAAGAAAGATGTTAATGACATAGATAATCATGATGGTGTCTGGCTCACCTAGAGCCAGACATCCTGGAGTCTGAAGTCAAGTCGGCCTTAGGAAGCATCACCACGGACAAAGCTAGAGGAGGTGATGGAATTCCAGTTGAGCTATTTCAAATCCAGTTATAAAAGTGCTGCACTCGATATGCCAGCAAATTTGGAAAACTCAGCAGTGGCCACAGGACTGAAAAAGGTCAATTTTCATTCCAATCTCAAAGAAAGGCAAGGCCAAAGAATGCTCAAACATATTTTGAGCACAACTGCACTCATCTCCCACCCTAGCAAAGAAATTCTCAAAATTCTCCAAGCCAGGCTTCAACAGTACGTGAACTATGAACTTCCAGACGTTCAAGCTGGATTTAGAAAAGGCAGAAGAATCAGAGATCAAATTGCCAACATCCGTTAGATCAATGAAAAACCAAGAGAGTTCCAGAAAAACATCTACTTCTGCTTTATTGACTATGCCAAAGCCTTTCACTGTGTGGATAACCACAAACTGTGGAAAATTCTTCAGGAGATGGGAACACCAGAGCACCTGACCTGCCTCCTGAGAAATCTGTATCCAGGTCAGGAAGCAACAGTTAGAACTGGACATGGAACAACAGACTGGTTTGAAATTGGGAAAGGAGTACATCAAGGCTGTATACTGTCACCCTGCTTATTTAACTTATATACAGAGTACATCATGCAAAATGCCAGACTGGAAAAAGCACAAGCTAGAATCAATATTGCTGGAAGAAATATCAATAACCTCAGATATGCAGATGACACCACCCTTATGGTACAAAGTGAAAAACTAAAGAGCCTCTTGATGAAAGTGAAAGAGGAGAGTGAAAAAGTTGGCTTAAAACTCAACATTCAGAAAACTAAGATCATGGCATCAGGTCCCATGACTTCACGTCAAATAGATGGGGAAACAATGGAAACAGTGTCAGACTTTATTTTGGGGGGCTCCAAAATCACTGCAGATGGTGACTGCAGCCATGAAATTAAAAGACGCTTGCTCCTTGGAATAAAAGCTATGACCAACCTAAACGGCCTATTAAAAAGCAGAGACATTACTTTACTAACAAAGGTCTGTTTAGTCAAAGCTATGGTTTTTCCAATAGTCACGTATGGAAGTGAGAGTTGGATTATAAAGAAAGCTGAGTGCCAAAGAATTGATGCTTTTGAAATGTGGTGTTGGAGAAGACTCTTAAGAGTCCCTTGGACTGCAAGGAGATCCAACCAGTCCATCCTAAAGTAAACCAGTCCTGAATATTCACTGGAAGGACTGATGCTGAAGCTGAAATTCCAATACTTTGGCCACCTGATATGAAGAACCGACTCATTTGAAAAGACCATGATGCTGGGAACAATCGAAGGTGGGAGAAGGGGGTGACAGAGGATGAGATGGTTGGATGGCATCACCAACTTGATGGACATGAATTTGAGAAAGCTCTGGGAGTTGATGATGGACAGGGAAGCCTGGCGTGCTGCAGTCCATGGGGTCGCAGAGTCAGACACAACTGAGCAACTGAACTGAACTGATTTTATATTGTTAAGTTAATCATGTTCCATTGTGGCTTACAGACTGTAATTATCTTTTATTTTTGTCTGGCTATTGATTGTGAAAACTGATAAAGATCTTTCATTATTCTGATTAAGTAAATATTACTCACTTAATACCACTGTATCATGTTGGTCAACAGAAAAATAATAGAAATTATATTATATCAGCAAAATGAGGATCTGATAGAAAAATCTGTAATCACTCCTTAAAATCCAGATGGATATCAGAATTATCTTGAAATATATAAATGCTCAGGTATTGCTTTTTTCTCCAGAGCTCCATATATGTTTCTAATGAGTAGTCATGTTTAAAAACAACTGGACTCTATGATAATCTTTTACTTATATCTAATTTGTTTCACTTTTTCTATTTGATATTCAGTGCTCCCCTTTCATTTAGTTTATCTCCTCCAATTTCTCCATCTCTCTCTTTTTTTTTTTTATGTTCTTACTCCAGCCTTTATCAAGTGTGGTAGAAAAGCTTTTTTATACATATATATATAAACATGCATAATGTATATATTTTAGAATACTTATGAGTTTTTGCCTAACTAAAACAACATGACATTTTGATTCCACTTGTTTGACTTAGTATGAATAGAAGTTAGATTTCTAATTTAAAAATAGATATGCAACAAGCAACAAAGGTTTACTGTATAGCGTAAGGAACCATAGTCAAACTCTTCCAATAACCTATGATGAAAAATAATTTCAAAAATAATTTATGTGTATTTGAATAATTGATTCACCTTGTTGTGCACCTGAAACATTGTAAGTCAACTATATTTCAATACAATAGATATATTTTAAATATATATATATATACATAAAAAAACTAATCTTTTAATTTTGTTCCCCAAATGCAGTACAAGCTTCACTGCCTTAGTACACAGTATATATAAAAGCTATTAATCTTAAGACGTCTTATAAGTGCCAAAGGTCATACTAAGCTTTATACATTCACTAACTTATTTAATTTCATATTCCTTTTTATACGATAGGTAAACCAAGGCTCAGTATTTTTAAGACATCTGTAATGATCATATTCCAAGTTATACTCAACTCCAGGTTTGCCTGATTCTAAAGTCTGTACTTATATTTTTTTGCCAGCTTTATTAAGGTGCAATTGACAAAGACAAGGGAGCACACTCTGGCCACTATTAGTCAACATAGTTTTGGAAATCCTAGCCACTGCAAACAGAGAAGAAAAAGAAATAAAAGGAATCCAGACTGGAAAGGAAGAACTAAAACTCTCACTGTTTGCAGATGACATTAATACTATCCACAGAAAGCCCTAAAGATGCCACCAGAAAATTACTGGAGCTAATCAATGAATATAGTGAAGCTGAAGGATACAAAGTTAATAGACAGAAATCCCTTTCATCCTTATAAACAATGAAAAATCAGAAAGAGAAGTTAAGGAAACAATCCAATTCACCAATGCAATGAAAAGAATAAAACACCTAGGAATAAACCTACCTAAAGAGACAAAAACTTGTATGCAGAAAACTGTAAGACAGCGATGAAGGAAATCAAAGACAACACAACACATGGAGAGACAGACCATGTTCTTGGAGTAGAAGAATCAGTATTATAAAAATGACTATATGACCCAAGGCAATCTATAAATTCAGTACAATCCTTATCAAACTACCAAAGGTATTTTTCTCAGAGCTAGCACAAAAAATTTCACAATTTGTATGGAAACACAAAAGACCCTGAATAGTCAAAGCAATCTTGAGAAAGAACAATCGAGCTGGAGAAATCAATCTTCCTGACTTCACACTATACTACACACTATACTACTACTTCACACTATACTACAAAGCTACAGTCATAAAGACAGTATGGTACTGGCACAAAAAACAGAAATATAAACCAGTGGAGCAAGGTAAAAGCCCAGAGATAAACCCACACATCTGTGGGAACCTCTGGAGAAAAGACAGTCTCTTCAATAGGGGTGCTGGGAAAACTGGACAGGTATGTATAAAGGAATGAAATTAGAACACTTCCTAATACCATAGGCAAAGATAAACTCAAAATGGATTAAAGACCAAATGTAAGACCAGAAACTATCAAATATAGGCAGAACACTCTGACATAAATCACAGCAAAATTCTTTATGACCCACCTTCTAAAGTAATGGAAATAAAAACAAAAATAAACAAATGGGACCTAATTAAACTTAAAAGGCTTTTGTACAGTGAAGGTAACTGTACAACAAGGTAAAGAGACAAGACTCAAAAATGGGAGAAAACAATAGCAAATGAAACAACTGACAAAGGATTAATCTCCAAAATATACAAGCAGCTTATGCAGTTCAAAACCAGAAAAAAAAACAACCCAATCTAACAGTAGGCAGAAGACCTAAACAGGTATTTCTCCAAAAAAGATACACAGATGGCTAATAAACATATGAAAAGATGCTCAACATCATTCATTATTATAGAAATGAAAATCAAAACTACAATGAGGTATCACCTCACACCAGTCAGAACGGCCATCATCAAAAAATCTACAAATAATAAATGCTGGAAAGGGTACAGATAAAAAAGAACCCTCTTGCACTGTTGGTGGGAATGTAAATTGAGACAGCCTCTATGGAGAACAGTATGAGGATTCCTTAAAAAATTAGGAATAAAACTACCATTGACCTAACAATCCCATTACTGGTCATATACTCTGAGGAAACCATAACTGAAAAAGGTGCCATGTACCCCAATGTTCATCGCAGCAGTGTTTACAATAGGTAGGATATGGAAGCAACCTAGATGTCCACTGACAGATGAATGAAGCTGTGGTACAAATACACAATGAAATATTACTCAGCCATAAAAGGGAATGCATTGGAGTCAGTTCTAATGAAGTATATGAACCTAGAGCCTATTATACAGTGAAGTCAGTCAGAAAGAGAAAAACAAGTATCGTGTATCAACGCGTATATATGGAACCTAGAAAGATGGTACTGATGAACCTATTTGCAAGGCAGCAATGGAGACACAGACATAGACAATAGACTTGTGGACACAGTGGGGCAAGGAGAGGGTGGGACGAATTAAGAGAGTAGCACTGAAACATATACATTACCATATATAAAACAGATAGCCAGTGGGAATTTGCTGTATGAAGCAGGGAGCTCAAATCCAGTGCTCTGTGACAACCTAGAGGGGTGGGATAGTGTGGGAGGTAGAAAGGAGGTTCAAAAGGGAGGGGACATACATATACCCATGGCTGATTCAAGCTGATGTATGGCAGAAACCAACAATATTGTAAAGCAATTATCCTCCAATTAAAAATAAACCAAAAAAAGCACAACTGACAACACTATATACAATTTAAGCTGTACAATGTAATGTTTTGATATACATACATACTATGAAACGGTTACAGACTAATTAACATATCCATCACATAATATCACATTTTTGTGGTGGTGGAAACATTAAAGATGTAGAGAACATTAAAGATGTAATCTTTTGACAATTTTCCAGTATAGAATATTACAAACTACAACAACCATGCTGTACATGCTTACTATAGTTAACCATGTATTAACTTGAATTAATCCAAAATCACTGCAGATGGTGACTGCAGCCCATCTAGTCAAAGCTATGGTTGTTCCAGTGGTCATGTATGGATGTGAGAGTTGGACTACAAAGAAAGCTGAATGCCGAAGTATTGATGCTTTTGAACTGTGGTGTTGGAGAAGACTCTTGAGAGTCCCTTGGACTGCAAGGAGATCCAACCAGTCCATCTTAAAGGAGATCAGTCCTGAATATTCATTGGAAGGACTGATCCTGAAGCTGAAACTCCAATACTTTGGCCACCTGATGCAAAGAACCGACTCATTTGAAAAGACCCTGATGCTGGGAAAGATTGAAGGCGGGAGGAGAAGGGGACAACAGAGGATGAGATGGTTGGATGGTATCACCAACTCAATGGACATGAGACTGAGTAGGCTGTTGGAGCTGGTGATGAACAGAGAGCCCTGGCATGCTGCAGTCCATGGGGTTGCAAAGTGTCAGACGCAACTGAGTGACTAAACTGAACTGAATACATGGATTAATACATTAGATTCCCCAGAATTTACTCATTCTGCATAACTGATACTTTGTACCATTTTTACCAACATTTCCCCATTTCTTTCATCCCCAGCCCCTGGAAGCAACCATTCACCCTGCTTTTATGAGTTCAACTTTTTTAGATTCCACATACATTCCATATCATATAGTATCTCTCTTTCCATAGCCCATACTTCCCACATATTACAAGGCTGTGCTGTCTTTTCTACTCAGAACCATCTTTTAGAACTTCATGCACCATGCTATTCTGGAGCCATTAAGATGTTTTGGAACATCTGCCTTTATCTGAAATGGCAGCTCCAGAATGCTGCCTCATTCTAGTTGGTACATTTTATTGTGTCCCATCTTGGCATCAGTTACCACTTCTCTGTATAACTGCTTTGGGCAACCTTAGTCATCTCAATAACAACTCCAAGCCCCAAGCTGCTTCTAATTTAATATCTACCATAACCAAAGAAGGACTGAAAATTGCCAAGAATAATAAGATCTTACCAAATCGGTGGTCATATTTTATGCAAAAGTTGTTTTATGTCACTATTAACAACTGTGACACAAAAAAAATTCCATGAAGCAGAATAGGGCTGTAATTCTTAAAGTTGCACACAGCATTCCCAGAAGCTGATGGAGGAGTCATGATGACGAAGAGGTGACTACAGTGCTTCCTAATCCCTCTGCAACAAAAGGAGTTCTGCTTTCACCTTATTCATTAGCGCTCCAAACAAAATTTTTTGAGATTTTTTTTTAAATGTGAAAACCTTTAGTGGTTTAGTATTTTATTTTAGTATAAGCTAATCAAAAACACTGCGAGACTGCATTTGTGGAAATAACTGAAATGTGGCTGAAAATCTAACAAGGTAGATAGCTCTTGAACATGGTAACTAAATGCCCAGAACAAAGCACTTGAATGTTATCCAAAGTGTTTGAGGATTACTTTGATATCATGCTTCTCTAATTTCTTTAAATGTTAGCACATCTAGAACAAAGTTAAATAACAGTGATGAGAATTTCCTTGCCTTGTTTCTAATATTAATATCACTTAATTTCTAATGTATCTCCCTGAAGCACTTTCCTGAGTATGATTTTGACGTACATATTTTAATTATGTTATTACTAAAGACTGCTTCCAGGCATAAATGTCTGACTTTATTAACTGTATTTCAAGATCTATTGAGATAATCACATAGCTTTTCTTCTTTTATCTACTAATACACTGAAGTATCTGGAAATTCTCAGTTCACATACTACTGAATGCTAGATTGAAGGATTTTGAGCATAACCTTGGTAGCATGTGAAATGAGTGTAACTGTATGGCACTGTTATGAATACTGACCTTTTCCAGTCCTGTGGCAACTGCTGAGTTTTGCAAATTTGCTGGCATATTGAGTGAAGCACCTTAACAGCATTATGTTTCAGGATTTTAAATAGCTCAGCTGGAATTCCATCACCTCCCCTAGTTTTGTTCACAATAATGCTTCCTAAGCCCCACTTAACTTCACACTCCAGGATGTCCAGTTCTAGGTAAGTGACCACACCATCGTGGTTATCCGGGTCATTAAAACCTTTCTTGTATAGTTTTGTGTATTCTTACCACCTCTTCTGTCTGTCAGGTCCTTGTCATTTGTCTTTTATCATACCCATTCTTGCATGAAATGTTCCCTTGATATCTCCAATTGTCTTGAAGGGATCTCTAGTTTTTCCTATTCTATTGTTTTCCTCTCTTCGTTTGCACTGTTCATTGAAGACGACTTTCTTATAGCTCTTTCTGTTCTCTGGAAATCTCCACTCAGTTGGGTATACCTTTCCCTTTCTCCCTTGCCTTTTGCTTCAACAGAATTGGACATGGAACAACTGACTGGTTCAAAACTGAGAAAGTAGTACAAGGCTATATATTTTCACCCTGTTTATTTAACTGCTATGCAGAGTAACATCATGTGAAATGCCAGGCTGGATGAAACATAATCTGGAATCAAGATAGCCGAGAGAAATATGAACCACCTCAGATATGCAAATGACATCACCCTTATGGCAGAAAGTGACGAGAAACTGAAGACCTTACTGACAAAGGTGAACGAGCTGGCTTGAAACTCAACGCTGTAAAAATGAGATCATGGTATCCACTCTCATCACTTTATGGCAAACAGAAGAGGGAAAAGTGGAAGCAGTGATAGATTTTATTTTCTTGGGCTCCAAAATCTCTGTGGATGGTGACTGAGGCAACAAAATTAAGACGTCTCCTCCTTGGAAGGAAAGCAATGGAAAAATCTAGACTGTGTATTAAAAGGCAGAGATATCACTTTGCTGACAAAGGTCCCATATAGTCAAAGTTATGGTTTTTCCAGCAGTCATGTACAGATATGAGAGCTGGACTGTAAAGAAGGCTGAGCACCAAAGAAGTGATGCTTTCAAACTGTGGTGCTGGAGAAGATTCGAGAGCCCCTTGGACTACAAGATCAAACAAGTCAATCCTAAAGAAAATCAGTCCTGAATATTTATTGGAAGGACTTATGCTGAAGTTTTGTAAAAAATAATAGGAAAGCCTCGATTCTTCCTTATTTTCTCTAGGTCAATTTAAATATATGTGAAATTATCTGTTCCATGAAGGCTTGAAAGAAACCACTTATAAAACCATTTGGGCTTGGTAGGTTTAAATTTTCAGTCTCTTCTTGGATCAGTTTTGAATACAGAATAATCTACATTTTCCTAGAAAATGATACATTTTCCCAATGCTTTCCAATTTATTTATTGTGCCAACCATTCTCTTATGTTTGTATTATTTACATCTATGGTTGTTTTCTTCTTCATAATCTAAATTTTAATTTTTATACTTTATCTTTTTGTTTACAAAAAAAAAGTTAGCTAGTCTTATTTTTGTTTTAATCAAAGAATCAGTTCTTGGTGGTATTTATCTTAACTACCTGATCTGTTTTCTAATTTATTACTTGCTATGTTGTGCTTTATTATTTTTTTCCATCTTTCCTTAGGTTTGTGTTATTGTTCTTTTAATAAATTCTTTGAATGTTAACTTGTTTATTTTCATTTAGTAATGAAACTTTAAGAAATTACCTATGTCTTACATTTACATATTTAATTTTAAAAAATAAATCTATGTATTTATTTAGCTTACTTTTTAAGCCATACTGTGTAGCATGTGGGATCCTGAACCAGGGATTGAGCCTGTGCCCCTGCACTGGGAGTAGAGCCTTAACTGCTGAGCTGCCAGGGAAGTCCTCGTATTTAATTTTTATTGTGATTATTTTATAGAGAGACCACAACTGCTGGTGTGCGGTACCTTTAGACCTTTGATCTAAAATTTTTAGGAGAATGTTTTTACATTTTTAAACTCCATTTTTGTTTTGAGGTTGGGAAGATTTTGTGGTTGGTTTCTGGTTCTAACTTTTCTATTAACTTAAAATTTCATTGTAGAGCATGTAGTTAGTACCTTTTTTCTCCCAACTTTCTCTCTAGTATTTATTTTTGACAATGTCCCATGGGGAATTAAAAATATGCTATTCTTTGTATAATAACAAAGTATATTATATGAGATTTATTAATTACATAATTTAGATCTCCATATTCTATTTTTAATTTCTCTGACGTGGCTAGAACTGAAAGATGTTTTAAAGTCTCCTGTTACTGTTAGACTTCTTTCTCTTCCTACTTGAATTTATAATTTTTACTTTAAACATTTCAATGCTTCACCTTTAAGAAATAAAGGTTTGTGGTTCTCCTCATATTAGTAGAAGGAAATGGCATCCCACTCCAGTATTCTTGCCTGGAGAATCTCATGGACAGAGGAGCCTGGTAGGCTACAGTCCACAGGGTCGCAAAGAGTCGGACACGACTGAGCGACTTCACTTTTCACTTTCACTTTCACATTAGTAACTATATGCTTGATTTTATATGTGTGTGTGTATGTATATATACATAGAGAAATAGATAAGATAGATATGTATGTATATACATACTATAATGTGCATCTTTTCACCTAATGTTCATTCACTTTTAATTCACCTTTGTCTAGCAATACCATCCAACAATTAATTTTTGTTTTTATTTGCCTAGTATCTTGTTTTGATTATACATTTACCTACAACTCCCTTAGAAGCTTTGTTCTAAATGTTTCTAACATCAAGCATATAGTTGGGTTTTGTGATTTATCAGAGCCTTGATTAACAGCTGAGCTTATGTCATGGATTGCTGTTGTTTTAATCAGTACATATGATCTTTTTTCTAGTTTTTGGGGTCTTTTTTCCTTTCATACTCATTTTTATATTCCATCTTTTGCTATACAGTTACTCACATATTAAATATTTACTGAGCACCTATTATGTGCCAAGTACCATACTTAGCATTAAGAACACAATGGTAAACAAAAAAAAAAAAAAAAGAAAGTCAGCACATATTCATAATAATGGAGAAAGGAATGGCAATCCACTCCAGTATTCTTGCCTGGAGGATCCCATGGACAGAGGAGACTGGCGGGCTACAGTTCGTCAGGTCAGAGGCAACTGAGCGACTAACACTGTATATAATTACAAACCGTGGTTTTGTTCTTCCCCACCCCATGCAAATATCAAAAGCAATTCTAACAGAAGCAGGGGTAGATACGGTTTTCAAGGAAGACTGCTCACAAGATCCAACACACTCAGACTTAAATAACACAAAGAAGGTGCGTCAATGACACAGTGAAAGAAAGGTTATAACGGGCAGAAGGTAAGCACTAAGTGTATAAGTACAGCAGAGAACTTGACAGCCTATAGAAACAGAAGGGAAAGCTGAAGGATATTGAGCAAGAGGGAACAACGAAATGAGATTAAGAGATAAAAAGGCCACACCAGGCTCCAAGTTAAACAAAGAATCTCGGTTTTATTTTACGTACAGTAAGGATCCTGAAATACTTTTAAATTTTAAACATAGAGAATGAAACATAACACATACGGAACTGAAGAACAAATGGACAGTATTAGAGTAGGCCTGACAAGCAATGGTGCTGGCTTGGAGTAGTTGGCAAATGGTGAGGCTGGATCCAAAAATTTAAATCAACACAGTACTATCGCTCACCTTCGTCCCCTTTCTCCCAGTTCTGGGGTTCTGTGGTCTACTTTTGGTTCTATTCAACTTTACTTTTACACATAGCATAATTTGGTTGTTTATTTAGAAGATATGCTACATAAACTCATTCATTCAGCAAATACTTAATCAAATGTGTATTACTGCCAGGAAACATTCTAGGCATGGGAATATAGCAAGAAAGAAAAAATCCCTAGCCTTGCATAGATTACATGTTGTGAAATTAAACAGTTTTACTTATTAATTATTTATTAAGTTTTAAGCCTTCCTTATGTATCTGATTATGCCCTACCATAATATTCTAAATCACTAACATTAAAGCATTTTTTGATGTAATACAATCATTCATTCACTCAACAGATAAACACCATCTGTGTACCAGGTTCTACTCTAGAGGTATACAGAAATATCCCTTCATGAAGTACACATACATTCTCATAAAGATAGGCTACATATATATGTATATGTAATATATTATATATATAATTATAAACAAACATACACATATATATTATAGCAGTAGAAGAAAAATAAAGCAGGATATAGGAAGAAGCACAGAAGTGCTATTTTTTGGCAGGAAAATCAGAGAAGCATCTCTGACAAGCTTACACTTAAGCAGAGTCCTCAGTGAAATACAGGAGTAAGCCCTGAAGGTATCTAGAAGTGAAACATTCCAGGAAAGGCAAGACCAACTGCAAAGGCCCTGAAGCAGAAAGCTGGCATGTTCAAAGAACACTAGGGTGACCAACATGTCTGAAATGCAATGAAAAAGAGAGAAAATGGTAAAACTAGTTTAAAGAGGTGGCCATTGGCCAGATCATACAAAGCCTTCCTCTCATACAGCTGGAAATAACTTGGGATTTTATTCCAAGTACGATGGGAAAGGAAGTAGGATGTGAAGGTTCCAAACAGGGGAATAACATGATCTTACTAAAGTTAAAACAAAAATTACTTGGTTGCCCTGCTTGGAATGGTCAAAATCCAGAACCTGATAACACCAAACACTGGAGAGATTAGAAGCAACAGGAATTCTCATTCATCGTTGGTGGGCCTGAAAAATGGTAGTCACTTTAAAAAATAAATTTTAAAAGATACTAGCATTCTCAGATTATAAATACTAATACCACCTGGAAATAGTTCATGGACTCAGCACAAAGAAAATTATATTAGATTTTAGAGATCCAAAATTTCCTACAGATGAAAATATTCCTCAAGTCAGAATTCTTTGGCACAAAACAATTTGACACAACACTTCATATAAAGTTCTCAGGTAACTTTATTAGTCAATGGAAGACACCCTAGATGGCTTAAGAACTTTGGGTTGAGGTGCTAAGTCATTTGAGAGTGAAATGTCAAAGTGCATCAGTTATTCATTCCAACATCCAGGGGCCTGTTAAACACAGGGCATTATACCAAGTTTCGGAGATGGTGAACAAGGCACAATCACTGACTATTACAGAATTTACTTCCTGGTAGTTTTTAAAAGAATCGGAAGTAGGATCACAATCAATATTTCACTGCCTGTTTCTCTTGCCCCAACTCAAGACACTTCCCCCTTCTCCTATTTGCATATGGAGGGAAAAGGACGGGGACAGATAAATAGGGAAGAAGAAGAGATCTGGACATAACATACTAAATTAAAAATTTTTTTCTTATCTCTTTCCTTGTACAACTCTGAACTCCTTAAAGAGAGAGGATGAAAGTGTTAGCCCCTCAGTCGTGTCCGACTCTTTTGTTCACTCCATGGACTATAGCCTTCCAAGCCCCTCTGTCCATGGGATTTTCCAGGTAAGAATACTGGAGTCAGTTGCCATTTCCTCCTCCAGGGGATCTTCCCAACCCAGGGATCGAACCTGTGTCTCCTGCATTGCAGGCAGATTCTTTACCTGCTGAGCCATCGGGGATGAAACCACCCTATCTCCAGCACCCTAATCCAGGGTCTGGCACATCTGTGCTGCTCACTATCTCAGAACTAGACTAAATTATAGCCACTGTGCTAGGGCCACTGCTTTTTTCTTTTTCTATATAACCAATATCAAGAAAAATAATGATTAGTATAAAGGCCAAGAAGAAGCATATATATATACAGTAAGTGCAAGTATTTAAAAGCGATATAGTAACGTACATAATCTTGAAGGAAAGGTTCCCTATGCTAGTTTCATTTTACCATCATCACTAGATCTCCCTCACCTCCCAATCCCATTCAGTGGTAACAAATACCATGAATTTGGTGTAAATGAGACTTTTCCTTACATTTACGTAAGGCATCACCTTTTCCTTACATTTAGGAGGCCTCTCCATACTTTTAAACATCAAAAGGCAGCATGGCATAGTGGACTCTAGACGACTTTGAATCCCAGCCCTGCTATTTACTACCCATGAGAGTAGGCAGGGGTATTTACTTCTCTATGCTTTAGTATTCCATCTAAAAAGTGGAGACAATGGCAGTACTTACTTCTAAGTTTTCATGAGGACTAAAATATTTAATGTTTATAAAATGCTTAAAACAATCATGGTTATAGACAGTACCACTTTATTATATTTTTTAAAAAATCACTGGACTTCTCTGGTGGCTCAGAAGTAAAGAAGCAGCCTACCAATGCACAGGACACGGATTTGATCCCTGGTCTGGGAGGATTCCACATGCCACGGGGCAACTAAGCCCACAAGCCACAACTACTGAGCCCCCGTATTAGAGCCTGTGCTCTGCAACAAGAGAAGCCACAAAATGAGAAGCCCAAACACAACAAAGAAGAGCCCCAACTCTCGATAACTAGAGAGAGCCTGTGTACAGCAATGAAGACCCAGTGTAGCCATAAGTAAATTAAACCACTGATAATAACCTAATCATGAAAAGTGAAAGTGTAGTGGCTCATCATGTCCGACTCTTTGCGACCCTATGGACTGTAGCCCACTAGGTTTCTCTGTCCATGAGATTTTCCAAGCAAGAATACTATAGTTGGTCGCCATTTCATTCTCCAGGGGATCTTCCAAACCCAAGGATTGAACTGCAGGCAGACTCTGCAGGCAGACTTTTTACCATCTGAGCCACCAGGGAAGCCTGTAACCTAATCAGAGATTCAGGGAATTCTTAATTAAATAACTATTTTGTATCCTATATATCCATGACTCTTATTGCAGCCATTTAGACTGTTTTCCAAATGAACATCCCTGCACAAATCACCCTAGGCAAATGTGCAAGCTTCTCTAGACAATATCTTAAATAGAAATTGTTGGATAACCGTGTATCCACATTTCTAACTGTGTAACATTTATGTGTGTAACACTTACCTGATCCTGAGCCTTGCAACTTAATGGGTAAACTCTGATGACTCATAAGTTTTTAATTGCATCTACCCTAAAAATGGGATGTCCCTGGTGGCTCAGACAATAAAGAATTCACCTGCAATGTAGGAAACCCGGGTTTAACCCCTGGGTTGAGAAGAGCCCCTGGAGAAGGGAATGGCTACCCACACTGGTATTATTGCCTGGAGAATTCCATAGACAGAGGACCCTGGCGGGCTACAATCTATGGGGTCACAAAGAGTCAGACATGACTGAGCAACTAATACTTTCAAATAAAATCCCTACAAACAGACTAACCATCTTCTCAATACAATTTCCAGTCTTTGCCTGAATTGTCTTACTATCACTTGTTCATTTTATTTGTATTACCTATCTTACCTCTTTTGATCTTTACATATTCTGGACACAAAACCACTGGATAGTACAGACATTATATATATCTCCCAGTTGTAACATTATGTTTTATCTGGGTTTATGGGAACTTACATTAAACCTAAGGTTGTTCTTTCTTTTCTTTTTTTTTTTTTTGAGGTAGTCAAATCCTTGATAGTTTTTCATCCCTGATGGTACCTTTCTTTCTTAACTTGTTAAAAAAGGCCTTACATATTCTGAAGATACGTATTCATCTATACTTTCCTTTTTTAAAAAAACGGGTTTCACGTTTAGTATTTAATTCAACTGGAATTTATTTCTGCATATGGCCTGAAGTAGAAATCTAGTTTTCCCCCATATAGAAAAACCAGTTCAACAGTTCACATTTCCTTTCCCTGATGACAGAAAATGCCATCTTGAGCACCAACCAACTTCTCAAGTAGATATGAATCCATTTCTTAAATCGATTCTATGAATCTGTTTTTTCATATATTAAGACTATACTACTTTAAATACAAGTACTGTGTACAACCTGACTTTTAAGTATGTATACCCCTGTGTGATCCAACTCAGACTAAGATATTAACTTTTTTCAATGCTTCAGAATCTCCCTCATACACATTCTCAGTTAGTACCATGCTTCCAAGAGAACTACTATTCTGATCTCAATATTCATAGATTAGTTCTGTTTTTGAGCTTCCTAAAAATGAACTCATACTATATGAACTCTTTTCTGTCCCGCTTCTTTTGCTCAACGCTAAGTCTGGAAGATTCATTTCATGTTGTGTGTGCCGATGTTTCATGACCCCACGGACTGTAGCCCACCAGGCTCCTCTGTCCATGGGATTTCTCAGGCAACAATACTGGAGTGGGTTGCCATGTCCTCCTCCAGGGGATATTCCCAACCCAGAGCTCAAACCCAGGTTCCCACATTGCAGGTGAATTCTTTACTGTCTGAGCCACCAGGAAAGCCACACACATGTTGTGGGATTTGTGTAGGATTCTATTCTAAATACCAAAATTTAAGATTAATCTAGATATCCAACAGTCAACTCCCTCCTCTTCATTCTTTTTCTTCTTTTACAACTGTCTTGGTTCTTTACTTTTGTATATGAAGACCATTTTCCTCCAAAAAAGAAAACAAATTCTATCAGGTTTCTATCTGAAACTACATATAAGTCATAGAGAAGTTAATTTTTTAGCAATATTTATACTTCCCACTAATAATTATGCCTTGTCTTTTATTCAGGTCTAATTTTATGACCTTCAATAAAACTTTCGGTACCTCATAGAATTTGCTGTAAAAGAGGTATTTTTATTTCCTAATTGGCTACTGTCAATTTGAATGGTGATCTTGTATCCAGCAACACTGAATTCTTTCATGAATATAGTTAGTTTGTTGATGGTTTTTCGGTTTTTGACCAAGCCACATGACTTGAGGGATCTTAGTTCCCTGATTGGGATGGAACCCAGGCTCATAGCAATGAAAGTGCTGAATCTTAACTACTGCACTGCCAAGGAATTCCCTATTCTGTTGATTTTTTTTTTATTTTTTGGCCATATCACATGGCACGTGGGATCTCAGTTTACTGAGCAGGGATTAAACCTGTGCCTCCTGCTTGGGAATGTCAAGTCTTAACCACTGAACCACAGGGAAGTCCCATAGTCTGTTGATTTTTTGTTTTTAATTTCCTATGGATACATTCATCTCATTTTTCTTCCTTTCCAATCCTTTTGTACTTTATTTCCTTTTTAAAAAAATCTTACTAGTAGAGATATATTTGTCCTATTCTTGATATTAATGGGAATGTTTCTAAGATTTAGACAGTTAAGTTTTAAAGAGAGCCTTTATTGGAAGAAACATGTTTCTCATCATGGTTTAAAGGTTACTCTAAAAAAAAAAACTAACGAGTATTGAGTTCTATCAGAATTTTACCAAATCTTTCAAGATCTTTTCCCCTAAATCTTACCTTAATAATTTTCAAATATTGAGCTATGCTTACATTCTTATCCTAATTAAAAATTTTGTCTGTTTGTAAATGAGATTGAATGTACCATTATTTTTCCTTGCATATTCTTTTCAGTTTACGTTTCCAGGGTAAGTTTCTCTGATAAACAGAACTGCTCTCCCTCTTTTTTCTATTATCTAGATCAGTTTGTATAAAATTGGGATTACCTGTTCCCCAAAAGTATGTCTGAAATTATGATAACAAAATCACAATTAAAACTATTCTTTCTGATACTGCTTCACACCCATTACGAATGCTTTAACCAAAAAAACATATAATGAAAATGCTGATGAGGGTGTAGAAAAACTAGAACCTTCATACACTGTTGGTTGGAAAGTAAAATGGTACAGCTGCTCTGGAAAATAGTCTGATAGTTCCTTAAAAGCTTCAATGGTTACCACAGTTCAGTTCAGTTCAGTTGCTCAGTCATGTCCGACTCTTCGCAACCGCAGGGACTACAGCACACTGGGCCTCCCTGTCCATCATCAACTTTGAGTTTACTCAAAGTCACGTCCATTGATTCAGTGATGCCATCCAACCATCTTATCCTCTGTCACCCCCTTCTCCTCCCACCTTCAATCTTTCCCAGCATCAGAGTCTTTTCAAATGAGTCGGTTCTTTGCATCAAGTGGCCAAAGTATTGGAGTTTCAGCTTCAGTCCTTCCAATGAACACCCAGGACTGATCTCCTTTAGGATGGACTGGATGGATCTCCTTGCAGTCCAAGGGACTCTCAAGAGTCTTCTCCAACATCACAATTCAAAAGCATCAATTCTTCAGCACTCAGCTTTCTTTATAATCCAACTCTCACATCCATTCATGACTACTGGGAAAACCATAGCTTTGACTAGATGGGCCGTTGTTGGCAAAGTAATATCTCTGCTTTTTAATATACTGTCTAGGTTAGTCGTAATTTTTCTTCCAAGGAGCAAGCATCTTTTAATTTCATGGCTGCAGTCACCATCTGCAGTGATTTTGGAGCCCCCAAAATGAAGTCGGTCACTGTTTCCACTGTTTCCCCATCTATTTGCCATGAAGTGATGGGACCAGATGCCATGATCTTAGTTTTCTGAATGTTGAGCTTTAAGCCAACTTTTTCAAGCTCCTCTTTCACTTTCATCAAGAGGCTCTTTAGTTCTCTGCTTTCTGCCACAAGGGTGGTGTCATCTGCATATATGAGGTTATTGACATTTCTCCCAGCAATCTTGATTTCAGCTTGTGCTTCATCCAGCCCAGTGTTTCTCATGATGTACTCTGCATATAAGTTAAATAAGCAGGGTGACAATATACAGCCTTGACATACTCCTTTCCCTATTTGTTGTTGTTCCATGGTTTCCATAAGACCCAACAATTCTACTCCTAGGTATACATCCAAGAGAAATGAAAACATATAACTACGTTTACACAAAATCTTATACACAAATGCCAGTATAAGGACTATTCATAATGTGAAAAAATCCAAATATCCATCAACTGATGTGGTATAACCACACAATGAATTATTATATGGCCATAAAAAGGAATGAGGTATATGACACATGTTTCAACATGGCTGGACCTTAAAAATATTATGCTAAATAAAAGAAGCAAACCACGAAAGGCCATTTATTGAATGATTCTATTTATGTGAAAGATCCAGAACAGGCAAACCTATAGAAACAGAGAGTAGATTCGTGACCGTCTAAGGCTGGAGGGTTTCAGAGAATTCGAACTGACTGCTAATAGGTACATAGTTTCTTTCTGAGGTAACAAAAATATTCTAAAAATTAACTGTGGTAATGATTCCACAATTATGTAAAAATAGTAAAAACCATTAAATTGTACATTTTAGGTGGTAGGTGGTATGGTTTATGAACTATACTCCAATTAAGCTGATATTTTAAAAAACTTCTTGGGGAAATTTACTACAGCTTCAATTTTTTAATGGTTTTTAGTTTCTATGACTATCTTCTTCTTGTACAGTCAATTTCTAAATGATATTTTGCCTAGAAAACAGACAATTTCATTAGGTTTTTAAAATTTATACACATGTAAATTAATAGTGATTTCTTGTGATTTTTAAAATTACGATTATTATTTGTAATTATATCCCATTTTATAACGTTATTGTGTCATGTGCTTCTTGGTATTTCCAGTACTTAATCAGCTGAAGAGAAACAGCTTTGATTTGAAAGATGATTGCTGTCATTTCTATTGTTGATTATTTCTATTTCATCTAATTCCATTTTTATTTTCTCTTTTCTCCTGTCTTTGGTTTTACTTTTTATTTTTGTTTCTTGAGTTGTATATATGGCTCACTTACTTTTTTTCAATCTAACACAGCCATTTAAGGTCATAAATTTATCCCTAAGTACCACTTTTCTTACATCCTTCAAGTTTTGATACAACAGTTTTGTGATTCCACTCTAGTTATTTCTTAATTTCCATTATTTCTTTTGAATATTTGAAAAATCCTTAGTCATTTTTCTTCAATATTGCTTCTCTACCACTCTGCATATTCTCTCTTCTGGACATTACATTAGAGCTTTTCAATCTAGCCCTAAAGTGTCTTAGTTTTTCTTTTCTATTTTTCATTCTTTATCTCCCTGGGCTCTGGTCCTGGATGAGTTATTGGTTTTATCTTGGAATTAACAACGTTTCTCTTTACCTAGGTCTCATCTTCTGTTCTGCCCACGATTATTTTATAACTAAATATTTTCATTTTCAAGATTTCAACTGGTTAATTTATATATCTACATGTATTTACTGTTTCTTGATTGCTTTTATTCAATTATAATGGAACATGCTCTGAATAATAAAAAAGGGAACAGATATTTTAATCTAATATACTTTTAGGTGAAATGTTCTTTGAAAAGTTCTCCACTATAAAATTCTTTCTTAACGTAAAAAGAAAATTACTTCTTAAAAAGCTCTCCTGACTGCTATTCTACCAAATGTTATCCCACTGTGCCTACCTGCATCGAGGCATGGAAAGAATAAGTTCTATTATTGTCATTTTAGAATTAGAGAAACTGGAGCACAATAAAGTTCTTTTTAAAATACTCTCCCCCACACACAACTTTCCTTTGAAAAATATCAGAGCCACAGGAAAGCTTAAAGTATAATGTATACCACTATACCCTTCACCTAGACCCAAAACTGTAAAAACTTGCCAGATTTGCTTTCTCTCTCCCTTTATCTCTCTTTACATACACATAACATATACCATATTCAGATACCCACACATGATTTTTCTGAACTCATCATGACATTTCACTTTGAAGTATTTCAGCATACATCTCTAAAGAATAAGGCCATTCTCAATATAACAACCATACCACAATCACACTAAAAAACCAGGAGATTGAACAGTCGGCAGATTCAAATCAAACACTGACGTCATCTGACCAAACATTCTTCAGTTTGGTTCATCTAACTGGACCTGAAATGGTTCTCTGGTGATTATTTAGAAGTGACACCTGGGACTTCACTGGAGACCCAGTGAAGACCCTACACTTTCAATGAAGAGGGCACAGGTTTGATCCCTTGTCAGGGAACTAAGATCCCACACGGCGCATGGGACAGCCACAAAAAAAAATAAAATAAAGTGACACCCAATCTGTCAAAGAGCATTTCCTTCCTTCAATGGCCTTGAAATCAGATTCTATATACTGTTTCATCAGACAGGTATTTTTAAATCCAAGCATTTCTGAAAAAAAAAAATCAACCAATTATCTCCCAAGATATTCAGGCCTCAAAAATCAAGTACACTAAGTTTCCAGATTGTTTTCCAATAATCCACAGTCTTAAAGTGAACACAATCTAATTAACACTCTCAAAACTATACAGTCTATTCTCAAGTGCAACGAAAGTTTACAACGTGTATCAGCTTTGAAGGAAAGCTGTCCTTATGAAAAGCATACAGTACCAACAGGATTGATTAGCCAAATGAAATCCTATTTTACAAACGGAAAACTGGTAAGTATATATGTCATTCTACATGAAAGCTAGCTTTTCAATGGGCATGATTTAATCTCAGCCACTAACCTTAAGAAGGAAGGTTACAGACCAAAAAAAGTCTATTAAAAAAAAAACAAGTCTCTCAGTCATGTCAAACTCTTTGCGACCCAATGGACTATACAGTCCATGGAATTTTCTAGGCCAAAATACTGGAGTGGGTAGCCTTTACCTTCTCCAGGGGATCTTCCCAACCCAGGCATATTCTTTATTTTCTGAGCCACAAGGGAAGCCCAATAAAAGCCTATACTTGCTGTCAAAGACCATACAAGTCAGAGTAAGAGTTTTATATCAGAAGAAATATCTATTGGTACAACCTGATACTAATATTTAAAGCTAAACTGTGTCATACAGATAAGAATTATATGTACAATCACAAAAATATTTAAGATAAATCTATGGTCAAATAATAGTTAGTAAGAGAAGTTAGTATGTGCTGCTAGTCACTATTCTAAGTACATTTCATTAATTAATTAATTCAAGCCTCATAGTAATCTCATTTTTTCACTGAAGAAACAGACGAACAGAGTTGTCAGCATAAAACAATACACGTAAGGGGTAGGACTTAACTTCAACTTTAAAATATAGAGAAGCAGAATGGATCTTTCCAAGAGCATTTCAAGAAAACGGAAAAGCACAAGCTAAAGCATAAATGCCAAGGTTAACACCAAAACGAAAGTTTCAAATTGAAGAAATTAAGGCTGGATAAATGGGATAGGACTGGATTATGAGAGGCCCTAAGTACTAAGCTATGGATGAAATTTTATAAAACAGCAAGAGCATAGCATCACTATGGCTCTTTATGTAATGTAAGTGGCCTTTTAGAAGTGGTTAACTGGTAACAATACAGAGTGAGTAAGAGAGAAATGGGAAGCAAGGAACTCTATACAATTCTAACATTTATACAAATATATAGGGTTAGGAACAGAGGCAGAGCTCACATTGAACCAACTGTGTTACCCTTCACATTAATAAGGCTATCCATTATAAGCAACGAAGTAGTAAATATAATCGCAACATACCATAAATTATTTCTAAACATACATTCAATGAAATTTAAGGTACACTGAAAATTGTATCAGTAAGTGTTGGTCAATTCATGTAAAACTATTCTTGCTGTTCAGTACAATGTCAAAAGAATTTGGCTAAATTAGACACAAGCAGAAATTTTACAGAACAAGTATCTACTTCAATAAAAGCAATATCACAAACAAAAGAACTAAAGTAATTCAACATATAGTTCCTCATATTGCTTTAGAACTATTACACTATTTACCAAAAGGTAGTAAATACATAATTTTTATAAACTATTATATAAATTATGTACTTTAATGTCACATTTATTCATATGTCCATTAAGAACTAGGTATTTATCATCTGTACAATAAATACCATAATCCACACAAAACTTTCAAAAAGAAACTATCCCAAACCATTTCCTCTCTTTGCAATTAAATGAACTCCTAAAGAGTAGAAATGGGCAAAAAAAATCTCAAGTCTGTGAAAACTAGATTACTTACCAGTAACTTGAGTTATCCTATTGGGTCTTTTCCCTCACAGATCCACCTCTCTTGCCCTTCTGTCCAGCATGAGAATCTTCCTGACGGGCATCCACTGGAACTGAGGGGGCATGCAGTACAGACGCATATGTAAGAAAGTTGAGGGAAGGGGATTTGGGAGATGCTAGAGACATGCTTCAGTGTGCTTGCTTACCTTCCTGAAATTGGAAATTTCAACAGTCCCATGGTCCACGAGGCATTCACAATAACTTCAAAGATTGTGGATCTGTGGAGATTACCCAATAGGAGAACTCCAGTTACTGGTAAGTGATCCAGCTTTTTCTTCTCTATCAGAATAAGAAAATTATTTAAATTTATTTGAGATTAATACATAAAGAACTACAGGGGAAAGGACTGCAAATTAGTTAGATAACTATACATGAACACAGCAAAGTAAATACACAAATAATGTGATAACTATAAAGTCAACAGAAACTTCTGGCACTATTAGAAACACAAGAAAAAGAAAATGATTTGAATAGTTTCATTGCAAAATCTCTACTGTAACAACAGCAACATTTTAATTTATAAAATAATCAGCTATCAGACTATTTCGTCTCACTAAAGTACTACCATCATTTTTTAATATCCGTAAAGGGTAATTAATTGATCAAAATCTACTGTTTCTTAACTAGGCACTGTCATTAACATAGGCTGAATTTGGGTGTAGAGGCCACTACAGTAGATTAACAATCTATAACACTTCAGATAAACAGCATCAATGCAATTCCCATTCATCACTCAATAAATCTTTAAAATAACCAACCATTTGTCACCTGTAACAAATCAACCACATACATATATTTAAGTATGCCACTGTGCTATGCTCATGTCTGACTCTTTGCGACCCCATGGACTATAGCCCACCAGGCTCCTCTGTCCATGGGGATTCTCCAGGCAAGAATACTGGAGTGGGTTGCCATTTCTTTCTCCAGGGGATCTTCCTGACCCAGGGATCAAACCCACATCACTTGCATTGGCAGGCGGATTCTTTACCACTTCACCACCTGTGAAGCCCTTATGAATGCCAGGCCACTGATAAATAATAATGCTGATTTTAATGTAAACACTTGTACAAAGTAGTACAGTAATATTTTCGATTAACTGTTATACTTTTTAAATTGGACCTGTCATTAAAAAATAAACCAAAAAAAACTATTTCTAACAAAAGAAAGGTATCCTCAATAGAACTTTATCTTCAGGGACACATGAAGATTGCTTTTACCTTTAACTCAATACATATTCAAAGAAGGCAATGGCACCCCACTCCAGTACCCTTGCCTGGAAAATCCCATGAATGGAGGAGCCTGGTAAATCCATGGGGTCGCTAAGAGTCGGACGCGACTTCACTTTCACTTTTCACTTTCATGCATTAGAGAAAGAAATGGCAACCCACTCCAGTATTCTCGCCTGGAGAATCCCAGGGACAGCGGAACCTGGTGGGCTGCCGTCTATGGGGTCGCACAGAGTCGGACACGACTGAAGCGGCTTAGCAGCAGCAGCAGCAATACATATTCATCAGGTACATGTTCGTTTTGATGTGCTATAGTAGTGATGACTTCAAACACTAGTTTCTATTGAAGATACAGATATATTTCAGTAACAGTCTTCCTTTTCTCATTATACTGCTATTTAAAAATTATTTCCTACCTTCAAAAAACATGGTTTCATGGTTCTTCTTTCTATGGAAAAAATTAAATGCATAGCTTCTACTTTAAGAGTAAACAGGGTAAGATGGTATATAAAATCATTAATTCATCAAAAACAAAATGTAATTCTAAAAAAAATTCTTAAAATGTAACTCTAATGAAAATCTAGCATTTCAATCTTGTTATGAGGTAATATTTACATTTAGTAAAGGTGGACAGCACCATGTCAAGATTTTTCCTAGATTCTCACTTAAGGATACAATTTGTTTTGGATAAACTATATCCATTTTATATAAATCTGAGTTTTAAAAAATAATAGCAATTAATGCATTAGTTTTTAAATGACTCATTCAGGCAAACAGGGGCACTACACAGACCTCAATTTCTAACTGCAATATAGAGATAAAGTCCAAAAGGATCATCTAGTTTAAATTAGATTCCTAGTTAACTTATATTTCCTGAAGTGTGAAGCAGTGCATGGGATGAAGGTCCTATGTGTTTGGATTGACACAACTGATATAGGAGCAATAATTCAAATATTTTATCCTTACAGTAAAAGCTAGTATAAAACTTTTCATTAAGAACCAAATAATAATTTCCAATTTTAATTTATAGCAACACATACAGTCTTCATTTAGACTAAGATCTTGTGAATTTAAAATAAAATCAAATGTACTTTTTAAAATAATTTGAGAATTAAAATATCTTTAAAATATTTTATGGTAACCTAAAAGGTCACTTAAGAGACCAGCATTCAAAGCTATTTGTTGCTGTTATTATGCCATAGGTTTAACTAAAATGGATTTTACTAGAATAGCTTAAAAAAGAAATGCCAGAAATTAAATACTCTACTCAAAACTATCCTTTGTAAGTTCTAACAATTATAATGCTGGTCCACAAAAAGGTTAACAAGTAATTAAGAACCTAATAAAGCATTTCACTAATGAGAATCTACTCTAAAAATTCAACCTGAACTTTTGAAAAAACTGCTCAGAAAAAAAAATAAGTTAGCTAACTTTCATCACCTCCACTACTGCTAGATATTATGTTTTGGCTGGAAGCAACTTAAATGACAACTGCTTTTGTGATTCCAAGTACATGTTTGAATTTTCAAATAAGGTTTGCAATTCTAAAGTAAGGTACTATAGTTGTAGAAAGTTGTTCAAAATGGAGGATGTGAAATCCTTTAGCAGGTATTAAAATTTAATATTATACATATATTCACATATACTTAAGTGACATCATAATGGTTCATAAATATGGGGGGAGGTGTGTAGCTCAATTAAGTAAAATAAGGTCAAAAGTGAACTGTAAACTTACTTATTAAATAATGTTATTTATGGAAACTGTCATCTTTCTTCGCTCCTAACAAGCTCATCAGATAATCTGTTAATTAAATTTTCCTTTCCTTCAGCTTTATCCTTTAGCTCTACATGAACTCACAAAGAAACAAACAAAACCAGCATTATTTTCTTGTTATCATAAAGAACCTAAAATCAAGATGAAAAAACTATACTTATCTGTAAAATAGGGGTAAAAACAGAACCTACTTCACAGAACTGTTATGAGGATTAAGCTAATAAAAATGTAAGTTCAGTTCAGTTCAGTTGCTCAGTCGTGTCTGACTCTTTGCGACCCCATGAATCACAGCACGCCAGGCCTCCCTGTCCATCACCAACTCCCGGAGTTCACTCAGACTCACGTCCATGGAGTTGGTGATGCCATCCAGCCATCTCATCCTCTGTCGTCCCCTTCTCCTCCTTCCCCCATCCCTCCCAGCATCAGAATCTTTTCCAATGAGTCAACTCTTCGCATGAGGTGGCCAAAGTACTGGAGTTAAGTAATGCATTTAAAAACCATGCCTGGAATCTAACCATGTTATCAAACTGTAACATATCCACCTAGAAATGGAATTATTTTCAAATGATTTTACATATCTGCAAAGAACTACTAAAAAAATTCTAAGTTTAGAGATTTATTGTCTGTATTAACTGTGGGCTCTCTGTATCACGGGTTCAGGATCCACAGATTCTACCAACCACACGTCAAAAATATTCAGAAAAAATTTCCACTAAGTTTTCCAAAAAGCAGAACATGAATTTCTCATGCTAACAACTATTTACAGAGCATTTATATTGTATTACGAATTATAAGCAACCCAGGGATTATTTAAAATATACAAGAGGATGTGTAGGTTTGTGGAATATGCCATTAATAATCCTAAACCTACATATGAGGGACTGCAGCATATTCAGATTTTGGTAACCGAGAAGGTCCCAGAACCAATCCCCCATGGGTACACAAGGATATCTGTACTATTATTTTGAGATTATATTCTTTATACTGCAAGAGAAAGAAAATAAGTTAATTTATGGTATTCATTAGGAATCATGAGTCAGTCTTCCCTGATAGCTCAATTGGTAAAGGATCTGCCTGCAATGCAGGAGACCCCAGTTTGATTCCTGGCTCGGGAAGATCTGCTGGAGAAGGGATAGATTATCCACTCCAGTATTCTTGGGCTTCCCTTGTGGCTCAGCTGGTAAAGAGTCTGCCTGCAATGTGGGAGACCTGGGTTCGATCCCTGGGTTGGGACGACCCCCTTGAGAAGGGAAAGGCTGCCCATTCCAGTATTCTGGCCTGGAGATTTCATGGACTGTATAGCCCATGGGTTCCCAAAGAGTCAGACATGACTGAGTGGCTTTCACTTCACTTAGGAATCATGATTTGCAGTATGAAAGAGATATGAAGCACATTAATATTGAAGTTGAAGTACAAATATCATTAATATACCTGTGATTTTTTTAAAAATACATACAATTTGGAAATAGTTGAGAAAACATTGTAGACAGTAGTTACTAAGTAAATCACTATCACTATCCTATCAATATATAAATTATATCTGCTAATATTACAAAATCAGGTATTCCATTAGATTTACTAGTAAAGAAAGCTCCCCAGACTATTAAAATTGCCAGAAACATTTTTCATGTTCTAAAACCTGATTGTTATAAGCTAGAATCTTAGAACTGCAACTGCTAACAAATTATAAAAGGAAAGGTTGAGGAAAATAGTATATATTTATGTTCCTGATGGACATTAGATGGTAAACATACTAATATTCAAACCGTTCAGAAAAGCTGAAGGGGAGGGATGCTAGTAGGTTAGCTCTAGCTTCCTAAAACCCCTGCTCTGGACAGAACAGCTCTCTATTTATCCATTTTATATTCTGGGTTTCCTCTGTAAACTTTCCTATCAGTAACAAATTCTATAACAACAACAAAAAAAAGGTTTTCAACTTTAAAGGACATTGTGGCGGGCAGCATTTAAGATGGTCCACAATGACCCCACCTCCTGGTATGCATGCCCTTCTGTCATCTCCTCCCCTGAGTGTGGGCTGACTTTAGTGACCCACTTCTAGGGAACAGAATTTAGCGGAAGTAATGTCAGTCGCTCAGTCATGTCCCACTCTTTACAACCCCATGGACGGTAGCCCACCAGGCTCCTCTGTCCATGGAATTCTCCAGGGAGGAATACTGGAGTACGTAGCCATTTCTTTCTCCAGGGGTTCTTCTCAACCCAGGGCTTCAACCCAGGTCTCCGGCACTGGAGCATATTCTTTACCATCTGAGCCACCAGGGAAGCTGCCAAAGTAATGGACATCACTCCCAAAATTAGACTATAAAGGACAGTGGCTCTTGTTTTCGCGACTCTCACCAGATACGGTGCTTTGAGGTAAGTAAGCTGTCATGCTGTGACAGCCAGAGTTCCACCAGAGGCCTGCTAACAGCTGTGTGAGTAACTGAGAGCAGGCGTTCTCAGGCCGCTGAAAACCATGAGGGCTCGGACATGGATCCCTCCTCCATAGTTGGGCCTGAGAGATCCTGAGCCAGAGCCACCTGCTAAACTGAAGGGATGGGGGAGAGGGAGGCAGAATAATAAATGCTGATTGTTTTCTACCACTAAATTCTGGGGTAGTTTGTTATACAGCAATAGGTAACTAATATGGAGAGCGTCACAAAGTATTTAGTATTAAGCTAAAAGTTGCAAACTGAGTTATCAGTTTGGTGCCCAAAAAGGAACTCACAGGAATACATGAGTTCCAACTGGTAGAGGCCTAATTCTGAATTTGGTTCTTGGGTTTTAGGTTCGAAAATTCAACCTAAGGCTAATGCAGATAAGACCCAACTCAATTATACCTAGAACCTCCTCAAACTGCTAACAAATCAGATGTCATCTTCCAGGTCTGTTTCCTTCCCCGCATCAACCCATCTGGACAGAGCCAAAGCACTACAGACCCTCACAGTGCACACAGTCTAAGTGTGCAGCCCTGAAAACTGGCTGCTGTTATCTACAAGCTAAGCTTTTTAATTTTTAAGTTTAAGATGTAGTTAATATAAAGAAGCTTACATTACTACAACTCCAGAATAAAGCACCATTCTAGCAAGTGCCAAATAGCATCTCTCACTTCCTACCACCTCCTGTACTATGTTGCTGCTGCTGCGTCGCTTCAGTTGTGTCCGACTCTGTGCAGCCCCAGAGACGGCAGCCCACCAGGCTCCCCCATCCCTGGGATTCTCCAGGCAAGAACACTAGAGTAGGTTGCCATTTCCTTTTCCAATGCATGAAAGTGAAAAGTGAAAGTGAAGTCGCTCAGTCGTCTCCGACTCTTAGCCACCCTGTACTATGCTAAACATGACCAATTATCCAGTGTCATAATGCTATGTGGTTTTGTGTTTTATATCATTTTATGTTCTAGTCATTCTTCCTAAGGATACCTTAATTACATTAATTGAGCTTCAATATTCTGATCTTCCTAATTTGACAAACACCCTAGTCCTTTAACTAAGCACCACATTCTAGAAACGATATCTTAAAATGAGGTACTTCTGTAGAAAGTTAATATGTTGTCATTCAATCATTAAGTCACGTCTGATGCTTTGCAACCCATGAACTGCAGCATGCCAGGACCTTCTGTCCTCCACTCTCTCCCAGGAATTTGCTCAAATTCCTGTCCACTGAGTCAGTGATGCTATCTAACCATTTCATCCTCTGCTGCCCCCTTCTCCTTTTGCCTTCAGTCTTTCCCAGCATCTGCTGCTGCTGCTGCTAAGTCACTTCAGTCGTGTCCGACTCTGTGCGACCCCATAGACAGCAGCCCACCAGGTTCTGCCGTCCCTGGGATTCTCCAGGCAAGAACACTGGAGTGGGTTGCCATTTCCTTCTCCAATGCATGAAGGTGAAAAATGAAAGTGAAGTCGTTCAGTCCTGTCCGACTCTTAGCGACCCCATGGACTACAGCCTACCAGCCTCCTCTGTCCATGGGATTTTCCAAGCAAGAGTACTGGAGTGGGGTGCCATATTCTTGGGGCTTCCCTGGTAGCTCAGTTGGTAAAGAATCTGCCTGCAATGCAGGAGACCCCAGTTCGACTGCTGGGTCAGGAAGATCCACTGGAGAAGGGAAAGACTACCCACTCCAGTATTCTTGGGCTTCCCTTGTGGCTCAGCCGCTAAAGAATCTGCCTGCAACACAGGAGACTCCCGTTCAATTCCTGGGTTGGGAAGATGCCTGAGTTAGGAAGATCCCCTGGAGAATGGAAGGGCTGCACACTTCAGTAGTATGGCCTGGAGAATTCGATGGACTGTATAGTCTATGGGGTCCCAAAGAATCAGACTGAGCAACTTCCACCCGCTCACTCACTCACTCCTCTATCCTTAATAGTTTCTAGCTCAAGGAAATATTTTCCTGATCCTAGTTCAAAATATCAGGAGCATTAGTCCTTCATATGCTAATTATAGTCAGTATCCAAGTTAAATACACAAAAACAACAAACAGCTAACTATTTTGAATGTCAGCATGATAAAGAAGTCTAACCTTTACTCTGTAACTTCCTTTTTTCTCACTTTTTCTGACTGTAATATTAAAATTAATGAGATTCTAAGCCCTGTATTCATTTTCAATTCAATTTTTAATAACCATCTCTAAAATACAAGTGCATATTTTCAGTGTAAAACTGATTTTATAAAACAATGGCAAACTTTTCTAACAATAAATCTCAAATAGTCTGAGGTCAACAGTAATAGTTTGCAACCTACTGACTATATTCTAAATATTATTAATTCAGCAATCATAAAATCTGAATCATAGTGAAATGAACGTACATTCTCAAAAGAGATACCCCACAAATGAGCTTATTAGAGCTTATCTATCTGCTTGTCTATATCTAGGTAGCATATATCTGCTTGTTGTTGTTTAGTCCCTAAGTCATGTTTGACCCTTTTTCGACCCCACAGACTGTGGCCCTCCAGGCTCCTCTGTTCATGGGATTTGCCATGCAAGAATACTGGGGTGGGTTGCTGTTTCCTTCTCTAGGGCATCTATTAAAAGGTCACAAAATTATTTTGCCCAAAAAATAAAATCTGAATCATGGATCACATCAAATTCAACATACCCCACAATGGCTATCACTTTCGAGATCAAACAAACTGTAGAATTGTATGAAAAGTATTATGATTTCTTTACTAAGCTAATCTAAAACTATTATTCATTCCTTCTAAAAACAGAAGATAAGGACTTCTTCAAACTATACAAGCTCCCCCACAATTAACAATGCAATTTTCCAAAAGTGTTCCAAGTTAATATACTTACCACTTAAAATATTTTTGATACCAACATGGACCCAATTTTTAAATTAATTCTATTCATTTCTAGAGCCACAATCAGGAGTTACCTGTAAACGCAGAGGCTTAGTTACAGATTTAACTAGATAATTAGAGCATTATTCCTTGAAAGAGTAACATAATTTTACTCGTCTCTTGATCTACCATCATTCAGTTCAATTCAGTTCAGTTCAGTCGCTCAGTCGTGTCTGACTCTTTGCGACCACATGAACCGCAGCACACCAGGCCTCCCTGTCCATCACCAACTCCTGGAGTCCACCCAAACCCATGTCCATCGAGTTGATGATGCCATCCAACCAATCTCATCCTCTGCCATCCCCTTCTCCTCCTGCTCTCAATCCCTCCCAGCATCAGGGTCTTTTCCAATGAGTCAGCTCTTTGTGTCAGGTGGCCAAAGTATTGGAGTTTCAGCCTCAATATCAGTCCTTCCAAAGAGCACCCAGGACTGATCTCCTTTAGAATGGACTGGTTGGATCTCCTTGCAGCCCAACGGACTCTCAAGAGTCTTCTCCAATACCACAGTTCAAAAGCATCAATTCTTCGGCGCTCAGCTTTCTTTATAGTCCAACTCGCACATCCATAACCTCCTTTATGTAATCTATAGATGTAATTCAGAATTGTTGAGACTATCATGGAAAGCTTAGCCCAAGCACTATGCAGGATTATATTCTTGTTACAATTTGAAATATAAATGTTAATGCAATACTTGTTAAAAATAAACATTACACAGAATGCAAAGGAAAAATTAAGATTCTGACAAAGTAAAAGCCCTTTGCCATGGCCAACCACATCCTCTCCTTTTGAAAACATTCTTTTCCTTCTAGTCCTATAACATTACTCTCTCCTGGGCTTTTTATTCCCTAGTTAATTCTCCTTTCTCCTCCATTTCTTTCTTCTTCTTTATACGATGCTTTTCTTCTACCTTAAGGAAGTGATGGTGTTTCTCAGTTTCTGTCCTAGGTCCTCTTTTCTCATGCTATTCAATCTATTCTCTCCTTGATCCGCCTCACTCTCATGGCTTCAACTGGTCATCTATGCTGATGACTACTGAACATACACTTACAGCTCTGATTTCCTTCCTAAGCGTAAGCACCACATATCCAACTGCCTCATATATCTACCCTCTCATATTTCTCTCATATGCTTGAAATTCAACATGTCTAAAAGTGACCCATTTGTCGCTATTCAGTCGCCAAGTCACGTCTGATTCCTTCTCACCCCGTGAACTGCAGTATGCCAGGATTCCTTGTCCTTCACTATCTCCCAAAGTTTGCTCAAATGCATGTTCACTGAATCAATGACGCTATTTCAGTCTCCATCTCTGCTGCCCCCTTCTCCTTTTGCCTTCAATCTTTCCCAGCATCAGGGCCTTTTCCAATGAGTCGGCTCTTCACCTCAGGTGGCCCAAAGTACTGGAGCTTCAGCATCAGCATCAGTCCTTCCAATGAATATTCCTTGCTCAAAACCTGTCCTTCCTTCTGTTCCCTTTCAGTGAAAAGTATCTCTATTTACCTAGCTGTATAACTAAGCCAGAATCCTGGGTTTTATCCTCAATTTCTCTCTGAATACTCTCTAAATTTCCTCTCTAAAACCCAACTTCCTATCTTCCACAACCATATTGAACCATCCATCAAGGCCTATATATTTTCTCCTTAACATATCTAGAATCCATTCATTTCTCTCTCCTATTGGCATTAACTTTGTTTAGACCACTACTGTCTCTTGCCTAGCATACTGCAATGAATTCCACCAAATGGTTTCTCTACCTCTAGTTAAGATTCAACAAACAGTAAGCATGACTTAAACAGAATAAAATGCTACCTGCTCTGGTTTCTACTATGCATTATTTTGATGGCAAAAGAAAACATTTTGAACTGCTGCAAAAGTGTATGAGGTAATTTAGGTTAACACAAGTTCTTTTATGAAGTAAATACTCTACCCAACTCCAAAAGTTCAAAAAATGAAATGAAATGATGTCAGTGTTCCTTAAAAACAAGTGGCAAACAGTTTAAAGGAACAATAGAACCAGATAAATGATAAAGAGCCTTTGCAATTCAGTTAAGCATTGTCAGTACCTATGGGCCTCCCTGGTGGCTCAGCTGGTAAAGAATCTGTCTGCAATGCAGGAGACCTGGGTTCGATCCCTGGGTTGGGAAGATCCCCTGGAGAAGGGAATGGCCACCCTCTCCAGTATTCTGGCCTGGAGAATTCCATGGATTGTGTAGTCCATGGGGTCACAAAAAGTCGGACATGGCTAAGCAACTTTCACGCAAGACACAATGACAGACATTGGGATCTTTTATTAATGTCATTTACAATTATCATCATTGTTATTAACTAAAAATTATGTTAAGTTTCTTATATCAATTATCACATTTAATCATCAACACAGAGTCCTATGGTTATATGACCATAAATGGCATATTTGGGATTTAAACTAAAATGTGAATCCAGTATCAGTGGCACTATTCTCAAGGAAATACAGTTCAGGGAAGCAAAATGAAATATTTTCAGTACACTGTATAAATATGATCATCACATTTTGCACAGAACACTTTAAGATTAATTGAAAGGGCATTCATTCTAGCCTAAAAGATAAAGAAATGCTTCTTGAGAGAGATGATGCTTTGAGCAGTCATAAAGAATAAGAAAGAAACTGTCGTGAATAGGAGAGTATGAAGCAGAGAAAATAATATAATCAACAAGAAGTCACAGTGGCCTAAAAAAGACCATGACCAAGCTGCCTGTCAATCCAACCTTGAAAACAGACTTGTTGCTGCTGTGCAGTCACTAAGTCATGTCGGACTCCTTGCAACCCCATGGACTGCAGCACATCAGGCTCCTCTGTCCTCCACTATCTCCTCGAGTTTGCGCAAATACATGAAAATACACTTACTCTTGGTTTTAAAAAAAAAAAAAAGGCTGTTTTTAACTATTTAATTCTTAAGTCTATATGAACTCCTTACCACTACTATATTATCAAAGTACTTTGTAGAGGTTAAAACTTTTACTGGTGAGGTCCAAATGTTTCTATGACAGCCCACATCAGCTTCACATACACATACACATACACACACACACAAGGAGGAGAAAGAGGGAGAGATGGAAGGAGGTAAGAGGAGATAACATCCCTGAGGCAATCTGATGAAATATTATTTTTCAGTAGAAGACACTTGTTCTGGTTTTGTCAGTCACCCCACTGGAAACTACACATTTGACAATAGGGATTGTTATACCCCTATATACAAGTCTACTATGATATCACCACTCAGGTATTTGACTGTTTCAACTAATATTTTCTAAGGACTTACTGTATGCCAGGCACTGTGCCAAGTACTTTACAAAAATTATCTCATTTAATCCTTACAACCACCCTTGGTTGTTACTATCATCTCCATTTTACAAATGAAAAAACAGGTTCATAGTTATTAACTTTCATAAGTTCACATAGTCAGTAAGTGGAGACTAATATGTAAGTCCAAGAAGATGAGTTACAGAATCAAAACTCTTCACCACTATACTACATAATTGCAAGTAACTCATAAACATCAACATTCTTTTCTTTGTTTTGCTTTTTGTTATTATAATGAGTACAGATAAAAATTAAATACACATTTGAAAAAATAAAACTAAATATATTTTCCTGCACTAAAAAGAAGTATAATGAAACTCTACACAAGTGGAAGGTGGCAAGATTACAATTAAAATGTACACTACCAAGGAACCAAAAAACTGTTGTGTGAACCAGAGACATGAAGTTTACAAAAAACTAGCCTACTGAGCAAATCTGATAACCACGTTCATATAGACGATGAAATAGTCTTACTAAGTTTTATCATAAAGTACAACTTGATGACATTATGAACTTAAGGTATTTTTCACCTGTAAGTTGTATTGCTCATTATGCATCTAATAAATGATTTTAGAGCTCTGGGCCTTACCAGCCTTGGTCTTAAAAAAAAAAAAAAAAAAGAGCAAAAATGTCTTTAAAAAATAAAAAGAGCAAAAATGTCTAAGAAAGGTAAACAAAAAGGAAAGGAACAGGGAAGGAGGGAGAAAGAAAAAGGCTTTTCAAAGGGAAAAGCTTCAAATTCCCCCACCACTATACAAAAGTCAGTATTAGCTCTTCCCTTTGAAATGTGAGGCTAAGAAGTCTAGTCACAATTAATCCAGCCTGTGCTGAACAGAATTTGAGTGGCAGAATGGATGGAACAGGACAATGATTTTCAAAAAGTTCTGATAGCGGAACACGTTTAGGAAATAAAAATTAAGAGAAATTCTAATAAGTAAAATGTGTAAGTCAAGGCTATGGTCTTCCCAGTGGTCACCTATAGTTGTGAGAGCTGAACTGTAAAGAAGGCAGAAAGTGGAAGAATTGATGCCTTCAAATTGTGGTACTGGAGGATACTCCTGAAACTCTCTTGGACAGCAAGATCAAGTCAGTCAATCTTAAGGGAAATGAACCCTAAATATTCATTGGAAGGACTGGTGCTGAAGTTGAAGCTTCAACATTTTTGTCATCTGATGCGAACAGCTGACTCGTTGGACAACGCCCTGATGAAAGGGATGACAGAGGATGAGATGGCTGGATGGCATCACTGATGCAATGGACATGAACTTGGGTAAACTTCGGGAATGGTGAGGATCAGAGAGGCTTGGCATGCTGCACTGCATGGGGTCACAAAGAGTCACACACGATGAGCAACTGAACAACAAAATGTATAAGAGCACAGATGATCTGGCTGAAGTAGAGTAGGGGAACACAAAGCCCCACGTGTTTGCTTTATTGGCAGCCACTGAGACAACTTCAGGAGATCTCAGGGCTCCAAAGAGCACAATTCAAAACCTCTGCACCCTTCTAAAGGAAAAAACAGCTCTCTCTATGCCAAGAAACGTGTTACTTGATTCTAAGCGGTAAACCCTTACTCCTTATTTCCTAAGGAGGCTTGCCAGAACTAGCCCTGAACAAGCAGTGCAGCTGCAAGAATGGGTGGCTGTGCATTCAATGCTGTGCTAACATCTCTCTGGCTGGAGAGATGTCATCATGCGTGGGCATTCCTATTTTCCTCCTTATGCTTTAGTATCTTCAATAAGTATGTAGTACTTTTATCATCAAAAAGAGTTACTGTCTTAAAGAAAAAAAATAATTCTATCCCCCATGCTCAGGTTATTTACATTCATACTTGAAAGTATTATTTTATTTAGATTTACCTAAAACATGAAAGTTCTAATAAAGGAATAACTGCTGGTGGAGTAAGAACCTAAAGGAATCAGAACATTTCAGAAAGTAGGCTATAAATCATTACCAAGCAGATTCTGGGCCTTGGGTAGACAAAAAGTAAATAAAAGGATGGAAAAAGATGAAAAACAACTAAAACAACTCTGCCTACTCTGAAAATACACATAGAGCTCTACTTCCTGAGCAACTATTTCTCTGGCATGGAATATTATCTACTTGCTGCTGCTGTAGTTTTATCATCATTAGTATATCCTATAAAGGATGATATTGTATAAAAGAGCTGTGATCAGACTACAAAATATGTAAAGATGAAGTGACTCTCAACTCATGCCTAAAAATTATCAGAGAACTGTACAAATTTTTTTTATCATACACACACAGACATTCAAATTTGTTATTATACTGGGATTTTTCTCCTAAGAAATACTATGGTATCAAAGAAGTCAGAATATATAGCACAATAACCATTATTATAGAAGACATCAAAATGAAGTTTAACATTTTAACTTCAAAAATACTACCTAAAATAAGGAAAACAACAGCCATTTTGTTCTTCATTCAGTATAATGCTAGCCCAAATTTTAACATAAGTTCTTGTATTAGTTATAAGTAGTAGGTTTAATGTTAGAAGTTTTCAAGGTGTACAACACTAGCTACAGGCATAGGAAATTCACGAGAAGAAATCCTTAAGAAACTACTTGCTAGCAAATTTAAAGCTACCACAGCAAGGTAATAAAAAAGACTTAAAGAAATCCAAACATTTGAACCTGGCACTAACCAGCTACTGACCTTGAACAGGTCACAACCTTTCCAGGCCTGTTTTCTTACTTGTCAAGAAACTAAGCTAGAGCTATGAGTTCCAACACATAGAAAAGACCTCACCCAGCATATTGCTATGTGTTACCTGGCAGTTCTCTAGACTTCAGTGCAACAAGAATCCTCTAAACTGAGCTGAAAATGTCAAACAAAAGGATATGGAAACAATAATGGCCTCAACAATTTCAGAAGTTTTAATACCAACATCTCTGCCCCATACCCCTCAAAACATCCCTCTGCAGACTACCTTATCTCTCTATCATTAGGTGCATGTGCGCGCAGCCGTGCCCAACTCTTTGTGACCTCGTGGACTGTAGCCCACCAGGCTCCTCTGTCCATGAGATTTTCCAGGCAAGAATACTGAAGAGGGTTGCCATTTCCTCCTCCAAGGGACAGTTCCGACCCAGGGATCAAACCCGGTCTCCTGCGTCTCCTGGATTACAGATGGACTCTTTACTGCTGAGCCATCTGGGAAGCCCTCTACCATTAAGGTTTCAAGAAATAAAAAACAGCCTCTCTCAGGAAATGACTGAACACTATGGCAGCTCTTAAAAGTCTCAGTAATTCTGTCAATTTCCATAATAAACAATATTACAGAATGAAATCTCTACTGAATCTTTTAAAACTGATCAATCATAGATCACATATCATGTAACAAAAGGTAGAGATTTTAGCAGGAATAAAAGCCAATAAACAAAACACAGCTAAGTGTTCAGTAAATATTTGTTAAATGAATAATTTATTTTTAAAGCCACAATTACATAATATTTTACAACTTATTAAAATCACTATTTAAGAAACACCTCAGGTTTCACTGAATGAAAACTTGATACCCCAAAGAATGCCAATCTTGTACCAAAGTATGTTGGCCAGATATCTAACCTCGAAAGAAAGAGGAATAGCAAAGAAATCTTTCACCCAAATAAAAGTTTCATAAACCTCTTTATCAGAGACAGAAGGGTGAGTCAAACAAACCTGTGTTTCTTTGGTTTATTTAGAAGAAAAAAAAAAAAACTATGCTTCTAGCAATAAAACTATGATTAGATGACCATCTCCCTCTCCTGAATGCAGGGTGGCTTGATGAGCAAACGGAAGAATAAACAAAAGCATTCTGAACACAGTAAAGCACTACATGAATTATAAATAATTTAATGATACTGCTTTTATTGAATTCCTACCCACAGAAACAACCTATAATAACCAAGAATTAATTTGCTAGCAATAAGTTACAAATTTTTTTAAAAATATTTAGTGAGTACTTACTTGTACCAGCCACAATGATAAAGGCTTCACAGAAATTAACTAAATTTTCTCAACAACATTTTTAAAGGAAAAACAAACAAGCTAGAAAAACAAAAACTGAGTGCCATAATGAAGATCACTGCCAATATAACCAATAAGACAGCTGAGAAAAGAGACATTAAGTTTAATAATGCAGTCCTATAATTATTTTACTCTCAAAAAAAGATGGTTCCTGGGATAAGTACAAAATATATATAAACCTCATCCAATCCATCCTATGTAAATTTGTCATAGTCTTGATAGTAACCATCTTAGTCTTCTGAAATCTTCAACTACATAGGAAACATCCTCCTGTTGTTCATTGTTCAGTCACTAAGTCATGTCTGACTCTTTGTGACCCCATGGACTGCAGCACACAGGTGTCCTTGTCCTTCACCATCTCCTGGAGTTTACTCAAATTCATGTCCATTGAGTCGGTGATGCCATCCAACCATCTCATCCTCTGTCAACCCCTTCTCCTCTTTAAACATGTTGTTAAAAACAGCAATCCCTTTTAAAAACATACATATTTATACATATATGCATATATATATATACCCACATACATATATATACACATACAAAGAGAAAGAGGGTTTTACCCAACAATGAAGTGGCAGCTTCATTTGGCTGAAATTTCTTAGGGGAAAGGTAATCAATCAAACTGGAAATTGGCCACAATGTTAAAGCACACTTTGTACCAAAAGCACTTTACTACTGGCCGCTACAGTAACTGTTTTTATACTCAACTTGAATATAAAAACTATATGTCCAAAAACTAGACAATATTGTAAAATTTTAAATTCCTTCTTTTGTTTACTCATTAGCAAATACTGTGGATCTTCTTTGCTAGATTTCAAATTCTTAGAAGCTGGAACTGGTGTCTCATCCACAATTCTATAGCCCTAACATAATTTCTGGCATATGGTACATGTCCAGTGACAACATGTTGCCCAACGAACAACAGGAATATGTTTGTTATGCAATTGAAGATTTAAGAATCTAGATTCTGTTCACTTCTAATCATTTATTTCCAATAATTCATACATGCATACAGAAGGTTTCTTTTCCAAGTATTGACTTAAACTGTATCAGAATTCCAACTTTTTCAAATACTCAGCTTCATGAGAATGACAAAACCAATCCTGGGTTTATGAGGAAATGCTCAAGTTAGCCATCACAATGAGAGGTATGAACAAAGACAAAAAGGAAGGCAAGCTTTGGATGGACTTAGGAGAATGGCACAGAGACTATGTCTGCGAGCTGGATCTTGAAGAAGCAGTTAACAAGGCAGGCAAAATAACAAATTCTAGAAAGATATCAATGACTAGTTCTTTCAGCTTGACTCACAAAAATTAGAAATAGTAAAAAGCACAAGATGAGGGAAATTTCTTTTTTTTTTAATGTCTGCCTAATTTCTATCAGGAAAGGAGAAGTGGGAGAAGATGAGATGGATAGACAGCATCACTGACTCAGTGGACATGAATTTGAGCAAACTCCTGGAGACAGAGGAACCTGGTGTGCAAGTCCATGGAGTCGCAAGAGTTGGACATGACTTAGCGGCTGAAAACCAACTAATTTCTATAGTTACACAGGTGTCTGCTAATCTTTACGACTGATTTATCTTTAAAAGTAATGCTGATAGATAAAACAATGCTACCTCTATCATAAGGTAAAAATTAGTGCCATTTTAATTATAATTAAATTTAATTCACTCCATTGGTTAATTTTAAAGTCAGTACAATTCAAACAAATGCAAAAATCTGAATTCTAAATTATTTTTCAATTAAACAATCTCAAATATTACAAATTTATGTTCAGTATATTTTAGTTTCTGATAGGCTCTTGACATCAACTATTTTAACTCTGAATATTCAACGGAGAACTTACAATTTAATCGAGTAATAAAAAATATTTGATAATATGTTGTACTCTTTTATGATTTCAGTATAGTCAAGAAGTACTTCTATACTACGCAAATTTCAGTAATGTGAATAACAAGACCTAAATAAAAGGGTGTAAATGAGATAATAAACAGAATTTTCCAAAGTTAAACCTTAAAAATGTTAAGGTATTCATGTACAATATCATCCTTGAAATAATGTTAAAACATGAAACATATGTTATATGTCAATACAAAAAATGATAAAGCTAAAAATGTACTAAAACTGAGATAAAAGTATTTCCTCTTGTACACATACATGCTTTTAAGAATGTGTATAAGAACAAATAAAATATAGTAATAGAAATAAGACATGTGCTAAGCTCTTTGTTTCTATCTGATCTTTGAAATAAACAAATATTGTATTATAAAAATACTATTTCCATGTTTAAACAAATACTCAGAATTACTCATCTCAGTTGAGTGAAGTTGCTCAGTCGTCTCCGACTCTTTGCGACCCCGTGGACTGTAGCCTGCCAGGCTCCTCTGTCCACGGGATTCTCCAGGCAGGAATACTGGAGTGGGTTACCATTTCCTTCTCCAGGGGATATTCCCGACCCAGGGATCAAACCCGGGTCTCCCTCATTGGAGGCAGACGCTTTAACCTCTGAGCCACCAGGGAAGCCGAAACAAATACTGTATTATAAAAATACTATTTCCATGTTTAAACAAATACTCAGAATTACTCATCTCAGTTACTAATCCAACTGTAAAAATAGTGCTTTTACTATATGGCAAAATGGCAAAAAAATTTTCTTTAATGCACGAAGGATTAATATATACTTAACAAATTATGACAAAATAATCCAATCATATTTTTACAAAGATAATCTCTAAAGTTATTGGAAAAGCAATGCCAGGTGGCAAATAGTAACAAATTTAAAAGAACATTAACTGACAAGGTTTAAATGCGTAAAATGTTCCAAGTACTTTACTAGCTTCAGAGATAGCAAAGTAAGATAGTCCTTTCTGGGGAGAGCAAACATCTACACAGTACTGTGTTCTGTGGAAGTAATTATATACACATATACATACACATAAAAAGATACACTGAATCAATATGATAGTGGGAGTGGGTGCAGGGATGGCTGCAATCCCACAGGACTTCTTTTTAGAAGCACCATCTGATAGGAATACTTGAGTGCTGATGCAGCACAGGCCTGGCTGGGATACACAGCAAGAACTGAAGCTAGCAAGGCAATCTAGACATAGGTTGTAATGGCCTTGAATACCATGCTCAAGAGCTCAACCTTTATTCAGCAGTCACTAGAAAGATCTCAATTTTTTTTTTAATACAGAGTAATCAAAATAATCCCATAGGTTTCAAAAAAGTGCTGAAGAGAACATTAGCAGTGTTCTTGAGAGGAGATTCACTTGTCCAATAACTCATGAGAGAAATGATACTGGCTTCTTAACTCTAACAACAAAAACTGTAAAAAGGACAGATTTGAGAAAGAGCCAAAAGAAGACTGGACATGAGGGAGGATGATGAATTGAGATCAAATGTTGATGAATCAAAAGTTGAGACAATAAAATTCCATAAAGCTTATGCCCCATACAAAATAAGGAATAGAGAGAAGTCAATTTTGGGTAAGCAAAAGTTAATTTCAAAATGTATTAGGAAAAACTAAGAAAAAGGAGTGTTAGAGACGTCAAGGAAGGGGAACTTACATTTTTAGGAAAGGCTGCCAACATCAAATACTGCTGAAATGTCATGAAAAAGACTTGAGATTAGGCTTCTGAGTTTAACAACTAGGTCACTAGGGGTCACTAGGTTATGTCTGAGAGCTGTCATTTAACTAAGGACAAAAGAAAAGGAAAGAATGCTTGATGAAGGACATCTACTGCACACAGAAACCCAAGGTAGTAAAACTCTACGCCAGTAGTGCATAAGTATTTTGGTCCCAGGATCTCATTATACTCGCAAAAGCTAAAAGAGCTTCTGTTTATCTAGCTCTTATCTAAACCAAGAAATAATTACTACACTGAAAATAAAAACAGAAAAATTTAAATATATATTACTTCATTTTAAAATGTTTTAATATATTTTTATGAAAAAAAAACTATTATTTTCCTAAACAAATATAACTTTGTGTACTTGTGTATTTTTAGTGGTACTCAACTATTCAGCTTAACATAAGACATGTGGATTGTCGTATTGTTTCTTGCATTCAATTTGATGCAATGTGTTTTTTTAAGAATACGAAGAAAATCTTGACTCCCACAAATTTGTAGTTGAGAAAGGGAGGCATATTTTAATAGCCTTTTCAGATAACTGTGGATATTCTTCGATACGTACATAAAAACACAACAAGGAGTTGTTTCTCAAAGGTTAGTTGCATGTGAATCTGGAACCACATCAGTGAAGTTTTCATAGGGTTCCCTTAAAATCCACTGGTTCTTTTATATTTTAAGTGGATTATCTACATATGGTTTTATAACATAATACACTGGTAATTGGGAAATACTGGTTTACTGAGTTATGCAAATCTTCCAAATGATAACAAATTTTATGATAAAGTATCAGAAATTATATTTGTTGATATAACCATTCAATCTCATGTTTAAAGTACTAGGAAGCTCTTAAACTCAATATAGAGGTTACAAGTTTTCAAAATTTTTCACTTGAAAGCTCAGTTTTCTTCACTGGCAACAAATACCATCGATTGTTTTCCTTGAAGAGACAGACTATGTTCGTTTTTGAGAAAATATCTAATGAGTATCCAAGTCTGAATAACCACAGTTTGCCAGGTATTCTCTCAAGTAATGTTCTATCAAAAAAGCTAGTTCTGCTCAAAACTCAAACAACTACAAAAATGCTTTCCCGTGAATCAACCACATGATTTTGGTATGCAGCAGGAATGCCTTACTTGTACTTCCCAGTTCATCAGACAGAATATTTTAAAAGAGACAAGACTTTTCTAAAATTAATCATTTTTATTGCTTCATGAAGGATATTCTAAAGTGAAACTAGCATTATTTTTATGACATGTGCATGGTGGTGAAGATTACAATGAATACAGCAGTGCGGTGCCACTGAAGAGCTAGCAGGTTTGGGTTTTTTAATAATTTTATTTATTTACTTTTGGCCGTGCTGGGTCTCCACTGTTGGACAGGCTCTTCTCTAGCTGTGGCCAGCGGGGGCCTCTCATTGTGGCGGTGTCTCTTGTGGCTCCTGGGCTCTAGAGAGCTCTAGTACTCAGCAGTTGTGGCATATGGGCTTAGTTGTTCCAAGACATGTGGAATCTCCCTGGATCGGTGATTGAACCCGTGTCTCCTACACTGGCAAGCGGATTCTTATTCACTGAACCACCAACAGAGCCCCAAGCCAACAATGTTTCCCAGCATTAACTCTGCACCACCACCTCAAGTGTCAACACGGTGAAAAAGGCAAGCAACATCTTAGAATGGTTATGGAAACTGTTTGGACCTCACAGACTCCCTAAGAAGTCTTTAGGGACTCTCGGGGTTCACACTTTGAAAACCACTACTAACCAAACACTAATCACTTTTAAACTCCTCTGTAAACAACGAAATCGTTCTAACCCAAGATGTAGAGAAAAAAACAAACAAGCCAACCTCTTAGAATCAGAAGTCTATGAACAATAACTGTGTGGTACTGGGAAAGGTTCCTCAGGTAAGGGAGGCTCAGAACCCTGCATTTCTGAAAAACAGACTGCCTGAGATGGTCCTCAATTTTTTTCTACACATTCTCACACAAGAGTCTAGATGAAATCTGTGCCAAGCCTCAAATTAGAAGACAGAAAGCAAGCATGACAACAATGACACCGAAAAGATTTTTATCAGATGATAACTGGTTTAAGGTTTCTTCAAAAAAATGTGAATTTTATCACTTACTTCCATTTTATAGAAACTAAAATAAATCACTCTTTTTACCAACAGTCAAACCCTAACCATAATGCTGTATTTAATTATAAACACTATTTTTTTTAAATAAAAATTCACCTCTTCTGCCCACACATAAAGAATTACTAATACGACCTCATGTATAGAATTGGGTACAATCAAAGTGTTTCTGAACTGACAGCAAATCATAAAATTTTATAGAAGAAACAAGTATGTATTTTGTTCACCACTGTAAGTCTAGTACCTAGCTCAACCCCAGGACAAAATAAGATGTTCAATAAACATTGCTGAATGTTGAAGTGGTTAAAAATAAGAATTCATGGTCAAACTCCTACTATAACACCTAGTGCTCTTGCTAATAAATGAAATCTTTCTCATCATTCTTATAACATCTCTGAGAAACCCAAAGGAACTAATACAATTCACCCTGAGAAAATATAACACTACCTATTATACTCGAAATTACATTTGCAAGCCTGCTCTGGGCTAGGTGTTTTGTAAGTATTCATTTAGATCACAGTTCAAAACCAAATAGCTCTATCAACTTTCATGTTCAAATATCTATAATCTGAATTAAGCATTAATTTCCATTCCTATACGAAGTGGCAATAAAATACCACTCTAACTCAACACATTGATTGTACTACCTCACACATACTATACTACTTCTTTTTCTCTGATAATTGTTTTTTTTAAGTTTCTTAGACTTATATCTGAGACACTATTGCCTTAAAATAATGTGAAATATAAAGGAAAATGTGTAGCACTTTTAATAGTAACTGTCACTGTAATTTTTTCAATTTTTCCTGGCAGACTGACATTTGTCATTGATTCTCTTACAAAAGAACAATGTATAAAATTTTCAGTACTGGAACTATCTAGTTATTTAGATTTTAGATTTTTTTTAATTAATCAAATTTAAACTAATTAAGGCCAGCAAGGACAAAATTGCAATTCAACTGGGGAAATGGCATACATCTAAAGAAGCTAACAATTTAGGAACTGAAGTTACTTCAAATCACATTTCATCTTGAAACTCTGCTATGAACATAACCCCATTTTATTTCATACTACTCTGCAGAAAAACATGACTTACCAGGGATATTGTCAAAGGAAAAGATCTTCTGTTGCAATATAAAAGGATTTGAACTAGATATCCTTTAAACAAAAAAGACTGTCAGAAAGACTTTAAAGGGAGACCACAGACTCCATCTTCTCTGGAGGTTTAAAAAGAAAAGTTTTTCAAACGTCTGGGATTGGCTTAGACATGGCCTCACATTTGGCAACTAAGACAGAATCAGTTCAAAGATCAGTCTGACCCAAGGGACTGAAGTCCCGTCTGTCAGTCTCACAAACAAGTCATTAGCAAACTGCCTCCTTCTGCTCTGCAGCTATCCAGTCCCTGCCTTGGTAATCGCCAACCTCATTCTTGAAATTACCCTAACTGCTAATTAACATGTCAGTCATAGAGAATTATTTCTTCCAACTACTGAAACTTCTGCTCCTCCAAGTATCATGTAGTCCTTTAATTCTGTATCTCTAACATTACCAGACAGGCAAATATTTTGTGGTGCGATCAATATCTGCCCTATTAACAATGCCCTGTTCCACTGTTCTCTCCAAACATGGATTCCACTCTGCATTTCAGAAACAGTGGGAGAAAAGTAACAAATAACAGAGAAATTAGAGCTCTTAGGTTTAACTTAGGGCCAAAATCAAAAGAGAAGAGACAAATTCAGAGAGAGGAAGGAAGCAGCTGAGAGGGTCGTAGTGTAGAACACTTACTTTTAGGAACAGAGTGTCCCTTAGACTTCTGGTGAGTTGCCCAGAGCCTCTTCAGTTTCAATCCAAATGACAATGCTTCTCTGAGTCCTTCTCAAGAAATGTTTCCACCACTAAAAATTGGATCTATAAGAGCTCAGATGTACTGGTAAAAAATGTCAGGGGCCCCCAACGTGGGCCTCAAACCTCTTTTAAACTAGGCCCACTTCTCTGTCCTGGGCCAACTCCCCTGTGCACTATATTCCTTCTTCTTCCAGGTGCCAGGTATTCGGCCTGTTTCTTCTCTTCTGAGCTGCCACCACCTACTCTATTTCTCAGGGTTCCTCTAACCCCAAGACTGGCTGTGGAGTAGGACACCAGCTTCCCCCCTTCCTTGCTGTCCCTGCAAATAAACATATAGGCTCTTCTAGTTTCAGTATTTTTCTAATGGCTACAAGAACATAGAGAGGGAACAACAAAAAGCAACAATACCGTACCAGAAGTTAAGATTATAACTATCTCCACATTAAAGTTCCTGCCTTTTCTTAACATTGTTTATTGAGCATTTTAAAAAGTACAAAGTACTACATTGATAAACAAATATAATGTAAACCAAATCAAACCTTATATAAACTAAAAGATATAAAGATACTTTGCTTTTCAAAATACTTAAATCACGGGTCCAAAAATAGCTACCACATTCATTTCAGCAAATGGTGCTTTTTCCTTTTCCGTATGTTCTATTACATTCCCTTGAATTTAGCAGTTGTTCGAAAGTTTGCTTTTTAAAAGATATCAGGAAAATATTTAATTTATTGAATCTAATGAGACTATACAAACAGCATATTATGGTTTACAAAAAGACAGGTATGTCAAAAGCAGCTAGCTTCAATAAGCAAATCTTAAAATTTCAAGTTTTTTATAACCATTTATGTCTCTACATTTAAAATTTAATTAGAATCAAGATATCTCCTCGTTTTTAGAATCATAACTTCTACTGAATATATTCCCCTAAGGTTAATATCATATAGCCTTTTCAAAAGCAACAGTATATTGCATTTGTATACTCGTGATAATTCATTTTCCAAGAAACTTTAATCAAAAATATATGCCCTCTAAATATCAGGCCACAAATCATAGCAACTAAGTGCTGGCAGTTCAAGAATGTCACTGACTTTGAATCTCCTGAATGATCTTCTTTATCCACTTAATACACTTAAGTGGTTTTTTAAAAGACTGTTATCATACTGTAAGCTGACAATGAAATAAAGACTGAAAATAGGCAGAGATCATTTTATCTCATTTGTATAGTAAAATAGATTGCCATTTAATCAAACTAAAGATATTCAGCTACTTTCAGGAAAAAAATGTGTCCCTGTGACTGCGCTCACCTCCAACTATTTATAAAACATTAGAGAACTGAGATTTAAAACACTACACAAATCCCTGATTTGACCTTTCCAGAGTTTATATTAAAAAAGGAAGCTTAATCTACTGTGTATTCTCTAATCAGATACTTTTTTTGAGGAACGAAATTAAATTACATCGTTTGCTTCTAAAGAGGTTTTCATGATATTTCTCTGATTCCTACACACTAACACAACAATGCAGCCAACGTTATTTCATCCACAAAATGTGGTGCGGATGAGGGGGTGGGGGTGGCATTACATCCAGCGACACAAATTAATCGCGGTAGAGCTAATGCCTCCCTTAAATAATTTATTCTCTCTTGGCAGCAAAAAACATTACAGCCTCTTCAATTACCCTCACCGCAAAGCATCGCTCGGGTCGTGATCAATCTGACCCAGTTCCTTTCGCGGCCACCACCTCAGTCTCGCCTCGGCCAGCCGGGTCTGCCAGTATCCTGGGAGGGGGCGGCGGCCGCAGGGTCATCCTCGGCGCCGGGACCCCGGGGGCTGGCGGCGCGCGGGGCAGGCCCGGGACTCACCGGGTGGAGGTGCCCTTCCGCACATCGCACATCATGCACTTGAAGGCCTCGGCGCTGTTCCGGAAGGTGCAGACGCTACAGTCCCAGTAACCCTCATCCGAGGACGGCTTCGGCTGCCGCTTCGGCCTGCAGGACATAACCCGGACACGACGCGGCGCGGGGTCACCAGCGGGCCGCGCCCGGGCCCCGCAGCCGCCCCCGCCCCGCCCCCAGCCCCAGTGCCGCGACCCCCGCCCCGCCGGTCCCCGGCGCGCCAGGCTCCCGCTCGGAGGGGAGGGGAGTCAGGAAGGCGGGGGCGCGAGCGCGGCCGCAGCAGGAGCCGCCGCCGCTGGACACCCGGGGCCGCCGCTGGACACCCGGGGCCGCTGGGCACCCGGAGCCGCCGCCATCGCGGCTCCATTGTGGGGCGGCCGGCGCCGGCCCTTCACGCGGCAGCGCTCGCACAGCGGCGGCACCGCCCCCGTTCTCGCCCCGCTGCCCCGGCGGCGAGCGAGGCGGCCGCCCGAAGCCCGGCGCAAGGGCCCCGCCGCCTGCACAGTCCAGGCCCGGGGGCCCGGGCGCTGTTACCTGGTGGGGCTCTTCTTGTCTCCCATGACTTGGCTACAAACGCACGCCGAGAGTCGCCGCCGCAACCGCTCTGTTTGTCAATAAGGAGGATAATAAGCCGGGCGGAAGCGGGCGGGGGAGGAGGGAGGGAGGGGGTGGGGAAGGCCGCGCCGCCGGGCTCCGGAGCCGCCGCCGGATCCCACGCAGCCTCCAGCTGTCGGGGAAACTCCTGCCTGGACCACGTGACCCGCGCCAGCCAACCAGCCGCCGCGCCGGAGACTTCAAACGCGGCCAGCGCGGCCCAGCACTCGCGGGGAGTTCGCTGACGGCGGCGTGGGGGTGGCCGCCGCAGCCTCCAGCGCTGTCGCCGCCTCTCTGCCCCGAGCCGCCCGCTTCCCTTGGGCGTCCCCCGAGCCTCTCTGTCGGGGTTATCTTCTGCCATCCCGCCAGAAGCCTGGGCCAAGGTGGGCCGGCTTTCGGAGGTCAGCTCGGCTCCGGACCAGAGTGCGCGGCCGCGGTCTCCAGGTAGAACCGCTCTCCGGGCCTGGCGCGTCTGCCCCAGCCCGAAGGATCCCCGGGGGCAGGCGGGAGCCACCAGTGAGCGCCATTGCTAGGTGCTTTAAGCCACTTGGTTTTGTGCACGCGAATGCTCTACCAAGTAAGGATTGTTGCCCTTATTCCGGAGAAAAAGAAACTGAGGCTCAGGAGAGGTTAGGTGATTTCCTCTATATTACATAATTAGAAAAGGATAAAGCTAGGACTCTAACCGTGGTTTAATTGCAGATGCGCTCTTCTCGACTCCCAGGCTTCTACAGTAACTGGTTCAAAAAAAACAATGAAGAAAACACTTATAAGACCTTTTTTCTTCTTTTTAAATAACGAGCTTGCATATGCCGTGAACGTTGTTAAGGAAAGAACACTTTCAGAGAGTGGGATGAATGGAGAGAGTAGCATGGAAACAAACATACGCACTAACATCTGTAAAATAGAGAGCCAGTGGGAATTTGCTGTATGACTCAGGGAACTCAAACCGGGGATCTGTGACAACCCAGGAGGGTGGGGTAGGTGGAGTGGGAGGAGAGAGGGAGGCTCAAGAAGGAAGGGACATATGTATACCTATGGCAGATCCATGTTGATGTAGGGCAGAAACCAACACAATATTGTAATTATCCTTCAATTAAAAATTAAAAAAAAAAAACACTGTCCTCCCAGGTCTGATTACCTCAGCCTACTGGATGCCCTCCTGGACTCTGGCAGTTGCCATCCAACTAGTCTCTCAGCTCCAGCCCCACCTCCTTAATCTATTCAGTAATTCACAACCAGATTAATAATAAAATTCTGGTAACGTTCTGTCACCTCGCTGATTAAGAACTTTGCTTAGGCTCTCAGACTTGGCCTAATTAAAATAATTTTTTTAAAAAACACTCTTTAGCACTATGTGCTGGCACTTTGTAAATCTCTTTACACAAATTTGTGTTTTAAAGGTCTGGAAATTTACACATTTGTACTATGCAAATGTTCTCATCAACTGGCCTAACTACATTTGAAAGACAAGGAATTTAGGGACCAGGTTAAATGTTTTCTTTAATGAACTGGCCAGGTTAGAGCTCAAATATCCTGTCAGTCTTTCACCAAGTCATGTTTTCTTTCTTTTCTTTTTCAATTGAAGTATAGTTGACTAACTATCAATTTCAGGCTGCAGCATAGTGATTCAATATTGTTACAGATTATACTCCATTATAAGTTATTACAAGATAATGGTTATAATTCTGGGTACTATACAATATATCTTTGTTGCTTATCTATTTTATACATATTAGTTTGTGTCTGTTAATCCCTAATTTGCCCCTCCCTGCTTCCCTCTCCTCTTTGGTAACCACAAGTTGGTTTTTTGCGTGTCTGTTTTCAAGCCTTACTTTTTGGTTACAGTTTACAGCCATTTCTGAGCTTATTGTACCACATGTATTTTTGGCAAGCATCGCTTCTTACAATTCATACCTTGATGCAGAAACCTGGGAACTGTAAGGAAGGCACACAAGAGATATAAGGCCTAGTCTTCAATCTCTCAGTAATGCAATGGGTAGGTTTAGGTAAGTCATTTCCTTTTTTCCATCTGTGAAATAAAGGGGTTAAAATTATTATCTCAATTCAGGTTCCTTCAGCTCTAAGGTATTGTGATGTTTTTAAATTCCTCAACTGGATAGATTATCAATGAGATTAACAAAAACTGGCCTACTTGCAAAAGATGGCAAGATGGCAACAACGTATTTTTGAATCAAAAGAAAAGCAAATGGAGCACTCTAGAAATCCCCAGTGCTGCAAATCACCATTTTGCTAGAATATGGCATCCACCACTATGAAACAGTACTTCCCTGGGTGACTCGAACAGTAAAGAATCTCCTGCAATGCAAGAGACCTGGATTCGATCCCTGGATCAGGAAGATCATCTGTAAAAGGCATGGCAACTCACTCCAGTGTTCTTGCATGGAGTATCCCATGGACAGGGGAACCCGGCAGGCTACAATCCATGGGGTCGCAAAGAGCTGGACACAAGTGAACGACTCACACACACACTATGAACTAAACTTCATCTCTGATTCATAAACTCAAGAAATGTAGGAACATTTATTTCTTCATCACTGCATCTAGGATAGTCTGACACATAGTAGGCAGTCAATAAATATTCTCAGAACGAATACATTCACCTGTGTCACAATTCTACAATGAGATTTTTTTCATACCAAGACTTATAGCCTGTTATGCTGAAATTTACAACAGCCCTTCAAACTGTACTTTACAGCTTTGCAAAGTAGTCCGTGTAAAAGAACCAGAAGTTCATTTTCTGGGGAGGACCAAATTGTTGAAGTTTACTAATGATATACCTTTTTAAAATTAAAGTAATCCCTGGATTCCCTGACGGTCCAGTGATTAGGACTCCATGCTTCCACTGCAGGCAGCCCAGGTTCGATCCCTGCTCAAAGAACTAAGATTCCAAAAGCCATATGGCACAGCCAAAAAATTAAAATCTCCCTGGATCATTGATATAATAATATTAATTTCCATTCTGTTATGCTTCCGAGAATGGTGAAGACTGGAGAAGTTACTGAAACTCTGTGTGGGATCCTGCACACAGGATTCTGTTCTCTGTGGAAGTGGATAAAAAAGATTGAGTGCACTGGCTTTAGATCAGAAACTTGACCTTGGATCCCAGAGCCCCCAGGATGTTCTGATGAATTCTGAGCTTATACCATAAGATAAGCATAACAATGACAATAAAAAATATGTATTAAGGTTTTGTATATAGTTATTAGGCAACAGGAGCTAATAACTGAAATGAGTGCCATCTTGCTTATCAACTTGAATTTGAGGGAAAAAATGGTATACATTAGGCAGAAAGCTGGTGATTGCAGCCATGAAATTAAAAGGTGCTTACTCTTTGGAAGAAAAGTTATGACCAACCTAGATAGCGTATTCAAAAGCAGAGATGTTACTTTGCTGACTAAGGTCCATCTAGTCAAGGCTATGGTTTTTCCTGTGGTCATGTATGGATGTGAGAGTTGGACTGTGAAGAAGGCTGAGCGCTGAAGAATTGATGCTTTTGAACTGTGGTGTTGGAGAAGACTCTTGAGAGTCCCTTGGACTGCAAGGAGATCCAACTAGTCCATTCTGAAGGAGATCAGCCCTGGGATTTCTTTGGAAGGAATGATGCTAAAGCTGAAACTCCAGTACTTTGGCCACCTCATGCGAAGCATTGACTCATTGGAAAAGACTCTGATGCTGGGAGGGATTGGGGGCAGGAGGAGAAGGGGACAACCCAGGATGAGATGGCTGGATGGCATCACGGACTCGATGGACATGAGTCTGAGTGAACTCCAGGATTTGGTGATGGACAGGGAGGCCTGGCGTGCTGCGAATTCATGGGGTCGCAAAGAGTCGGACACGACTGAGCGACTGAACTGAACTGAAGGTATAAACCCTCCCTGGAAGAACTCAAAATAAAGTATAACAATAATAAGCTACATCTGTAAAACCAATCATACTTTAAAAGGTTGATAGGTTTTTGTTTAGTTGTTGGTGTATTTTGGTATTTTGTTGGTTATAAAAATTACGTTACCAGTTGTATTAGCTTCTAGGATGCCAAGACAATATACCACAGACTAGGTGATTTCGGCAGCAGAAATGTATCTTTTCACAATTCTGGAGGCTGGAAGTCCAAGATCAAGGTGTCGGCGAGGTTGGTTTCTTCTGAGGTCTCTTTCCTTGGCTTTCAGATGGCTGCTTTCTCTCTGTTTCTTCATGTGGTCTTCCCTCTGTGTATGTGTCCTAACCTCATCTTCTCAGGACAGGGGAGCCTGATGGGCTGCCGTCTATGGGGTTGCACAGAGTCGGACATGATTGAAGTGACTTAACAGTAACAGTATGTTGGAATAGGGCCTAACTAACCTAAGGCTTCCCTGGTGGCTCAGAGGTTAAAGCATCTGCCTGCAATGTGGGAGACCTGGGTTCCACCCCTGGGTCGGGAAGATCCCCTGGAGAAGAAAAAGGCAACCCACTCCATCTTGCCTGGAGAATCCCATGGACAGAGAGCCTGGTAGGCTGCAGTCCATGGGGTCGCAAAGAGTCGGACACGACTGAGCGACTTCATTTTCTTTCTTTAAGGACCTCATTTTATCTTAATTACCTCTTTGAAGACCCTATCTTCAAAAACAGTCACATTCTGAGGTACTAGGAGTACTTCAATGTGAATGGCAGGGGCAGCAGGGGGGCAGAATTCACCCCATAACACTAGTGAAAAAGTTCAGCAAAGATTTTTTTAATTAACATGTCCAGCACATTCTTGTAACACTGCTGGTACAGCCTCACAATCCTCATCTGAAACCCTTAAAGGCTGGATATGTTTCATAAATAATATATTTGGGATTTTCAAAAGTATGTTCCAAATACTGCATAATTACCTAATACTCCACATGACTTCTGAAGCAGTAACCTATAATCAGATGCATTAATGTTTCTGCAAAACATAAATATTCACCCTAAGTGGGAAAATAAAGTCTATAAGTTACCTTATATCAGTTCTACTCAAGTTTTATTGCTGAATGATTACAGATCAGGCAAAATGTCAAAATGCTCTCAATTTTCAATGCTTTTTGATTACAGAATTGTGGACAAAGGAGTGTGGATCTGTAAGAATGTGCAGATGAATTCAGATTGAAAAGGTGACCCAGTCTTTCATTTCTAAATGCTCAGTGGTCCTGCCTTGATTTGGCTGCTGAAATTTGCATTAAATTTTACTTTTGGACATAGAAGTACTAAGAGATGCACTCAATAGCATTCTGGGTTGAAGACATAGTCCTTCCTACCCTCACAGTGTTCCAGCAACACAACTTTCCCTTCATAATCAAGATCAATCTCTCCATCCAAAAAAAGCTAATCTGCTGGTTCAGAAGCGTGAGGAGCCCTGAACGTCCATTCTGGCAGTTTCATCTTCCAGTCCAGTAAAAGAACCATTGTTGTGGTCCCTGATAGAAGTATTCCTACCCCAGGAATCAGGATCTCCAGATCTTTAGAGTTTGATGTTAGGGGGATGGAAAGCAAAAACTCTGCAATTGGGTTTTTAGATATAATAGTGAGAAGAGCCACTCCCCCTTCCACCCTTTTTATTCCACTCTTTAGTCTGGCTATGGGAAAGACTGTACCACATCCTGGGCTCTGATTCAAAGCATGTGCTGCCTTTTAAGATGTGAGATGTGGATGATGAAAGATGGGAGATAAACCACATTTTGGATGTTGTCTTCAAACTGACTGAATCTTGAGTAAGGCGCTCCACTGTTCTGTCAGGCCAGGTACTTAATCAGAACCAGTGTTGTACAGAATAGAATGAAAATAAGTAAGACGTTTTATGAGTCCATGGATGGTGATGCCAGCAGAAGCAGGTAGGGCTATAATATGTGTATATGTCTATATGTATAATCCAGTAAAAAAATTTCTGTCCTCTTCCATGAGGGAAGTAGTCCAAAGTACTCAACAGATAGCTGGCTTGTCCCTCCAAGAAGGATATCAAATAGAAGACCGAGTGTTGGTTGTGCTGTTAATTAGTTAAGCACTCAGTGATAATTTGGTAATTCAGCTAATTTGTAGCAAGGCTGCAAGGTCTGCCTTCCTGAGCAGACAATATTGCTGAGCCCGTGCAGAGCCTCAATTTCAAGACATACGACCACTTTACACATGGATCCATTAAGAAAGCATTGGGGTGGCTGTGGACAGTGGCTTATAGACATCAAGAGAGCATCACTTTGTCCACCTGATTATTGAAAGCCTCCTCTTCAAGTGATACCCTTTGATAAATACTTGCACGGAACAAATATCTTTACACCCTGTCTGTGTTCTGCGAGAGCCATTCATATACCTCTTCCCCAGACCTTCCTGTATCAATATTCCAATCTTGTCTTCTTCGAGTACCTGACAATCCAGTCCATATGTTAGCAAGTGCTGGTGAATCACTGAAGATCCATATTTCTGATCGTGTTTCAGTCCAGATAATGTGGGCATTCAAATGTGTTGCTCTCAATTATGCTCATTGGAAGAATTTCCCCTCTGTTACTGCTCTCCAGAACTCTCTCTCCACTGGAACTATAATGATGCAATCATGTGCCTGTATGCCAGCAAATCATGAAGAATCATTTGGAAACCAGTGCTGGATTTGTTATCTTCCTCCTGGATAAACCAGTGATAAGAAACTCCCACAAGGCCAGAAGTATAGGTTGAAGGAGAGGAAGAATCACTGGTGAAGGACTCCTCATGCAATTACTTGTATCTTTCATCTTTGTTCAAATCCAATATCTTATTTGATAATAGATTTCTGCCAAGCACACTCAACCTTATCATTTGGTGGTCCAAATAACACTTATTTCATAAAAGAAAGCTCAGTTATTATGGTCACTTGATGTTCTATGGTTAGGCATTCAGTCTCTACCCACAACTAAATGGCAAGATAGGAGCTCTTTCTAAAAAGAAGAATTATCTGAAATAGAGAACATGGATTTTTTTCCAAAGCCCTAGCAATCTGCACTGTGACTTCCCTTTGGTGCAAAGGATATCTGCTTACCTCATAATAGGGTCAATTTTAATATGCACAGCTATTTGAGTATTAAATATTAATATTACCATTCTTAATGGTTTTTTGTTAAAAATCTTTCTGTTGGGGACTTCCCTGGCACTCCAGTGGTTAGGATTCAATGCTTCCATTGCAGAAGATGTATGTGCAAATCCTCATCAGGGAACTAAGATCCCACAAGCCATGTGGTATGGCATAAAATATTTTTTGTTAAAAATGTATGCTTTGGTCTTCTGGTCTTCTTCAGTTTTCTGTTTTGGTTTCTATTATTCTCATTAACTTATGTTCATTTCTCCTTCACTTTCCTATTGTGTTTTTTCTTTTTGTTTTCCTTCTTTTGTTTTCTGCAGATATTGCCTTTTCAATTGACCTTTCTCAAGTTTTCCTCTTTCATTTTAGTTTTCTATTGACATACTTTCTTCTCTTAAGGTTTCCTATTATTCTTTACCAACTCCACTTTTATCTCTGTATTTTCTTATCAATTCTATTAGTGCCATTTAAGTTTTTAACACAAGACTCTGGGATAGGTTTTTTATATTTTTCCTTATTGATCTTACTGAAATTTTTTGGAAAACTTTATAGCCTATGAAAAATTTCCCTCATAGCTCAGTTGGTAAAGAATCCACCTGCAATGCAGGTGACCCCAGTTCAATTCCTGAGTTGGGAAGATCACTGGAGAAGGGATAGGCTACCCACTTCAGTATTCTGGCCTGGAGAATTCCATGGACTAGTCCATGGAGTCACAAAGAGTCGGACATGACTGAGTGACTTTTACTTTTCACTTTCACAGTCTATGAGAATATTTAATATGGTATGGTTGGATTAGCTGTTGAGAAGGACGTAAATTTGATATTCCTAGAAATCAGAGGGTTCAAAACTGACATGATCTTTGTGCATGCATGTTTAGTTGCTCAGTTGTGTCCAGCTCTTTGCAACCCCATGGATTGTAGCCCACCAGGCTCCCCTGTCCATGGGATTCTCCAGACAAGAGTACCGGAGTGGGTAGCCATTCACTTCCCCAGGGGATCAAACCTGGGTCTCCTGCATTTGTAGGCGGATTCTTTACTGTCTAAGCCATCAGGGAAGCCCAATTGCAGTCATACTATATCACTGACTCTGTTAGGTGCCTTCACACATCTTTACCTTCAATATGAGAGGAGTGCAAGGAAAGCAACTCCATGTGCATATCCAATAGCCAAGCAAATTAATGGCATTGTATTTATTATAAAAAGGATCATGGTAATAAACTCCACAGTTGTAAAGACTTGCATCCTTAATTATATATTACATAATTTTATAGAATTTCCATATAAAATACAGTAATTATAGAGCTACACTTAGAAACTCTAGTATAAAGTCAAATATATTTTAACTATGTTTTATTAACATGTTTGACCCAAAGAAGTCTACTGTAAACTATCTGAAAATTTTATTAAGTACCCCAAATCTTTCTGCCAATAACATAAACATAACTGAAACATTACTAGTGAAAGTAATATTTCCCTGGGATATAATCTTAGAGACAGATGTTTAAGGGGAATTTTCAATCTGTTGTCACATATAGCTTCATAAGAAAATGAATTAGCATTAGTTTTTGCAATAGTATGAATAAAACTCCAGCCATTCTTGCAATGATTTCTTGCAGCAAACACATTGCCACTTAAATAGTACATTTCATTAGCACATTATATTCTTGAAAATAAAAAGTATGTCGGTAATATATTAAAGTAACGTATTTTAGAAGTTACCTATTGCTTGACATTTCTCAGATTTAATGTATATTTTTAAAATTTTTTTTGGTTACACTGAGTCTTCACTGCTGTAGGCTTTCTCTAGTTGCAGCGAGCAGGGGCCACTCTTCTTTGTGGAGTGCATGCTTCTCATTGCGGCGGCTTCTCCTGTTTCAGAGCACAGGCTTTAGGCGAGGGAGCTTCGGTAGTTGTGGCACACTGCCTCAGTAGTTGTGACGTGTGTGCTTAGTTGCTCCGTGGCATGGGGAATCTTCCCAGACCAGTGATAAAATCCATGTCCCCTGCATTGGCAGGTGAATTCTTAACCACTGTACCACCAGGGAAGTAAAGATTAAATATATTTTCAAATTTTAATGTGAATAAATGTTGGCAATAAGCAAAACAAAACCGTTTGCTTAACCAACAATTAATGACATTATCTATCCAGCCAGTTTGCTTGGATTCAAATTCTGGCTGTGAAACTCAGTAGCTGTGTTACCTTAAATTTACCTAACCTGTCCCCCAGTTTTTACATTTATGAAGTAGAGTTAATAATATTAGATATTTATAGGATTATAATGCAGATTAAACAAGTCGATTGTCAACAGTCCCTTAGAAAGGATGTATGTGTATATGTTAGTCACTCAGTTGTGTCCAGGTCTTTGCAACCCCATGGACTGTAGCCCACCAGGCTCCTCTGTCCATGGAATTCTGCAGGCAAGAATATTGGAGTGAGGAGACATTCTTTGCTCCAGGTGATCTTCCTGACTCAAGGATTGACATTCTTCACTGTCTGAGCCACCAGGGAAACCCTTTTAGAAAGAATGCTATTAATATTCTTTTGAGGTACCTTAGCAGAATGGCTAGAGCCAGACTAACAGTTGCTTATCCCAGCTCTACAATTTACTGCTGCCTGCATAACATTGGACAAGTTATTTAACCTTTTTGTACCTGAGTTTCCTCATCTATAAAATGGGATTATGCTAATACTTGCCTCATAGAATTACTGTGGGCTGATATATGTAAAGTTCTGTGCTGAGTACACAGTAGACTCAATATGAACATTTCCTTTGACCATCAGCCTTTGCCCTGAAAGCCAGTGAGGCTTGAAAGCCTTAAAAACGTGGTGAATTTTCAGGCAGTCCATCCTCCCTGAACTCACTGAAGACCCCTGTGTGGTAACCAGGTCAAACAGCAGGGTTTCTTCTGTTCAGGGTTCTCTGTGCCCTTCCAGGCAACTAGAAGTTGATAGATAATAAAAATTATCCATCTTTTGGATTAAAACAAGGAGAGAAGTATACAATCAGCTGAAGGTTGTAAGATATTTGACTCGGTTCTGGTTTTCCTACACTGGAACTGCTTTTTATCTAGCTGTTTGTTGGTATCTAAATATATCTATCATTAGGCTTCTCTGGTCCTCAGTTTTCTTACTTGTAAAATGAGAGGATTGTACTCAAAAATCTCTCATGTCCCTTCCAGGTATAAAATTCTAGCATTCCATCCACACATGGAGTCTTAATTGCTATTTGAATCAAGTCCATAGCTCAAATACCTCTCCCTGTTGGTAGCAGCTGCCTAAACACTTGGTCTCTACAAATCCTATAATTTCTTATTATTATGGAGAAAAATTACCAAAGTTAATTGGAATGTTTATCATGATATGTATTTCCATGACTAAATTGCTATAAAACTCATGAACTACTTTGAAATAACAGAATTTTATAGGTTTGAAAGTTTCTAAAGTCCTTCCAAGCATAAATTTTAAGCTTAACTGAGGATATGTATATGTATATCTGTATATATATATATGTATCCACATATCCTCAGTTATATCCTCATTTCAAACACACATATATGTTCTTCCTACAGTTAATACATTTACAAATGCTAGATGTCATCATTTTAAAAAAGCAATCTTGTCTTGTTTTAACAAAAGAACTTTGTAACAGTTTATGAAGATAGAAATCTCTGATTATTTAAAAAGCATATAGAATCCTTGATTCTAAACTGACATCAAAGCATTTCTGTGTGATAAGATGTCCAAGTAAGATTTCATGTATATGATGTCATGCCAGTTGCTAGAAGGATAAGCAGCTTTACTTTGATGGTTTTGAGTTTCCACATTTGCTTTTAGCTCCCCTGGTAGAGGTACCCCTCATCCCCAGATAAATGTCTCTGATGTTTTTAGATAGCAAGGCTTTTTTCCCACTGCTTTTTCAGTTTTATCAGATAGCAGAATGACTCATCTGTTGGCAAAATTTGTTCATCTGTTTTTGTCTATTACCATATAATATAGGAGTTAATTCTAGAGTATTCTTTAAAATATGGCTTGGGTTTATCATCACAGTGAAATATAGTGATCCATTTACCAACGTATGTTTGAAAGACAATTTTTGGTGCAAAATACTGCAAAATCACTTTGTCATTGTCATGCCTGGTAAAAGGTTTACATTAATTAGCACATCTCACAAATGGTGCAGTATTTGTGTTGATACTTTTATATTTCTTGATCGTATATTCAGTGTTTCACTAATCACCTTGATTGATCTGCAGGATTACTTTTTCCTCAAGTTTTATTGAAACATAATTGACATACAGCATTGTAAGTTTAAGGTGTACAGCCAAATGATTTGACTTACATATATCATGAAATGATTATCTCAGTAAATTAAGTGAAAATTCATCATGTAATATAGATGCAAAATTAAACAAATAGAAAAGCTTTATTCCTTGTAATGAGAACTCTTAGGATTTACGCTAACAACTTTCTTGTAAATATACAGCAGGGTTAATTATGTTGTACATTACATTCCTTGTATTGTTTATCTTGTAACTGAATGTTTGTACCTTTTGACAGACTTCCAATTCTGCCTCCCTCTACCCCTCCAACCTCTGGTAAACAGAAATATGATCTTTTTTCCTATGAGTTTTTTGCTTGTTTGTTTTAGAAGTATAACTGACCTACAACACTGTTAGATACTGGTATACAACTTAGTGATTTGATATTTCTATGCATTTCAAAATTAACAGCATGATAAGTCTAGTTACCATCTATCACCAACCAAAAATGTTATTTAATTATTCACTATATTCCCCATACTGTACCTTGCATACCTGTGTGTGCTTAGTCACTCAGTCATGTCTGACTCTTTGTGACCCCATAGAATATAGCCCACCAGGCTCCTCTGTCCATGGGATTTTCCAGGCAAGAATACTGGAGTGGGTTGCTGCCGGAAGCCAGCGTGAGGAACTCTGCCTGTGGCAAAGGTCATGAGGAAGGAGGCTCGGCATATGCAAAGGCGGATCGAGCCTCAGGAGACCCCTGTTCCCGAGCATCTACCCCCAAAATCAGAGTCTGCCTACTTTACTGCTTCATGCTCTCACCTACACCTCTGACTTTACGGGGGGCTGTCCCCCACCACCTCTCTCAGAGAAGGAGTTAACTTGCAGCTCCAGTCAATAAAAATTCCCGGGCGTGACAAGAGTGCTTCAACTTACAAACTCCTCTGAAGGCTCTCTAGCCTGCCTGAACAGATTCGTCCGGCCACATGTGATTGTTTATAGCCTCCCAACCGTGAGAGGCACAAGATGCTTTAAACTTTCTAAATATAGATTCTTTTGAGAAGTTAGAAATTATTAGTATAGTGGGTTGGTTAGAAATTATACTGGTGAAGGGTTTTCATTTGTTGGGCCAATATTTGCTGCTAAGTCTCCATATTCCTTGCCCTTATAACACATTAATGAATATAACTAGCATATAGGAGAAATAAGTATTAACCTTTGATATTAATCATGTTAAACCTTAGGCTAAGTAAATTCCTTTCTTAATTGTAACCCATTATACCCTCATCCTATAGGAATGCAATTTTGTCTGGTACCTTCAGAGGGTGGCGCCTGGTTTAAAAAAAATCACCCCTGGATAAAATTAAGTTTTCTGGGTGACTGACCATTAATCAGAAAGGGCCATAAAATGTCAGCAGGCCTCATGGCCAGAAGATGATGTAAAACCCCTAAGACCTTTGAATACATTTATATGAAGCACCTGATTTTGACAAGGGTCAGGTCTGCTGACCCCACGTGACTCTGTATTCTATCTCTATGTGTAACAAAAAGTATATAGTATATAAGCAAACCTGAAAATAAAGAAAACAGATCAGTTTCTGGAAAGACTGATTCCCCCATATCGTTCTTTCTTGTTCTCCATTTTTCTGGCTGAATCCCCATCTGGAGCGTGGAGGCTCGCCATGTCTACTTACTTGCTCTGGCTTCTAAGACCCACGCAAGAGAGAGCCCAAGGCGGGGCACCCTCTGCTATTCAAGCGGGCGCCGGTGGCCTATGTAGATGGTGCAAATTTCCTTGTCTTGGAGTTTTATTGGTTTTCCATGTAAACCAAGTTATTCAGCCTCTTTTTCTCCACTAATTTTCTAACTACACTATTCTTTTCTAATCTCTCTTTATATTTCTAATTAAATAGCTTTTTCCTAAGACGCCAACTCCATCTCCCCTTCGAATTACCCTGGATCCACCCGGGCTGGACCCCGGCAGGTTGCCATTTCCTTCTCCAGGGGATCTCCTGATCCAGGGATTGAACCGGGATCTCCTGCATTGCATGCAGACTCTCTACCATCTGAGTCACCAGGGAAGCCTGTACATTTTATTTACTTTATATATGAAAGTTTGTACCTCTCAATCTCTCTCACCTATTTTACTTCTCCCTCCACTGCCCTCTTCTCTGGCAACTACCTGTTTGTTCTCTGTATCAATGAGTCTGTTGCTATTTGGTTGTGTTTGTTCATCCATTTTTTTTTTTTTTTAGATTCCACATGTAAGTAAAATCATACAGTATTTTTCTTTCTCTGTCTGACTTATTTCACTTGGCATAATACCCACCCTACAGGTCCATCCATGTTGTTATAAATGGCTAGGCTTCTTTTTATGGCAGATTATTGCCAAAGCTGTGGTTTTTCCAGTAGTCACATACAAATGTGAGAGTTGGACCATACAGAAGGCTGAGTGCTGAAGAACTGATGCTTGTGAACTGTAGAGCTGGAGAAGACTCTTGAGAGTCGCTGGGACAGGAAGGAGATCAAACCAGTCAACCCTAAAGGAAATCAACCCTGAATATTCATTGGAGGGACTGATGCTGAAGCTGAAGCTCCAATACTTTGGCTCCCTGATGCGAAAAGCCAACTCTTTGGAAAAGACCCTGATGCTGGGAAAGATTGAGGGCAGAAGGAGAAGGGGATGACAGAGGATGAGATGGTTGGATAGCATCACCAACTCAATGGACATAAATCTGAGCAAACTCCAGGAGATAGTGAAGGACAGGGAAGCCCGGCATGCTGCAGTCCATGAGGTCACAAAGAGTTTGAAATGACCGAGCAACTGACCAACAAGTCCATTGTGTGTGTGTGTGTATATGTGTGTGTTTGTGTGTGTGTAGATAGATAGATATTTTACATATTATTTATCCATTCATTTGTTGTGGGTACTTAGTTTTCTTCCACATCTTGGACCAATGTAAATAATGCTGCTGTGAATATTGGGATGATGTATCTTTTTGAATTAGTTTTCTTTTTTTTTTTTTCTGGGTAAATAGCCAGACATGGAACTGCTAGATCATATAATAATTCTATTTTTAATCTTTTGAGGAATATCTTTAGTATTTTTCATAATGGCTACACTAATTTACATTTCCACCAACTGTGCACAAGGATGTCCTTTTTTCTACATCCTTGCTAACACTTATTTGTTGTCTTTTTGATAATAGTCATTCTGATAGGTGTGCCATGATATTTGTGGTTTTGATTTGCATTTCCTTGATGAATGATATTGAGTATCTTTTCATGTGTTTGTTGACCATCTATATGTCTTCTTTGGAAAAGTTTATTCATGTCCTCTGACTGTTTTTTAGTTGGGTTGGCTTTTTGATGTTGAGTTGTATGTGTTCTTTGTATATTTTGGATATTAGCCTTTTATCAAATGTATCATTTGCAAATATCTTCTCCCATGCAGTAGGTGGCCTTTCTGTTTTGTTAATAGTTTCCTTTGCTGCGGAAAAGGCTTTTTAGTTTGATGCAGTCCTATTTGTTTATTTTTGCTTTTGTTCTCTTGTCTCAGAAGGTATATCCAAAAAATATTTTTGCCAAGACCGATATCAAAGATTTTACTCCCTATATTTCCCTCTAGAAATCTTAAGGCTTCAGGTCTTACCTTTAAGTCTCTAATTCATTTGGAGTGAACTCGTGTGTGGTGTGAAAAAGCAATCCAGATTGATTCTTTTGCATGTAGCTGTGCAGTTTTCCCAGCACTATTTACTAAAGAGGGTGTCTTTCCACTGTTGTACATGCTTGCTCCTTTGCTGTAGATTAATTGTCCGTGTAAATGTGGGTTAATTTCTGAGCTCTAATGAGCCTGTTTTTGTTTGTTTGTTTTTGTACCAGTGTTTGTTTTGTGCCAATACCACACTGTTTTGATTACTTTGGCTTTGTAGTATATTTTGAAATCCAGGAACATACTGTCTCCAACTTTTTCTTTCTCAAGATTGTTTTGCCTATTCAGGGTCTTTTGTGTTTCTGTACAAATTTTAGAATTATTTGTTCTAGTTCCACAAAATATGCCAAAAATATTTTGATAGAGATTGCACTGAATCTGTAGATTGCTCTGAGTAGTATAGTAAATATTTTAACAATATTAATTCTTCCAGTGAATGAACACAGTAGATCTTCCTGTCTGTTTGTGTCATCTTCAGTTTGACACAGTTGATGTGTCAGCCTTCATCAACTTCTTATAGTTTTCTGAGTGCAGATCTTTTACCTCTTTAGATAGATTTAATCCTACGTATTTTATTCTTTTCAATGTAGTTGTAAATTAAATTATTTTCTTAATTTCTCTTTCTGATAGTTCATTGTTAGTGCATAGAAGCACAACACATTTCTATATATTGACTTTGTAACCTGAAACTTTACCAGATTCCTTGAGAAGTTCCAGCAGCTTTTGATGGCATCACTAGAATTTTCCATGTATAGTATCATTTCAAACAGTGACAGTTTTACTTCTTCCTTTCCAATTTAGATTCCTTTTATTTTTCTTGTCTGACTGTCATGACTAAGACTTCCAAAACTATGTTGAATAAAAGAAGTGAGAGTAGGCATCCTTGTCTTATTCCTGGTTTTAGAGGAAATGCTTTCAGCTTTCACCATTAAGTATATGTCAGCTGGGGGTTTGTCTTAAATGATCTTTATTATGTTGAAGTATGTTCCCACTTTGTTGAGAGTTTTTATCATAAATGGATGTTGAATTTTGTCAAATGCTTCCTCCACATGTATTGAGATCATATAATTTTTATTCTTCAATTTGTTAATATGCTATATCACGTGATTGATTGGCAGATATTGATCCATCCTTACAACCATTGGATAAATCCCACTCGATTTTAGTATATGACTCTTTTGCTGTATATTGAAAACAGTCTGTTAAGACTTTGCTGAGAATTTTTACATCTATGTTCATCAGTCTTATTGGTCTGTATTTTCTCTTTTGTGTGTTATCTTTGTCTGGTTTTGGTATCAGGGTGATGCTGTCCACATAGAATGAGTTTGGAAGCATTTATTCCTCTGAAAATTTTGAAATATTTTGAGAAAGATAGGTGTTAACTGTTTTTAACTGCTTTTAACATATTTTACATCTTTTTGGTTTGTGTATCTCTTAACTACTTATAGTAGATATAGATGATTTTTACTAATTTTGTCTTTTTTACCTTCCTTCTAGTTTTATACATGATTGATCTACTACCTTTACTGTGTATTTGCCTTTACAAGTGCGGTTTTTTTCCTTTCATAATTTTGATATTTCTAGTGTGGCCTTTTATTTTCCACTTAGATAAGTTCCTTTAACATTTTTCATAAAGCCAGATTTGTGGTGCCAAACTCTTTTAGATTTTGCTTGTTTGTAAAACTTTTCATCTCCTTCAAATCTGAATCAAAACGTTGCTGGGTGGAGCACTTTTGGTTGTAGATTTTTACCTTTATGACACTCCCTTCTGGCCTGCAGATTTTTTGCTGGAAAAAAATCCCATAGCTTTATAGGGATTTCCTTGTACATCAGTTCAGTTCAGTTCAGTCACTCAGTCGTGCCCAACTCAGCAACCCCATGAATCGCAGCACACCAGGCCTCCCTGTCCATCACCAACTCCCGGAGTTCACTCAGACTCACGTCCATCCAGTCAGTGATGCCATCCAGCCATCTCATCCCCTTCTCCTGCCCCCAATCCCTCCCAGCATCAAAATCGTTTCCAATGAGTCAACTCTTCGCATGAGATGGCCAAAGTACTGGAGTTTCAGCTTGAGCATCATTCCTTCCAAAGAAATCCCAGGGCTGATCTCCTTCAGAATGGACTGGTTGGATCTCCTTGCAGTCCAAGGAACTCTCAAGAGTCTTCTCCAACACCACAGTTCAAAAGCATCAATTCTTTAACGCTCAGACTTCTTCACAGTCCAGCTCTCACATCCATACATGACCACAGGAAAAACCATAGCCTTCACTAGACAGACCTTAGTCGGCAAAGTAATGTCTGTGCTTTTGAATATGCTATCTAGGTTGGTCATAACTTTTCTTCCAAGGAGTAAGCGTCTTTTAATATCATGGCTGCAGTCCCCATCTGCAGTGATTTTGGAGCCCCCCAAAATAAAATCTGATAAGGTTTCCACTGTTTCCCCATCTATTTCCCATGAAGTGATGGGACCAGATGCCATGATCTTCATTTTCTGAATGTTGAACTTTAAGCCAACTTTTTCACTCTCCTCTTTCACTTTCATCAAGAGGCTTTTTAGTTCCTCTTCACTTTCTGCCATAAGGGTGGTGTCATCTGCATAGATGAGGTTATTGATATTTCTCCCAGCAATCTTGATTCCAGCCTGTGCTTCTTCCAGTCCAGCGTTTCTCATGATGTACTCTGCATAGAAGTTAAATAAGCAGGGTGACAATATACAGCCTTGACTTACTCCTTTTCCTATTTGGAACCAGTCTGTTGTTCCATGTCCAGTTCTAACTGTTGCTTCCTGACCTGCATACAGATTTCTCAAGAGGCAGGTCAGGTGGTTTAGTATTCCCATCTCTCAGAATCTTCCACAGTTTATTGCGATCCACACAGTCAAAGGCTTTGGCATAGTCAATAAAACAGAAATAAATGTTTTTCTGGAACTCTCTTGCTTTTTCCATGATCCAGTGGATGTTGGCAATTTGATCTCTGGTTCCTCTGCCTTTTCTAAAACCAGCTTGAACATCAGGAAGCTCACAGTTCATGTATTGCTGAAGCCTGGCTTGGAGAATTTTGAGCATTGCTTTACTAGCATGTGAGATGAGTGCAATTGTGTGGTAGTTTGAACATTCTTTGGCATTTCCTTTCTTTGGGATTGGAATGAAAACTAACCTTTTCCAGTCCTGTGGCCACTGCTGAGTTTTCCAAATTTGCTGGCATATTGTGTGCAGCAGTTTCACAGCATCATAACTTGTTGCTTTTCCCTTGTTTGCATCCATGCGCGATCATGTCCAACACTTTGTGACCACATGAACTATAACTCGCCAAGCTCCTCTCTCCATGGAATTTTCAAGGCAAAAATACTGGAATAGGCAGACTTTTCCTACTTCAGGACATCTTCTTGACCTAAGGATGGAACCTAAGTCTGTTTCATTTCCTGCATTGACAGGTGGATTCTTTACTGCTGCACCGCCTGGGAATTACCTGCTTTTCCCTTGCAAATTTTATTTCTCTCTTTATTTTTCATTTTTGCCATTTTAATTGCAACATGTCTTGATGTGGTCCTCTTTAGCTGTATCCTCTTTGGGACTCTCTGTTTCCTGTACCTGGATGTCTAATACCTTTCCTAGGTTAGAGACATTTTCAGCTGGTATGTCCTCAAATATGATCTCTGTTGCTTTCTCCTTCTCTTCTCTTTCTGGGACCCATATAATATGAATGTTATGCTTGATGTTGTCTGAAAGGTTTCTTAAACTGTCCTCATTTTTTAAATTCTTTTTCCTGTTCATCTTGAGTGCCTTCCACTGTTCTATCTTCCAGGTCACTGATCCATTCCTCTGTTTCATTTTAATCTACTGCTGACTCCCCTTAGTGTATCTTTTAGTTCAGGTACTATATTCTTCAGCTCTGTTTGGTTCTTTTTTGTATTATCTGTTTGGTTACCAGGGCCTAACTTGTACAGATGCTACAGGCCACTCATGGGCAAGGCCATGTCCTATCATGGCTGTCTGCATGACCAGGGGAATCCTGGTTCTGGTGCCAGCCCACTGGTGGGCAAGGCCAGGTCACAAGGTAGCTGGTTTTAGGGCCAGGGATTGTAGAGCTAAAGTTAGCCTCTGGTAGATGGAACCACATACGGGAGCAGCTATCTCAGGATCCCAAGGTATCTTAGAACCAATGTCAGCCTACTGGCAGGTGAAGTGCAGTCCATGCAATCCCAGAATTGTGCCAGCCTCCTGGCAGGGTGCTGGGTCTTGATGTTTCTGGCTCTAGGACCGCAGTTATCCCAGGACTGGCGTTGGTTCCCCTGTGGGTGGGGTTGGGGCTTAGAAGATCCTGGGGCTGGGTGAGCTGAGTCCTGACATGGCTGACTGTGAGGCCACAGTGGTCCTGAAACTAGTGCCCACTCCTTGGCTGGGGTGGTAAGATCTCAGGACTAATCTTGGCCCACTTATGGGTGCAGCTGGGTCCCAGGGTCTCTGGCTGTGGGGTCTGGGGCTCCTAAATCTGGTGTTATCCCTCAGGTGGGCAGTGCTCTGTTAGATGGCTGGTTATGATGCCTGGGTCCAAGGGCTAGTGCTAGCCCACTGGTGGGTGGCACCAGATCCTGGGCCCTCTGGGAGATAAGATCGGGTCCCCAGGGCAACTGGGGACTCAGGAGGTCCTAAGACAGCTGGCCTACTGGTGAGTATGGCTGTGTCCCTCCCCTACTAGCTGCTTGGCTTGTGGGTGTTCCAAGACTAGTGCTGACTAGCTGGGGCCAGGTTCCAGCGCTAATAAGCTAGAGAGTAAATTCCAAAATGGCTCTTCCCACCACCAGTGTCCTGATGGTAGGATGTGTGTGTGTGGTCAGTCATGTCTGGCTCTTTGTAGTCCTCTGGACTGTAACCTGCCAGAGTCCTCTGTCCATGGAATTTTCCAGGCAAGAATACTAGAGTGGGTAACTATTCCTTCTCTAGGGCATCTTCCTGACCTAGGGATTGAACCCACATCTCCTGAATGTCCTGCTTTGGCAGATGGCTTCTTTACCACTGCACCACCTGGGAAGCCCAATGGTAGGATGTTTCTTGCAATGGGTGCTGCCAGCATCTGTGTCCCCAGGGTGAGTCCCAGTTATCTCCTTACTCTCTGTGATACTGTCTGGTATCAATATCAGTATCTCCAATATCAACAAGTTTATCTGACCAAGGTTCCTTTCAAATTACTGCCTCTGCTCTACATCTCAGATCATGTGAATTTGTACATACCCTTTAAGAGTGGAGTCTTTATTTCCCACAACCCTCTATCTCTCTTGAATGTAAGTCCTGCTGGCCTTCAAAGTTCTAGGGACTTGTCTTCATGGTGCAGAATCCCAGGCAAGGGAGATTAATGTGGGGCTCTGACCTCTTTCTCCTTGGGGAGAACCCCTGAAATTGTAATTGTCCTTCAATTTGTGGGTTGTATACCTGGGGGTATGAATTTGATGGCGCTGTATCTCCACTCCTCCCATTCATCTTGCTTTTGTTCCTTCTTTATATGTTTAGTTGTAGAAGACGTTTTCTGATAGTCTTCCAATTTTTATGAGCCATGGTTGCTCTGGAAATAGATGTAATTTTGGTGTGCTATGAGAGGACCTGAGATCAGGGTCTTCCTGATCAGAGATCAGGACTCTGCCATCTTGGCCACTCTCTCCCCTCCAGGATTATTAAATTAACTACACTTTTCATTATTAAATGTGTGTTTTCTTCTTTAAAAAGTTGTATTTCAGTTTTATACAATAAAATTCACTCTATTTTGAGTTTTGACTAATACATAGAGTCACCTAACTCCCCTAGTAGGCAAGATATAGTTAACAGTTTCATGGCTGAAAACTTTCCTGCATTCAGTCCCTAGATAATCAAACTTATCCTCATCCTCTAACTCCTGGCAATTACTGATCTGTTCTCCACCTTTTCTAGCCTTTTTTAGCATGTTGTAGAGATGGAATCATACAGACAGATGTATGTAGCTTTTCCAGCCCAGCTTCTTTCACTTAGAATAACAAGTTTGAGATTCATCAGTGCTGTTCTTTGTGTCAATGGTTTTCATTCCTTGTTTTGCTGAGTAGAATTCCCGAGTTGTTTATCCATTCTCTAGTATAAGGACATTGAGTTATTTCCAAGTCTGGTGCTTATGAATAATCCTGCTATAAACATTTGCATACAAGGTTTTATGTGAGTAGAAATTTTTATTGCTCTTGAGTAAATGCTTAAGACTGGGATTGCTGGGTCACATGCATTTTATGTTCAAATTTATAAGAAACTGCCAAACATCTTCTCAAAGTTGTGTACCATTTTACATTCTCACCAGCTATGTATGAGAGTTCTAGGTGCTCCAAGTATACATCAGCACGTGGTATTATCAGTCTTTTTTTTTTTTTTTTAACTACAGCCATTCTTTTGAATATACAACAGCATCTCATTGTTTTCAATTTGTATTTCCTTTATGATAAACAATGTTGAGCACTTTTTTCATGGACTTATTAGGCATTTACACTTCTTTGGTGAAGTGTCTGTTCAAAATTTTGCTCATTTTTTTAATGCAATTATTTCTTGTTATTAAGCTTTTCAAATTTTTTTGTTAAATATATATAATATTTAACTTTTTAAGCCATTCACAATTATATAATTTACTGGTATTAAATACAATCACAATGTTGTGTAACCATCACCATGATCTATATCCAGAAGTTTTTCATTATCCCTGTTAGTAGAAAGTTAGGCATGAGCGAGGGATTGTGGTCTATCTGAAAGGAATGCAAGCCGATATCTAAATCCCAAGACATACCCAGGAGAGCTCACAGATATACTGCAAACTAACCACAGGGTCTTCTCTAACTCTAGCACATACGTTCTAAGGACACAGTGGATACAAACTAACCACAGGGGTTTCATCAAGTGTCTTAGGCAGCTAGGAGCCAATTCAGTTCAGTTCAGTCCCTCAGTCATGTCCTGACTCTTTGTGACCCCATGGACTGCAGCTCACCAGGCCTCCCTGTCCATCACCAACTCCCAGAGTTTACCCAAACTCATGTCCATTGAGTCGGTGATGCCATCCAACCATCTCATCCTCTGTCGTCCCCTTCTCCTGCCCTCAATCTTTCCCAGCATCAGTGTCTTTTCAAATGAGTTAGCTCTTCGCATCAGGTGGCCAAAGAGCTGGAGTTTCAGCTTCATCATCAGTCTTTTCAATGAACACCCAGGACTGATCTCCTTTAGGATGGACTGGTTGGATCTCCTTGCAGTCCAAGGGACTCTCATGAGTCTTCTCCAACACCACAGTTCAAAAGCATCAATTCTTCGGCGCTCAGCTTTCTTTACAATCCAACTCTCACATCCATACATGACCACTGGAAAACCATAGCCTTGACTAGACAGACCTTTGTTAGCAAAGTAATGTCTCTGCTTTTGAATATGCCATCTAGGTTGGTCATAACTTTCCTTCCAAGGAGTAAGTGTCTTTTAATTTCATGGCTGCAGTCACCATCGGCAGTGATTTTGGAGCCCCCCAAAATAAAGTCTGATAATGTTTCCACTGTTTCCCCATCTATTTCCCATGAAGTGATGGGACCAGATGCCACTATCTTAGTTTTCTGAATGTTGAGCTTTAAGACAACTTTTTCAAGCTCCTCTTTCACTTTCATCAAGAGGCTCTTTAGTTCTTCACTTTTTGCCATAAGGTTGGTGTCATCTGCATATCTGAGGTTATTGATATTTCTCCCGGCAATCTTGATTCCAGCTTGTGCTTTATCCAGCTCAGCATTTCTCATGATATACTCTGCATATAAGTTAAATAAGCAGGGTGACAATATACAGCCTTGACGTACTCCTTTTCCTATTTGGAACCAGTCTGTTGTTCCATGTCCAGTTCTAACTTGCTTCCTGACCTGCATACATTAAACGTTCATAAATATTCTACACATATGTAGATCTGATTATAACAGACCAAATCACAGGAAGACATACACACAGGGCCTGTTATATAACTAGCAATTTTCAGTTGGCCTTGAACATATGCCCATTTGCATCCCCTTTCTTGACTGGTGGTGAGTATAAGCACTATTGTACACAGGGCACAACCAACAAAAGGAGATGGAAAGTATAAAAGGGTGAAAGCCAAGAGGGATTGGGAGGAGGACAACTTCTTTGGGGTCAGCCCGCTCCCATGTCTTGGGAACGTCTGTCTAAGAAAAGATCTGTGTGCTTGAACTGAACTGAACTGAGCTGTGACTTGTGTGTTGTTTTAAACCTTGTAGTCTATCATTCCAAATGTTTGTAGTGTTGAGACTAGAACCAAGGAAGAGAAACAAACCAACCTGACATCCCCAACAAAAGTTGTGTATCCATTAAACACTAACACCCCTGTTCTCCTTGTTCCCCCTAGTCCCTAGTAACCTTTATTCTTCTTTTTGTCTCTGTTAATTAACTTTCTTATTCTAAGGGCTTCATATAAATGAATGTCCTTCTGTGTCTGGCTTATTTCTCTAAGCGTAGTGTTTTAAAGTCCATCCATGTTGTACCATATATCAAAATTTCATTCCTTTTTGTGACTGAATAATATTCTGTTATATCTAATTATTGTCTTTAAGTGGAAGCTAATCTAAACTTAATGTATGACAGTTTGCAGTGGGATATAAAAAGTGCTTACCCAGTGTTGTAAGTTACTTGACAAAAAGGCAAATACTATTACTTTTGATTAGCTTTTTTTACAATGAAATAACACTTTAACTTTCAGTGTTTGTAATATTTTAAACTACAGTGTACTAGGTACAATTTTTTTTTCATTTCCTTTAACATTTATAACTGACACTTTTTAATATTTTGACAAATTTTTTCCAGGGTCAAAGAACAATAATAATTTTCTCCATTAATTATTAAAGTTATTTAATTGACACTACCACCCATGCAAGGCAAGGACTGCCTATAAGGGAAAATAGTACCTACTTCAGGAAAAATTAATTTTGATACAACTGAATAGTTGAGCTATTTTGGAAATAATCTCCATAAAGAAGTGCTAAGTATATTATTTCTTCTCCCCATTTATTCTTTTTTTTTTTTTTAAGTTTTAATGCAGTAAACCTTTCATTGCGTAGACTGTTTTTTTTTTTTATGAAAATTTGTTCTTGGTGGCAAAAATCTTATTCTATGTGTAAAGCATATGTATACATACAATATATAAACAGATATGTATTTCTTTTATTTCCCAGGTGGCACAGTGGTATAGAACCCGCCTGACAATGCCGGAGACAAAACCGTGTGGGTTCAATCCCTGGGTTGGAAAGATCCCCTGGAAGAGGACATGGGAACCCACTCCAGTATTCTTGCCTGAAAAATGCTATGGACAGAGGAGCCTGATAGACTACAGCTCATGAGGTCAGAGTCAGACACACCTGAGCACTCATGTACATTGCGTTTAAAGAGCTCTTGTTATGTTCTGTTTACAAGTTCTTTGTCGGGTATGTAAATTGCAAATATTTTCTTCCAGTCTGTTATTTATCTTTCATTTTCTTTGAGGTTTTTCAGAGGAAAAGAATTTTTGATTTTGTTGAAATCCAATATATAAATATTTTAAGGACTATCATTTGAATGTTACACCTAAGAACTGTTCGTCTAACCCAGTGTCACAAAGATTTCCTCCTATGCATTCCTCTAATGCTTTAAATTTTTACTTTTGGACTATGATCCATTTTAAGCAAAATTTTATATAAAGTGTGAAGTATGAATCAAATTTATATTTTACATGTGGATTCAACTTTTTCTAGCACAATTTGTTGAAAAAACTAACCTTTCTCCATTGAATTGCTTTTGTACCACTTTCAAAAATTAATTGACCATATCTTTGAGGATTTAATTATGTACTGTCTATATTTCATTGATCTGTATGTCTATCCTTTAGCCAAAACCATGCTATCTTGATTACTATGAATTTATAGTAAATCTTGAAATCAGGTAGTGTGAGTCCTCCAACTTCTTTTTCAAAATTGTTCTGGCTATTCTAGCTCCTTTGCCTTTATATAAAAATTCTGGAATCAACTTGCTCATATCTACAAGAAATCCTGCTGAGATTTTTATTGGGATGAGGGTGAATCTACAGATTAATTGGCAAGCCCTGACATCTTAACATGTGTGGTTACCTTGGGACGCAACTATCTGATTCTAAATTTCTGCAACAAATCTTTCATGTCTTTTAAATAAAATTTGACTTTGTCATATCTTAGCTAACCTAATACGGATATTTAAAATGAAGGTTTTTCTGTAGCAAATGTTGCCAGGTGATTTTATGTTGTAATAGATTACTCTCAGCTATTAACCTTTAGTGACACAAAGCTATGGTCACTTTTTATTTATTGTTTTAGTTATCCTATTATTATTAAAATGGTGATTTTTTCCTTTGATTTTTGTAACCATTTAAATTTTACATCAGGTAAAGTCTTATTGATTTATTGTAGTAAAATATACATAACATAAAATTTACCATTTTAATCATTTTTAAGTTCAGTAACATTAGGTACATTAACAGTCTTGTGCAACCATCACTACCATCCACCTCCAGAACTTTATCATTTTTTTAGGCTGAAAGTCTGTACCATTAAATAATAACTCCCCTTTCCCCCCTGCCTCCTACCCAGCCTCTGGCAACCACTGTTCCACTTTCTGTCTCTGCATTTGACTGCTCTAGGTACCTCATGTAAGTGGAATCACACTCTCTAACTGCCCTTTTGTGAGGGCAGTGTGCCCTTTTGTGGCATATTTTACTTAGCGTAATGTTTTCAAGGCTCATCCATGTTGTAGCATATGTCAGAATTTCCTTCCTTTTTCCCCCCTTTAAAGTAATCAGTTTGTTTATTTTTGGCTCTGCTGGTGCTTTGTATCTTCTCACCAGCTTTTCTCCACTTGGGACTTGCAGAAGCTGCTCTTTGTTGTGGGACACAGGCTTCTCTTGTTGCAGAGCATGGGCTCTAGAGCTGGGCTTCAGCAGTGTGGCCCATGGGCTTAGTTGCCCCATGGAATCTTCCTGGACCAGGGATTGACTCCATGACCCCTTCATTGGCAGGCTGATTCCTGTCACTGGACCACCAGGGAAGTCCTTTTTAAGACTGAAATATACATATTACTGGCTTCGCAGGTGGCTCAGTGGTGAGGAATCTGCCTGCCAGTGCAGGAGACATAGGTTTGATCCCTGGGTTGGGAAGAGCCCCTGGAGGAGAGAACGGCAACCCACTGCAGCATTCTTGCCTGGAAAACCCCAAGGATAGAGGAATATGGGGGACTACAGTCCATGGGGTCGCAGAGTCAGACAGCTGAGCGCGCGCACACACACACACACACATATATATTACATTTTTAATTCCATTTGTCTGTTGACAGACAGTCAGATTACTTCCTCCTTTTGGTTGTTGTGGATAATGCTTGAACCTGAATGTACAAATATCTGTTCTTGGGAATATCCCCAGAAGTGAAATTGTTGAATCATGGTAATTCTATGTTTAATTTTTTGAGGAACCACCACACCATTGAGCTAAAAAAAATGATATACTTAAAAAAAAGAATGATAAAAAAGAATGATATACTTAATTAGAGGAGGGCATGGCAACCCATTCCAGGCAAGTGTTCTTGCCTGGAGAATCCTCAGGAACAGAGGAGCCGGGTGGGCTATAGGCCATGGGGTCACAAAGAGTCTCCGGACACGACTGATTGACTAAGCATAGCACATACTTAATTAACATTGTTTTTCATATATTATTGCTGAATTTATGAGGAATATTTAGAAAAGAAAATGGATTTCAGATGCAATGGACAATAGCATGGCTAGTATGGTGAGTCAGAGAAGACCTTCTGAAAAGAAAGACACTTCACAAAAGAATTTCTGATGTCTCCCTGTACTTACATAACAACTAGATCAGCAGTACATTCACAGAATTATTCGTTTTCTAAAATTCTAATATCAGGGGTATATTCAAAATATAGATTTTTAAATTTTGTTTGCCAAAAGAAAATCTGGCATTCCAAATTGCTTAGCTATGGAAACAGCCTTTGCACCAGGTGTTTTGAAAATTAATTTCTATAATAAGCTATTTTATGGCTTCATCCAGAATTTCCCATAATGATGTTTTTAAAATACTATGAGAAGCAAATAAAAGATACAAAAGTTACAAAGAACTAAATGTTTTATTTGTTCAGTTCAGTTCACTTCAGTCGCTCAGTAGTGTCCGACTCTGCCACCCCATGAATCGCAGCACGCCAGGCCTCCCTGTCCTTCACCAACTCCTGGAGTTCACTCAGACTCACGTCCATCGAGTCCGTGATGCCATCCAGCCATCTCATCCTCTGTCGTCCCCTTTTCCTCCTGCCCCCAATCCCTCCCAGCATCAGAGTCTTTTCCAATGAGTCAACTCTTCACATGAGGTGGCCAAAGTACTGGAGCTTCAGCTTTAGCCTCATTCCTTCCAAAGAAATCCTAGGGCTGATCTCCTTCAGAATGGACTAGTTGGATCTCCTTGCATTCCAAGGGACTCTCAAGAGTCTTCTCCAACACCACAGTTCAAAAGCATCAATTCTTCGGCACTCAGCCTTCTTCACAGTCCAACTCTCACATCCATACATGACCACAGGAAAAACCATAGCCTTGACTAGACGGACCTTTGTTGGCAAAGTAATGTCTCTTCTTTTCAATATGCTATCTAGGTTGGTCATAACTTTCTTCCAAGAAGTAAGCGTCTTTTAATTTCATGGCTGCAATCACCATCTGCAGTGATTTTGGAGCCCAAAAAAATAAAGTCTGCCATTGTTTCCACTCTTTCCCCATCTATTTCCCATGAAGTGATGGGACCGGATGCCATGATCTTCATTTTCTGAATGTTGAGCTTTAAGCCAACTGTTTTCACTCTCCACTTTCACTTTCATCAAGAGGCTTTTTACTTCCTCTTCACTTTCTGCCAAGAGGCTTTTTAGTTCCTCTTCACTTTCTGTCATCTGCATATCTGAAGTTATTGATATTTCTCCTGGCAATCTTGATTCCAGCTTGTGTTTCTTCCAGTCCAAAAAAAGCAAAATGGCTGTCTGGGGAGGCCTTACAAATAGCTATGAAAGAAGAGAGGTGAAAAACAAAGGAGAAAAGGAAAGATATAAGCATCTGAATGCAGAATTCCAAAGAATAGCAAGGAGAGATATGAAAGCCTTCTTCAGTGATCAATGCAAAGAAATAGAGGAAAACAACAGTATGGGAAAGACTAGAGATCTCTTCAAGAAAATTAGGGATACCAAGGGAATATTTCATGCAAAGATGAGCTCAATAAAGGACAGAAATGGTATGGACCTAACAGAAGCAGAAGATATTAAGAGGGGGCAAGAATACACAGAAGAACTGTACAAAAAAGATGTTCACAACCCAGATAATCACGATGGTGTGATCACTCATCTAGAGCCAGACATCCTGGAATGTGAAGTCAAGTGGGCCTTAGAAAGCATCACTACGAACAAAGCTAGTGGAGATGATGGCATTCCAGTTGAGCTATTTCAAATCCTGAAGGATGATGCTGTGAAAGTGCTGCACTGAATATGCCAGCAAATTTGGAAAACTCAGCAGTGGCCACAGGACTGGAAAAGGTTAGTTTTCATTCCAATCCCAAAGAAAGGAAATGCCAAAGAATGCTCACACTACCACACAATTGCAGTCATCTCACATGCTAGTAAAGTAATGCTCAAAATTCTCCAAGCCAGGCTTCAGCAATACGTGAACCGTGAACTCCCTGATGTTCAAGCTGGTTTTAGAAAAGGCAGAGGAACCAGAGATCAAATTGCCAACATCCACTGGATCATGGAAAAAGCAAGAGAGTTCCAGAAAAACATCTATTTCTGTTTTATTGACTGTGCCAAAGCCTTTGACTGTGTGGATCACAATAAACTGTGGAAAATTCTGAAAGAGATGGGAATACCAGACCACCTGACCTGTCTCTTGAGAAACCTATATGCAGGTCAGGAAGCAACAGTTAGAACTGGACATGGACCAACAGACTGGTTTCAAATAGGAAAAGGAGTCTGCCAAGGCTGTATATTGTCACCCTGCTTGTTTGTTTATTTGTTAAGTTGTGTTTATTATTATTTTTAACTAGGTATTGTCCTAGACGTTAGGAATTTAAAATACAACATCCTTATTCATTTAGAATATACAGCAGATGTTAAAAAAATACACACACATAGATGATCTAACTATAATCATGTCTTAGCATCAGGCATTCCTCTGTTATTACCACATACGGAAGTGATGCTTCAGGGATATGAGTACTTTGTGGAGAAGCAGCTTCAGGGATATGAGTACTACTTGCACATTGAAGAGAGTTTCTAATTTCTTTAAATGCAAACAATAGCTTTCAAGTCACACTGGGCCCAAACTATATGGTGAGATCCTTGGAAGTGACACAGCTTTCCACCTCCATCTCACTTAGCAAGAGAACACTTTAGGAACCCTGTCACTCTCATCCAGCTGAATCTTCCCTGGGGAGCTCGCAAGACAGACCACGCACTGCTCTAATGAGAACATGAGCAAAGACCGCAGACTTTAAGGAGTATAGCCTCATCAAGTCTGACACCATTAGAGGACTTAACCTGGGGCAGTTCTGAACCTCAAAGCTGATTAATCCTAGAATGTTTCTTATCTTGTCATTTTCGATCTGTCTCACAATTGCAAACCACAGTCTCCCTCCTCTACCAATGTATACACTCTGTCTTTTAAAGTATTGCTGTCCTGCTACTGCTTAGTACTTTCTCTGCAAATAAATCGTTCTCCCTCCGGAGGCTGCCCACTCATCCAAGCCCTTTTACCATGCCTTTTGAAGTGCTCCCCCCACCAACCAACCAAACAAATCTTTTTCTAAAGATTTTTCTTTTGAAGGTGCTTTCCTTTTTGAATTGGCTGCTAGAACACTTGAAGTCAATTTTGTGAATGGACACCACTTACATTTCCATCATATGATTTTATTTTTATTTCTTCTTTGCTTTATCTCTAAGCTGTTTTAAAACCTTTGCTAAGGTTTTAACATCTTTGTAAAACCTCCTTTAGTACCTTTTAGAACATGAGACAGTAATACATGAATACTCTGGCATTCACTTATTACATATTCAAAATTCTGTTACCTCCCATTCCTTATTAACAGAATACCAGTTTTATTTGGAATATCAATGTGCCTCCAGATCAAACAATTTTGATTTTTTCAGTCTTCTTTTAAAGCTAGGAGTGGTCATTTGACATAATTTTATCTAATAAGGTGTTTATTTCAAATAACAATTTTTCTTCAGAATTTCCAGAAAAACTATTGTTTTGCTATTAAAAGAGAGTGACTCAGGCTGGCACAACTTTTGCCTTTCTTCTTTTCTTCCTTCTGTAACTAGAACATGATGTCTGGCATTATGGAAGACATCTTAGCACCATAAGTTCAAAAGCTACATGCGAAGAACAATGTCTCAAGAAGGAAATATGATTCTTTCCTGATGATCTTATAAAACCACCTTACCATCCCTGGAATGCTTTTTCTTAGACTTTTTATTTCATAAGATCAAGAAATTCCTTATTTGTCTAAAGTAGCTCAAGATTCTATTACATACTACCAAATCCAAATCTAGCTCTAGAGACCCTCTCTATTTCTGTGTCCTCCAGTGGATGTTGCTTCTCCCAACCTCTGCCTTCACTTTCGTTGTTGTTGTTCAGTTGCTAAGTCATGTCTGACTCTTTGTGATCCCGTGGGCTGTAGCCTGCCAGGCTTCTCAGTCCTTCACCATCTCCGGGGAGTTTGTTCCAACTCACATCCATTGAGTCGGTGATGCTATCTAACCATCCCATCCTCTGCCACCCTCTTGCTTTCAATCTTTCCCAGCATCAGGGTCTTTTCCAATGAGTCAGCTCTTCACATCAGGTGGCCAAAGTATTGGAGCTTCAGCATCAGTACTTCCAATGAATATTCAGGATTGATTTCCTTTAGGATTGACTAGTTTGATCTTATTGTAGTCCAAGGAGACTACAAAACTCTCAAGAGTTTTTCCAACACCACAGTTCAAATGCCATCAATTCTTTGGCACTCAGCCTTATTTATGGTCTAGCTCTGACATCCATAAATGACTACTGGAAAAATCATAGCTTTCACTGTATGGACCTTTGTCAGCAAAGTAATGTGTCTGCTTTTTAATACGCTGTCTAGTTTTGTCATAGCTTTCCTTCCAAGGAGCAAGTGCCTTTTAATATCATGGCTGCAGTCACCATCCACAGTAATTTTGGAGCCCAAGAAATTAAAATCTGTCACTGCTTCCACATTTTCCCCTTCTATTTGCCGTGAAGTGATGGGAGCAGAGCCATGATCTCAATTTTTTGACTGTTGAGTTTTAAGCCAGCTTTTTCACTCTCCTCTTTCATCTTCATCAAGAGGCTCTTTAGTTCTTCTTCACTTTCTGCCATTAGAGTGATACCATCTACTTTCATGAGTTACCTTCTTATCATACCATTTTCACTAGAACTCCATTGAGAAGAGGCTATCCATCCTTTCATACCCCACAAACCAAAGGCCTAAGAGGAGAAATCATCTTTTTCCACCTCTCTCTTTCCCAATTTTAACCATTATTTCTTTAATGTAAAAACACTTCCTTCTTCCAGGGACACACCACTGATTTCACCCTTTAACACTCCACATTGCTATCATTATCCTACCTCCCAGATAATCCCCCTCAATTGCACTCTCCAACCAGAATTCCATAACCATTATAGACAGTTTCAGTGCAAACATATCTCATTTTGTTGCTCTTTCCTTTGTTTGCACTTTGCAGATACTGTGTTTTTCACAGCTTGAAAGTTTGTGGCAACCCAAGTCTATCAGCTCCATCTTTGCAATAGCATTTCCTCACTTTGTGTCTCTGTGACACATTTTGGTAATTCTCACATTTCTAACTTTGTCATTATTATTATATTTGTTATGGTGATCTGTGATCACTGAGCTTTCATTTTACTATTGTAATTGTTTTGAAGTACCACAAACCACGCCCACATAAAGATAGTAAACATAATTGATAAATGCACTGACTAGCCATTCCTTCATTTCTCACCCTTTCCTTGGGCTTCCCTATTCCCTTAGAAGCAGCAATATTTAAATAATACCAATTAATAACCCTACAATGGCCTCTAAATATTTGAGTGAAAGGAAGTTTTTTATTTCTCACTTTAAATCAAAAAATAGAAATAATTAAGCTTAGTGAAGTAGGCATGTGGATAGCCAAGACAGACTGAAGCCTAGGCTTCTTGCAACAAATATACACATTAGTGCTACTTCAGTGAATATAGGAATGATTTAAAAAAAAAAAAAGCAATACAGCCTTATTACTGACATGGAGAAAGTTTTGGTGGTCTTGGTAAAGGGTCAAACCAGATGACATTCCTGTAAGCCAAAGTCTAATCCAGACGAAGGCCCTGACTCTTCAATTCTTTGAAGGCTGAGACAGGTGAGGAAGCTGTGGAAGAAAAATCTTAAGCTAAAAGAGGTTGATTCATGAAGTTTAAGCAAAGGAGTTGTCCATAACATAAAAGTACAGACAAACAGCAAGTGCTGATATAGAAACTGTTGCTTCTGCAGTTGTCAAGATCTAGCTAAGATAATTAATGAAGGTGGCTACATGACACAACAATTTTTTCAATATAAATGAAACAACTTTTTATTGGAAGAAGATACCATCTAGGACTTTCATGACTGGAGAGAAGAAGTCAACACCTGGCTTCATAGCTTCAAAGGACAGGCTGACTCTCTCATTAGGGGCTAATGTAGCTGGCGACTCTAAGTTGAAACCAATGCTCATTTACCATTCTGAAAATCCTAGGCTCTTAAGCATTCTAAATCTACTCTGCCTATGCTATATAAATGGAACCATAAAGGTTGGATGGCTGCACTTGCGTTTAAAACATGTTTACTAAATATTTTAAACCCATTTTTGAGACCTATTGCTCAGAAAAACAGATTCCGTTCACAACAGTACTGTTTGTTAACAACACACCTGGTCACCCAAGAGCTCTGATGGAAATGTGCAATAAGGTTAATGTTGTTTTCATGCTTGTTAACACAAAATCCATTCTGCAACCCACAGATGAAGGAGTAATTTAGACTTTCAAGAAATACACTTTATAAGACTATAGCTGCCATGTATAGCGATTTATCTGTTGAATCTAGACAAAGTTAATTGAAAACTTCTGGAAAGAATTCACCATTCTAGATGCCATTCAGAACATTCATGACTCATGGGAAGAGGTCCAAATATGAACATTAACAGGAGTTTGGAAGAAGTTGCTTCCAACCCTAACAGATGGCCTGGAGGGGTTCAAGACTTCAGTGGAGGAAGTAACTGCAGCTGTGTGAAAATAACAAGAGAACAGGAATTAGAAGTGAGGCCTGAAGATATGACTGAATTGCAGCAATCTCATGGTAAAAGTTTTGTGGATGAGGAGTTGCTTCTTATGGATAAGCAAAGAAAGTGGTTTTTTGAGATGAAATCTACACCTGGTGAAGATGCTGTGAAAACTGTTGACGTGAAAACAAAATACTTGGACGATTACATAAACTTGGTTGATAAAGCAGCAGCTGAGCTTGAGAGGATTGACTCTAATTTTAAAAGAAGTGGGGAAGGAAATAAAAACCCACTCCAGTATTCTTGCCTGGAAAACCCCGTGGACAGAGGAACCCGGTAGGCTACAGTCCATGGGGTTGCAAAGAGTCGGACACGACTGAGCAACTTCACTTTCTATCTTTCTTTGTTTCTACTGTAGGTAAAATGCTATCAAACAGTGTTACATATACAGAGGAATTGTTCATGAAAAGAAGAGTCAATTGATGCAGCAAACTTCATTGTTGTTTAAAGAAATTGGACAGTCACTCCAACCTTGAACAACAACCACAATCCTGATCAGTCACCAGCCATCAAAATTAAGGCAAGATCCTTCACCAGCAAAAAGATTAGGACTCACTGAAGGCTCAGATGATGGTTAGCATTCTTCAGTTATGAAGTATTAATGGATTACATTATAGGGTAAGCATAACTTTTATATGCATTGAAAAACCAAAAGATTTGTGGGACTCACTTTATTGTGATATTTACTTTATTACAGTGATCTGGAACTAAAGCTGTGTTATCTCTGAAGTATGCCTGTATCACTACTCAACATCCTGAACTTGAAGTTTCTTGACTTCTTTCAATCATTCCAACAGCCCATTCCCAAGGCCACAGTCAGACTATGTTATCTCCTTGAGCTCCTCTATGTGTTGTTTTGTATAGAGTTATCTCTAAGAATTTTAATATACACTTAATTTTGTAAAGGATAGTCTGTTTTTTAATTAGCAAATGAATCTATTTTCCATGTTCACAGTTACTATAGTTTGGACAAACTTTACCATCATATATTTATCATTTGCATATTCTCTTGTTTCATTTTATCCTTATTTTGCCTTTTTTTTTTTTTGAGAAAGATCTTTATTTTCTTTACACAGCAGTAAAAAATATGTATTATACATTGGGTATGTGGCTGTGCAGTGCCAGAGTGGCGATGAGGAGATTCCCCATGTCCAAGGTCAGAAAAGCCCCAGCAAGATGGTAGGCACTGGAACAGTGGCAGCGTGGTGCTGGAGCGACTGTGAGGAGTTACCCCACATCCAAGAGCAAAGGAGAAGTCCCAGCAAGATGGGAGGAGGGTCAAATTTGCATTTAAAATCAAACCTCATTGCCACCAGAGACGCTCAGAGGGCTCAAACAAACCTTGTGTTCACCAGGACCCAGAGACTCCACAGAGACTGAGACAGAACTGTGTGTGAGCATCTCCTGTGGAGGTACGGGTCAGCAGTGGACTTGCTGCAGGGGCAGGGGCTCTGGGTGCAGCAGACCTGGGTATGGCATAAGCCCTCTTGGAGGAGGTCACCATTAACCCCACATTAGAGCTGCCAGAATTTACACAGGACTAGGAAATAGAATCTTGAAGGGCACAAAAAAATCTTGTGTGCACCAGGACCTAGGAGAAAGGAGCAGTGATCCCACAAAAGACTGACCCAGACTTGCCCGGGAGTGTCCAGGAGTCGCCAGTGAAGGCGTGGGTTGGTGGTGGCCTGCTGCAGGGTTGGGGGCACTGAGTGCAGCAGAATATGCATGGGACCTTTTGAAGGAGGTCACCATTATCTTCATTACCTCGACCACAGTATGGCCCCAGGGAAATAACTAGGAGGGAACACACCTCCACCTATCAAAAAAAAAAAAAAACTGGATTAAAGATGTACTGAGCATGACCCCGCCCATCAGAACAAGACCCAGTTTCCCCCTCAGTCAATCTCTCCCATTAGGAAGCTTCCATAAGCCTCTTACCCTTCTCCATCAGAGGGCAGACAAACTGAAAACTACAATCACAGAAAACTAACCAATCTGATCACATGGATCACAGCCTTGTCTAACTCAATGAAACTATGAGCCATGCCATGTAGGGCCACCCAAGACAGACAGATCATGGTGAAGAGTTCTGACAAAATGTGGTCCACTGGAGAGGGGAATGTCAAGCCACTTAAGCATTCTTGCCTTGAGAACCCCATAAACAGTATGAAAAAGAAAAAAGATATGACACTGAAAGATGAACTCCCCAGGTCGGTAGATGCTCAATATGCTACTGGAGATCAGTGGAGAAATAACTCCAGAAAGAATGAAGAGATGGAGCAAAAGCAAAAACAACACCCGGGTGTGGATATGACTGGTGATAGAAGCAAAGTCTGATGCTGTAAAGAGCAATATTGCATAGGCACCTGGAATGTTAGGTCCCTGAATCAAGGCAAATTGGAAGTGGTCAAACAGGAGATAGCAAGTGTGAACATTAACATTTTAGGAATCAGTGAACTAAAATGGACAGAATGGATGAATTTAACTAAGATGACCCTTGTATCTACTACTGTGGGCAAGAATCCCTTAGAAGAATTGGACTAGCCATCATAGTCAACAAAAGAGTCCAAAATGCAGTACTTGGATGCAATCTCAAAAATGACAGAATGATCCCTGTTCATTTCCAAGGCAAACCATGCAATATCACAGTAATCCAAGTCTATGCTCCAACCAGTAATGATGAAGAAGCTGAAGTTGAATGGTTCTATAAAGGCCTACAAGACCTTCTAGAACTAACATCCAAAAAAGATGTCTTTTTCATTATAGGGGACTGAAATGCAAAAGTAGGAAGTCAAGAAATACCTGGAGTAACAGGCAAATTTGGCCTTGGAGTACAGAATGAACCAGGGCAAAGGCTAATAGAGTTTTGCCAAGAGAAGGCACTGGTCATAACAAACACTCTCTTCCAACAACACAAGAGAAGACTCTACACATGGACATCACCAGATGGTCAACACCGAAATCAGATTGATTACATTTTTCGCAGATGAAGATGGAGAAGCTCTACACAGTCTGCAAAAACAAGACCAGGAGCTGACTGTGGCTCAGATCATGAACTCCTTATTGCCAGATTCAGATTTAAATTGAAGACAGTAGGGAAAGCTACTAGACCATTCAGGTATGACCTAAATCAAATCCCTTACGATTATACAATGGAAGCGACAAATAGATTCAAGGGATTAGATCTGATAGATAGAGTGCCTGAAGAACTATAGACAGAAGTTCATGACATTGTATAGGAGACAGGGATCAAGAACATCCCCAAGAAAAAGAAATGCAAAAAAGCAAAATGGCTGAGGAGGCCTTACAAATACCTGTGAAAAGAAGAGAAGCAAAAAGCAAAGAAGAAAAGGAAAGATATAAGCATCTGAATGCAGAGTTCCAAAAAATAGCAAGGACAGATAAGAAAGCCTTCCTCAGTGATCAATGCAAAGAAATAAAGGAAAACACACGTTAGTAAAGTGATGCTCAAAATTTTCCAAGCCAGGTTTCAACAATACATGTACCATGAATTTCCACATGTTCAAGCAGGATTTAAAAAGGCAGAGGAACCAGAGATCAAATTGTCTACATCCACTGGATCATCAAAAAACCAAGAGAGTTCCAGAAAAACATCTATTTCTGCTTTATTGACTCTGCCAAATCCTTCAACTGTGTGGATCACAACAAACTGTGGAAAATTCTTCACGAGATGGGAGTACCAGAGCACCTTACCTGCCTCCTGAGAAATCTGTATGCAGGTCAGGAAGCAACAGTTAAAACTGGACATGGAACAACAGATTGGTTCCAAATAGGGAAAGGAGTACGTCAAGGCTGTATATTGTCATCTTGCTTATTTAACTTATATGCAGAGTACATCATGAGAAACGCTGAGCTGGGTGAAGCACAAGCTGGAATCCAGATTGCTGGAAGAAATATCAATAACCTCAGATACGCAGGTGACACCACCCTTATGGCAGAAAGTGGAGAAGAACTAGAGTCTCTTGATGAAACTGAAAGAGGAAAGTGAAAAAGTTGGCTTAAAACTCAACATTCAGAAAAGAAGATCATGGCATCTGGTCCCATCACTTCATGGCAAATAGATGGAGAAACAGTGGAAACAGTGGCTGACTTTATTTTGGGGGGCTCCAAAATCCCTGCAGATGGTGACTGCAGCCATGAAATTAAAAGACGCTCGCTCCTTGGAAGAAAAGTTATGACCAGCCTAGACAGCATATTAAAAGCAGAGACATTACTTTGCCAACAACGGTCCATCTGGTCAAAGCTACGGTTTTCCCAGTAGTCATGTATGGATGTGAGAGCTGGACTATAAAGAAAGCTGAGTGCTGAAGAACTGATTCTTTTAAACTGTGATGTTGGAGAAGACTCTTGAGAGTCCCTTGGACTGCAAGGAGATCCAACCAGTCCATCCTAAAGGAAATCAGTCCTGAATATTCATTGGAAGGACTGATGCTAAAGCTGAAACTCCAATACTTTTGCCACCTGATGCGAAGAACTGACTCCTTTGAAAAGACTCTGATGCTAGGAAAGACTGAAGGCGGGAGGAGAAGGGGACGACAGAGCATGAGATGGTTGGATGGCATCACCAACGCAAAGCACAAGAGTTTGAGTATACTCTGGGAGTTGATGGTGAACAGTGAGGCCTGCTGTGCTGCAGTTCATGGGATCTCAAAGAGTCGGACACAACTGAGTGACCGAACTGACTGTGCCGACTCAGTCACTATGTTACGTCCAACTCTTTTGTAACCCCCTGGACCGTGGTCCACCAGTCTCCTCTATCCATGGGATTTCCCAGGCAAGAATCCTAGAGAGGTTGCCTTTACATTCTCCCCATTTTACTTTTTATTAGAGCAATTAGATTTTATTAATTTTATTTTAACTGTTTAGGAGTTATACAGTCTATTTTGGTAGTACCAAAAGATATTGTTTCACAATTTTATTGAGGTATATAATTTATAATTTTGGAACCCAATGAACTATAGCCTGCCAGGCTCCTCTGTCTATGGAATTCTCCAGTCAAGAATCCTAGTATTGGTAGCCATTTCATTCTCCAGGGGATCTTCCTGACCCAGAAATTGAACCCAGGTCTCCTCCAGTGCAGGCAGATACTTTACTGTCTGAGCCAGGGAAGCCCAATAAACGTTTTGTAAGCAGATGAGTTTTCAATGATGTTTTTACAAATTTATGCAGCTGTGCAGCCATCAGTATAATTCAGTCTTAGAACTCTTTCATCATCCTATAAAATTTCATTATGTCCTTTTGCAGTCAATCTCCTCTCTCAGTCAGCTTCAGGCACACATTGATTTTCTGTCTCCATAGTTCTGCCTTTTCTAGAAATGTCATATAAATGCAATCATACAGTATGTAATCTTTGTGTCTGACTTCCTTCACTTTGCATAATAAGTTTAGGTTCATACATGTTGTTGCATGTGTCAGTTGCTGCTGCTGCTGCTGCTGCTAAGTCACTTCAGTCACGTCTGACTCTGTGCGACCCCACAGACGGCAGCCCACCAGGCTCCCCTGTCCCTGGGATTCTCCAGGCGAGAACAATGGAGTGAATTGCCATTTCCTTCTCCAGTGCATGAAAGTGAAAAGTGAAAGTGAAGTCGTTCAGTTGTGTCCAACCCTAAGCGACCCCATGGACTGCAGCCCACCAGGCTCCTCCATCCATGGGATTTTCCAGGCAAGGAGTGGGGTGCCAATGCCTTCTCCGTATCAGTTGCTAATTCCTGCTAATTCCTGAGTAACTGGTACTCTCAAAAGTCTTCTCCAACACCATAATTCAGAAGCATCAATTCTTCGGCTCTCAGCTTTCTTTATAGTCCAACTCTCACATCCATACGTGACTACAGGAAAAACCATAACCTTGACTAGACAGACCTTTATTGGCAAAGTAATGTCTCTCTGCTTTTTAATATGCTGTATAGGTTGGTTATAACTTTCCTTCGGACTGCAAGGAGATCCAACCAGTCCATCCTAAAGGAGATCAGTCCTGAGTGTTCATTGGAAGGGCTGATGTTGAAGCTGAAACTCCAATACTTTGGCCACCTGATGCAAAGAACTGACTCATTTGAAAAGACCCTGATGCTGGGAAAGACTGAAGGCAGGAGGAGAAGGTGATGACAGAGGATGAGATGATTTGATGGCATCACCAACTCAATGGACTTGAGTTTGTGAAAACTCGGAGCATTGGTGATGGACAGGGAGGCTTGGCGTGCTGCAGTCCATAGGGTAGCAAAGAGTTGGACATGATTGAGCAACTGAACCTAACTGAACAATATTCTTTGTATAGATATACCATTTTTTATTTTATCTGTTCATCATGAGTTGATGAATGTATTGTTTCCAGTTTTTGGCCCTTATCAATAATGTTGCTATTAATGTTCACATACAAGTCTTCATACAGACCTATGCTTTCGGTTCTCTTGGGTAAATATCTAGGAGTAGAATGCTAGGCTATATGAGAACTGTGTGTTTCCGCTATTCACTGCTTGGCATAGACCAAGAAGGGGAAGGGCCTAAGCTCTCTGGCTACTTTGGTAGCTAAACATTGGTGCGCTAACCAATGTTTCTGACACTTTCACTGGGCTCTTCCTTGCTCCCTTTGTACAGTCCTTCTGAACCTTCAACATCCCTAAAACCCTTCCCATATTTTTAACCATCCTCTTTTTTCCTTTGTTTTGGGTTTTAGTTCTTCCCTCAGACTGAGTCCAGCTACTTTTTGCCTTGAGGGATGCCTCATAATTTTCGGCCCAACAGGAGCACCTTTACTTGCTTTTCAACACTGTCATAAATTTATCTATAGTGTGATTGGTTGTGAAAGTGGAAGTTCTGACCAAAATCAAAAGATAGTAAATAATCAGGTCTCAAAGTGAAGTGATAGACAGGTTTTCAAAGCAGGAGATTGGAAAGCAGTTAAAAAACTGACCCACAATGAAGATAAAATGGGTTAGGAAAGTGGCTGCTAAGTCACTTCAGTCGTGTCCGACTCTGTGCGATCCCATAGACGGCAGCCCACCAGGCTCCCCCGTCCCCAGGATTCCCCAGGCAGGAACACTGGAGTGGATTGCCATTTCCTTCTCCAATGCATGAAAGTGAAAAGTGAAAGTGAAGTCGCTCAGTCGAGTCCGACCCTCAGCGACCCCATGGACTTCAGCCTTCCAGGCTCCTCCGTCCTTGGGATTTTCCAGGCGAGAGTACTGGAGTGGGGTGCCATCACCTTCTCCGTAGGAAAGTGGAGGAGGGAGAAAATGTGTGGAGAGCTGCTGCCATTATGGTAACTCACTCCTGTCCTAGCACCTCCATTTCCTCCTTCCCCTCAAGCCCAGAGTAGACGTCAAGGAACCACTGGAGAGCTTGATACCTGTTCCCTGGGTTTGAGGAGCACATTGGTCTGATGTCTGTCAGTGGGCTGAGAAGTCAGGGAAGAGACAGAGAGATGTTTCTGCCTTGAGAAAGAACTGCATTCCTTTCTGACACAAGCCAAAGGTGCGTGACCATCAGGGATGACATGTGGAGATCTTGGGAGGAATATCAGCCAGGAGTCACTTTAAAAGTGTTCCAGTGCTTCTGCTAAAGGCAAAGGAGACCCCAAGAGGGGGTCTGTGCGAGTGGGCTGAGACTCGAGAGGAGGAGCAGCAGGGTTCACTAAGGGATGTGAATTCATTACAGCCCCTGCAACTGGGTAAACACAGCAAAGAACCTACAGAGCACTGCAAGAGAGTCCACTTGAACACCTGCAAGGCCTAGAGAGAATGTCATTTATAACAGTATTAGTCAAATGAGAACATTCTCTTTCTGTGTTCCTTTCTTTTCCTCTCTCTTTATGGCCCAACCTCCAAGGGACCGTAAGTTATAAGTAGCATGCTGAAGGAGGACACATCAGAGGGAAAAGAAAGTCTTGAGATCTCCTCTTCCAGGGGTCAGGAGGCCTGGCCTGAAGTTGGTCCTAACTGCAAGAGAGGATAATTTCATTCCGAATCAACTTTAGAATTATGATTCCTGCAAAGAGTTGACCATACTAATTTTCATATTCAAATTATGTTTTGTGACTTAAAGTGAACATGAGTCTATTTCCAAAGAGAGATTAAGAAAGTCATAGGGACCTTCTGGAGATTTCAATGTGGCAGCAGAACTACTTCCCTCATTTATTAAGTTTTAAAGGGATGATAGTCAACCACATAGTTAGTTCATCAATTATAACTTTTCATTTGGGTTTGCCAAACAATATGGTTACAATTTTTATTTCCGTGTAATGGACTTAGAGTGGTGGGGGAAGTTGAAGTGCTTTCAAAGTCCAATTTTTTTTTTTAACCTCTGAAATCTTACATTCTTTAATGATTGTTTTCCAAATATAACTATCTATTTTCTCAGCATTCTTATTGTTTCTTCATGTTAGTTCTAGGCACTAGTCAATTAAACCTTGTGTTTCCCAGCTTGGACTCAACTTCCTTTCTTTTCTACCCAAGATGTTCTAGTGCATTATTTCAACTTTGCCATCCAACTTCTACCACCTGATCGTTTTTTCCTTTATGTGGCCATGCTGTGCGGTATGCAAGATCTTAATTCCCCAAACGAGGGGTCAAACCCATGCCTCCTGCAGTAAAAGTGTGGAGTCCTGACCTCTGGACCACCAGGGAATTCCCGTCGTCCACCTCATCTTTGCACTGATCCTGCTATCTGACTTTTCTGGTTCATACACAGGCTGCTGAGCAATACTGCAGAAATTATTTAAACCCACATTCAGCAAATTCCTATTCTCACAACTAAGCTGGGTTCCTAGTACTACTTTGCAAAATATTTATACATTTTTCTGGGCCAATTTCCTTTTCTGCCCATTTTTGTAGTTTTTCTAATTCTTTGTCACTCATTTCAAGCTCTGTGCTCTGAATAAATTCATGTTTTATTTATAAATTCATGTTCTATTTATATTTATAAAATGCCAAACCAGTGTTTATGATCAAGTTCTCACTTTCTCAATTCCACCTAAAATTTTATTAATATTTCCATGTTTTCTCTAGTCCCTCTAGTGTCAGGTGGAGATTACCTTCCTACTGACTTCATTTATTTTGTTTCCTTGTGTTCTGTGTCAGTGCACTTGAACAGTCAGGGGATCTTTTTAAAATGATTCATCAGGTCTGGGATGAGGCCAGAAACTGTGGGGTTCTAACTGGTGGCTCAGAGGCAAAGACTCTGTCTGCCAATGCAGGAGATGTGGGTTTGATTCCCTGCGTCAGAAAGATCCCTTAGAGAAAGGAATGGCAACCCGCTCCATTATTCTTGCCTGGGAATCTCCATGGACAGAGGGGCTTGGCGGGCTACAGTCCATGGGGTTGCAAAGAGTCAGACATTACTGAGCAGCCATACAACAACAACAACCACCTTCCAGGTGATGCTGCTGTTGCTGGTCCCCAGACCACACCTGGACCACCACACTTATATTCACTTTTCAGACCCTTAGATTTGGTTCCCCCTTTCACTGCTTACTAGAGAGATATCCTAGTTGTCAAATCCAAAAATTATTTCCCAGCACCCACCTGACTTGATCTTTTACTTAGCTGCCATAACACTATTCTCTCCTACGTGAAAGTGAAAGTGAAGTCGCTCAGTCGTTTCCGACTCTTTGCGACCTCATGGACTGCAGCCTACCAGGCTCCTCCATCCATGGGATTCTCCAGGCAAGAATACTGGAGTGGGTTGCCATTTCCTTCTGCAGGGGATCTTCCCGACCCAGGGATCGAACCCAGGTCTCCTACATTGCAGGCAGACGCTTTAACCTCTGAGCCACCTCCCTATTCCTTGAACCAAATCCTTCTCAGTATCTTTCCTAAATACTCTTCATCAATGCATATATTTTTATGTTTTAATTTTTTATCCTTTGGCCGCACTGCTTGGCATGTGAGATCTTAGTTTCCTGACCAGGGGTTGAACCCATACCATCTGCATTGGAAGTGTGGAGTCTTAACCACTGGACCACCAGGAAAGTTCCTATGCATATTTTAAATGTAGGTGTTTCAAGTTCCTGTGCTTTATTTTCTTTTCACTCTGTATATAGTACTCTGATCTTCACCTCCAGCTTTCTTCATCGCATATTCATGATAGTATTAGGGTTCTCCAGTGAAACAGAACCAGTAGGAGCCATGTATGTGAGATTTATTATGGGAATTGGCTAATGCAATCATAGAGGCTGAGATAAGCCACAGCGTGCCATCTGCAAGCTAGCAAACCAGCAAAGCCAGTGGCATAATTCATACTGAGTTGGAAGGTCTGAGAACCAAGAGAGACAATGGTGTAACTCCTTCCCTGCAAACCTAGAGGCCACTGGTGCAAGTGCCAGAGCCCAGTGGCCCGAGAAACAGGAGTTTTGACATCTGAGGGCAGAATGAGGTGGATATTACAGCTCCAGAAGAGAAAGAGAGAATTTGCTTTCTCTCTCTGCCTTCTTGTGGGCTTCACAGGTAACGTTAGTGGTAAAGAACCTGCTTGCCAATGCATGGTTTCAATCCCTGGGTGGGGAAGGTCTCCTAGAAGAGCACATAGCAATCCGCTCCACTGTTCTTGCTTGTAGAAGCCCATGGACAGAGGGAACTGGTGGGCCACAGTCCATAGCATTGCAAATAGCCAGACATGACTGAAGCGACTTAGCACATACTGCCTGGCACTTGATGAATTGGAAAATGCCTGCCCACCCTGAGCTTTACTCCATCTACAGATTCAAATGCTAATCTCATCCAAAAACATCTTCATAGAAACACCCAGAAATAACTTTTCACCAGCAATCTGAGCAGCCCTTAACTCAGTCAAGTTGAACACGTAAAATTAACCATCAATGATAACACCAAAGAATATTGTTTAGAACTCCAGAACAGTATTTCTGACTTCTGATTGTCCCATAAACGTCACAATCATGAACTCATCCTTTCCCTTGAATACACTTATCTTCTTGTTTCTCATATCCTACTCAATGTCATGACAATCTACCCGACTGCCCATATTGGAAATCTGGGCTCATCTTGGAACCTTGGCTCCCTGTCACCTTTCACATCCACATCTAAGTCTTATTGCTTTTATCATCTTCTGTGTTCTAGCCGTTCATCTACTGGGTCTAGCATCTTTGACTCCTTCTTCCACATTATAAACCCCATGAGGATAGGGAGTGTAGCTTGTTCACTTCCATGATCTTACCACCAGTCCAGGGAGTATTGCTCTTGCTAAATATTCCTTGTCTGGTTGATTAAAACTAAAATTTATATCTGACTATGCTATTGTAATACTTATAAGTCTTTAATGACTTATAATTACTTATCTAAATTCTTTAATATCAAATAAAAGATATTCCCCTATTCAGATATATAGATTTGTTTACACATTTAATAGATACACTCGGATGCCTGTTTTAAGGTTTTCCAATCTGCTTTTGCATTTTTTTCTGACACTTCCCTCATTATTCAGCTGTCCACTTCTATTGCTTCTTATGCTATTATGCTTGCTGTTAAGTGTCTTATCTTCCTTTCCAATTGGTTGCTTCTATGCTGCCATGGAGAAGGCAATGGCCACCCACTCCAGTATTCTTGCCTGGAAAATCCCATGGATGGAGGAGCCTGGTAGGCCACAGTCCATGGGGTCACTAAGAGTCGGACACGACTGAGCGTCTTCACTTTCATTTTTCACTTTCATGCATTGGAGAAGGAAATGGCAGCCCACTCCAGTGTTCTTGCCTGGAGAATCCCAGGGACAGGGGAGCCTGGTGGGCTGCCGTCTATGGGGTTGCACAGAGTCGGACACAACTGAAGCAACTTAGCAGCAGCAGCAGTATGCTGCCACAGGCAGGGAAAACAGAGACTGTCTGAAAATCCAAAGGGTTGTCTTTTTGTGAAGTTCATGAGCACTTGTGAACAAAAATTATAATTTCTCATTTGGCTTATCACAGCTTTCCTACTTCTTGGTTGTATTAGAGAGACAAGAGATTGTTGACTGAATATCTTTTAGATAAGTAAGGCATAGTAATATATAGCAATTTAAAAAATTATATGTCAGTTCTGCATATGTTTTCCATGTGGGGGGAACCTTTCTATTAGCAAATCAATAATCCAGTACTTAAATCTGAACTATAAGTGGCTCATTCACTCCATTTTCTTGCACTTTACTCTCAGTTCTTTTTTACCACCCTACTTTTCTCTCATAGCAATCTCAAGCATAAAATGGTAGGTGTAGGGCAATGTACATGACCATAAAAGAGAATTCTAGAAAAATCTTAATGCTTTTCATCTCCTATTTCATAATTTTTGGTGGAGAGATCATGAGAAATCACTCTATCCACTGGCAGATTGATAGCTTATACCTCCTGTCCCCATATAAGGTAACTTAACTGAATATTATTTAAATTAACGTATTACTGATGATTAAAAGGGGGCCTTATATATACCTATCACTGATTCTTGTTGATGTAAGGCGAAGACCAACATAACATTGTAAAACTATTATCCTTCAATTAATAATAAATAAATTTTAAAAGATAAAAAGGGGCCCATCCTAAGCTATTTGATTCCTTGCCCAAAATAAAAGCATAAACTAAATCCACTGGACAACGCTATCTGCAGGTGAGCTGATTAGTTCTGCCAAAACAGGGTGAATATTTAGTCATCAGGAAATGCATGAAATGACAACACTCTCACAAGCTGTCCATTAGACCAGGTATATGTGAAGATGCAGATAAATGAGAGGAGCAAATTAACAAATATGGGGATTCCTTTGGCAGTTCTCAGTTGGAATTAGTTGTAAGAGCCTGGAGTGACGGAATGCAAGAGAAGAAGCTTCCATTTGAGCTGAGGTTTGTTTATCCTACTTCTCTGAAGTCAGAGCCAGTAATCCCAGTGATCCCAAGAATGGCGATAAGTGTTCTTTCCACATTTAGAAAGAGCCAATTGGCAGACCCTTTGCAAATGCACCACTTCTTCTAGTAACATGATACAGATAGGGCTCTTCTGATTTCATTCTGGTGGGTCAGGTGCCTTGTGTTGTTTCTTATAAATAAACAGAGAGATTCACACTCATTCTCACGTTTTCTGACTCCAGCTGTTACAGTTCATCTTTGATGCATTCCACAAAGACAATTTTCTTTGTGTGTGTGCTTCTTTGATTCGATCCTTTTAGCCCAGCAGTCTAAATCTTAAATATCTTTTAGATCTTTGCTCTTTCTTTAAAAAAAATTTTTTTTATTAATCTTATTTATTTTTGGTTGTGCTGAGTCTTTGTTGCTGCTTCGGCTTTTCTCTAGTTGTGGCGAGCAGGGGCTACTCTCCAGTTGCGTGCACATACTTCTCATTGAGCCTAGAGCACAGGCTGAATAGCTGTGGCACATGGACTTGGTTGCTGTGAGGCGTGTGGGATCTTCCGAGACCAGGGATCGAACCCGTGTCTCTTGCATTAGCAGGCAGATTTTTTACCACTGAGTCAGGGACGCCCTGGATCTCTCCTCTTTCTGTCTCTACCAGTTTTCATTGTTTTGTTTGGGCAGCTTGCTTTCTGTCCTTGGCCAATATCTGTTTCTGCTTTTCCTTTATTTCACTATGACTCATTGACCTGCTTTCGCCCTCTCCTGTATCTGGTTTCATCCTCTGGCTACTTTTGCTTTGGTTTTTCCCTAACAGTCTGTAGAGACTTTGATCTGTCTTACCACACAAGACATGAAGAGCTACATTGTGCTCATGTGCTAAGTGGCTTCAATCGTGTCTGACTCTTTGTGATCCCGTGGACCGTAGCCTGCCAGGCTCCTCTGTCCATGCGATTCTCCAGACAAGAATACTGGAGTGGGTTGCCCTGCTCTCCTCAAGGGGTTCTTCCTGATCCTGGAATCAAACCCCCATCCCTTATGTCTCCTGCATTGGCAGGCAGGTTCTTTACCACTAGCGCCACCTGGGATGCCCTGGAGAGCTACATCAGAACAGTGTAAACAGTTGTTATCAGCCGCTATGACCTCCTATCTTCTAAAATGATTTTATTTGTAGGCTTTTTAGTTAAAGTTGGTGTACAGTCTTGTATGATGACCTGTAAGTAAGAATGTTATGACGAGGATGGATAGAAGGTAACATTTCTTCTCTCAACTCCCATCCTTTTGTTTATAACATGAATGCTGAGCCTCCCTAGGAGAAAGTGTTTCACTTGCCTTTAGAAATAACTTGGAACTACTATGCCCCCAAAGGAATGCAGATTAATAGCCCCATTAATTAATAGAAATCTAGGGAAGAAAGATCTCAGTGTTTTTCCCTTGAGTAATTAATGACACCATATGTGAATCTAAGTGATTTTTGTAATTTTTAGATTGAGTCTCAGCTATGACCTGAAACTGTTCATACCAGCAGTAAAGAGGGTTGTACTCCCACAAGTTGCCATTTCATATATTTTAACTCCTTACTACCAACATGCAGAATAAAGGAGTTTCCAACTCTAAAGGGATGATTTTATTTCCAATGTAATGTGTTTCTTTTGAGGATAAAATCAAAAAAGAGCTGATTCCTTTTTAAACGTGTAGTACTAGTTCTTACCTCTTACTGCTGTCCTAATCTTGGTCGGGCATTTGATAAATGGCCTCTAACCATAGCCAATGCAGCATTCCTTAAACCAAACCAGTCAAACCACAGGAACTCCTCTTTGTAGACTGAGTCAGAGAACAAGACTAGAGCAATGAGTACCATCTTTGCGTATGAGCACCACCTATCTTCCAGGATCATAATGCTGGTTGGCAATAACGTATGTAATGTACATTGTGCATAATAGATCCACAAATTGTAGCTCTTTTGCTTCATTTTGCTATTATGATTAAGACAATACACTATGATAGATACAGAAACACGCAAAACTGAAAATGCAAAAATTATGTAGTGCTTAATATAACCATTGCATCTCCCAGAGCTATACTTAGGGCTTAGAATCTGTACAGTAGCTTTATTTTTAGTCTTTGTAATTAGTGGCTACAGGTGGTCAAATGCAATTTTGGGTTATAGAGTTAAGAAACTTAAAATGAGTACAGAATCTGACAACTATGTTCCATCTAGATTTAAGTCACATTTAGAGTTTGGCTGGGATGTTAGCCAAAAGAGATTTGCTATAGTTTCATGAGATAAAATTATGGCATGAATCATCATCTCTCCATCTTATGCAAGTAAAGATTTTTTTTCAGAGGATATTTTAAAGACACAGTTCATAATCTGATGTATGTGTTTCTACAATTTGATTCTTTAATTTCAAATGGTATGGTGAAGGGCATACATTTTCTAAAGGATTTATGTTTGGATTTAACAGATGAGAACTCAATAAAGGAATGCAAGGACACTTTTTAAAAGGAGCTAGAGGTTCTGTTTAAAAAGAATTGACATTTTCCAGGCTAAACTGTTGTTAGAGAACTTAGAACTTTTATAAAAATACAGATGTCTTTCTAAGCAAGAACTTTAAAGACCAATTATCATTGTTTTGATAGTACAAGAGAAATGCAGAATATTGGAAGAACCCCCACGGAGATCACCATCATCTAACACCGCAGCCATAAAACATTTCAGCCCAAACTTAGAATTCTTGACATTTGCTATGGAGATGAAAATGTGGGTTTTAAAAGACTAATTCAGTAAGATGTATTTCCTCATTTATTCTGGAATTTTTGGTTGGCTATGCTTTCACAAGTCATTTTAATTTTTGTCCTTTAACTTTATCATAACCTTTAGGTATTAGCATCCAGCATTCTATTGAAGTTAACTGTAGTGTCCTTAGCAATCATTTTTTTTAATTTTTATTTTTACTTTATTTTACTTTACAATACTGTATTGGTTTTGCCATACACTGACATGAATCCACCATGGGTATATATGCGTTCCCAAACATGAACCCCCCTCCCATCTCCCTCCCCATAACATTTCTCTGGGTCATCACCGTGCACCAGCCCCAAGCATGCTATATCCTGCGTCAGACATAGACTGGCAATTCGATTCTTACATGATAGTATACATGTTACAATGCCATTCTCCCAAATCATCCCACCCTCTCCCTCTCCCTCTGAGTCCAAAAGTCCGTTATACACATCTGTGTCTTTTTTGCTGTCTTGAATACAGGGTCGTCATTGCCATCTTTCTAAATTCCATATATATGTGTTAGTATACTGTATTGGTGTTTTTCTTTCTGGCTTACTTCACTCTGTATAATCGGCTCCAGTTTCATCCATCTCATCGGAGCTGATTCAAATGTATTCTTTTTAACAGCTGAGTAATACTCCATTGTGTATATGTACCACAGCTTTCTTATCCATTCATCTGCTGATGGACATCTAGGTTGTTTCCATGTCCTGGCTATTATAAACAGTGCTGCGATGAACATTGGGGTACATGTGTCTCTTTCAATTCTGGTTTCCTCGGTGTGTATGCCCAGCAGTGGGATTGCTGGGTCATAAGGTAGTTCTATTTGCAATTTTTTAAGGAATCTCCACACCGTTCTCCAAAGTGGCTGTACTAGTTTGCATTCCCACCAACAGTGTAAGAGGGTTCCCTTTTCTCCACACCCTCTCCAGCATTTATTGCTTGCTCTGACTGGTGTGAAGTGGTACCTCATTGTGGTTTTGATTTGCATTTCTCTAATAATGAGTGATGTTGAGTATCTTTTCATGTGTTTGTTAGCCATCCGTATGTCCTCTTTGGAGAAATGTCTATTTAGTTCTTTGGCCCATTTTTTGATTGGGTTGTTTATTTTTCTGGATTTGAGCTGCATAAGTTGCTTGTATATTTTTGAGATTAGTTGTTTGTCAGTTGCTTCATTTGCTATTATTTTCTCCCATTCAGAAGGCTGTCTTTTCACCTTGCTTATATTTTCCTTTGTTGTGCAGAAGCTTATAATTTTAATTAGATCCCATTTGTTTATTTTTGCTTTTATTTCCAGTATTCTTGGAGGTGGATCATAGAGGATCCTGCTGTGATTTATGTCGGAGAGTGTTTTGCCTATATTCTCCTCTAGGAGTTTTATAGTTTCTGGTCTTACATTTAGATCTTTAATCCATTTTGAGTTTATTTTTGTGTGCGGTGTTAGAAAGTGATCTAGTTTCATTCTTTTACAAGTGGTTGACCAGTTTTCCCAGCACCACTTGTTAAAGAGATTGTCTTTACTCCATTGTATATTCTTGCCTCCTTTGTCAAAGATAAGGTGTCCATATGTGTGTGGATTTATCTCTGGGCTTTCTATTTTGTTCCATTGATCTATATGTCCGTCTTTGTGCCAGTACCATACTGTCTTGATGACTGTGGCTTTGTAGTAGAGCCTGAAGTCAGGCAAGTTGATTCCTCCAGTTCCATTCTTCTTTCTCAAGATTGCTTTGGCTATTCGAAGTTTTTTGTATTTCCATACAAATCTTGAAATTATTTATTCTAGTTCTGTAAAAAATATGGCTGGTAGCTTGATAGGGATTGCATTGAATTTGTAAATTGCTTTAGGCAGTATACTCATTTTCACTATATTGATTCTTCCAATCCATGAACATGGTATATTTCTCCATCTATTAGTGTCCTCTTTGATTTCTTTCATCAGTGGTTTATAGTTTTCTATATATAGGTCTTTAGTTTCTTTAGGTAGATATATTTCTAAGTATTTTATTCTTTTCGTTGCAATGGTGAATGGAATTGTTTCCTTAATTTCTTTTTCTGCTTTCTCATTATTAGTGTATAGGAATGCAAGGGATTTCTGTGTGTTGATTTTATATCCTGCAACTTTACTATATTCATTGATTAGCTCTAGTAATTTTCTGGTGGAGTCTTTAGGGTTTTCTATGTAGAGGATCATGTCATCTGCAAACAGTGAAAGTTTTACTTCTTCTTTTCCAATTTGGATTCCTTTTATGTCTTTTTCTGCTCTGATTGCTGTGGCCAAAACTTCCAGAACTATGTTGAATAGTAGTGATGAAATTGGGCACCCTTGTCTTGTTCCTGACTTTAGGGGAAATGCTTTCAATTTTTCACCATTGAGGATAATGTTTGCTGTGGGTTTGTCATATATAGCTTTTATTATGTTGAGGTATGTTCCTTCTATTCCTGCTTTCTGGAGAGTTTTTATCATAAATGGACGTTGAATTTTGTCAAAGGCCTTCTCTGCACCTATTGAGATAATCATATGGCTTTTATTTTTCAATTTATTAATGTGGTGAATTACATTGATTGATTTGCGGATATTGAAGAATCCTTGCATCCCTGGGATAAAGCCCACTTGGTCATGGTGGATGATCTTTTAATGTGTTGTTGGATTCTGATCTTAGCAATCATTTTTTTGAAAAAAGGTATTATAAAATTATGTAATTTAAGTAAGATGTATTATTTAGACTGATTCTGCATAAACTTAAGTGTCACTTGGTATTACAGCCATAAAATGTGCTGATTACTTAATTTCTCTGGCTTGGTTTCTTCCACTATAAAATGGGCACTTCTCCTTCCATTCTTTGGAGGATTAAATTAGAAAATACATTTCAAGAGGTTAAAATAGCTCTTGGCGCATAGTAAGCATTCAACATAGGATATATGTTATCAGTAACAGCAGTTGCATAAGGAAGATGAGGGCTTAATATATTGTAATATGAACATAAATAAAGGACATATTGTTTTAGAATTTATCCACCTAAAATTTGGACAAAATGTTTTATATTTCCTAATCAATAAAAAACTTCTTAAAAATACCTAATGCACAATTTATATTTAGTGAGCATTCAGTAATATATAATTACTACCCCTTAGAAACTCCAGTACTTTGGCCACCTCATGCGAAGAGTTGACTCATTGGAAAAGACTCTGATGCTGGGAGGGATTGGGGGCAGGAGGAGAAGGGGACAACAGAGGATGAGATGGCTGGATGGCATCACTGACTCGATGGACATGAGTCTGAGTGAACTCTGGGAGTTGGTGATGGACAGGGAGGCCTGGCGTGCTGCGATTCTTGGGGTTGCAAAGAGCCAGACACGACTGAGCGACTGAACTGAACTGAACTGAACTGAACTGTATGGATGTGAGCGTTGGACTGTGAAGAAAGCTGAGCACTGAAGAATTGATGCTTTTGAGCTGTGGTGTTGGAGAAGAGTCTTGAGAGTCCCTTGGACTGCAAGCAGATCCAACCAGTCCATTCTAAAGGAGATAAGCCCTGGTGTTCTTTGGAAGGAATGATGCTAAAGCTGAAACTCCAGTACTTTGGCCACCTCATGCGAAGAGTTGACTCATTGGAAAAGACTCTGATGCTGGGAGGGATTGGGGGCAGGAGGAGAAGGGGACGACCGAGGATGAGATGGCTGGATAGTATCACTGACTCTATGGACGTGAGTCTGAGTGAACTCTGGGAGTTGGTGATGGACAGGGAGGCCTGGCGTGCTGCGATTCATGGGGTTGCAAAGAGTTGGACACGACTGAGGGACTGAACTGAACTGAAACAAAAGAAACAAAATAAACTTAAAATGTTATACATAATACATAAAATAGGACTTGTTATCATCATACACTTTACGGTTTAAAAAAATTTCCCTGAATTTAGATGTTCCCTAGAAAAATCTTCCATTGTAGATTATCACTATGTTAAAATCCTTTTATAACCTAGCTTATTTAGTACCTAGATTTGTGTGCTGTGTCAAATCATTTCCACTGAAAGTATACCTTGTCTAAAACAAAATCTCATTAATTTATTATTTAAAGTGGTAGGTCAAATAATGTTTTCCTGAAAAAGAAATATTATAATATTAGGCTAAAAAAGACATTAATTTTCCTCACCAACACTGTGATTTCTGTATATTTGTGTTCAGTAAGGCAAGTAATTCCCAACATACCATGGCAGTGTAATTGGTATAATTGTTTCCCCAAATTTGTACAAGTTCTGACTCATTAATTACTAACTTTATAGAATAACTTCATAAAATTTGGTCTTAAAAGATAAAACCTTTTCTATATTCTACATTCCAATTGTATTGTTACAGCTCCATTTTCTATCACCTCTTTATAGTCTCTGTGGTCGAAAATGGATGTCCAGAGAAAGAAGAATGAGAGGGGCAGGAAAAGGAATAGAAAAACAGAGTTTCCAAAACTCTGAAGATTAATAAGAAAAAGGTAGAAAAGGAATGGCATGAAAAAGAGAGGTGAAAGAGAAACACTGAGGCTAACCCAGTACCTATCCTAATCTGTGCCCAGGTCTAACTGTAAACTCAGAAATTATATTTTAGAGCTACAGTTATTGGACAACTTTTCAAGACAACTCATTTGCGTTAATATCAGCAGACAAATGCTGTCTGCTGGGAACTTCTGACCAGTGCTAACACATTCTTCATGAGGCTTATTTTTCCAGCCTGACAGCTGGGCTCCCAAAGGGAGCATCGTAAATGCTAAGGGTTCCCAGACTAAGCATTTCAGGTGGTGGCTGCAGAACTTCTTGTGCTCTGATCTTGGAAGTTCTAGGACATCACTTCTAAAGCATCTATTGACAAAGCAAATCATTAAAGTCAGCTCAGATTCGGAAAGAGGAATTGCACTTCACATCTCAATAGAAAGTATAACAAAGAATTTGTGGCTATCCTTAAACAACTGCCAGTTTGAAATATAATTCTAGAAATGAAAATCTTTATGAAAAAAATTAAGAATGTAGCATATAGGTTTTACAGAATTTTTGACAAAGTTAAAGAAATAATAATGATAAAACTGGAAGAGAATATTCAGGATAAAAAATGCCAAAGATAATAATTATTTATATTGTAATTTTGATTGCACTGCACAACATATGGGATCTTAGTTCCCTGACCAAGAATGGAACCTGTGTCTCCTGCAGTGGAAGCTTGGAAGCTTAGCTACTGAAGTACCAGGGAAGTCCCCTGAAAATATATTTTTGAAAAGACAATGGGAACCAGAAGATCATGAAACACACTTTTCAATAAGCTGAAAGAAAATAACTTCCAACCTAATATTCTGCACCAAGTGAAAATATTATTCAGGAATGTTTTACACTAATAAAAGCTAAGATAGTCCATGACCAGCACAGTTGTATTAAAGGAAATACTAACGAGAATTTCTTGGCAAAAAAATGAGAATGGTCCTACGTAGAAGTTCCCAGATACAAGAAGGAATGAAGTATACAAAAATAGTAAAGATATGGGTAAATTTGAATAAACAAAGACTATCAAATAATTAAACTAGGATTTGTGGGGTTCAAAAATATATATAGAAAATTGGATCTTCCCTAGTGGCTCAGACGGTAAAACATCTGCCTACAATGCCTACCATGTGGGAGACCCGGGTCAGTCCCTGGGTTGGGAAGATCTCCTGGAGAAGGAAATGGCAACCCACTCCAATATTCTTGCCTGGAAAATCCCATGGATGGTGGAACCTGGTAAGCTACAGTCCATGGGGTCGCAAAGAGTCAGACATGACTGAGCGACTTCACTCACTTGTGGGGTTCAAAAATGTATATAGAAAATTGAAACATGATAATGCTAGCGTGTAAACCAATAGAGACATTAGGCAGAGTAAACGTACACTGGGGAAAAAGTAAACTAATTATCATTAGAATTTGACAAATCACAAACACATTTTTGAATCCAGACATAAATCCTTGTATTTAATATAAGTTGATTTACAACAAAAGTGCCAAGGCAATTCAGTGAGGGAAAGGATGATTTTTTTCTTCAACAAATAGCACAGGAATAATTAGATATCTATAAAATGATGAATTTGGACCCTTGTCTCATATCATACACAAAAATAAACTCAAAATGGATCACAGATATAAATGTAAGAGCTAGAACTATGAAAATCCTAAAAGAACACACAGGAGTAAACCTTCATTGTCCGTTAGGCAAAGTTTTCTTAGAAATAACATGAAAAGTGCAAGCACAATAAAAGAAAAACATTGATACACTTCATTAAAATGAAAGACTTTTGTCTTTCAGAAGACATAATAAGAAAGCGAAAAGACAAGCACTAGGGACTTCCCTGGTGGTCCAATGGCTAAGACTTGGAGCTCCCAAGGCAGAGGGTCCAGATTCCATCCCTGGTCAGGGATGCCACGTGCCACAACTAAGATTCTGCATGCCTCAAATAAAGATCTTGCATGCCACAACTAAGGATTCCACATACTGCAACAAAGATCAAAGACCTGAGGGCTTCAAATAAGACCTGGCACAGCCAAATAAATAAATAAATATTTTAAAAAGGCAAGCCACAGAATGTAAACTATTTGTAAATCATGTATCTGATAAGAGACTTGTGTCATGATACATAAAGAGCTCTTACAACCAATAATAAGACAAATATTGGGAAAATTTTTTGAATAGAGATTTCAGCAAAAAGAATATGTGAATGACCAATAAGGACATGAAAATATGCTCAATATCATTAGTTATTAAGAAAATGCAAATTAAAATGGGATGACACTTTGCACCCACAAAAATGGCTGTAGTAAAAGCAACAATAACAGATGGTGAGGATGTAGAGAAACTGAAACCTTCATGTGTTGTTCGTAGGAATGTAAAATGATAGTCACTCTGGAAAATATGTTGACTGTTTCTTAAAATGTTAAACATAAATTTACCATATAACCCAAGCAATTCTTCTCTTAGTTATTTACCTCCTCAGAATGAAAATGTAAGCCCACACAACTTGTATACAAATGATCATACAGGCATTAGTCATAATGGCCAAAAACATGGAAATGATTCAAATGTCCATCAACTGGTGAATGGATGAACAAAATTTAGTGCAGACAGAAAGTAGACTACTATTTGTCAATAAAAAAGAAATGAAGTAATAATACATACCACAATATGAATGAGCCTCCAGAAGTCAACATTTCATGTATGCTTTCATTTATAAGAAATTTCTAGAAAAGGCAAAATTATAGATATAGATCAGTGCTTGCCTAGAATCAGAATTGGCAAATTGCTAATTGGCCACAAGCTTCCTTTGCGGGGGAGAAGAAATGTCCTAAAATTAAACTGTGGTGATGATTTCACAAATCCATAAAATTACTAAAAAATAATTTAATTGTTCACCTGTGAAGCCATCTGGTCATAGACTTTAGTTTGTTGGAAATTTTTGATTATAGTTTTGATTTCCATGCTTGTGATTGGTCTCTTCACATTTTCTATGTCTTCCTGGTTCAGTTCTGAAAGGTTATACTTTTCTAAGAATTTGTCCATTTCTTCCACCTTGTCCATTTTATTGGCATATAATTGCTCATAGTAGTCTTTTATGATCATTTATATTTCTGTGTTGTCTGTTGTAATTTCTCTGTTTTCATTTCTAATTTCATTGATCTGAGTCTTCTCCCTTTATTTCTTGATGAGTCTAGCTGTTTGTCTATTTTATCTTCTCAAAGAACAATTTTTAGTTTTATTGATCTTTGTATAGTCTCCTTCATTTCTTTTTCATTTATTTCTGCTCTGATTTTTATGATTTCCTTTCTTCTACTAACTTTGGGGTTTGGTCTTCTTTTTATAGTTGGTTTAGGTATAAGGTTGCTGCTGCTGCTGCTAAGTCGCTTCAGTTGTGTCCGACTCTGTTATTTATTTAATGTTTCTCTTATTTTTTGAGGTAGGCTTGGATTGCTATGAACTTCCCTCAGTACTGCTTTTACTGAAACCCATATGTTTTGGGTTGTCGTATTTTCATTATGTATGTTTCCATGCCTATTTTGATTTCCTTTTTGATTTCTTCAGTGATCTGTTGGTTATTCAGAAGCATGTTGTTTAGCCTCCATATGTTTGTTTTTTATAGTTTTTTTATTTCAACAGATGCAGAGAAAACCTTTGACAAAATTTAACACTCATTTATGATAAAAACCCTCCAGAAAGCAGGCATAGAAGGAACAAACCTCAACATAGTAAAAGACATATATGACAAACCCATAGCAAACCTTATCTTCAGTGGCAAAAAATTGAAAGCATTTCCTCTAAAATCAGGAACTCAAGGGTGCTCACTCTCACCACTACTATTCAACATAGCTTTGAAAGTCCTAAGCACAGCAATCAGAGAAGAAAAAGAAATAAAAGGAATCCAGATTAGAAAAGAAGAAGTAAAACTTTCACTGTTTGCAGATAACATAATCTTCTACATAGAAAACCCTAAAGATGCCACCAGAAAATTACTACAGCTTATCATTGAATATAGTAATGTTGCAGGATATAAAATTAATACAAAGAAATCCCTTGCATTTCTATACACTAACAATGAAAAATCAGAAAGAGAAATTAAGGAAACAATCCCATTCACCACTGCAATGAAAAGGATAAAATTCTTAAGAATAAATTTACCTAAAGAAACAAAAGACCTGCATATAGAAATCTATAAAACACTGAGGAAAGAAATCAAAGATGACACAAATAAATGGAGAAATATACCATGTTGTTGTATTGGAAGAATCAATATAGTGAAAATGAGCATACCCAAAGAAATCTATAGATTCAATGCTACCACTATCAAACTACCAATGATATTTCTCAAGAACTAGAATAAATAATTCCACAGTTTGTATGGAAATACAAAAGACCTTGAACAGCCAAAGCAATCTTGAGAAATAAGAATGGAATTGGAGGAATTTTTTTCTGACTTCAGACTATACTACAAAGCTACAGTCATCATGATAGTATGGTACCAACACAAAGACAGAAATATAGATCTATGGAACAAATAGAAATTTCAGAGATAAATCCATGCACCTATGGACATCTTATCTTTGACAAAGGAGGCAAAAATATACAATGGAGAAAAGACAGTCTCTTCAACAAGTGGTGCTGGGAAAACTGGTCTGTATGTCTAAAGGCTCCTCAGTGTTGTTGACCTATTCAAAGAACCAATGTATGTTCCACTGATGTTTTTTCTACTCACTTTCCATTTTCTATTTCATTGACTGACTCTGACCTTTATTATTGCTTCTCCTCTACTTGCTTTGGATTTAGTTTGCTCTAATTTTTCTGGTTTCTTTCTTTAGACTTTTAATTTTATAGGAGTATAGCCTGTTAACAATGTTGTGATAATTTCAGCAAAGGGACTCAGCCATACATACATATGTATCCATTTTCCCTCAAACTCCCCTCCAGGCTGCTGCATGGCATTGAGCAGAGTTCCCTGTGCTGTTTAGTAGGAATTTGTTGGTTATCAATTTAATTTTTTTAAATTTTTTATTTTGTATTGAGGTATAGCCTATTAACAATGTGTGATAGTTTAAGGTGAACAGCAGAGAGACTCAGCCATATATACATTTAGGGGAGCAGTCTATTCTCCCCCAAATTTCCTCCCATTCAGGCTGCCACATAACATTGAGCAGAGTTCCATGTGCTATATAATAGTCCTTGTTGGTTATCCATTATAAATTCAGTAGTGTGTACCTGTCGATTCCAGACTCCCTGCCTCTTCCTCTCCATTCTTCTCCCCACAACCATAAGTTTGTTCTCTGAGTGCGTGAATCTTTTTCATAAACAAGTTCACTTGTATCATTTATTTTTAAATTCTGCGTATAAGGGATGTCATATGATATTTCTTCTCTGTCTGACTCTGTCATCAGCATGACAACCTCTACCTAGAGAGATTGCATCAGTGTTGCTGTAAGTGGAATTATTTCATTCTTTTTAATGGCTGAGCAATATTCCACTGTATATATGTACCACATCTTTGTCTATTTACCTGTCAGTGGACTTAGGTTGCTTCCATGTCTTGGCTATTGCTGCACTAAGCATTGCTGCAGTGAACATTGGGGTGCATGTATCCTTTTCAACCACATTTTTCTGTGGGTATGTGCCCAGGGATTGTAGGATCATATGGTTCATTAGCTCTATTTTTAGTTTTTTAAGGAACTTCAATATTGTTCTCCTTAGTGGCTGTACCAATTTACATTCCCACTGACAGTGTAGGAGGATTCTTTTCTCTCCACACCCTCTCCAGCATTTATTGATTGTGGATTTTTTGATGGCAGCCACTTTGACTGGTATGAGGTAATATCATATTATAGTTTTGATTTGCATTTCTTTAATAAGTAGTGATGTTTAGCACTTTTTAGTGTGCCTTTTGGTCATTTGTTTGTCTTCTTTGGAGAGATGTCTATTTAGGTAGGCTTTCTGCTCATATTTTGTTTGAGTTGTTTGTTTTGATGATGTTAAGCCTCATGAGCTATTTGTAAATTTTGGAGAATAATCCCTTGTTGCTCACATCATTTGCAAATATTTTCTCCCAATCTGTTGTCTTTTTGTTCTGTTTATTGTTTACTTTGCTATGCAAAACCTTTTAAGTTTAAGTAGGTCTTATTTGTTTATTTTTGTTTTTACGTCCATTAGTCTGGGAGACAAATTGAAAAAGATATTGCTGAGATTTGTCAGAGAGTGTTTTCCTCTAGGAATTTTTCAGTGACCAGTCTCATGCTAAGTCACTTCAGTCGTGTCCGACTGTATGCGACCCCAGTCTCATAGTTTGGTCTTTAATGCATTTTGAGCTTATTTTTGTGTGTAGTGTTAAAGAATGATCCAATTTCATTTTTTTACATGTGGCTATCTAGTTTTCCCAACAGCATTTGTTGAAGAGTTTGTCTAAGGTTTGTCTAAGAGTTTGACTACAGTCTTGCCTCCTTTGTCATAGATTAAATGATCATAGGTGCGTGAGCTTATTTCTAGGCTTTCTATCCTGTTCCATTGATCTATGTTTCTACTTTTTTGTGCCAGTACCATATTGTTTGATGACTGTATCTTTGTAGTATAGTCTGAAGCCAGGGAGCCTGATTCCTGCAGCTCCATTTTTCTTTCTCAAGATTGCTTTGGCTATTCAGAGTCTTTTGTGTCTCCATACAAATTTTAAGTTTTTTTGTTCTAGCTCTGTGAAAAATTCTATTGGTAATTTGATAAGGATTGCATTGAATCTGTAGACTGCCTTGGGTAGCATAGTCATTGTGACAATATTGATTCTTCTAATCCACAAACATGGTATATCTCTTCATCTGTTTTTATTTTCTTTGATTTCTTTCACCAGCATCTGATAGTTTTTGGAGTACAGGTCTTTTGTCTCTTTAGGTGGGTTTATTGCTAGGTATTTTATTCTTTTTGATGCAATGGTGAATGGAATTGTTTATTGAATATCTCTTTCTGATCTTTTGTTTTTAGTGCATATAAAATGCAGCAGATTTCTGTGTATTAATTTTGTAACCTGAAACTTTACCAAGTTCATTGATGAGCTCTGGTAGATTTCTAGTAGTGTCTTTAGGATCTTCTGCTGTATATGGTATCATATCACCTGCAAACAGTGACAGTTTAACTTCTTCTTTTCTAATTTGGATTCCTTTTATTTCCAGTTACTTATGGTGGAAGCATAAGTTGTTTATTTTGTATCTTTCATCTTTTCTAATAAAAAATAAAATATTTTTATTAAATATTCATTTATAATTGACTTTGCCTCTAAAGCACCAGTTAGTTACAGCCCATAAGTTTTGAGATGATTTAATAAATTATCATTCAGCTCAAAATATTTTTTAACTTCCTTGATTTCCTTTTTTTACGCATGAGTTATATAGAAGTGTATTGTTTAATTTTCAAATATTTGTGGATTTCTCAAGTTTCCATTTTGGTTGGAGAACATCCTTTGAATAATTTTGAATCCTTTAAATTTACTGAGACTTTTTAAGAGCCTAACATCTTATTTAGTTTGGAGAATGATGCATGTTTCTTTGGAAAGATGTGTGTTCTGCTAAATCTGTATGGGGTGTTTTGTTGATATCAGTTAGGTCAAGTTGGGCTTCTCTGGTGGTTCAGTAAAGAATCCATGTGCAATGCAGGAGACCTGGCTTCAATCTCTGGGTCAGGAAGATCTTCTGGAGGAGGAAATGGGAGCCCAGTCCAGTATTCTTGCCTTGGAAATCCCATGGACAGAAGAGTCTGGTGGGCTCCAGTCCATGGAGTCACAAGAGTCAGACACAACTTATCAACTAAACAACTACCACCACCAGATCAAGTTGGATGATAGCACTGATTCTTCTATATGTTTATTATTAATCGCTATTTTGTCTAATGTACTATTTTTGAGAATGGGTTGCAGTAGCCAACATTATTGTTGAATTATCTATTTCTTCCTTCAATTCTGTCAGGTTTATTTTAGGTTCTATTGTTAGGTATGTGTATGTCTACAATTGTGTTATCTTCCTGATAAATTGATTTTTTATTATTATAAAATTTCCAACTTTTTCTTAGCAATGTTTTTGTCCTAAAATCTAATTTGTGTAATCTTAGTATTAGACAGGCTCCAGCTGTCTTTTAGGTACTGTTTGTACAGTATATATTTTCCATGCTTTTACTTTCAGTATACTTGAGCCTTTAAAGTTTGTCTTTGTCAACAGTGAAGAGTTGGATCTTGTTTTTCAGTATAACAATCTCTGAATTTTCATTGGAGCGCATAATCTACCCACAGTCAATATTGTTATCAATATGGTTGGATTTATAGCTGCCATTTTGCTATTGGTTTTCTGAATTACTCATTTTTTGTTGCTCTCTTCTTCCTTTACTATGTTCTTTTGTGTTAAATAGGTATTTTCTGATATACTATTTAATTCCTTTGTTAGTTTTTGCTTTTTTTCTTTAAAGATACATTCTTGGTGGTTGATTTATGCGTTGCTTCTTAATTTATCACAACCAACATCAGATTCTTCCTTAATTTCAATAAATATAGAATCTTTGCACTGACATGTGTGCTATTATTTTCATAGGTATTACATCTATATATTGCAAACTCAACAATAAAGTGTAATTATTGCTTTATATGATGATGTGTCTCCTAAAGAAATTAGGAAAAGAAAGGAGAAAAAAATATAGCTTTTTTTCAAACTAGAAATTTACCATTTCCAGTACTTTATTTCTTCCTGTGGATTTGAGTTCCCATCTATTTTATTTCATTCTTCCAATATAGTTCCATTTCTCTACCCTCTATTGTGCTATTGTTATTATATATATTATTTATTAATACATTATATGATTTATGCATTAAAGTATAGTTGAGATACAATATTGTATTAGTTTCAGGTGTACAACAGAGTGATTCAACATTTATATATATTATGAACTGATCACCATGAGAAGTCTGCTAACCATCTGTCACCATACAAAGTTATTGCAATATTATTGATTGTACTCCCTACTTTGTACATTATATCCCTATTACACTTATTTTATAATTGGAAATTTGTACATCTTGATCTCCTTCACCTATTTCACTCAACCTCCCACTCCTCCCTTCTGATGACCATGTTTGCTCACTGTTTCTATGAAACTGTTTCTGCTTTGTTTTGTTCTTTAGATTCACATACAAGTGAAATCAGAACCAGTGACAAATTTTATTTTCTTGGGCTCCAAAATCACTGAATGGTGACTGCAGCTATGAAATTAAAAGTTGCTTGCTCCTTGGAAGGAAAGCTATAACAAACCTAGAGAGCATACTGAAAAGCAAAGACATCACTTTGCTGACAAAGGTCTGTACAGTCAAAGCTAATGTTTTTCCAGAAGTCATGTATACAGATGTGAGAGTTAGACCATAAAGAAGGCTGAGTGCCAAAGAATTGATATTTTCAAATTGTGATGCTGGAGAAGAGTCCCTTGGACAGCAAGAAGATCAAACCTGTCAATCCTAAAGGAAATCAACCCTGAATATTCATTGGAAGGACTCATGTTGAAGCCGAAGCCCCAGTACTTTGGCCACCTGATGTGAAGAGCCAACTCATTGGAAAAGACTCTGATGCTGGGGAAGATTGAGGGAAAGAGGAGAAGAAGGTAGTGACAGAGGATAAGATGGTTGGATAGCATCATCATCCTCAATGGACTTAATGGACATGAGTTTGAGCAAACTTTGGGAGACAGTGAAGGACAGAGAAGTCTGGAATACTGCAGTCTATTGGGTCACAAAGAGTCGAACATGACATAGTGACTGAACAACGAAAACAGTAAGTAAAATAATATAATATTTTTTTTTCTATCTGACTATTTCACTTAGCATAACACCAAGTCCATCTATGTTATCGTAAATGACAAGATTGGCTGAGTAATATTCCATTATTCCATTGTGGGTATGTATATAAAACATCTTTAACATTCCATTGTAGGCATAGATAAATGTTTTATATATATATATATATATATATATATATATATATATATATATATACACACACATATACATACACACACACAATATCTTATTTATCCATTTATCTATTATGGATATTCAAGTTGCTTTTGTACCCTGGTTATTGTAAATAATGCTGTAATGAACGTAGGGGTACATATGTCTTTTCAAATAAGTGTTTTCATTTTCTTTCAGATAAATACCCAGAAGTAGAATTGCTGTATCCGAAATCAACTCTGAATATTTGCTGGAAGGACTGATGCTGAAATTGAAGCTCCAACACTTTGGCCTCTTGGTGCAAAGAGCCAACTCATTAGAAAAGACCCTGATGCTGGGGAAAATTTAAGGCAGGAGAAGGGGATGACAGAGGACAAGATGGCTGGATGGCATCACCGAATCAATGGACATGAGTTTTAATAAGCTCCGGGAAATGATGAAGGACAGGGAAGCCTGATATACTGCAGTCCAGGGGGTTGCAAAGAGTCGGACATGACTGAGTGACTGAACAACAACAACAATGGTAGTTCTACTTTTAACTTTTTGAAGAATCTTCATACTGTTTTCAATGGTGGTGGCATCAATTTGCACTCCCACTGATAGTGCACAAGAGTTCCCTTTTTTCTAGATTGTTGCCAGCACTTGGGGGTTTTGTTCTCTTTTTAATAATTGCCATTCTGACAGGTGTAAGGTGATCTTATTGTGGCTTTGATTTGCATTTCCCTAATGCTCAGGGATGCGGAGCATCTCTTCATTTGTCTCTTGGCCATCTGTATGTCTCCTTTGGAAAACTGTTCAGATATTCTGACCATTTTTTAATTAGATTTTTAAAAATACTAAATTGTATGAGCTCTTTATATATTTTGGATATTAACCCCTTATTGGATAAATCATTGACAAATATCTTCTTCATTGAGTAGGTTGCCTTTACCTTTTATTAATTGCTTTATTAATATCTGCTGTGCAGAAGTGTTTTAATGTACTTATTAAAAAAAAATTTTGTTTTTGTTTCCCTTGTCAGAAGAGACATATCTGAAGAAACATTCCTAAGACTCATATCAAAGAGCATACTGCCTGTGTTTTCTTCTAGGAGTTTTATGGTTTCAGATCTGCATTTAAGTCTTTAATCCATTTTTATTTTTATATGTGGTTTAAGAAAAGGATCATGTTTCTTTTGCATGTAGTTTTCCAGTGTTCCCAATACTATTTTTTAAAAAGACTGTCTTTTCTCCATTGTATATACTTGGCTCCTTGGTTGTTAATTAACTGACCACATAGCATGGTTTTATTTCTGGGCTGTCTGTTCTTTTCCATTTATGTATATGTTTTTGTGCCAGTCCCATACACTTTCTTTTTTCCTTTTTTGCCACATGGCTTCTGGGACTTTAGTTCCCCAACCAGGGACTGAACCCAGCATACGCTTTTGACTACTGTAGCTTTGTGGTATGGTTTGAAGTCAGGGAGCATGATGCTTCAGTTTTGTTCTTCTTTCTTCAGATTGTTCTATTTGGGTCTTTTGGGTCCCACACAAATTTTAGAGTTATTTTTTCCAATTCTGTGAAAAATGCCTTGGATATTTTGATTGAGATAGCACTGACTCTGTAGATGCTCTAGGAAGTATGGAGATTTTAACAATATTAGTTCTTCCAATCTGTGAGCATGGTATTACCTTTACATTTATTTGTGTTTTCTTTAATTTCTTTCTTCAGTGGTGTATAGTTTTCAGAGTACAGGCCTTTTACCTTCTTGGTTACTTTACTCCTATGGGTTTTTTCTTTTTGATTCATTTATAAATAGGATAGCTTTCCAAATTTCTCTTATAGTTCATTATTAGTATATAGAAATGCAACAGATTTCTATATATTAATTTTGTATCCTGAAACTTTACTGATATACTATCATGTCATCTGTCATTATTTTGGGTTTTCTATATACACTATCAGTGAGTTTTACTTCTTCCTTTCCAATTTTCATTTATTTCTTTGTCTTCTCTTATTGCCAGGGATAGGAATTCTAATATTATGTTGAATAAAAGTAGTGATAATGGGCACTTCTGTCTTGTTCCTTACCTTAGAGGTAAGGCTTTTAACTTTTTACCATTGAGTTATATTAGTTGTGGATTTGTCTCATATAGCCTTTATTATGTTGAAGTATGTTCTCCTTATACCAAATATTTTTGAGAGTTTTTATCATAATTGGATACCAGATTTTGTCAAGTGCTTTTTCTACATCTATTGACATGATCATATGATTTTTATCCTTTATTTTGTTAAATGTGCTGTTTTGATTTGTGGCTATTGAATTATCCTGGAATAATTCCCACCAAAGTATGTCATTCCTTATAAAAGATTATGTGTTTCATATAAAGCCATGCATTTGGTGCTGGAGGGGGCGTGGAGAATCCTCCTACATTGTTGGTGGGGATGTAAATTGGTGTAGCCTTTATGAATAACAATATGGTGACTCCTTAAAAAACTAAAGGTAGAATTGCCATGTGATCCAAGAATCCTACTTCTGGGCATAAATATATGGACAAAACTATAATTCAAAAAGACAAATGCAGCTGCTGTGTTCACAGCAGCACTGTTTACAATAGTCAAGACATGAAAAACAACCTAAATACCTATTGATAGAAGAATGGATAAAGATGTGGAATATTACTCAGTTATAAAAAAGAATGAAATAACGCCATTTGCAGCCGTGTAGTTGGACCTAGAGATTATCATGCTAAGTGAAGTCAGAAAGATATCACTTATGTATGGATATAAAATATGACACAAATAAAATTATCTATGAAACAGAAATGAACTCACAGACACAGATAACAAATTTGTGGCTGCCATGAGGGAGTAGGGGAGGGTTGGATTGGGAATTTGTAACTAGCACGTAATATGTAGGATGGATAAACAAAAAGATCCTATTACATAGCACAGGGAACTATATTCAATGTGTAGTAATAAACTATAATGGAAGAAAATACAGTCTGAGAAAATGAGAAAAAAGAACAAAGCCATGCATTTGGAAAGGTGTAGTGATAAAAGATGCAACACTCTCAGGAAGGAATCTGCTTAAGACTGCATTCTATGGAAGGTGTTCTATTTTTGATCTGCTTATTCTAGGTACCAGATCTTTTTTATTATTTTTGGCTGTGTTGGGTCTTCGTTGCTGTGAGGGCTTTTCTCTAGTTTTGGCAAGTGGGGTGTATTCTCTAGTTGTGGTGTGCAGGCTTCTCATTGTGGTAGGTGGCTTCTCTTGCTGTGGGTCGTGGGGTCCCGGCAAGCAGGCTTGGCAGTTGTGGCGCGGGCTCAGTAGTTGCAGCATGCGGGCTCAGGAGTTGTGGCACACTGCTCGGGAGTTGTGGTTCCTGAGCTCAGTACTTGCCATTTCTGGGCTCAGGAGTTGTGGCTCCAGGGTTCATTAGTCGTGGCTCCTGGGGTCTGCAGTTGTGGCTCCCTGGCTCAGCAGTTGCAGTTCCTAAGCTCAGTAATTGTGGCAGGTGGGCTCAGGAGTTGTGGTTCCTGGGCTCCATAGTTGTGGCAAGCAGGCTCAGGAGTTGTGTCACGCAGGCTCATGGGCTCAGGAGTTGTGGTTCCTGGGCTCCATAGTTGTGGCAAGCAGGCTCAGGAGTTGTGTCACGCAGGCTCATGGGCTCAGGAGTTGTGGTTCCTGGGCTCAGTAGTTGTGGCACGCAGGCTCAGGAGTTGTGGCCCATGGTCTCAGGAGTTGTGGTTCCTGGGCTCAGGGGTTGTGGTTCCTGGGCTCAGTAGTTGTGGCACGCAGGCTCAGGAGTTGTGGCATGTGGGCTCAGGAGTTGTGGTTCCTGGGCTCAGGGGTTGTGGTTCTTGGGCTCAGTAGTTGTGGCACGCAGGCTCAGGAGTTGTAGCATGTGGGCTCAGGAGTTGTGGTTCCTGGGCTCAGGGGTTGCAGCACACAGGCTCAGTAGTTTCGATTCCTTGGCTCAGTAGTTGCTATTCCTGGGCTCAGTAGTTGCTATTTTGGGGCTCAGTAGTTGTGGTACACAGGCTGAGGACTTGTGGTTCCTGGGCTCAGTAGTTGTGGTTCCTGTGCTCAGTAGTTGTGACACTCGGGCTCAGTAGTTGCTGTTTCTGGGCTCAGTTGCTATTTCTGGGGTCAGCAATTCAGGTTCCCGGGCTCAGTAGTTGTGGTTGCAGTTCCTCAGGAGTTGTGGTTCCTGGGTTCAGTAGTTGCTATTTCTGGGCTCAGTGGTTGCAGCACACGGGTTCAGGAGTTGTGTTTCCTGGGCTCAGGAGCACATGCTGAAGTGTTGTGGCACAGGGCACAGAGGCTTAGTTGCTCAGCGGCATGTGGGAAATCCTGGATCAGGGATTGAACCTGTGTCTCCCACATTGCTGGGTGGATTCTTTACCCCTGAGCCCTCTAGGTACCAGATCTTAACTAAAATTATTAATTGGGTCTATCTGTAACAGTACCTAAGGATTCTTAAAATTTGGATTTTACAAAAGAAATTTTAAAAATAATGGTGACTAAACCCATCCGGTGGACTTGGGTTTAGTCTCTGACTGCAATTGCTTATGGGCTTCCCAGAAGGCACTAGTGGTACAGAACCTCCCTGCCGACGCAGGAGATCCAACATACATGAGTTCAACCCCTGGATGGGGAAGATCCCCTGGTGTAGGATATGACACCACACTCCAGTATTCTTGCCCAGAAAATTCCATGGGCAGAGAAGCCTGGAGGGCTGCAGACCATGGGGCTGCAGAGTCAGACATGACTGACCATATGCACACACACACACACACACAGAGTTGCTTCCATTGTTACCATAAGTGACAGGGCTTGTCAAACTTCTTTCCAAAGAGCTTTAATTTACCCTCCTTCTATATGTTTTGCAAATAATCTGTGAAAGATGCCTACTCCAGGAAATGGCTTGCTTGGTGCTGCATCTCTGTTTTCTTTGTGCATCCTGCTCAGCTGCCTCAGTATTCTGTTTTGATGAAAAGGAGAGCTGAAGAGTCTTGATGAGATAAGTAACTTACACATTGATTCCAAACTGAAACTATTACATTGCATATGAACACACTTAGTGTATATGAGTTGGGTGGGACTAATCTACTCATCTTCAGAAGTGGGGACTGTGCCACAGGCCTGCCCCCTCAGGTCTTTTCTTGGGACTTTTGCTGGAATCATCAGTTGGAGAGGAGTTCTCATTATTAGTATTCCTAGCTTTAGAGATACTGGTGTTCATCTCTGCTATCTCATAAAGAAAGGTTACTGGAAAACAAAGGTAGAATACCAGACCACCTGACCTGCCTCCTGAAAAATCTGTATGCAGGTTAGGAAGCAACAGTTAGAACTGGACATGGAACAGCAGACTGGTTCCAAATAGGAAAGAGTACATCAAGGCTGTATACTGTCACCCTGCTTATTTAAATTCTATGCAGAGTAAATCATGAGAAATGCTGGACTGGAGGAAGCACAAGCTGGAATCAAGATTGCTGGGAGAAACATCAATAACCTCAGATATGCAGATTACACCACCCTTATGGCAGAAAGTGAAGAAGAACTAAAGAGCCTCTTGATGAAAGTGAAAGAGGAGAGTGAAAAAGTTGGCTTACAGCTCAACATTCAGAAAACGAAGATCACGGCATCCAGTCCCATCACTTCATGGCAAATAGATGGGGAAACAGTGTCAGACTTTATTTTTCTGGGCTCCAAAATCACTGCAGATGGTGACTGCAGCCATGAAATTAAAAGACACTTACTCCTTGGAAGGAAAGTTATGACCAACCTCGACAGCATATTAAAAAGCACAGACATTACTTTGCCAACAAAGTAGTCAAGGCTATGGTTTTTCCTGTGGTCATGTATGGTTGTGAGAGTTGGGCTGTGAAGAAAGCTGAGCGCTGAAGAATTGATGCTTTTGAACTGTGGTGTTGAAGACTGTTGAGAGTCCCTTGGACTGCAAGGAGATCCAACCAGTCCATCCTAAAGGAGATCAGTCCTGGGTGTTCATTGGAAGGACTGATGTTGAAGCTGAAACTCCAATACTTTGGCCACCTGATGTGAAAAGCTGACTCACTGGAAAAGACCCTGATGCTGGGAGGGATTGGGGGCAGGAGAAGGGGATGACAGAGGATGAGATGGCTGATTCGATGGCCATGAATTTGAGTGAACTCTGGGAGTTAGTGATGGACAGGGAGGCCTGGTGTGCTGTGGTTCATGGGGTCGCAAAGAGTCAGACACGACTGAGCGACTGAACTGACTGATAGAGGAAAGCAGTGGTTATGGGACAAGGAAAAGATTTCTAATGGCATTTTAACCCCTTCATCCATTTCTGAAGCTGAACTGTCCCAGTTATGTGATCCAGTGACTCTTCATCCTACCTTTTATCATCACTTTTCGCTCCTCTTTTAATAATTGCACCTAAATTACTGATCTAGCTCTGGTATATTCTATGTAAAACTTTCAAGTACTACTCTAGTCAGGGTTTTACTATTACACGTTAATGCCTAAATACTTCATGATCATTGTTGTGTACCACATATTACACCTATGGAATATAAAACAAAGAAATGTATTAACATTTAATACTTATAAATAAGGGCTTCCCACATGGCGCTTGTGTAAAGAATCTGCCTGCCAATGCAGGAGATATGAGATGCGGGTTCGATCCCTGGGTTGGAAAGTTCCCCTGGAGGAGGGCATGGCAACCCACTCCAGCATTCTCATCTGGAGGCCATGGACAGAGGAGCCTGATGGGCTATATAGTCCACAGGGTTGCAGAGTCGGACACAACTGAAGCATGCATTCACACACGCACGTATAAATCTGTCCTATTCTATGTGGCCATCTTTATGATACTCTGAAAATTGTAAACAGCAGTTCCAAAATAGACACCTAGCAAAAACTCCAAATGAATAAATAAGTGATTGCAGATGGAAAGAAAACGTATCTGGTAAGACAGGCATTCTCTGATTGAATGTTTTCACATCAGAAACAACCAATCTATTATAGGCCTCAGTCCTTTTCTCTGAAACCCAGGAGTCAAGAGTTTTAAAGCCAGAATTCCTGAGCTCCTATAAGCTCCATTTTGTTTTGGTCTAGTCATTTGGATTCTGTGTTCGTATTTAGTGGCATTAAGTACATTCACAATGTTGTGAAACCATTACCATTATCGACACTTAAACTTTTTCATCATCCCCAACAAAAACTCTGTACCCATTACTCAGTAACACTTCCCCTTCGTCTCAGTCCCTGGCAACATAGATTCTACTGTCTCTATGAACTTACCTATTTCAGGTACTTCACATAGGTAGAATTATATAGTACTTTTCCGTTGGTGTTGTTTGTATCTTATGTTTCAAATAACTCGGGTTAAGTAAGTGGTCCAATGCCAAATGCCCCAAGTGGAAACCTGACCACAGAAATCTAGGTATGTCTGTCAAGAGACTATAGTCTTGACTACTGTGCCATTACTACCTTGTCTATATTTATCCATACACAGGAGGTATTTTGCACTTGCCACTAAACCCAGAATGTTTCCCCATCCCATTAAGAATTCTCTGCAACATTTTAATGCTTTCTAATAATCATTCTGCATGTTTTGAATTTTAAATAATACATACCTTTATACATAAATATTTGTATTTCTGACTAGAAAGTGAAAGTGAAGTTGCTCAGTCGTGTCTGACTCTTTGCAACCCCATGGACTGTAGCCTACCAGGCTCCTCTGTCCATAGAGTTTTCCAGGCAAGAATACTGGAGTGGGTTGCCATTTCCTTTCTCCAGTATCCTAGGATAAAATGGGATGCTATTTTTGGTTCAAACAGTAGAACTTAATAGTTGATACCTGTTAAATTACCCTTTAGAAATTAGCCAGTATATAAATATTCTTATGACATCTTCATCACCACTCATTTTTTTTTAGTTAGGTAAAAAACTAATGTTCTACTGTTTGTAATATATGTTTTAATAAAATACTTTCATTTACTATTTAAATTTTCTTTATATTGTTTCTGTCACTATTCTAGCATTCAGTCATTTCGTCTGGTTTCCTTACCATCTAGAATGTTTTGCTGGAGAGGCGTTAACACCTACTTTTATAGTTTCCAAAGTGGGAAAGTTTTTATTGCTTTCAGTAATTAAGAAACTAATCAATAGATATTCTTTTTAAAAGCACTCAGTGGTAGAGATATGGCTTCCCTGACGGCTCAGTCGGTAAAGAGTCTGCCTGCAATGCGGGAGACCTAGATTTGATCCCTGGGTTAAGATGGAAATGGCAACCCACTCCAGTATTCTTACCTGGAGAACTCCATGGACAGAGAAGCCTGGTGGGCTACAGTCCATGGGGTCACAAAGAGTCGAACATGACTGACTGGCTAACTGCAAAAGTAGAGAAATAGAGAAAACAGAAAATTAAAGGCTTCATAATGCCATTCCCATATAACTATCTGCAAAGGGTATGGGAAGGTTTAGTCAGAAATACAAAGATAAAACACGAAAAAAAAAAAGACAGCTATTGACTCTAAGAAAAACGTAATCATAGAATATTCATTAGCTCTGAAGTGAACAGTATTTCAATGATCAAAAAATAAAAGCAGTAAGATATGGATTTAACCAAAAATTTTAAGTCATATTGTGAAAGTGGAGGAGGGCAGAGGGGAGTATAGATTGAAAAGTCCTCCTTCATTCCTTTATGGATTAAGTGGCAGAAATACATGTATTTAGCAAGATGTATTTACATGTGAAAAGAAATAAAGAAAGCTGGCTGGCTGCTTCTGAGGAATGGAACTTGATGCCAAAGGCAGGACAAATTACTGCTGTTTGGCTATAAGCTTCTGAGAGCTACTTAACTTTATATTTTATAGGTGACTGCAATGTATCCAGATAGATATAAAGATGAAAGAAGTAAGATAACAGAACACCTACACTGAAAAATAAAGTTCTCTTGAGAAAACTTTATTAACATGAATAACAATAAATCACTCCAAACTTTCCACAGTCTTTATGAAGTTTTTATTTTAAAGATGAAATTTATTTCAAAAGTTCTTATATAAACCAATCATGAATAAACTTTTATAATGAACTTCTCAAATCTTTTTACTATCTATCTTTCTGGCTCAGCTGGTAAAGAATACGCCTGCATTGTGGGAGACCTGGGTTTGATCCCTGGGTTGGGAAGATCACCTGGAGAAGGGAAAGGCTACCCACTCCAGTATTTCTGGCCTGGAGAATTCCATGCGACTGTATAGTCCATGGGGTCACAAAGAGTCAGACAGGACTGAGCGACTTTGACTTTCTTCTTGGGATAGCATTGTTATAATAGTATTACATTTCCTTTTTTATTCAAATGAACTGTTTTCAAGATTAATGATTATTAGCAAATCTTGATGCAAGATAAACATGATACTATAAAATTACCATTTCCTATCAACTATCTAAAGTAAAAAAGTATTTGGTACTAAGTGTTCTTATGTTCAAATTCAAAAGTAATTTTTAGTCCCAAGGGAACTTGGTACTCCAAGACTTAAATTTTAATGATATTTATATAATATATATATTTATATTTTTAATCACTAAGTTCCTCCTCATCACTGAAGTATGTGCTTTTCTTTATCCTTGGGCGTCTTGAATCATCTGATGTTGAAGGACCTCCTGAACTGGGTTTCCATTTTTTTTGTTCTTCTTCAATTTTGGCTTGCTGTAAAGGTTATTTGGAAAATAAACAAAACAAAAATCAGGAATCTGCTTAATATTAATAATATTAAAATAATATTAAATATTATTTGTCCTACCCCCAAGTTTTCTCCAGTCTTACCATGTTACTCAGAATTAGTCTGGGCAATTTTTATTAATTAACAGGCATATGAAATGAAACTTACTTGCCATTGCTGTTGGACGTGGGTACATTACATAAAATACTGAATTAACTAACTAAAAGGAAAAATGAATTGATGTATGCATTTATAATTTATTCAACTACATAAAACAACTGGTTATATAAAATCAGGAAGTTATACATTTTCTTCAAAAAATGTTTCACATACTTGTATTAGGACTTTTAATGATCAAAAATGTTTTTTGTTTTGTTTTAAAATGAAGCTTCCTTTAAAACAATATCTTTGATTTAATAAAATCTTTTCTGTTGGGGGCTAAACTCATTTTCGGAGAAGGCAATGGCACTCCACTCCAGTACTCTTGCCTGGAAAATCCCATGGATGGAGGAGCCTGGTGGGCTGCAGTCCATGAGGGTGCTAAGAGTCGTACACGACTGAGCGACTTCACTTTCACTTTTCACTTTCATGCTTTGGAGAAGGAAATGGCAACCCACTCCAGTGTTCTTGCCTGGAGAATCCCAGGGACGGGGGAGCCTGGTGGGCTGCCATCTATAGGGTCGCACAGAGTCGGACACGATTGAAGTGACTTAGCAGCAGCAGCAAACTCATTTTAATCAATTAGTTCTGTTCAATTCTATACTGAAAACAGATTATAATATTTAAAGTGTTGTGGGGCCCTTAAAATGTAGAAAGAACCAATATAAACTTTTCCATCACACTATTCTAAAGATCTTAAAGAAAGAGCCTATCTCCTAAAGTTTAGAGGCAAAGGGGAAAGTCAGAGGATGTCATGAGGAGATGATTAATAAAGCAAGCAAGGAATATAAAACTATTAACTCAAGGGAGCTATGGCAGGTGCCTTTGAAAAAGAACTATTGAATACCTGGAAAGCTATGGCCTGACTGAGGCTGTCAAGAGCAGGATCTTCCCCTTCATCTTCACTTTCTTCTACTTCTTCACTAAATTATTAAAAAAATTAAAATGCACTCAATAGTAAAACGACAGAAGTAAAAAGACAGCATACATTTAATGTATTTGGTGAGAGTGGATATACATACATTTCTTCTTCTGGCTCAGGAATTTTCTTTTTTTTCTTTTTCTCTTTCTTCTTTGGAGGTTCACGTTCTCCAAGCATATTTTTAGGACAGGCATAACTTAAGTGTCCACTTTCCTTTTGTTTCCCATTAAGAAGGAAAGGAAAAAATAGAACATTTGTGTTAGTAACACAAAATAAGAAAATATATACATTATGTATTATTAACAGAAACTTGGTGGTTCCTTAAGATTAAACGTCAAGATTCAGGATATAAAAATTCAAAATTTAAATGGACCATCTACCTTAAATGTAAAAATTTTAAGTTAGTATGATAAAATGGGGACAAAACTACTCCTAACTTGAAAGATGTCAACAATCTCAGCCATTTGTTATAATTCTCTTGTGGTTACTGAGATGATTTGTTTGAACTGATACATACTGGATTGTGAATCAGTTGTTTGAATTGATACATACGGGATTGTGAAGACAGCAGGAAAAAATAATATAAAATATTATACTTTAAAAATATCGATTACATAATTCAAATAATATTTTGAATTAAATAAAATATATTTAATTTTACCCTGTTTATTATTTTTTAATGTGGCTATTACAACATTTAAAATTACACTGGTAGCTTGCATATATTTGTATTTGACAGTGCTGGACTAGCTGTAACATTAAAATGAGATATAACATTGTCTGAGTTGTAAAAGAAGACAATGAATCTGTATATTAGCTTACCAAAATAACTTTAAGAAGATTTATGTGAGAATAAGGGTGTGGGGAGAGACTGAGCCAGGATTAAAACAGGAGAGAAAGTTAATGATACTTTTCAAGTATTATTTTATAAAATATCAAACCATGTACTTTTATACCTGGGGACGTGGCTGAACCCAAAAGGTGTTATTATTAAGGTCCTGCTGAGAGGATGCACTTAGAGAACCATTTTGAAAGTGTTTTGGAATAATGATATATCAAAAACTGTGAACATATCCCGTACAAAAAAAGGGGTTTAACGATGCAACAGCTTTTGGAAAAACCAGGCTAAAATAAACAGATTTGGGGTGGGGAGGAGTTTTAAGAAATACTATAATGTACAAAGTATAACATAACACATTTATAGACCCATAAACCAAGACAGATTAACAGATTTACCCAGAAGTTCTCGGATAATATCTACTGTGAATATATATACTCATCTATCTGACTATAATAACTCCACCCTTTCTTCCTTTTGTTTTTAACAAAACTCAGGAGTCTGGAACACAGTTTTTGAAACATTAACTTAGGTGTTAGAATCACAAAATTTGACATAACTTACTCAGGACCTTGCTCGCTCTCTCTTTCTGTCTACCCATCCATCTATCCACTCACTTACCTGTCTGTATATGTAAATATTCTTGAAGGGGAGTGAGTGGCGTTGGAGAAAGAAGTCTAAAAACCATTTCCTTCTATTTTCCATATAATCATGTAGCCAGAACAATGTCTCTCAGTAATTTTCCCTTCAGTAAAAGCTCCCCATTAATCTCTGGATCATATATATGGAGACATTTTAGAAACAGAAAGCAATGAGACCCAGATTGAAATTCCCCTGATATCATTATGGGCCTTGTGCAAAATTGCTCTGCAGCTATGTATGTCTCCTAATCACCCAAAGTTTAAATGGATAACAATATTAATAGATGATGAGAACTAGGTAAGAAAATCTGGGTATAGTTCAGCTCCTGAACTATTAGCAGTACCAATAGGTGGGAAAACTTTTCAAAACAATATCCCATAGAGGATAGGTCATATGACAGTGTTTTTACTGATCTGTGACACTTAATCACTGTCACAATACTACAGAAATGCAAAAATTTATGGGTCACTAAAACCTTTCAGACAATAATGTAAGTAATTAGCCTTAACACTTTTTAATCTAACAACTTTCAAAGATTTAGAAACTGGAGAAAATACCACTCTAGATTACCCAACTCAGACTGTCTTTACATCATACTATGCTGCTACTGCTGCTGCTAAGTTGCTTCAGTTGTGTCCGACTCTGTGCGACCCCAGAGACAGCAGTCCACCAAGCTCCCCCATCCCTGGGATTCTCCAGGAAAGAACAATGGAGTGTGTTGCCATTTCCTTCTCCAGTGCATGAAAATGTAAAGTGAAAGTGAAGTCGCTCAGTCGAGTCTGACTCCTAGCGACCCCATGGACTGCAGCCTACCAGGCTCCTCTGTTCATGGGATTTGCCAGGCAAGAGTACTGGAGTGGGTTGCCATTGCCTTCTCCGACATCATACTGTATTTCAACTGAATTTACTTAAATGAGTCGACATTCCCAAAGTGAAACTTTTATAACTCGATTTTAGCCTTCCAGAAGTTCTGGAAAACACATAAAACACTGATGTGAGAAACATCTTCAAGTAAATAATGGAAAATTATATTGCTTTAGGTATACTCACCCCACATTCATAACACTTAGATTTATCAAAGTAGTTTCGTCTTCGGATGAACTCAGCTGCTCTTCCATTGTCAATAGCAATGCTTGCTTTTATCACTCTACCAAATAACTGGACCAGAGACAAATGTAAATGCAGAAGGATATTATCTCATTGAAACTTAGAACTGTTGTTATTGGATCCCATTTCCTCAAGTTGTCAATTCTATTTTATTTTTTTATATTATTTTAGCAAATGCCCATGTAGGTGTGACAAATTCTTTCCTGTAGAATAGATTTTTATTCCTTTTATTCTACCAGTGTTTTGGGAACTCAGTACAGTTTTGATCTCTTTTCTATAAGTAAAATACCCCCAGGAACTACTGATATCCACCAGGCTCAACCATCCACTGCATCCCCACATTTTTAGCCTGGTTTGAATACAGACTTTTGGTTAAAAACCTTGCTGGGAACGAATGGCTTACCTGTTTGTTGTTTATTGCCCTGGTACAGTTTTGTGCAGAGTCTTTATCCAAAAATAGAATAAATGCAACCCCTTTACTCCTCCTGGTATCTTTATCTTTCATTATAGTAACCCTTAAAGCATAAACAAATAGCTAGTTAAAAATGAGGCAGCAATAAATAAAACATATGAATAAACTCTTGAAATGAGAAACTGTGATACTAACACAAGTGAACACAGCTATAATTAGGAGTATCTGATAAGTCAAACATTAATCAGAAGTTGAAGATGACGTTGAGATTACAAGAGACAATGGAATCTTGAAGATTAAGCATAATTCCTCTTCTCTACTGACTCCCTCTCTGCAGGAAAAAAACAAAACTGAGGTATTCTTTTCTGCACAAAAAGTAAACTGATTTACTAAAAAAATTTTTTTTCTGGTTTTAGAATAAAACTATATTCTTAATATTATTTTAAAGACTCTCCAGTTCTGTGCTTCTCAGCCATACTACCCAAAGTACCTAAGTGGCATGGATAGTGACAAGAGCACAGAGCCTGCTCTTTCTCCTCATCCTTCACCCATCCCTAGTCCTGTTGGTCCTTGCTCATCGTATGTCATTAAATACATTTTAAGAAACAATACTCAACAGGGCTCTTTGGAGAAATGGCTGACTTGAAGGCTGGGAGAGGCTACGTACAGGATGAATTTGGAACATCTTGTTATGCCAGAAAGGAAGCACTTGAAAAAAAGAGTAATGATGGGGCATGGCACAAGAACAGACAAGCCAGCTGAAGGGAGAGCCCACTGGCCAAATCTAGGACAATCTGATTACCAAAATAATTAAATACAGTAATGAATTAAAAACCACATAAGAAAGGAATTCTTAAATCCATGCTGATAATAAATAAGTAAATGGGGGAGAAAGGAGGGCTACTGCTTATAGCACAATGCCAGGGGATGACTGGTGAATGTACAGGGAGGGCCAGAAAATCCCCTTTTGAAATGATCACGGTAAAGATTGGGTCAGGCAAGAATTATCAACAAATGCAATGTCTCAAATGAAATTTTTATATGGAACAGGATGTTTGCATTGTCTTAACTGTCTCCCATTGATTGCTTGTTAGTTGCAAAAGGGAAAAATAATTATACAGCAGAGAAGTTGGTTAAACCTTGACTGAGTGATAAAAATTAGTATCACTAATGAGATAGATGGATGCGGTATGGATCCAGAGTGACACCTTGAGAATACATCATCTATAGAGTATACCTGCCAAGACTGCATAATCCCCATATAATCATGAGGCAACATCAGGAAAACACATGGGTTAGAGCTGTATTTATAAACGTTTCAGACTAAAGGAGGCTAAAAAGATATGACAGTAAAAATCAACACCTAACTCTAGACTGCATTCTGCACTACAGGTGAAAAATTCTACGTGGGATATTATTAGGTCAATTGACAAAAGTGGAACACGGACAATTGATTCAACAGACGTACTGCATCAGGAAAATTTATGAGTTTGGTTAACTGTGCTGTGGCTATGTAATATATAACCCTAATGTATTTTTGGGAAATACACAATGAAGTACTATGCTGCTGCTGCTGCTAAGTTGCTTCCGACTCTGTGTGACCCCATAGATGGCAGCCCACCAGGCTCTGCCGTCCTTGGGATTCTCCAGGCAAGAATACTGGTGTGGGTTGCCATTTCCTTCTCCAATGCATGAAAGTGAAAAGTGAAAGTGAAGTTGCTCAGTCGTGCCTGACTCTTCACGACCCCATGGACTGCAGCCTACCAGGCTCCTCCGTGCATGGGATTTTCCAGGCAGGAGTACTGGAGTGGGTTGCCATTGCCTTCTCCGATGAAGTACTATATTTAGGAGTAAAGGGTGATGATGTTTATAACACCCTCAAATGACTCACCAAAAAAAACTGTGTTTGTGTGTATGTATACACATAAAGATACACACATATAGGTACATATATGTGTGCTTGGTTGTGTCTGATACTTTGTGACCCCATGGACTATAGCATGCCAGGCTCCTCTCTCCATGGAATTTTTCAGGCAAGAATACTGGAGTGGGTTGTCATTTCCTATTTCAGGGGGTCTTCTTGACCCAGGGATCAAACCTGAGATGCCTGCATCTTCTGCACTGGCAGGTGGATTCTTTACCACTGCTTCATCCTGGGAAGCCATACATATACACACAAACATATATATACATATACACACACACACATATATATACCCATACATGAACACACATTGGGGAGAGAGTACAAATGATAAAATAAATGGGATAAAATGTTAACAATAAGCAAATCTGGGTAAGGGATATTTTGATGTTCTTTGTACTATTTTTATAACTTATAAATTTGAGATTATTTCCAAATAGCAAAAAAGAGACAATATTTAAGACAAAGCTTAATCATTTTCTAAAAACTAAATTAACAGGAAAAGAGACAAGAGAATATGAATGAATAAACAGAAATTTTATTTAATATTACATTTCACATATTAAATTTTATTTTATTTAGGTTTGGGTTTTTAGGTACCTATAGTCTCGGAATGAAATTGGTAAAAAGATAGCTCTATATTAAGAAAAGCGATGTCTTATTCCATTAAAAAAATAAGTTACAATAACTTAGGGAAAATGGGCAACTAAAATGGTTTACTTTCTCAAAGGCAGCATGTGTTTATTCATTGGGTTTGGAAGGAAAGAAGTCAAGTACTCGATGAAGCTCATGTTTAGACTAATTTTCTGCAAAGACATACCAGTTATTGAATATAACAAAGTTTTTAACCCATTTAAAAAAAAGTGTGAAGTGAGACGTTACTCTAACTTTTAAAAATTCATGTTTCTGGAGGTCAGTTAAAGTCATAAACTAATTTTTTGAAAGTACTATTTTGGAAGTGTTAGCTTTCTAAATCATCCTCTATTAATGATCTTTCTTCTCCGTCTTCTCTTTTCTATTCCCACTGCTCTTTTTCTTGTCCATAGTGGCATTACTGTCTCCATAGTCTATTCTTACTGGTTCCCTTGATGTTAATTTCTGCTCATATGCTGGAATTAACATAGTGGAAGAGTCTTCTACTTAAGGAATAAATAAAATCACTTATTCCCTCGCTTAAAAGTTTTTGGTTCTTCAAACTGCCTATTCTTTGGTCCAGCAATCAATAACCTTTATTATGGCTCCCATTTCCCTCGTCTTTCACTGCTCCTCACTCGAACACTATAAGGTTTAGCTGCAAGAAGGCACTCAGTGTTTATGAAGCACAGCCTAAACTTCCCCCTAAACTGGTGCCTCTGTTCACATGGCTTCTATCCTCTTTAAATTCTCAATTTTTGCCCATAAAATTTGACTCATTCTTCAGGGTTCAGAATGTATCAGTTCTTAAATTCTTTAATTGCTTGTCTCTGCTGGAATCTGTATGAACACTGCCTCATCTTCCCTATTAAAGTTTATTTTTGCAGTAATGACAAGTCTTTATGTTTTGATACATGTGATGGAATTTTCACTTTATTAATTTGTCACCTACTTCTTTAAGCTTTATCTATAAAATGCTCCTTTCAGCTCACCTATTTTGATTGAGAAAATAGTTTCTCAAAAGCATGTATCCATTTGTTTGTTCATGAGGCCATTCAGTCCTTCCATTAGCCTCAAGCACAAGTACTAAGCACTGGCAGCAGGACAAGGTTTTTACCCTCAGGAAAAAACTGACAGTCTAGAGGTGGAGAGAGACCTATAAACCAATTAAAATACATTATTTTGACAGAATTACCTTCTATGATAACAGAAAAGTAATTATATCAAGGATTTGAAAAGACAAACCTAGGATTTATTCCTATGTCTCTGGCATGGGAGAAAAGGTAGATGATGTACTCATTTAAGCACATAATGGGCTGCCGTCTATGGGGTCGCACAGTCGGACACGACTGAAGCGACGCAGCAGCAGACACTATCCTGGGAAACCTGAGTGTTATCTGTGACACTTCCTTCGCTTTCACCCAACCATTATATACAAAATAAGTATATCACTAAGTATTACCCATTCTTCTGCCGAATGATCTCTCAAATCTGACCGGTTTCTACCTCTCCACCTCTATCATTTCAGTCTAGATTTCTTACCAGGGCTACTGTTATATCTTTTGACTGGTCTCCCTGCATCTGTTTATGTTCCCCTCCAATCCAGTCTCTACACTGAAGTTAGATGGAACAAGCTTCTAAAAATTCAAATCACGACAGTCCTCTAATTAAAATTATTTAAAACACTCTTGGTCTTCTTAGAGGAATCTGCTTCTGGACCCATCTTGTGCTTTTCCCCCTCTTGCTTACTCATTTCAAGTCACACTGGCTGTTTATCGATCTCACTTTAATTTCTCTTGCCAGAGGGTCTTTGCGGGCCTTTGTATAAGCATTCCCTCTACCTGAAATGTTCTCATTCTTTTTACCTACTTGCACTCAGCCTCTAGGTTTCAACTCAAAGGATACTGACTTTGTAAAGCTACTCTGACTCTCTAGACTAGATCATGTCTTCCTTGCTTATAGGGGCTTATAACTCTGTGTCTAACTTCATAGCATTCTTATGGCTAACAATTATGTATTGATATGGAAATTTACTCAGTGATTCTGACAGGGAAAAATCAAGAAAAGGTAATGGGAAGGTAAAGGAATAGGCTGGAATCAAACCTTGTCTTCACTGTTAACTAGCAATATGATTTTAGGTTTACAGGCTTCAGTTTTGTCAATTATAACATCAGGATAATAGCAGTGTTTACCTTAAGATAGTTGTGAGACTTTAATGAGATAATTTATGTAAAGATATTAGAATAATAAGGCTTCCCAGGTGGCAGAGTGGTAAAGAATTCACCTGCCAATGCAGGAGACGTGGGTTCAATCCCTGGGTTGGGAAGATCCCTTGGAATAGGAAATGGCAACCCATTCCATTCTTTTTGCCTGGAAAATTCCATGGACAGAGGAGCCTGGTGGGCTAGTCAATAGGGTCGCAAAAGAGGCAGACATGACTGAGCACGAACACACACACACACACACACACACACACACACTAGAATAATGCCTAGCATGTGAACATTGTTTCATATCATTATTATTAGTGTTCTGATTGATAATGATCACTGTTTGAAATTGAAGACCTCAAAATTGACATAGTAGTATTTCTGATGATTTTTTTTTAACGGAGAAGTAATTTTAAAAGATGTTAACTTCAGGATGCAGATGAACTTCAACTGTTTAATGTCCATTTATCAAAAGCTAAAGAAAAACAACTAGTCAAGATAAATACGCTCTAAATTCCTGGGATTTTAAATGACTTTAAATTTATACTAAAACATACATTAGTTATAAGATAGAGTAACACTATCTTGTTTTTCCTTTATACTCTCATTAACCCTGCATAGTTCAAGACTCAATGGTGTTTGTTTTTACACTGTTTGACAAATAATAATCCATTTATAGTATACTTGCTAACATACCTTCTACCTGATATTTATATTTAATTTGAGCTTTTATGTCTTATATTGGATAACAGAATCAGTTTTAATTCTTAATAATGTGGTATAAAATAAGTAAATAATAATACAAAGGACTACCATGAAATCATTAAATACAAGGATGTATCTATATAGTACATGGAAAGCTATTCCAATATATCAAGTTAAAAAAAGACAACAAAATTGCATGCACAGAATGGAGTCTTTTAAAACTTGTCTATAGATATTTATGCATATTAAAAAATTAAGAAGGATAAAAATACTAACATTTTACGTGTATTTAAAAAATTAAATATACATAAAATGTTAACAGCAGTATTTTTATTCTTTTTTATATCAAATGTTTTATAAAAATATAGTAAATCTACTTTCATTAAGAAAATAATGGAGAAGAAAATTAAGATAGACTTTTAAATGAAGTTTCAGGATCTGATATACTTACTTTACAACTTTGCCATACTTGGAAAATATCTGAAACAAAAGACCACATGATGATTTGCAATTTGATTTAAAATCATAAAAACCACATTAAGTTTTCAGGCTGTATATACTGACCACATTTTTTATTGTAGTTTACGAAAATTTTTAGCCTTTAGTCAGAGGGAGCCCACAGAAGATATATTTTTTTAGTGACTCGAATAATACTCTTTTTTGTCTATTGGTATCACAGGTATTTATCTACCTTAATTCTTAAATTTCTGACCAAAGAGTACAGGGGAAAAAAAAAACCCTCTTCATGTGTGGTAGGTTGAGGGCACACACACTGCATAGCTGCAGTTAGTATGGTGTGTCCATGACAACTGTCATTCCCACCTGGGCTCCACCTTGTGCTTTAATTATCAATGTTGTAGAATATCACTGTTCCTAACTTACCCTCCTGCCCACCCCATCAAGCAATCACTATGTCAGAAGACAGATCCTTACTTAGACTGCTTATAAAATAAAGCTTCTATATTGAAAAAATCGATTCCTATCAGCCTGCTTCTTCTGCCCACCCTAATATGTTGGTGGCTCTTTACACTTGGCCCTTTCTTCCCTTTTACATCTACATCTTCATTCTAGGCAATCTATTTCTATTGCTTCAGCCACTACCTATATACCAGTAGTTCCTGTTTATCATGTAACACTTTGCAGAAGAGTCTTTTACGATACATTAATATGTCTAAGAAATAACAATAATAAATGTTTGAGTTCTATAATTAAGTTGTGTAACCCTGGGGCTTCCCTAGCAGCTCAGGTGAAGAACCCGCTTGCAATACAGGAGACCCAGGTTTGATCCCTGGGTCAGGAAGATCCCCTGAAGAAAGGAATGGCTGGCTACCCACTCCAGTATTCTTGCCTGCCTGGAGAATTCCACAGACAGAGGAACCTGGTGGGCTGCAGTCCATGGGGTTGCAAAGAGTTGGACAAGACTGAGTAACTAAAACTTTCACTTCAACCCTGGAACACAGTATAACTAGACTGCAGTGTAATACTGGAGATCAATAAAGACGGTTTTCTCTTTTTTGTTGTGGTTTGCTTTTCATTTTCTTTCTTTAAAAAAAATTATTAAAGGATAGTTGATTTAGTGTTGTGTCAAGTTTCTGGTGTACAGCAAAGTGATGTATACATATATATGTATGTGTGTGTGATACACACACACACTCTTTTCCATTTAGGTTTATTACAGGATATTGCATATAGTTTTTTTATGCTGTACAGTTAAGACCTTGTTGTTTATCCATTCTATATATAGTAGTTTGTATCTGCTAACCTCAAATTACCAGTCCATCCCTTCTTCCCTTTGGCAACAATTAAGTTTGTTCTCTATGTCTGTGAGTCTGCTTCTGTTTTGTAGGTTAAGTTCATTTGTGACATATTTAGATTCTACATGTAAGGGATATTTTATGGTATCTGTCTTTCTCTTTCTGATTTACTTCACTTAGTACCATCTCTAGGGTCATCCATGTAGCTGCAAATGGCATTATTCTTTTTTATCGCTGAGTAGTATTCCACACACACACCTCACATCTTCATCTATTTATGTTGATAGACATGTAGATTGTTGCCATGTCTTGGCTATAGTGAATAGTACTGCTACTAAAATAGAGGTGCATGTATTTTTTTCAAACTATAGTCTTGTTTGGATAATCTGCCCAGCAGTGGGATTGTGGGATCCCTATGGCAACTCTTAATTTTTTGAGGAACCTCCATACTGTTTTCCATAGTAGCTACACCAATTTACATTCCCACCAACGATGTAGGAGGGTTCCTTTTTTTCTACACTCTCTCTAGCATTTACTGTTTGTAGACTTTTTAATGATGGTCATTCTGACTGGTGTGAAGTGGTGTTTCATTGTAGATATTTTCATTTCTCTAATAACTATCAATGTTTAGATCTTTTCACTCATGTGCCTATTGGCCATCTGTATGAACGACTGTTTTCTATATATTTTCTAATGGCATCTCACTTCACTCAGAGTCCTTATCATTAGTCATTATCTTCCCACTATGCAAGTCCTATAAGGCACTCCTGAATGTGCTTGCCTCTGACTGCCCTCCTCTCTCCACTTTATTTACTGTCTGACTGAAATTCTTGCCCCTCTTAGACATCTGCACAGCTGCCTCTTACTTCATGTCTTAATCAAAAGTCACCTTCCTAAAGTAAAATTTCACCCCTAAACTAACATTTAGTAACCCTCCCTTCTTGCTTTATTTTTCCCCTTAGCACTTAACGCCTTAGCATTAACTTAGTATCTATTATTGACAAATATCATTTGAATTTTTTCTATTTCAAATTGTTTCTCTATCTTGCTGTGAGTGCAAGAAGAGATTTTCATCTTTTTGTTCACTGATGTGTTCCTAGTACCTGGAACAATGTTCTGTGGCACGCAGTAAGTATTCAATAAATAGAGAGATGTCTCTATTCTGATACAAGGAAGGAAACTAAAGTTCATTTTCTCTGTTGAGACTCAAGCTGTCTTAATTCATCAAGTACTATGTAATCAAATCTTTCACTTTCATCAAGAGGCTCTTTAATCCTTCTTCATTTTCTGCCATAAGGGTGGTGTCATCTGCATATCTGAGGTTATTGATATTTGCCCCTGCAGTCTTGATTAAAGCTTGTGCTTTATCTAGCCAGGCGTTTCTCATGATGTACTCTGCATATAAGTTAAACAAGCAGGGTGACAATATACAGCCTTGATGTACTCCTTTTCCTATTTGGTACCAGTCTGTTGTTCCATGTCCAGGTCTAACTGTTGCTTCCTGACCTGCATATAGATTTCTCAAGAGGCAGGTCAGGTGGTCTGGTATTCCCATCTGTTTCAGAATTTTCCACAGTTTATTGTGATCCACACAGTCAAAGGCTTTGGCATAGTCAATAAAGCAGAAATAGGTATGTTTCTGAAATTCTCTTGCTTTTTCGATGATCCAGTGGATGTTGGCAATTTGATCTCTGGTTCTTCTGCCTTTTCTAAAACCAGTTTGAACATCTGGAAGTTCACAGTTCACATATTGCTGAAGCCTGGCTTGGAAAATTTTGAGCATTACTTTACTAGCATATGAAATGACTGCAACTGAGTGGTAGTTTAAGCATTCTTTGGCATTGCCTTTCTTTAGGATTGGAATGACAACTGACCTTTTCCAGTCCTGCGGCCACTGCTGAGTTTTCCAAATTTGCTGGCATACTGAATGCAGCACTTTCATAGCATCATCTTTTTGGATTTGAAACAGCTCAACTGGAATTCTATCACCTCCACTAGCTTTGTTCGTAGTGATATTTCCTAAGGCCCACTTGGCTTCACATTCTAGGATGTCTGGCTCTAGGTGAGTGATCAAACCATTGTGACTATCTGAGTCATGAAGATCTTTTTTGTACAGTTCTTCTGTGTTCTTGCCACCTCTTCTTAATATTTTCTGCTTCTGTTAGGTCCATACCATTTCTGTCCTTTATTGAGCCCAACTTTGCATGAAATGTTCCCCTGGTATCTCTAATTATCTTGAAAAGATTTTTAGTCTTTCCCATTCTATTGTTTTCCTCTATTTCTTGATGAAAGTGAAGAGCAGAGTGAAAAAGTTGGCTTAAAGGTCAACATTCAGAAAACTAAGATCATGGCATCTGGTCCCACCACTTCAAGGCAAATAGATGGGGAAACAGTGGAAACAGTGGCAGACTTTATTTTGGGGGGCTCCAAAATCACTGCAGGTGGTGACCTCAGCCATGAAATTAAAAGATGCTTGCTCCTTGGAAGGAAAGTTATGATCAACCTAGACAGCATATTAAAAAGCAGAGACATTACTTTGCCGACTAAGGTCTGTCTAGGTTTTTCCAGTAGTCATGTATGGATGTGAGAGTTGGACTATAAAGAAAGCTGAGCACTGAAGAATTGATGCTTTTGAACTGCGGTGTTGGAGAAGACTCTTGAGGACTGCAAGGAGATCCAACCACTCCATCCTAAAGGAAATCAGTCCTGAATATTCATTTTAAAGACTGATGCTGAAGCTCAAACTCCAATACTTTGGCCACCTGATGCAAAGAACTGACTCATTTGAAAAGACTGAAGGTGGGAGGAGAAGGGGACGATAGAGGATGAGATGGTTGGATGGTATCACCGACTCAATGGACATGAGTTTGAGTAAACTCCAGGTGTTGGTAATGGACAGGGAGGCCTGGTGTGCTGCAGTCCATGGGGTCGCAAAGAGTTGGACACGACTGAGCAACTGAACTGATGTAGCATCTCTCTAGTGTACTTAACATCTACCCAAAGTAGCAGAGAAAAGAGGGCACACTTGGAAGATAGGATTCATGTCATCCCTGGAAGTCCCTCTCAACCACCAGTGTGCACCCACTAATCAACTGGCAGTCCCTCTCAACCATCAATCTGCAGAATAGACAAAGCAGGAAATTTTGTTCTCTGTAAGGAAAGGAGGATAAAGAATATGTTGGAAAGGATTTCTTTTTGTCTTTTAATCACCCCATTCTGAATTGAAAACAAACTTTATTAAACTCAAACTGTTAAGTTTTTGCCACATATTAAATTAAGATATACTTTCAGAATTGGAGGGTTAGGAAAGGGATCTGTTTTGCTTCCATTAGCTCTTTCCTCCAAAACCTCCACCCCACTACCACTTTCAAAAGCCAAGTAAGCAAGCAGGAAAAATCAGCTTCATTATGCTAGTAGTGTCTTCTGTGTTTTTTGTTTTAAAAAACACAAAAATAACATATTCTCTATTTATTCTCTATAAAGCACTGGAAATTTTCTTTGGATATGACAAGTGTCTAATTTTTTTCACTTATGTTTGCAATAGAGGTTTTTGGTATTAATGATTTAAGTGCATTTTAATGTATTTATTAAGAATATTGTCTAAGAGAACTGCTTGCTTGCTTATCTCAAATACAGAATTCAGTAGATAATAGTACTAATATTATCAGCAACTTACCCGATATAAGTCATTGTTGGTCAGGGAAAAGGGCAGATTGGATACATACACTGTGCTTTTACTTGGGGCCAATCCACCACTCATTTCTAAAAAACAAACAAACAAACCCAGAAGCAATCTAAAACAGGTATTCTTCCTTCCAAGTAAAACCAATACTATAGGCAAACGACAAACTTATACAATTTTTCTTACTTCTTAGTACTAATCAGTGATAGCTTATGGTGAACCATGTCGGATTCATGATCTCCAAAGAAGATTTAGCGTTGGGATCAGGGACAAGGGTTGATCACTTAGAGCTTTTGTGTCACAGAAGTTTTATTACAGTGAAAAAGTGCAGAGAAAGCTTCTGACATAGACATTAGCTGAGGGAGGAAGAACGCCCCCCTTGTTAGTTTTATCAAAGCCTCATATACTTTTACCAGACCCACTTCCACAACCTCTCTTAAGTTGACAAGATTAGTCAGAAGGTTCTTGTTAAGGAGAAACATGTCCTTGAGCAAGATACACTGTTGTTACATGTAATGTTACATCATTAGTACAGAGCTTAAGGAAAAGCTTACGAATGAATTGTTTTGTTGTGTAAGCATTAACTCTGGGCTTAAAAAACTTAGTCTTAAAGACTGTTGTCATAAAAACTCAAGAATTTAAGGAAAAAAGTTTTATATGACTAAGACAAAGCAATGTAGAAAAAAGTTTGTCCTTTTCTCCTCTTCAAGAGCCCTGAGACTCCTTAACCTACCTAAGAATCGGCTCTCACTCAGAAACAATGACTCTGGCTGGGTGAATTAAGGAATTGCTTTGCTCCAGACACCACTTAAAAGATTCTTTACACGAACCCTTTCAGTGATGGCATATGGTGTGAATGAAGAGGTGAGTTTCAAACAAATGAGGGAAAAACTCTGAGGCTACTCTTAACCTCTCATCAGGCTAAGAGCAAGAAAGTGCTTTCAGATATGCCTAATACCTTACCTACCCACGTGAGAAAGAGCCTGGGAGGGCAGGAAGAACCTTAGCCACTGATTTTCACTAATCTGGCTGGGTGCCTTTTTGATTGTCTTAATACTTTCCTTTTGAGCAGTGCTAAGAAGAAATTTTAGCTTCACATTATGATGTAATTAAAGTTTTCTTAAATCACTAATTTTGCATATTATCGCTAACTTATGAAATGATACATTTTATCATTTGAATAATTTTCAGTGCCCTGAAGGGTACTGGCCTGTATATGTATTTTTAAGTTTACAAGTACAATCTGTAATTCATTTTCATATCATATATTGCAAAGTCAGCAAGTCACCTGTGAAAATTATATCAGATTCAACCAAGTTCAAATTTCCGATTTAAAAAGCGTGTGTGGTGTGTACTGAAGATCACAAATTGCAAAATAATGATTCTAAGGCATCCTTATTCGCGATGTGATAGGGAAATCGCTTGATGATTTGGAATGTTCTGGGGGACAACTTCAGGAACCTAGCACGATAGGTCGCTATTTAAAAGCTTCCAACTGAAGGTTTTCATACGTTAGCCGTTCCGGTGAGAACGGTGAGGGCAGGTAAAGGTCCTGAGATAAAAAAGGTGGCAGGAGAGAGGGGAAAATGGTTCCGGAAGCTTGTTCTGGAAAGGAGCCCGCAGGGAGCAAGGCCGCAACGCGGGAGGCGTTTACCTTCAAGTGGGGCGGGCCCGGGGGGGGGAGGGCCAGAAGAGCGCGAGCCCTCAGCTCACTTGGGGCTCAACCCCGACCGTACGTCGCTCCTTGCAGCTGCCTCTGCATCACGGGTCCCGGGAGGGGTCGGGCACAGGAGACGAGAAGGGGGTTACCGCGCCTCTTCCCGGCTTTCCTTTGTCCCAAACCCCGGAGGTGGGCTTAGGGGCGGGCGCTCTTGCTGACGTCTTAGTGTGCGCCGGAAGTGCTTCCCCGTGAGCGCGGCGACGAGCGGGCGACTACATTTACGGGATCTCCAGGCGGCCCAGAGTTGGTGAGCGCTTTTTACCTTTACCAGAGGTGGGTGGGGGAGGGCACGCGGCCTCCTGCACCGGGAGGGGGCAGCGAGCGGGCGGGCGGGCGTTTCCGCGGTGGGACGTGGAGTTTCCCGCTGAATTTGAACTGTGCAGGGATTCTGCTCCTGCTGTTGAGGGGGAGAGACGCAGCAAGTTTGGCATAAAGGAAATTGTTGAGTCTGTGGTATAGGTTCACTTCTCTTTAGCACCATAATAGGCAAAAAGAGGGCTGAGCTAGGTGGCATCGGTGACCCCAGGTCAGTTAGTAAGTCGATAAATTTACTGAATGTGTTCGACGTGCCCAGTTTGGTTATAGGCACTTCAGGAGTTACAAAAAAGTGTAAAGCGGCCTTTTTCTGGAGGATCCCTCAGTCTTGTTGGCGAGACAAGGTCAATTTGGGGACACTCGAATTCACACGAAGACTCATCCTGAGTATTGGTATGGACAACTGTAAAACTTCCTGGCAGCTTTTTTCTCCCTATAAATCTGTAATGGGCAAACACTGCTTTTTCTCTAAGTGGCTGTAAACGGGCCCATCATTCCTACAGAAACATCAGAAAATAATGCAGGGTAGTTTATACTTCTACCCACCGGCACACGCAGACCAGCTCTCTAGCCATTCCTGGGAGCCTGCGTGCCAGCAGCCCGGAACTCAGAGCCTCTCGTGGAGCCTGCACGATCAATCCAGGTCGAAGCTGATGTCTTCTAGAGAGACGGAAGTGCAATCCAGCCAGGGCGCAGCAGAATTTTGAGACGCCCGAAGGCCTCTGTGTCCGCCAGGGGACCGCTGGGACTAATTCTTTTGACAAACTTGTGGCCAGCCAAAACTGCCATGCTTCACGTCCCTGTTAATCCTTGGTTGCCGCCTGAGATGTAAGCCCTTTTGTTCTTCTATGCTACACCCTCATCCCCGTGCTGTTTTGTGCTTGCTCCCTCTCCCTTTAGGCTATCACTGCTTCTCCCTCCTTTTCTTCCCACATTTCACCCCTCAACACAGGAGCTGTGTTCTCTGAAACCTGCTCTGCTTAACAAACTCTTTTACAGATTCAACCTCTTTATGGAAATTATCTTAAATCTCTTGACTCTAATACTTGTTTTTTCTCTCCAGTCATGTCAGTTGAGCCCTTTCTCCGACCCCTGCATTTATGGGTGGATCATGGCTCTTGCTTCCCTGGCTTAGGCAGTAGAAAATCTGCCTGCAATGTGGGAGAACCGGGTTCGATCCCTGGGTCGGGAATATACACTGGAGAAGGAAATGGCAACTCACTCCAGTATTCTTGCCTGGAAAATCCCATGGACAGAGGGACCTGGAGGGCTACAGTCCATGGGGTCACAAAAAGTCGACTGAGCAACTAACACTTTCTTTCATGGCTCCAGACATATTCAACATATTTCCATTTCTAATGCTTTTATCTTCTGTCAGTGTCTTTGCAAAGTTCTTTTTTTCTCTGAGACATTTGATTTTCCTTATCCCAAGCCTACCCCTTTCTGGTTTATTCCTACATCTGCTAAAAAATCTCAGTTTTAGTCACTTTCTCTGCATGGTATTCCTAACCTCCCACAGACAGAGTTAAGTACCCTTGCCATGTGCTAAGTGCTCTCTACTTGCCTTTTAGTAGCATTTATCAGATGCATCCTGATTGCTTATCTCTTTGTCGTTGCTACTATGCTAGGCTTTAGCTCCTAGGAGGAACTGTATCTGTCTTGTTTACATTTATAACTCTAGTGCCTAATAGGCAGTCAAGAATTTCTTGAATCATTGCAGTTGCTGCAGATAGAGTCTCAGAATTCAGGTAGTTGATGTCATCTTCTGATTTTAAAATGTAAAAATCTTTCAAAAGGCATCAGCTGCTTCTCAGCTACAGCTGCTTTGGCTATGTGACTGTGTGCTCCCAGTGTTGCCAGAGCGCCCAGTTCTTTTCAAGGAAAGTTGGAAATACAGTTTCTTAAAGAGGCTATCTCCTAGTTTGTAGATGTGGTCAATGGAATAATGTTTTATTAAGAAAAAAGAAACCTGGGCCAAACAGGTCACATGTGGCTTCTTAGTCATTGGTTTGGAATCTGTTTGAAGTGTTGTAGGGTTCAGGAATGGGCTTTCTGGAGAATAATAGATCTTGAACTGGGCCTTGATGGATGTTTGGAAATTGAGTGAGAGAACGAAAAGAAGTATTCCAGTTGGAGAAGTAAGTGTTCTTACTCTAGGGTAGTGTTCTAACTCTAGGGCAGTGTTCATTACTTTGTGACGCGGTGAGGAGGAAGGCATGGAGAGAACAGGAGGTTAGGTGAAATAACAGAAAGGGGGCATATGAAGGGCAGAGACGTTTGGATTTGTTACAGTTAACTAGTAAACTCTTAGGGTTCTTGTTCAGGGAGACTTCAGCTATGAATTTTAGCATGGTTAATTGAGTGTCTGTCATAAGCAGGGAATGGAGGGTAAAAGACAGGAAGGAGCCTGGCCAGTTATGACGGTAACCTTTATCCATATGTGAAATGAGGTTTAGATTTGAAAATATTATACTCAGTCAAACATCTGATAATTTTGCCTGTTAATTTCCGTTACTTGTTCACTTACGATGAACAGTCAAGAAGCTGCTGCTACTGCTGCTGCTGCTGCTGCTGCTGCTAAGTCGCTTCAGTTGTGTCCAACTCTGCGACCCCATAGACGGCAGCCCATGAGGCTCCCCCGTCCCTGGGATTCTCCAGGCAAGAACACTGAAGTGGGCTGCCATTTCCTTCTCCAGTGCATGAAAGTGAAAAGTGAAAGGGAAGTCCTTCAGTCGAGTCCGACGCTTAGCGACCCCATGGACTGCAGCCCACCAGGCTCCTACGTCCATGGGATTTTCCAGGCAAGAGTGCTGGAGTGGGGTGCCATTGCCTTCTCCCAAGAAGCTACTACTAAGTATTTAATACTTAAAGAAGTTTTCTTAAAACAGTGAAAAGTCAAGTAACGTGGCACTAGTAGAGAATGCAGCACTTTAACAGTACTCAGTTCTGATATTCATTATGAAGCGAGCAGTGATCTTCTTTCTTCTAGCTTCTTCACCTTCAGTCCATCCTGTGTAGTTTGAGGTTAATCTTCTGGAAAGACATTTTCCTCTCACTTTGTTTCTAGGTTTAAAAGCCTGCAGGGAGCTCCTCCTCTAGTTTTTTGCTTTGTTTGCATTTAATGCCTTTGAATTTGTTCTCTCTGCCCTTGCCTGTTTGCTTTGTGAAGCAATGTGGTATGGTGGAAAAGGCTTCACTCTTAAAGTCATATAGGCCTGAGTCTGCGGAGAAGGCAATGGCACCCCACTCCAATACTCTTGCCTGGAAAATCCCATGGACAGAGGAGCCTGGTAGGCTACAGTCCATGGGGTTGCTAAGAGTCGGGCACGACTAAGCGACTTCACTTTTGCTTTTCACTTTCATGCATTGGAGAAGGAAATGGCAGCCCACTCCAGTGTTCTTGCCTGGAGAATCCCAGACAGAGTGGGCCCCCGTCTATGGGGTTGCACAGAGTTGGATACGACTGAAGCGACTTAGCAGCAGCAGGCCTGAGTCTGATTCTAGGCTCCCTAAGCCTCTGAGATTTGAGCTTTTCAGAGCCTCTGTGTTTTTTTCTGGAACGGGAGGGATAATATCTTCTTCAGGGGAGGAGATGAAAGCTTGTTAAGTACCTAAGCAGGCTCATTTCTGCTCCTTTGCAAAGCGAATCTTCTGCCTCATCATTTGTATCTTTCTTAGGCACATTTCCATTCTGTTTTCTTGGATTCTACCATTTATTGTTGCTCATCCGCATTTAAGTGATCTTATATTTGATTATAGCTTCGCTGGTGGCTCAGATGGTAAAGCGTCTGCCTGCAATGCAGGAGACCCAGGTTCAGTTCCTGGGTTGGGAAGATCGCCTGAAGAAGGAAATGGCAATCCACTCCAGCACTCTTGCCTGGAAAATCCCATGGACGGAGGAGCCTGATAGGCTACAGTCCATGAGGTCGCAAAGAGTTGGACACGACTGAGCGACTTCACTTCACTTCATATTTGATTATATTTGAATTTTCTTGGCTTTTTTAAACTGCCATTGCCTGTATTTATCTCTGAGCACTGAACAGTGATTAATTTCTGTGGATTCTTTGCTTTATTTTGACCATTTTAGTTGACATCCAGTGTTTTTATTTTCCTCATAAACTTTATATTCTAAAATTTATTTTTGTTTCAGATGTCTGGAATTTTAAACATTTTCAAGTAGAAATAGTATTATGTAATTTTTAGGCTCAGGCCAACAATTAAAAACTTATTTTAATTTAGAATATCAGGAATATGTTTATCTTGCTGTAACATCAATGGATCACATCCTAAGGTGAAATAAGTTTAAGATTTAAAAAAAAAATGTCCCAGGCAACTATATAGGGATTTTAGAGAATAAGATTTAAGTATTAGTATTTTTTGAAGCTCTCTAGATGATCCTTATATGAAGACAGGGTTGAGAATCACTGCTTTAGGTGCTGGAGCTAAAGGATTCTCATTGGTACCATTTGCTCAAAAATGAAGTGGCATTAGTGTCAGGAGAAGTGTGATAAGACTCATAATCTAATAGTGCTCATTGGAAGTTTTCTGAATAACCAAAAGGTAAAAACCAATATTTAGGTTCTCCATAATAGCTCATATAGTGGTCATATGAATAATATGTTTATTTGGCCTATATTTAATAAGTACCTTTACTCTGCTAAACAACAGAAGTAAGAGAGGTACACAGTCATTGCCTTTGCAGTGGTGTTTAGTTTGGGAAGGAGGAGAGGAAGGAAAGTAAATTGAATATTGTTATATAGTACTAATATAGTAGGGTGCTTTAAGAGGCCTGAAGAAGAAACTTCACTCTTTCTGGAGAATAGAAGAAAATCTTACATTTTAGCTGAATTCTGAAGGAGGAGTAGAGAGTTAAGGCAGGTAAGTTGAAGAAAGATATTCTAGGCAGGAGAAAGGTTGCCATGATAGGGTGATGAGAAATAGTGGCATACTTGCAGAACAAAATGTAGTTTGGTGTGTCTGGAGGTTCTGGAGACTGGGAATTGGTAGGTGAAACTGGAGAGAGAAGAGAAAAGTCAGAAATAAGTCTTTTTCCAAGTTTAGGCGGAGACTTCATTCTTAGGAAATGGGAGAGTCACTGAGAGATTTTTTTTTTTTAATTTTTTAATTTTTTTAAATTTTAAGATCTTTAATTCTTACATGCATTCCCAAACATGAACCCCCCTCCCACCTCCCTCCCCATAACATTTTAAACTAGATTTTTTTTTAAGCTAGATTTTTAAACTAGCTGTCTTATGAGAACACTCCTGCTATAGTTGTTGGGTGTAGGAGGTGACATCAGAAGCAAGGAGACCAATGTTTTACTGCTGGAGGGTCCAATGACTAGATTAAAAGGATATGAACAAAGACATTGATTGCTGGGATAGGGGAGTGGAGACATGTGCCTTATATATTGAGGTGATAGAAATAATTGGCTTTAGTTAACTGAGATATGATAAGTTTTGGTTCTTGTGTGACTCAGGTTTCTGATTTGGGCCTTTGGTTATCCGATATGGTGTCACTGACCAAAATAGGGAAGACAGGAGATGAAGCAAGTTTCTGAGTAGTGTGAAGGCATACTGAATTGGAGGTGCTGTGAGATATCCTCTTGAAAGGAAGTGGGGATGTGGGAGTCATTTATCTAAAGAGGGCATGTTACCAGCATTAACAGATATTTTCCATGGATACTGAACACATACATTGTATGGATTGTTCTAGGTGCTTAATTTTAATAAATTAACAATGTAGATCATATAGTTCATATTCCTAGTAGCAAGGAACCAGTAATGTAGGTCAGAGTTATCTAGTATCTTAGCTGATTAGTGCTATGAGAAAAAAATAGCAAAATTAGGGGAATCTGGTAGAAAAATGACATTAAGACGACTTTGGAAGTGACATTGAGGGTTAACCATGCAAATACCTGGAGAAAAGCATTCTGGGTGGGGAATTGCTAGTGGAAAGGCCTGAAATGTTACCTAATTGCTCACTGTGGTTTGCTATCAAATCAGTTATTGAGTGAATATAAAGAGTGAAAGGAATGCATTGGGGAAGGAAGGAAAGCTATTTATCCTGAGTGTATTTAATACTGGAAGTTGACTAGAGAGATCTTTCTCTAATGCCTTACCTGTGGAATCAAAGCGTAAATAGTTTGACAGGAGGATATTGCACTCAGCATTCTTTATGGTCCAGCTCTCATATCTGTACATGACTATTGGAAAAACCATAGCTTTGACTGTATGGACCTTTGTCAATGAAATGATGTCTTTGCTTTGTAATACACGGTCTAAATTTGTTATAGGTTTCCTTCCAAGGGGCAAACATCTAATTTCATGGCTGTAGTCACCATCTGCAGTTATCTTTGAGCCCAGGAAAATAAATCTGCCACTGTTTCCATTGTTTCCCCATCTATTTGCCATAAAGTGATGGGACTGGATGCCATAATCTTAATTTTTTGAATGTTGAGTTTTAAGCCAACTTTTTCACTCTTCTCTTTCATTTTCATCAAGAGGCTCATTAGTTCCTCTTTGCTTTCTTCCATCAGAGTGGTATCATCTACATATCTGAAGTTGTTAATATTTCTCCTGTCAATTTTGATTCCAGCTTGTGACTCATCCAGCCTGGCATTTTGCATGATGTACCTTGCATATAAGTTAAATAAGCTGGGTGACAATATACAATCTTGAAGTACTCCTTTCCCAGTTTTGAACGAGTCAGTTATTCCATGTAAGGCTCTACTGTTGCTTCTGACCCACTTGTATGTAGGTTTCTCAGGAGACAAGATGGTCAGGTATTCCCATCTCTTTAAGAATTTTCCATAATTGGAAAATTGCAGTCTAGACAGTCAAAGGCTTTAGTGTAGTCAGTGAATCAGAGGTAGATGTTTCTGTGGAATTCTCTTGCTTTTCCTATGATTCAGTGGATGTAGGCAATTTGATCTCTGGTTCCTCTGCCTTTTCTAAACCCATCTTGTACATCTGGAAGTTCTTGGTACACATACTATTGAAGCCTAGCTTGAAGGACTTTGAGCATCACCTTACTAGCATGGAAAATGAGTGTAGTCATGCAGTAGTTTGAACACTTGGCACTGCCCTACTTTGAGATTGGAATGAAAACTGACCTTTTCCAGTCCTGTGGCCACTGCTAGTTTCCAAATTTGCTGACATTATTGAGTGCAGCACTTCAACAGCATTATCATTTAGGATTTTAAATTGCTCTGATGGGATTCCATCATATCCACTAGCTTTGTTCATGGTAATACTTCCTAAGGGCCACTTGACTCCACACTCCAGGAGTCTGGCTCTAGGTCAGTGAGCACACCATCATGATTATATGTTTCATTAAGATCTTTTTTGCATAGTTCTTCTGTGTATTCTTGCCATCTCTTCTTAAGCTCTTCTGCCTGTTAGATCCTAACTGTTTCTGTTGTGTATTGTGCCCATCCTTGCATGAAATAGTCCCTTGACATCTCTAGTTTTCTTGAAGAGATCTCTAGTCTGCCATTCTACTGTTTTCCTCTGTTTTTTTTGCATTGTTCATTGAAGAAGTCCTCATCTCTCCTTAGTATTCTCAGTTCAGTTCAGTTCAGTCACTCAGTCGTGTCTGACTTTTTGCGACTCCATGAATTGCAGCACGCCAGGCCTCCCTGTCCATCACCAACTCCCGGAGTTCACTCAGACTCATGTCCAACGAGCCGGTGCTGCCATCCAGCCATCTCATCCTCTGTCGTCCCCTTCTCCTCCTGCCCCCAATCCCTCCCAGCATCGTCTTTTCCAATGAGTCAACTCTTCACATGAGGTGGCCAAAGTACTGGAGTTTCAGCTTTAGCATCATTCCTTCCAAAGCAATCCCAGGGCTGATCTCCTTCAGAATGGACTAGTTGGATCTCCTTGCAGTGCAAGGGACTCTCAAGAGTCTTCTCCAAGACCACAGTTCAAAAGCATCAATTCTTCGGCGCTCAGCTTTCTTCACAGTCCAACTCTCACATCCATACATATCAATTCAGTTGGGTATATCTTTCCCTTTCTCCCTGCTTTCGCTTCTTTTCTTTCCTCAGCTATTTCGTAAAGCCTCCTCAGACAACCACTTTGCCTTCTTGCATTTCTTTTTCTTTGGGATGGTTTTGGTCACTGGCTCCTATACAGTGTTAGGAACCTCGGTCCACAGTTTTTCAGGCACTCTGTATACCTGATCTAATCCCTTGAATATATTCGTCAACTCCAATGTATAATCATAAGGGATTTGATTTAGGCCATAGTGGTTTTCCCTAGTTTTTTCAACTTAAGCCTGAATTTTGCAGTAAGGAGCTGATGATCGGAGCCACAGTCAGCTCCAGGTCTTGTTTTTGCTGGCTATATAGAGCTTCTCCGTCTTCAGCTGCAAAGAATATAATCAATCTGATTTTGATATTGACCATTGGTGATACCCATGTGTAAAGTTGTCTCTTATGTTGTTGGAAAAGGGTGCTTGCTTGATCAGTGCGTCCTCTTGGCAAAATTCTGTTAGCTTTGCCCTGCTCTGTTTTGTACTACAAGGCCAAATTTGCCTGTTACTCCAGGATCTCTTGACTTCCTACTTTTGCATTCCATCCCCTATGATGAAAAGAACTAACATCATTTTTTGGTGTTCTAGAAGGTCTTTTAGGTCTTCATAGAACCATTCAGTCTCAGCTTCTTTAGCATTACTGGTTGGGGCATAGGCTTGGATTACTGTGATATTGAATGGTTTGCCTTGGAAATGAACTGAGCTCATTTGGTCATTTTTGAGATTGTACTCAAGTATTGCATTCCCAACTCTCTTGTGAACCATGAGGGCTACTCCATTTCTTCTAAAGGGATTCTTGCTCACAGCAGTAGATATAATGGTCATCTGAATTAAATTCACCCATTCCTGTCCATTTTAGTTTACTGATTCCACAGGATGTTGATGTTCACACTTGCCATCTCTTTGCCATCTCCTTCTTGACCACATCCAATTTACCTTGACTCATGGACCTAACATTCCAAGTTCCCATGCAGTATTCTTCTTTACAGCATCGGACATTATTTTTACCACCAAACACATTCCAGCTGAGCGTTGTTTTCACTTTGGCCCAGCAGCTTCATTCTTTCTGGAGCTGTTAGTAACTGCCCTCTGCTCTTTTCTGTGTTGGACACCTTCCTTTCTGGGGGGCTCTTCTTTCGGTATCTCATCTTTTTGCCTTGGATTTTAACTCTGTGGTTCATTTCTTTACACTTAGCTCTTCCACAAATGAATTGAATTGGTCTCGTGTCTCTTGATGATGTATATTCTAGATAGTGCTATTTTGACTTTCTGTGTGATTATGTTTCTTAATTTTTGCTTTGTTCTAGCTGCTTTATTTCCATTTATTGGGCTTCATAAAAGTTAATTACTTTCACTTTCTTTGCTGCTTTTTTCCCTTAGCTTCTGTAAGTTGTGGATTGATTGATTAAAGTAGAAATACTGTGAGGTAACTGCAATAAAATTTTTGTTCTTTGTCTTCCAAACTGCCAGGCAATAAAAGGGAACTAGATCAAGAGTGACCTATAAATTTAAGACTATAAATACAGTCTTATATCTTCACTCAGCAAGTGAGGCACTTCTCAAAAGTTTTGTACGGAAATTAGGTGAGCCACTCCTCTGTCCTTTGAATTTCATGCAAAGTGGTAGGTAGAGCTAGAGCCTTGAGTAGAGTTAGTTACTGTTTTTTAAAAGTTAAGAATATTTGAGATATTTGCAAATTTCATCATGAGTCATACATGCCTTTTTTCTTCTTTTTTTCATTTTATGTAAGGTTGCTCAGTGTACTCTGTATATTTTGAAGGAAAATCATTAAAAGTTTTCCTTTGAATTTACACCTAATAAATTGAGTGTTCTTTGATGAGCTGATGATTATTGGTTTGATACTGGGATTACTTTTGAAGACGGGACCATTTATTACCAATATAAAAATGTAGGGTTTTTCAGACTAAAAAGATGTCAGATTTTCTTTCAATATGTGAGATGCTTTAAAGCTAGTTTTCTAGGTGAAAATGACCTTCAGCATCTAGTGCAGTCCTTTCAGAGAAAGGATAAGAGAGATACCCTGTCCACCTCTCAGTTGGCAAAATTAGACTAAAAATCTTCTTGACAACAAAATGTTGTTGTTCTTATGAAACTTGAGTGGCCTCTGGTGGTCAAAATAATATATTCTGTTTTCAAAGGTGTGTTTGAAGGGAGTTTTGCTTATTAAGGCACATAATTTTTTATTTTAAGAACTTGTACAAATGAATGAAAGCTTAATTATATTTCTCCATTGGTATGTACAGACACAAATCCTTACGTCTGCATTCCCCCCCACCTACAGGAAATTGTTGACAACTTTAAATTTGATTCCTGAAAGGACTCAAGTAAGTAGAATAGTAATTATTCATACGTTTTTGTTGGTATGAGAAGCCAGTAGATTTCAGTAATTTAGTATTGCATCTTGTTAAGAAACTATATAGTATTTCTTTAGAGCTCTTGTAGTTTTTCTTTCTCATTAGTTACCTAATCTTACTTTAATCCTTATGTTCTCCTTTAGTTCATTAATTTATATTCATAATTTTTGCCATCACTTAACATGTTTTATTTATTGAATGATTTTTCAGGACACTTAAAAACAATTATCTGTTTTTATAATAATAAGGTGTGTAAAACATGCAGTGAAAATATCTACCCTCCTATACTTCAGCCGTCTCATTTTCCCCAGAGGTGGGCACGGTTACGTTCTCTTGCTTATACTCCCAGGAGTAGTCTGTGCAGAAGCATGTGTGTATTCATATCCTGCTTTTTTACTTCCAAGGTGTCTGCATACTCTACATGTCTCCCCTTTGCTTTTTTTTACTTAGCAGTGTTTCTTGACAGTCTTTCTATATTGTTATATATGATATTACTTTTCCTTGACATGGTTTGCATAGAATTACTTTATGTGAATGGATAATATTTCATTTAATCTGTACCCTCCTGAGGGATATTTTAGGTGGCTTTCAGTCTTTGCCATGCACACATACAAATATACGTAGATGGGAATTGCCAGGTCAAAGCGTATGTGTATTAATCATTTTTAATAGGTACTGTCAAATTGTTTCCAATCTGTTCCAAATCATATTTCATTAATGTATGAATGTTGCTTTCCTTACCCTGGGGTTCCCTGGTAACTCAACTGGTAAAGAATCTGCCTGCAATGCAGGAGACACCAGTTTGATTCCTGGGTCCAAAAGAGCCACTGGAGAAGGGAACGGCTACCCACTCCAGTATTCTTGGGTTTCCTGGGTGGCTCAGCTGGTAAAGAATCCACCTGCAACACGGGAGACCTGGGTTTGATGCCTGGAAGAAGGGAATGGCTGCCCACTCCAATATTCTGATCTGGAGAATACCATGGACCATGTAAAACATGGGGTCACAAAGAGTTGGACACCACTGAGTGACTTTCACTTTCACTTTTCTTACTTTCATCAAAACAGTTAGATTTTGCAGAGCTTTGCACCATTAAAGTTTTAGTTTTCATTTTATTTTGCATCTTTTCAAAAGATTGAGCAATTGCATTGCTTTTTTTTTTATGAACTGTGTCATATATCTGTTTTTCTTTAGGGTGGTTGGGGTTTTTTTTTTTTTTGCCCCCTGTGGTTTGATTTCAGTTGCTGTGTACTATTACTTAAGTAGGATAAAACCTAATTCATTGTTTAGATTGAAACTTTTTTACTGAAACCTGGATTCAGTAAAGGTTGGAGAGGAGAAGTAATGTTGACAGTTCCTTTTAAGCTTCCATCAATTCTTCTACCTGAAAGACTGTTTACTTTGAAATAACATTGTTAATAATGTCTGATTATAGAGTTGGAATTCAGGTTAATTTATCCATAATGCTGCTAAGTCACTTCAGTCGTGTCCGACTCTGTGCGACCCCATAGACGGCAGCCCACCAGGCTCCCCCGTCCCTGGGATTCTCCAGGCAAGAACGCTGGAGTGGGTTGCCATTTCCTTTTCCAGTGCATGAAAGTGAAAAGTGAAAGTGAAAAGTAAAATTGAAGTCACTCAGTTGTGTCCGACCCTCAGCGACCCCATGGACTGCAGCCTTCCAGGCTCCTCCATCCGTGGAATTTTCCAGGCAAGAGTACTGGAGTGGGGTGCCATTGCCTTCTCCGAATTTATCCATAATAGTAAAAGCTAATTTATAACTTAAGATTTCCCCTGACACCTTTGGTTAGTTAATTTTATTTGGTCTGTTTGCATTAGAACACAATATAGTTTTGTGTTTTTAAGAGAAAATTAAGGTTGATATTACTATGATAGTGTTAAAAAATATTGCTCTCATCTTCCAGCCTTTATTTTTCCCTTAGCCTAAACTAACCTAGAATATTACAGTTCTGTGCTGCCAAAACGGGATGTTCATTCTTTTTTCTCCCCCTTAGTATTCCGTCATAAAGAACCCCACCAAAAATCTCTTGATCTGTGTCTTTGAAATATTTTTCTTCTTCACAGATCTGTGGACTATGCATGTGGACTTGTTGCCTTGTTTTCCGTGTACTAAAAGGCCTTAACTTGGTACCTGTCCCATTTTTGCTTCTTGTTCAAGATCATCTGTCTACTCATCAGGATGGTTCACTATATGGCTGTACTGCTCCATGAGTACTTTACCCTCTTTCAGTTCTATCCTGTTAAACATTTGTCATCTCTCTGGGGCTACCTGCCTGTTTTTGTAGATAGAATGTTTTTGGAGCATGGCCACACCCATACATTTATACATATTGCTTGTGACTGCTTTCATGTTATAAAATAGCAGAATTGAGCAGTTGTAACATAGACCTGTTACCTGCAGTGCCAAAAATATTTGTCTGGTCCTTTACAGAAACATTTGCCAACTCCTCAACTATAGCATAAGCGCTTTATGTAAATGACTTATGGGCTGTTTCCTGCACCCTGTTCTCATCTTTTCTCTTGTTTGCATTGCTAACTTGTTCACAGATGCTCTTTTATGAGGACTCTATCATACTGCATTAGCTCTCTACCCAGAATGTGTCAGCTCTCTGTCAAAGTAGGAGTCTCTCTTTGCATCCCACATGTGAAGAATGCTGGCAAAACTTTTAAATTCAAATTTTACAAAGGTGCCTTGGCATTAAAATGAGATTATAGGATTGAAAAAAATCAAGAGTCGTTTCTTTCAGGGTTTGTTGAGTGTGTTTTTACAGGATTGTTTACTTAATATTTTTTCCAGGTAAAACCACTTCATTGGATGTACAGAGAGACAGTAAACTCTTAAGGATGTAGAAAAGATGAAGCTGCAGTTGTACACATCATTCAGCTTTGCTGATCAGTCTCTCATACTACTCATTAAAATGAATCTTTTCTGATTTTTACTCTATGAGAATGGAAAACTTGTGGTCATATGAATCTTCCCATAGTTGATGGGAATATGGTCTTTGAAGCTTTTCATGACCTTGGAAATTGAAGAAAGGTGGGACTTTTTACTACATTTTTTTTTTTAAAGAAAATTTCAAAATTATTTTTGAAGAATTGTTGTAATTCCTTTTGATCACTTACATTTATTCCCCGTTAAGTGTCTCTAGAAAATATTTGGATCAGAATGTAATAACTTACCTTTTCCTTTTCTTACTTATTTCCTAGTAACCTAAAACCCATTATTCTCTGGTTTCTTTTTTTATTCTTTAGTGGCTTACAGAGGAGATGAAATGTGGTCTGAGGGACGATATGACTATGAAAGACTCCCAAGAGAAAGAGTACCTCCTCGAAGTCACCCCAGTGTAAGTTGTTCTTACATTAGAATAATTCAAAACCTAGTGTCCAAGTGAATTATCTGTCAAAGCTAGCTGAAATGCAGATAGATCAAGCTTTTAAAAGTCAAAAGTTTGAAAATAAAAGGTAACATTTTGTTTGTGTAGGAAATCTATAGTTTATATTTCTTATTTAAATTTCTAAAAGGGAGGGCTTGTATTGATTGTAATTTGTGAAGAAAATTCAAGGTTTGATAAAACTCAGACCATCAGTTAACAAAGAAGTATTTTGGCAAGGGGCAACTCAGGGACAGGCAGGCAGTTTCTGGCGTGCTCTTCTACTGCTTTTCTCTTTGTTGCTCTGGGAGTTAGTAATTTGAGCCAGTCCTTTTTGTTGCTCAAGGAGCTTGCTGTTTTGCTTTTTATTCCCAGCACTGTGTTTATAACCTGGCACATAGTAGGCACTCATGTGTATTGAATAGTGTATGTTCTCTCTCTTTCTCTCCTCAAAATCCTCCGCAGAGATCCAAGGGAGGATCTGGGAAAGGTCAAGAAGTGGTGAATCTTAAACTTTTGCTTAGGGGGATTGGGCTCATTGTGATGGTATATGAGTATATTATGAATTCATTATATACCATCAAAAGGCACAAGTATTTGTTTATATGTTAGTTGTTTTTTACTTCTATAAGTAAATCCTCTAACCCTCTTAGGTGGGTGATATCACCTTCATGATTGTAATTTCTGCTAGGTTACAGCTTACATTGGGGTTGATCTAAAGTGATTTAAGGTGGAAAAAATGAAGAGGCCTACCATATTTCAGAAGGGGCAGATTTAATTATTACCAAATGTCATTTTTTCCAGGTTAACTTATAGACTTGATGTTTCTAATAAATATCTCAAAAATATTTTCAGCTTGATAGAATTATTTTATAGTTTACCTAGAACAAACAAGTGATAAACAAAATGTAGGACTAATGCAGTGATGGGAAAAGGTACAAATTATTTTTTAAAAAACAATTGATTTTTAGGTCCCTTACTCTCCTATGGATATATCCTATTAGAAATTTGGGATACTTTACAGGGTTTTCTGTGTGGTTATGCCATTAACTGAATATATATCATTGGGTTTGTTTTACTTTGTTTTTTTTCCTTTTCTAGTTAGATTTTTTTTTAATGTAACACATTTGTTGTTGTTTAGTCACTGAGTCATGTGCGACTCTTTGTGACCCCATGGAATGAAGCTCACCAGCTTCTTAGTCTGTGGGATTTGCCAGGCAGAAATACTGAGTCTCTACTGCTGAGCCGCTATGAAAGCTTCTGTAACACATTTACATGGCTTCAGATTATAAAGTAAGGTATATTTAGAGAGAAGATGACTTACTTTAAATGATAATTTATTATGATTATCTATTTAGCTAGTGCCTGCTTACAATAAGTGAGGTATAAATTTATAATCTTCAAAACAATTTTACGTGTTGAATAGTATAACATTTATAGAGCTTAGTAGAGCCTTAAAATGTAGACAAATTTTTATGTGGAAATACAGTTTCATATAACAGTGGGAAATAATCATGATAAAATCATGGAGAAAGTTACAACATAAAACCTTTATGACACTATTCTGCATTGTGTGTACATGCTATGAATATTTTAATGATAGAACACACTGCAGTGGGAGTTGGCTTAAAGAGCTGTTAAAATTGAAAGCCATGAGACCTGCCCAGAGGCTACTGCTAAGCAAAGAAGCTGGTTTAAATAAGATGGGAGGAGTGAATTTTAAGACAGGAGTCAGTTTATTAGTGTCATAACTTGAATATGTCAGCAAATCTGGAAGACCCAGCAGTGGCCACAGGACTGGAGAAGGTCAATCTTCATTTCAGTTCCCAAGCAGGGCAATACTAAAGAATGTTCAAACCATCGGATAGCTGCACTCATCTCCCATGCTAGTAAGTTCATCCTTAAAATCTTGCATGCTAGGCTTCAGTGTTACACAAACCATGAACTTCCAGACGTCCAAGTTGTGTTTAGAAAAGGCAGAGGAAAGTGAAAGTCACTCAGTTGTGTCCAGCTCTTTGCGACCCCATGGACTGTACAGTCCATGGGGTTCTCCAGGCCGAAATACTGGAGTGGGTAGCCTTTCCTTTCTCCAGGGGATCTTCCCAACCCAGGGATCGAAACCAGGTCTCCTGCATTTGCAAGCGGATTCTTTGCCAGCTGAGCCACAAGGGAAAAGGTAGAGGAACCAGAGATCAAATTGCCAACGTTTGCTGGATCATGGAGAAAGCAAGGGAATTCAAGAAAAACATCTACCTCTGCTTCATTGACTACACTAAAGCCTTTGATTTGTGGATCATAACAAACTGTGGAAGGCTCTTAAGGAGATGGAAATACCAGATGATCTTACCTGTCTACTGAGAAACCTGCACATGGGTTCAAGAAGCAACAGTTAGAACCTGGTGTGGAACAACTGATTGGTTTAGGGTTTAGAAAGGAGCACAACAAGGCTGTCTGTTGTCACCGTGTTTGTTTAACCTGTATGCTGAGCACATCAGGAGAAATGTCAGGCTGGATGAATTACAAGCTGAAATCAAGATAGGCAGGAGAAATACCAACAACTTCACATATGCAGATGATACCACTCCAATGGCAGAAAGCAAAGAGGAACTAAAGAACCTCCTGATGAGGGTGAAGGAGGAGAGTGAGAAAGCTGGCTTAAAACTAAATATTAAAGAAACTAAGATCATGGCATCTGGACCCATTATTTCATGGCAAATAGAAGGGGAAAAGGTGGAAGCAGTGACAGATTTCCTCTTCTTGGGCTCTAAAATCACTGCGGATGGTGACTGCAGCCATGAAATCAGAAGACAATTGCTTCTTGGCAGGAAAGCTATGACAGACCTAGACAGGATGTTGAAAAGCAGAGACGTCATTCTGCCAACAAAGGTTCAAATAGTCAAGTCTATGGCCTTCCCAGTGGTCATGTATGGTTGTGAGAGCTGGATCATAAAGAAGGCAGAGCACCAAAAAATTGATGCCTTTAAACTGTGGTGCTGGAGAAGATTCCTAAAAGTCCTTTGAACATCATGGAGATCAAAGCAGTCAATCTTAAAGGAAATCAACCCTGAATACTCATTGGAAGGACTGATGCTGAAGCTGAAGCTCCAGTATTTTGGTCACCTGATGTGAACAGAGGACTCTTTGGAAAAGTCCCTGTTGCTGGGAAGATTGAGGGCAAAAAGAAGAGGGTGTCAGAGGGTGAGATGGCTGGATGGACATGAACTTGGGCAAACTCTGGAAGATGGTGTGGGACAGGGAGGCATGGCGTGCTGCGGCTTTTGGGGTTGCAGGGAGTCGGACATGACTTGGTGACTAAACAACAACAGAAGACCGATGTGTAGGACCCTCTAATCTCTAGTAAGGCTGTTGTCTGTGTGAGAATGGATCTGAGAAAGTTCGTATGTCGAGGCCTTTATTTTTATCTAAAGTAAGAGGTGGCAAGATTTGTTGAAAGCAGAAGAGGAGCAGGACGGTGGCCGTGGAAGTCGGAATCCGCTAAGGAGTGTGTAACAACTCACCTGCCTAATCAACTAGCCCTGAAAATGGATGGCGCTGGAGCGTCGGGCCCATACCCGCCGTCGCCGGAAGGCAGTCGGAGAGGCGCGAGAGGGACGGGAGCCGGGGGAGGCGGGAGAAAGGCGGGGAGGGTCCCCTCTCCCCCCGCCCCCACCCCGCGCACGCTACGCCGTGACGAGTAGGAGGGCCGAAGTGGAGAAGGGTTCCCTGTGAACAGCAGTTGAACATGGGTCAGTCGGTCCTGAGAGATGGTCGAGCGCCATTCAAAAAAAAAAAAAAAGAAAGCGGAGGAGGTAGAGGGAGATTGCGGCCAGGATTGAAGTTTTGGCATAGCCATTGTAGGGCTCTCTTGACCAGAGATGTTTAGAAACACCGCTGCTGAAGGTCTATAAGCTTAAATTTTGTAGGGGCACCAATTTGGGAGTAGCGAAAGCAAGTCGTATTAAGATTGCAAGATGAGTGATGGACCTAGGGAGGTAAGAATTATTGAGGTACTATGTTATGTGGAATGGACCTATTACGAAAGGGAATAAGGCTGTGAGACAGATAGTGAATTGAAAGCAGTGAGAGGTTGAAGGACAGGAAAGTCTCTGTGGGGTTGAAGACCAAGTATGGCAGAAAGATAAGCAATCAATATTTTGGAATGTAGAGTTTCCAAAATGGAGCGGTTCTGGGTACTGAAGTTCAGTGTAGGTGGTAGGAATTAGAGTGGGTGAAGGTTATTGGAGTTGAGAGTAACAGAACTTTGTGGTTAGATTTTGGATCAGTGATATAAATTAGGGCTCTCAGTCCTCACTGTACATTAGAGTCAGCTAGAGAACTCTTAAATATCAGTGAATGGGTCCTCTTTATCTAATGGAGTCATGATCTCTGTGGATAGAATCTGGATGTCAGTGTTGTTTAAAAGTTCATCAGGTGATTCCTATTTGCAGAGTCAGAATCAGATTGTGGCTGAGCACCTAAGTCACTGATGATGACAGTTGAGTTAAAGATGTCAGGTGAGGGAAAGTGAAAGTGAAAGTTGCTCAGTCATGTCCGACTCTTTGTGACCCTATGGACTATACAGTCCATGGAATTCTCCAGGCCAGAATACTGGAGTGGGTAGCCTTTCCCTTCTCCAGGGGATCTTCCCAACCCAGGGATCGAACCCAGATCTCCCACACTGCAGGTGGATTCTTTACCAGCTGAGCCACAAGGGAAGCCCAAGAACACTGAAGTGGGTAGTCTATCCCTTCTCCAGCAGGTCTTCCCGACCCGGGAATCGAACTGGGGTCTCCTGTGTTTTAGGAGAGGGAAGTCTTCAGTGAATGAAGATGTTTTAGTAAAATCTAAACAAAGCCAAATATTTTCATTTTATGCCATTTTTGTGTGTGTCAAAGTGAAACAGGTATTTTTTCCTTTGTAAACTAATTTCATCAGCTGTAAGCAGATAGGGAGATATGTTTTTACACAATTGTCTGTGAAATCAGATTAGATGTATTCAACTGTAAGTCTAAAGGTAAATCTTACTTTGTTAAGTTCTCTGGCTGCTAGGCCCCTCCTAGATGGGAAGGAATCCAGACTGCTTTTCTCTTTTTGGAGCACAGAACATGCACAGACCTTGTCCAAGTTCATTCCTCTCCTATTTTAATTCTGTTAGATTGATCTCTCCATTCCCCCAATCAGTTTGTCTTACTCTATAAAGTCTGTATTCTCACATCCTCTCCCCGTAAGAATCAGACATTACAGATTTTCTGGTGAACGCTTATTATGGTTATTAATTTAAAGCCTTCCTTTCCCCTCAATATGTTATAGTCCTTTGATGGGTCTTGGAAAATTATCCCTTTGCCTTTTATGTTACACCTGCATTTCAGTTTAAAGAAAAAAATGGAGGTTTTTAACTTTCTCTGTGACATGGAACCCTTTAGCAGTCTGGTGAAGCCTATTACTTACAGTTATTATTATAGCCTAAAACTATCAAAAATCATATTTGTGACATAGTAGTTTATACTTCTTTAAGTAGGTCGTTAGATGTCAAGCAAGATGTAATGGTAGGGATTTCATTGCTATGATTTCAAAGGAGTGATGAGTGTAAATGATACTCTTGAGGTATCTGCAACAGCATAATATGATATAAAAATATCTGTGATTTCTATTAGTGGTGAAGCCATAGATAGTCCTACTGCTGTTGTGTTGTTTGTTGCCTGCTTTTAGGTGGAAAAGTAGTTTTCTATTCACATCTAATTTCATGGGCTGGCAGAATTCTTAGGTTAAAATGTTTCAGTGATGCAAACTGGAAATGTACATAGGGTTGTAATTATTACTTGGACCTAATAAAATCATAATTAAAAATTTAAAAATGTTTGCTTACAAAATGAGATCATTTAATGATATTTTAAAAACTTTATTGTTGTGTAATATTGACATGTACAAGATCATTCCCTAGCAACATTGTGCATAAGAGCTCCAAACTGGCAATAATCCAGATATCCAACAGTGTGGATAAATTAATTGTGCAGTTATACAACAATGAGAAAGAATGGACTGCTGTCAAATGCAGCAACATGTGTGAACCTCACAAATAATACTGAAACAAAAGTGTATATCTTATATGTTTCCTTTTGTATAAAGTTTCAAGATAGGCAGAACTAGCCAGGAAAGAGGTGACTTTTGGAGACAGAGGTAGTGACTGGGAGAGTGCAACAGAAAGGCTTTTGCCATGCTAAGAATGTTGTTTCTTGATCTGGGTGGTAGTTACGCAGTGTGATAACCTTGTGAAAATTTATCCAAAGATAACATTTACAGTTAGTATACTTTTTTAGATGAATGTCATACCTCAATAAAACTTCCTGTAAAAATTTGAAAGGTGAGCCCTCCAGCTCGGTAGGTGTCCAATATACTATTGGGGAAGAGCAGAGAAATAGCTATAGAAAGAATGAAGAGGCTGAGCCAAAGCAGAAATGACACCCAGTTTTGGTTGAAAGGACAGAATATATTTTTTTCCTAAATACAAAACTTTAGCAGATCCTTCAAAAATTGAGAACCCACTCTCACTAGTGTCTGAGATAGAGAAAGTTAATGTTCTATTTTATTTTGTATGTTTGGGTTCTCTGCTCTAACAAAAAAAAAAAAAAACGATTTTATTGCATTTCTCTCTCTCTTTTATTACTTTCCTTTGTCCCATTGTCCCATTCATTCTCAAGTCTGATGCACCAGAAATATGTTTGAAAAACTATTGCTGTGACATAAAGTATGACATCAGATAGGGACTTTAGATGGTACCCACTACACTAGTATGACCTCAGTTGTAGAGTATCTATTCTGTGAACTTACGGGTTTGATTAACCTAGAAGGCAACTGGACACATATATTTTGGTGCTGATGTTAAATTACACTTTATTTGAGTATTGGAAAGCTTATCCTCAGTTGTAACTTGGCAAATATACCAGTTATTATTTAGTACTTTAGAGCACTTAAAAATTCCTCTGTATTGATAATAAGTTACTTGTAAGGTACTTCACATAAATTTTTATTTGGTTTTAAACTTGAGTAGATAAATAGGAGACTTAAGTCCAAAGAAGTATTTTACACAGAATCTGCACATTCCTTTATTGGAAGGACATTGATTATGACAGAACATCCACATTTAACTTTTAGATGTCCATAAGACCTTTATTTTTAAAATTATGCTTTCTGTTTAATCTGTAATTTCTATGAGCTTATCTGACTTTTGTAGCCTTGATAAAAGTTTTGTGACAATGGCTTTTAGACACCAGTAAGTTTCCATTTGTGGAACTCCACCTTGTTAGCCTGATAGGGAATAGATAGAAAATGTGGAACATTGCAACATAAAATGTCCATTTTCTGTTGGCTTCTTTCAGATTTTTAGAGGTTATAAAGTTTGGAAACTGGGATCAAAACACTTAACGGTTTATATTCTGGGCACTGTAATATGACTGGAACCAAAATAGTCCTGTCTGTTTTTACTTGCCTTCTTCTGTTAACAAATGTATGTCAAGTAAAAGATTTTCTAATCTTGGTGGCAGTGAACATTATAAAGATTGAGGGTAGTGATGAGCAACAATATTTAAAAAAATTTTTATTTGGGGGGAGTTCCCTGCCAATCCAGTGGTTAGGACTTGGTGCTTTCACTGCCATGACTGGGGTCAAACCTTGGTCGGGAGGCTAAGATCCCATGTATAGGGTACAGCCAAGGGGGAAAAAAAATTTAAAAGATTTTTTTCTATCACATTTAGTTAGTTTTGAGTTATATAATTAGGTTTTATAATTAAATAGTTACATAACAATATTTCTTTCCTTGAGTTAGTTGAATGTTTGTACTGTTCATTTCATTGGTTATTTCTCTCCTGGAGACTATAGTGAGTTGGAAATAATTTTTTTAGTGAATTCAGAACATGAGTTTGTTAATTTCTAAGATCTTATAGATAATATATATTTGTTCCATATATTCTCAAATTTAAATGTACTCCAAATAACATTGAGATCTTTCTTTTATCCAACTTGAAATAAGTAATCAAGTCTACTAAACTTAGCAATTCAGTTGTTTATATATTCTAGATAATATTGCTAAAAGTATGTTAATGTGGAAATATTCCTTTTCTCCCCACTCTTATTTCATGAAACACTTTTAAAGTGTGCACTTGCGTAATTTTAATTCTTTTCATACCTCACATTTTATCATCTAGTAAGTGTTCATGTAAATACAACTTTTTTCATTATCTTATGAACATTTTCAGACCTATAGCAAAGTTGGATTTTATAGTGAACATCCATTTATTGATGATTTAGATTCAACTATTAACATTTTACTAAACTTTCTTTATCATGTCTTTATCCATCTATCTGTCCTTTGTAAGTATACCTAGTCCGTCAGATTTTAGGGATGCTTTTCAAAGTAAACTGTGGACAACACTACACTTTCCATTAGCTACTTAAACATGCATATCATTAGCTAAAGTGCAATTTTTTTTGAGTGTAACTATAAAAATTACGTACGTTAGATGCAAAATCTGAAGTGTTCATTTGCTGAGTTTTGATTTAGTAATGTTCCTCTGTGCAGAGCTGCCCAGGAGGTGTTTAATTCTTTTGGCAGACAGAAGTACATGGACCTTTGTTTTGTTGTCACTATTTCCACAGAGACAGGATCCGTTCTCGGCTACGTTCTGTACTATGTTCTAGTTTTCTGGGGACAGTTCCAGCTTCAGATATTTGACATACTATTCCCAAAAGCCATTGAAATGACCCAGAGATATCAACATTTCATTGAAAATTCAGCTAGTGGATTAAACCAGTAAGTGCTACAGTGCAGATGTTGTGTTGCTTAGTCGCTAAGTCATGTCTGACTCTTTGCTATTCCACGGACTGTAGGCTCTTCTGTTCATGGGATTTCACAGGCAGGAATTCTGGAGTGGGTTGCTGTTTCCTTCTCCAGGGGATTTTTCTGACAGAGGGATCAAACCTGTGTCTCCTGCTTTGGCAGGCAGATTCTTTACCACTGAGCCACCAGGGAAGCCCTATAGTACGTGTCTAAAGCATGAAGGATCGGAGTGAGGAAACCTCAAGCTTTTGAAAACAGAAGTCCTCTAGACTTGTGGGTAATCAAACTTTTTAGTTAGGTGGTGTGCTTTTCCGGTAGAAAGCATGTGACGCCAACAGTAGTATAGAACTGAGAGGCAAACTGGAATGTATGTTATGTATGTGGTTCTGACTATGTGCCGAGTAATACTCCACTTGCTGGGAATAGGGCAGGGAGTAAGACCAAGGTTTCTGTGCCCATGAAACTTCCTTTCATACTAAGTTGATTGTGTCAGGAAATCTGGCAGTTGAGTAGTTACATATACCATTGTACTTAGTTACTTTAGTGGTGGGTTAATGTGTTTTAGTTATTTTTGACTTTTTATTTATAACGATGAAAATTAAGTATATAAAAGTAGACAAAATGACATAACTCCCCACGGACAAATTATTCAAATAGTATTTATCAACTCATGGTCAATCTTCTTTTGTCTGTGCTTTCACCACCTTGCTCTTTCTTAGATTAGTTCCAAGTAAATTCAAGATACTTTATTTCAAATGGAAATATTTCATTATGTCTCAAGAAAGATGCTTAAGAAGGGGTGCTTATATATTAAAATAAAATATTTTTGTGTTAAAATGAGTGCAAAGTATATTTTAATGACAGTGGAAAAAAAATTTTTTTTAAGAAATGTAATCCGGATAATTTGTACCCAATTAGTAATAGGCCTGAACATTAGTGTGGAGAATTTGATATACATTTATATATTGAATCAAGCAAAACATCAAACTTGGTGCTTTTACTTAAACTAAAATGAAAGTGTTTTTCATAACAGGTATTTATAGTGAATTGGAATTTATAGAAAATGAACGAATAATTTGTTTTCTAACAAAACGCAATCACCATTTCAGATTTCAAAGTTGCAAAAATCATTTAATATGTATCTTGGTCAGATTTCTGTTAGCACAGGCAAACTGTGAATAGTCCTTATTCCAGAAATGCAGAGAGCCATGTGGAAGAAATTGTCTTGTCTCTAAGATAATGATAAATATGAAAGTGTAAAAAATCATAACACTATAACTTAAAAGAAGTAGTTAAGTTTATTTGGGAACCATATTTTACTGCTTTCTCAGAACTGTCTCTTGGAATTTAATCTTACTCATCATTCTCTCTTCCTTGCTTGGTCTTTCCCCTGCCCTTAAGTTAGATGGTCTGGCTGACATGTCAGCATTAGCAAGACACTGTTCTCCTTGTAGGGCAATCGCCCTTCTCTTCAAAGACCTTTCTTTAGGACTGTCATGTGATTTCCTCCAGACCTCTGGGGGGTGGCTTCCTTAATCCCAGAGTTCTGGTCTTTGTCTTGCTTTACTGCTCTTAAAGATTACAAGATAAGTTACCAGTAAATAAGCGCTCAGCTTTTTCTCTGCGTGGCTCTATTGCGAGTTCTCCCTGCTCTGTCTTATAATCCTGTGTGTTTGTGAGAACTAACTCAGTATGACTCTGCCACACTTCGTGGCCGAACAGGGACCATGTGAAGGTTTGCTTGCTCTAGCCTGAGCAAGGGGAAAGGACATCTGCTCTTCCAGAGAGGAACTGTGGCCTTGAAGACTAGTGACGGAGCGAAGCCTTCTAGATGTACTTCGCTTTCTGCTGTAACTCTGCAGCTTGCTCATAAGCATCAGCTTTCCTTTCTGCTTGCCATTGCTGGTTGTAAGGTTTCTGATTCAGACTTAACTAAACCTCTTATGGTGATTTATGCTTGTTGTCCTTGATATCCCCAAGAAGTTTCTTTGAAAATGTCTGATTTGGAACCAGTAGGTCATTGGTTGAAAAATGGTGTAGGTGTTGTTAATGTACAGCATCTAAATACTTGGAATTTGTGTCATATTGCGGTTTTTGCCATAGAAGAGTGAGAAATTCCTTCAGTTCAGTTCAGACAGTGCAGTTGCTCAGTCGCGTCCCACTCTTTGTGACTGCATGCCTGCAGCACGCCAGGCTTCCCTATCCATCACCAACTCCCAGAGCTTACTCAGACTTACTCAAACTCATGTCCATTGAGTCGGTGATGCCATCCAACCATCTCATCCTCTGTCGTCCCCTTCTCCACCTGCCTTCAATCTTCCTAGCTTCAGGGTCTTTTCCAATGAGTCAGTTCTTCACATCAGGGGGCCAAAATATTGGAGCTTCCACTTCAGCATCAGTCCTTCCAATGAATATTCAGGACTGATTTTCTTTAGGATTGACTGCTTTGATCTCTTTGCAGTCCAAGGGACTCTCAAAAGTCTTCTTCAGCACCACAGATCAAAAGTGTCAATTCTTTCGTGTTCAGCTTTCTTTATGGTCCAGCTCTTCCATCCATACATGACTACTGGAAAAACCATAGCTTTAACTAGACGGACCTTTATTGGCAAAGTAATGTCTCTGCTTTTTAATATGCTGTCTAAGTTTGTCATAGACTATATTCTGAGGAGCAAGCATCTTTTAATTTCATGGCTGCAGTCACCATCTGCAGTGAGCATTTTTCCCCCCATCTATTTGCCATGAAGTAAAGGGACCAGATGACATGATCTTAGTTTTTTGAATGTTGAGTTTTAAGCCAGCTTTTTCACTCTCCTCATTCACTTTCATCAAGAGGCTCTCTAGGTCCTTTTCACTTTCTGCCATAAGGGTAGTGTCATCTGCATATCTGAGATAATTGATATTTTTCCCTCCATTCCAGCTTATGCTTCATCCTGCTGAGCATTTTGCATGATGTATTCTGCATATAAGTTAAATAAGCAGGGTGACAGTATACAGCCTTGACGTACTCCTTTCCCAATGTGGAACCAGTTCTTTGTTCCATGTCTGGTTCTAGCTGTTGCTTCTTGGTTTACATACAGGTTTCTCAGGAGGCAAGTGAAGTGGTCTCCTATTCCCTTGTCTTTAAGAATTTTCCACAGTTTGTTGTGATCCACACAGTCAAAGGCGTTAGTGTAGTCAGTGAAGCAGATGTTTTTCTGGAACTCTCTTGCTTTTTCTATGATCCAGTGGATGTTGGCAATTTGATCTCTGGTTCCTCTGCCTTTTCTAAATCCAGCTTAAACATCTGGAAGTTTTCGGTTCACGTACTGTTGAAGGCGAAGTTGGAGAATTTTGAGCATGAGTTTGCTAGTGTGTGAGATGAGTGCAATTGTGCGGTAGTTTGAACATTCTTTGGCATCACCTTCTTTGGGATTGGAATGAAAACTGACTTTTTCCAGTCCTCTGGCCACTGCTGAGTTTTTTCAAATTTGCTGACATACTGAGTGCAGCACTTTAACAGCATCATCATTTAGGATTTTAAGTTGCTTTGCTGGGATTCCATCATCTCCACTAGCTTTGTTCGTAGTGATCCTTCCCAAGTCCCACTTGACTTCACATTCCAGGATATCTGGCTCTAGGTGAGTGATCACACCATTATGGTTATATGTTTCATTAAGACCTTTTTTGTACAGTTCTGTGTATTTTTGCCACCTCTTCTTAATATCTTCTGTTTCTGTTAGGTCCATACCGTTTCTGTCTTTAATTGTGCCCATCTTTGCATGAAATGTTCCCTTGAGATTTCTGATTTTCTTGAAGGAATCTCTAGTCTTTTCCAGTCTGTTGTTTTCCTCTATTTCTTTTCATTGATTGCTTAGGCAGGCTTTCTTATCTCTCTTTGCTATTCTTTGGAACTCTGCACTCAGATGGATATAACTTTTCTTTTCTCCTTTGTCTTTCCCTTCTTTTCTTTTCTCAGCTATTTGTAAGGCCTCCTCTGACAACCATTTTGCCTTTTTGCATTTCTTTTTCTCAGGGATGGTTTTGATCACCACCTCCTGTACAATATTGCTAACCTCTGTTCATAGTATCAATGAAGTTAAACGTATTCCTACTGAAGTTTATGGCCTTTTATCTAAAGACACAGTTGGAATTATTTTAGGCTGGTCCAGCATAACTATGAAAGGTATTCATATTTTACCAGAGGTAATTGATTCTGATTACTCAGGCAGTATTCAAATTACGGCCCTCACATACTTATCATACAGTAGAGAAAGGGACAAAAGTTGCACAGCTATTACTCTTGCCTTATTTTGTGCCCTCAGCAGAGAAAGAAATTAGGAAAGGAGGCTTTGGATCTACCAATGTGGCTTACTAGACTATGCTATTTGATTAACCACCCCACATAAAAGCTAAAAATTCAAGACCTTTCTTTCAGGGGTTTAATAGATCAGGAACTTATGTAGCTATTATCACAAAACAAGAATGGCCTTCTATCTGGCCTTTAAAAAGAGTCCATGGACAGATTTTAGTTGTTGGGGGATTCCAAGAAGCACATCAAAGCACCTTTCTAAAAATCTGTACAGATTCAGAAGGGCATGTAGCTATTATTGTCCTTACATCATGAATATTCCTACAACTTTATGGGGGTTAGATATATTATAACAATATCAATTAAAACTACAGACAAATTTATCCTCAGGGCCACTACTATTATATACCATTACAAATCATCTGGATCGATGAACCTTCCCCCAGCCCCCTACCCCCCGGGTCTGGATAGAGCAGTGACCTAGGACTGAAGAAGAAATTGCGCTTATAGAACAATGGGTTAAAGAATAATTAGATGCAGGACATAGAGAACCTTCCTTAAGCCTGTGGAATACTCCCATCTTTATTATCCCCCCAAAATCAGGAAGATGGCATTTAATTCATTATTTAAGAGTAATTAATGCTCAAATGCAACCGATGGGTTCATTACAACCAGCTATTCCAAACCCCTCTCTAATTCCAGACGATCACACTAATAATTATAGATCTTAAGATTTGCTTTTCTACCATACCTTTACATTTTGAAGATAAACAGAAATTTACAGTTTTAGTTCCTAATATAAATAATCATCATCCTTTACAGTGATATCAGTGGAAATACTTACCTTGGGGTATGAAGAATAGCCCTACCACGTGTCAAAGATTCGTAGATCTAAGTCTGCAACTGTCACGACAACGATTTCCCAATGCCTGTATTTATCATTATATGGATGATATTCTTTTAGCACACTCTGCACCACAAAAATTAGCAGAAATTCTCTCTTCCTTACAGACATATTTGAATTCACAGGGGTTAATAATAGCTCCAGAGAAAATCCAATACATGCCCCCATGGAAATATCTTGGCTTTCAAATTTTACAATAAGCAATTACTCCTTTACAGTTTTCCTTCAAGGTTCCAGAACCATTTAGACTTCTTTCTTTAAAGCAGTTCTTGGGTCACTTAAATTGGATACGACCTACATCAGGCATCCCAACATATGCAGAGCTTCCTTTCCCTTGTGGCTCAGCTGGTAAAAAAATCTCCTGCAGTGCGGGAGACCTGGCTTTGATCCCTGGGTTGGGAAGATCCGCTGGAGGAGCGAAAGAAAGGCCACCCACCAATATTCTGGCCTAGAGAATTCCATGGACTGTATAGTCCATGGGGTCACAGAGAGTCAGACACAGCTGAGTGACTTTCACTTTCTTTCAATTATTACAGGGAAATGAAGATCCTACTCACCCTGCTATTTTTCTCCTTAACATTATGCTTTATTACCACAATTCGGCGCTGCTTATGTTAAACATTTTCTTGACTATATGTTCCTTCACATCCTTTTTCAGTGATTCTTCTTTCTATTAAACATACTCCTACAGCAATATTTGCCCACGTCTTACCTAAAGAGATAAACAGCATTGAATGGTTAGATTATCCTAATCAACCAAAATACCGTGTTCTTCCCTGCTTACAGGAGAGACTATATCTATTACAGCAAGGACACTTAGGCCTCTGTTGCCTTACTGGCTCAGATCCACAAACAATTTTGTGGGAATATCTAAAGAAAATGTGGAATCATTATATCAAACTAATGAACAATTTCAAATGGCCATATCAGATTTTACAGGGGAATTATTTACAACTTACTGATGGATAAAATAACTTCTGTTTTACAGTTCGTGCCCTTTTCTTTACATCATCTTATCTCTAGACATCCTGTTCCTAACTTGCTTACCCACTATACAGATGGCAGTCAAACTTGAGGAATAGTGACCTGGAAGGAAACATCAGGATGGATAAAGATCTTTACCAGCCCCCAAACATCCCCACAGCATTCTGAGTTAGCTGCTGTCTTGCTTGCATTGCAAACCTTGCAAACTGTACTCTATTAACAGATTCCTTGTATGTTGTTAATATAATTCAGTAATTGCCCAGTTCTATTTTAAATACTTCAATCGATAAACCATTACTTTCCTTCTTTGTTTCTGTTCAAACTCTTTTAACTAAACGACAGCATCCTTTTTCCATAGCTCATATTGGAGGACGTACACAATTTCCCGGAGCTCTCACTTTCGGAAATGAACAGGCTGACTCATCTCTTCACCTTATAGGATCATCGTTTACTGCTGCCTTTCAGTCACATCAGTTCTTCCACCAGGGTGCCAAGGCACTACATAAACAATTTGCTCTAACCTTACAGGAAGCCAAAAGATTGTTAGCGCCTGTCCCACATGTCAGTTATTAACTCCTTCTCTCCCGGAAGCTGGCATTATAACCCTTGTGGTCTTTGTTGTAATGAGTTATGGCAGATGGATGTGACTCGTTATCCTCCATTTAAACCATTTCACTTTGTGGATGTAACTGTTGATACTTTTGCAGGCTTTTTATGGGCTACCACACAACATGGAGAATAAGCACATCCTGAGCAAGCTCACCTTGAATGTTTTGCTATTCTAGGACACCCTCAAACCATTAAAACTGATAATGCTGCAGCATATACATCACACAAACGTAGGGATTTCTTTTGTCTATGGGATATTAACACATCATTGGTATTCCTCACAACCTTTCTGGACAGGCATTATTGAATGCATGAATGGGCTACTGAAATTATTTTTAAGTAAACTGAAAAGGAAAGAATTAATTCCTCCTAGTGAATGCAATGGCACCCCACTCCAGTACTCTTGCCTGGAAAATCCCATGGGCAGAGGAGCCTGGTAGGCTGCAGTCCATGAGGTCGCTAAGAGTCAGACACGACTGAGCGACTTCACTTTCACTTTTCACTTTCATGCACTGGAGAAGGAAATGACAAGCCACTCCAGTGTTCTTGCCTGGAGAATCCCAGGGGCAGAGGAGCCTGGTAGGCTGCCGTCTATGGGGTCGCACAGAGTCGGACACGACTGAAGCGACTTAGCAGCAGCAGCAGCCGCAGCCGCAGCCAGGAATGATTATATATTGCCTTATTCACTCCTAATCACTTATCAGTTTCCAAAAGTTCTTCACAGTCAGCTGCTGTTACTAGACATTTTGCTACTACACATTCATAAGAATTCCCTCCGGTACTTTTTAAACAACCACCCTCTCTCCTATTTGGCAAGGACCTGTTAAATTACTAACATGGGGAAGGGAATATGCTGCTGTTTTGTCTCCATCAGGTCCACTTTGGATCCCTGCCTGTTGTGTGAAACTTTGTCATGAGTTGGCACCAAGGACTTAAGGATCTATTGCTGGAGTTTCATCTATTGACCACCCAGATGTCTCTTCCTGGTGTGCCTCTTCCAAAAAGACTGAGAAATAACCATTCTCTAGCCATTGACATTATGTGGGGTAATATTAAACATCTTACTTTAAGAGCCGAAATAGCTATTATTAATAGTGACACACCTATTACTCCTGATGTTGCCTTCCCTTTTAGCCATTATAACTGCCAACTCTGCCCATAAGGTATGGCTGTTTCAGGTTATACTTCTGTTTTTCACTAGGGGTCCTGCTCATATACTACTTAACAATAACTATACATACTGGGCTCACTTAATGAACCCCCCCTTGGTTGTCTGTTGTCACATGGGAAGATCCAGAAACTCCTATTTCTACCAATGATTCCCCCATTGAAGGAAGTTAATGCGGCCATAATAGGGAAGCGGAGATGTGCCTGCAAACGGGACTCTGCTTGGGTGGAGCGGGACTCTGCTTGGGTGGAGCGTGCTTGCAAACAAGATGCTCTGCCAAGGAGTCTAGACACAGCCTTGAGTTTAATGGTCCGTTGCAAACGAGGGAGCATTCCCTTCTTGTGATAAGGAGGAAGAAAGGGCTCTGGACAGACTCTGCAGTAAACAGGAGTTTCACTCCCCTTGCTGTACGATAACATTTGTGCACCTGCGCTGTACTGAAAAGGCTTAGTCATGCAGTCTGGAATTCTGCCTAGGGGGCTTTATAAAAATAAACCGCAGCTTGTTTGAGCACTTCCTTTTTCCTCCAACCGGAGTTGTGTCTTGTCTGTCTTTTGTGTGCGTCTTGTCTTTGTGTCATTTCGCTCGCAACACCCATTGCTAGGGGAGAATGGCTTTCTCCTTCATCTCTTTTACCTGTGCATACCTTAGATTCTCCTTGGACCATTAATGGTTCACATCTACCCTTCGGCATAACTAATTGAACAAATTCCTAGATATGTGCTTATACCAGCGCTCAGTGGTATATGAATAATATAATAAACTCCCCAAAACGATCTTGAATCATTATCGTTACACGTCAGACCTTTGTGTTTACTTTTGGTTTCCAAGGAAACTTAGCATCTGGAATGTCTCTCCCTAAACATCAATCCCATTATGTATTCATGCATGGGTTGATATGCGACTGTTTGGTGGATTGAATTGGCATGTTTGAGGATCTCATAATTTTTCCACACAGCTCTCATGATCGATAATTATACAATAGAAAATTGGGGTCCCCAAGGATTATTGGTTCAAGACAGTAACAAAACTTGGCATGATCAGATTTGAAATTGGTCTTTTCTCTTTCACTATAATAAATCTGACCCTTAATGGAATCTTGGTTTTACAGCACTTGTACTCTGTTTAAAATTTGCACTAGCACCATTACAGTAGTCTCCTACTAAGATCTTCATGTGGCGTTGTATTGCGCTTCCTTTTTTCTCACAGGTTTTGCAACGGGGCTTGGAATCTTTAACAGTAATCATTTTGTTTGGAATTTTGCAGAGATGAATGCCCATGTTAATATCTGCACTACCAGACCATACATCTTTGCACTTGCTTATAACTTTACCCTTTCTATTAAATTGACTCTGGTGTGGTGGTTCTCACCTAGCTCAATCCAATCTAGTTTGGGGTAAAAAACGTTTTTTAGGTACTCTAATAGTTTCCATAATAGCTGTTACCATGGCAGCTGCTATTGCAGCAGCCCTTTCTATTTCTTTAAAAACTGCCAAGTAAAGACTCTTATGACTAATATAACTTCTGACTTTACTGAACAGTGGAAATTGATCAAATGATTTTATCTCGACTTGCAGCTTTGGAACCTGCAGTTTTATGGTTTGGTGAAAATCAGCGTGCTCTTTGGACCTCTTTGGACCAGTTAGACTGTGATAGCATGTTTTCTCATGTTCGGAACATTGATTGCCTTATTTTCTCAACTCACTTGCACTGAGGCGATGATAACGCTGTTCTGCTGACAAGAAGATCATTAAAACAGAAAGAGGGGATTTGTGGGAACCATGTTTTACTGCTTTCTCAGAAATGTCTCTTGGAATTTAATCTTACTCATTTTCTCTTCCTTGCTTGGTCTTTCTCCTGCTCTTGAGTTAACTGATCTAGCTGACATGTCAGCATTAGGAGGACACTGTTCTGCATGCAGAACAATCCCCCTTCTCTTCAAAGACCTTTCTTAGGACTCTCATGTGATTTCCTCTAGACCTCCAGGAGGTAGCGTCCTTAATCCTAGAGTTCTGGTCCTTGTCTTGCTTTACTGCTCTTAAAGATTACAGGATAAGTTACCAGTAAATAAGCACTCAGCTTTTCCTCCCTGTGGCTCTCATATCCTGTGTGTTTGTGAGAATTACTCAGTGCGACACCACCAGAGGGATGGTATAATGTATATATTTGTACACTTTCTCAAAACATTAAGGAAACAGCAATTTCATCTTCATTGCTAGATATAAGAACTATCATTAGCAGATTTTTTTTCTTTTGCTCAGTAGCAACTTTGGATTGATTATTTTCATTTATCATTTGGTAGGAACAAACAGGTATTATGTAATTGAATTTTATGGTTTCCCACAATTGGAGAAGTCAGTGGTTTTAATTTTATGTGCAACAAATTTTGAATTAGAAGATGCTGTAAATTTTGGCTTAATGACAGTTTTTTTTAAGAAGCTCAATATTTGCTTAGATTTAATTGAAATCTCTATGAAAGATAGTGTTAAGGAGAAAAAGTCACTAAATTCATTTGTGTACTATATTTTATGTGATCATACAGAATATATATTACAATTTAATTTGTTACATACTAAAGGAAACCACCTTATATCCCCATGGGAAAAAATTACATAGGTCATTTTAACTCTCAAATGGATATGAACTGTTTTTTTGTGGCACATTGACAAATTTCCTACCCATTGGGAAATTTGGCATGGGTGTAGTTTTTTAATAGCTACTAAAATATTTTTTTATATATTTAAATAGCTATTTTATAGCTAGTTAGTAGTTATTGAATAGTTGTAGTTGTTAATGCTAAGAAGCAATTTAAGGAAATAACCACTTTGAGGAATTTAGTGTTTCACTTAGACTTGTAAAAATAGTAATCAAAATAGCAACCATTTTTTGAGTACTTAGTGTATCCTGCTGTACTAAGTGTTTTACAGTTTGGTTTTTCTTTAGTCCTCACAACTTCATGATGTAGTTACTCTTATTAATGTCATTGCTCAGATAATGAAACTGAGACTTAAATAGTAAAATTACCACTCTCGAATGTTAGGCATTATAAGTTTTTCATTTTGTCAAATCAGTTACTTCATAGTGATCATATCTTACACTTGGGTGGCTTGCCAGTTTCTTCCACATAGGCCTCATCTGATATTGATAGACATAGCATGAGTGCTCACGACCAGATTATTTAGAGATGCATGTTTTGTAGCTCTCTGGTTCTTGTTGTTGATAATCATTTTTATTTTACAGCAGCTTCTAGTCTAAGATAGGTGTTATTTTCCCTCTTTTCAGTTTCCCAACTCCCACTAAGAATCTGTTCAGCTAAACTTTAAAACATTAACATATTACTTTGAAAATTAGGTCAGCTTTTATATCGAGTTTTATTTTACTTCCAAACTTATGATGTCACAGGCTCTTCTCTTACATGCTGTTTTAGAAATAGCAAATGTATCCTCTAGATCTTTCTAGCTCAGTATTATCTCCTTATTTGCTGTTGGTTATGTGTAAAAATCTTTTATTTTTTTTCTGGACAATAAACTTCAGACACAGTAAACAAAAGATGTGTGGTATCTTAAATGGTTTTACTTCTAAAATACCTGGACAACTAGGGATTAGAGCTACTGTGACATTCTCCCTTTCATGGTTTATTTTTTATTAATAATATTGTATTTTTTCTTTTACTTATGATTGGTTTTTTGCATTGCTGCATGTTACTTTTAAACACCTGGCTTTCTCATTGAACAGTTTGATTTCCTTTAATTCATGTGAAGACCTTACTATTAGTTACTATTCATGTTATTTCATTAATGCATTTTTGTTTGTTTATACATTTACTCTATTTGATTAAGGATAACTCCTATGCTTTTTAAAAAACGTTTCCGAAACCAAATAGAGAAGTTAGTGATTTTTGTATATTTCTTTTTGTCTGTTTTAGGATGGCTACCGTAGAGTAGTTAATGTTGTGCCAAAGAAACCACCACTGCTAGACAGACCTGGTGAAGGAAGCTACAATAGATATTACAGTCATGTTGATTACCGAGACTATGACGAGGGCCGCAGTTTTTCTCATGATCGAAGAAGTGGTCCACCTCACAGAGGAGTATGTAAATTTCCCCCATGTACTAATTGTTGTTTTTTATAAGTTTAAGAATCATGTAATTTTTGGAATTTATGTGACTGGCCATGGAGGCAGTTGAATAAACACTTCCTGCTTGATGCTCTGTTGAACTGCCTGCTGGAGCTGTCAAATGGGAACTGGTAGTCAGGAATCTTGGGGTGCTGGACAAAGTGGGTAAGCGCTCTGGATAGCTCTGTCTTAGATTTAATAACATTGATTCCAACTTACCTGCTTTTTTATCCCCTCCGTTGGCGAGGGTTTGTAGAACCAGATAAAGGTAATCTTACCTATTGCTTTTGTATTCAGTAAGAATCCGCCTGCAGTGCAGGAGACCTGGGATGGATCCCTGGGTTGGGACGATCCCCTGGAGAAGGGAAAGGCTACCCACTCCAGTATTCTGGCCTGGAGAATTCCATGGAATGTATAGTCCATGGGGTTGCAAAGAGTCGGACACAACTGAGTGACTTTCACTTTCAAGTGATCAGCAGGTAGTTATCTTCTGTTACTGAATGTGCCCAGTTAAAATTACGTTGTTTTCATCATGATGAAATGCTGTGGGTGAGGTTGGGTTAAGGTTGTTGACACTCAGTCTCATTTTGTTATACTGATTATTAAAGTCTACTTCTTACCTCAGATTAGAAAGCTCTCCAAACATTACCTTTCCTATAATAAGCATTTTTTAAATGTTAGCTACTATTGCTTTATTATGTTCTTTTCTTAATCATCTTTAATAATCTAGAAACATATTTAATGTTGCAGTAATATGTTATTGAACTTGGTTAAACTATTCCTTGATGCACTTCCTTTGACATAACTTGCATGTTTACATCATTCTTCTGCTGAACCATTTTCCTATATTTTCTCCTTTTTCCCCTTTCCTGCCGTGTAATATCGTAATTAACGACATATTCAGTCATTGCTTATAATAAAATTTGATGACAGCTTCGTTACGTCTCAATAGAATTGATTTTTATTTTGTTCACTTTTAAATGTCATGCTTTTCCTTTAGGAGGAAGGGTTCAATATTGAAAAGTGAACATTATGCATTATCTCTATTTTAGAAATACTGAATTTTGCAACCAGAGTCATTCTTTCAGATAGTCTGAAGGAGAAACAGTTTAGCCTTTGGATAAACAGTTGTTACCTCATGGAAACCCTGTGGCTGTTTAGTGTAGACAGGGAATTTTGGATTCAGTGGACCAAATTGTATTTGAAACATAATAGTGCCTTGATAGTATTTTTTACTCTTATTGTTATGAATTGAATTGTTCATTCTTTACACATTTTCTTGTGTAATATTCTTCAAACAAATAAACCCACTTGAGATCCTTAGGATTCTCATGACACTAATTCTTACCTAGACTTCAGTTACTATAAAACAAACTACTTACTAGATCCAATGTGATATTATAGCTGTTGGCTTTTTTCTTTAGTTTAATGTTGGGAAGAATAATGGTGAATACATTTTACTTTTGTAAGTATGGTATGTGATGCTAAAGAGGAAAATGAAGATAATATTTATTTTAGCTGAATCATTGTTTCTGATTGTAGGTAGTGCACATGTTACAGTTGTCCGTTGATATCAGGGGATTGGTTCCAGGACCCCCAGTATACCAAATCCCAAGGATGCTCAAATCTCTTATATAAAAAAGCATAGTATTTGCATATAACCTGTGCACATCCTCCATATATTTTAAATCATCTCTATATTATTTGTGATACTTAATACAAATAGTGCTATGTAAGTAGTTGCTAGCATGCGGCAAATTCAAGCTTTGCTTTTTGAAACTTTCTGAATTCCACCCTTTCCCTGTATTTTTAAATGTGATTGGTTGAATCTGCTAATGTGGAACCTGTGGATATGGAGGACTGATTGTCCCTTGTTGTATGTATAATTTTAAAGTAATGGAGTGTGGATTACTATGTGGTTCCTTCATATGTTCCTCTTACAACTTGTCTGTTTCAGAGGACAAAGTGTGCTACTTTTTAAAATTTTAAGCTTAGCTTAATTTTAAACAAGATTTTAAACATCTTGGTCTAATATAGTTTATCTAATATAGTTTTGATTTCTTATTATATTGTTTCCAATTGTATTTTTTAATGGGAGGTAGGATGAGAAAAGGACGCCAACAAGAAAAATGAGAAAGTGATGGTTTTCTCATTAGGCTTGAAGATGAAAATTGTTGAGCAAACTTCACAGAGGAAAAAAAAAAAAGATTGAGAAATGTGTATTTCGATTTAAATTGAACCTTTGTTCTTGAATAGACTTTCTGTATTGTGAATGATGGCATGTGTTTTTGGTAATAAAGTTGTTTGGGCCCACCAAAGAAATACTTCTAAGTATTTTAATAGAGATAAATAAGTACCACAGGTTCTCAGTCTACCAAATTAGTTGTTTGAAATGGATGACTTGTATCTTGTTTTCTTTTTCATGCCTTTGAAGCGCAGAGAAACTTAGAAAAGTATTTTTTCCCTCATATTATTTTGGTTTTGAAACTAGTTTCCAGTAATGCTGTTAGATACAAATAGATACTCTATTTGACCAAAATAATGTAAATGAATATTTTAAGTAACATTTTTCTGTTACAGGATGAATCTGGCTATAGGTGGACAAGAGATGATCATTCTGCAAGCCGACAGCCTGAATACAGGTAAAAAGATAAACATAATAATATAATTACTTTCATGTTTGCCTCATTGAAATGTCTCCTGTTGAAATCTCACCTTAAGGCACATAGATGAAATATTAAATAGGATTTAAAATTTCAGAAGCAGCAGTATTATAATCTTTTTGTGACTGTGTAATATAATATTAATGGCACTAGTAAGCTAGCATTCTTATCTCTTGGCATTTCATAATAGATAGTAAAAATATTTAAACTATTGTTTATTCTTTTCTGTTTATTAAATTATTCTTAATGAGTCATGTGGATTATAAGGTATCTATTTACTTAATTAGAAAGTAAGGCATTTTTTTTCCAGAAGTATCCTTCTTGAAAATATTTGAGTCATTACAAATTAGCTTCTATTATAAAGCATCTCTTAGTTGCTTTATTTTGATCAATTAAGTCCTGTTGGGAAAATATATTTTGGAAGGACCTCGATCATTGTTAGCTTTGGTTACTTATAGAGACATTTGATAGAATAGTTAGAAAAAAAGGACGGATAGATTTAACTGGGTTGATAGTTGCTTTCTTGTATAACTTGACTCTGATAGTGTTGGAGTTTGTAACGAATCCTTTTAAAAATCTCTTATAGCCTGTTGGAGAAGAATCACAAACTCATGGAGAATGGCAAGGAGTAACTGCCACAACTTTATAGGTGCCAGAAGTAGACAGCTGGATTCAGTGGGCAGTTATTACAGCCCTGTAGTCAGCAGAAGCATCAGCATGGCAGTGTTGGGTCCCTGTCCCCAAGTCCCACAGGGTGATATGATGGGCAGAGTTGATGGCTCTGCACACAGTGGGATGCACTGTAACTGAGAAACCCAGAGTTAAGCTAGATACCTTTTGTTGCAGTCAGGAAGCAAGCCAGTCCTTTCCTGGGGAGTAAGCAGTCACATGGGAGTTAAACTGTGGTCAGCTTGACCTGTTGAACTGTCTGTTGACCAGTTAAAAAAACTCTTCTGTATCAGTGGATGGTTAGGCCTTTCATTTTGATACCTATGGCAGGGTTGCATAAGGACATTCAGAGTTCATGGCAGACTGCTTCTCTCAGAAGAAGCAACAGAGATTACAGATGTTGAAAAATACTTTGATAAATTTAACACTTAGTATATAACTTCAGCCAGGAAGAGAAGAAAATTTCCTGTATTTAATAAATAGGCATTTGCTATACTGACTGGTAAAGTTAGAGGCATTCGCCTTAAAACCAGAGCAAAGCAATAATGCCTTTTCTCACTGTTTCTATTAATTATGGTAATAATGGTTTCAGCCCGCCCTCTACTGAGACAAGGAAAATGAAGGTTAAGGGTTACAGTGAAAGAAACAATTTACTTATAGATTATATAATTATCCATGCAGAGGATCCAAGAGTCTATAAATGATTAGAATTATTGGAAAGTTAGCAAAGTTCAATATAATAAAATCAAGTGTGAGCAGAATAAATTAGACAACGTAATTTAAAAACACTATAGCATTAAAAACTATTAAGGAGTAATAAAAATGGAATTTAACAAAAGTGTGTGAGATTAGTTGGGTGAAATTACAGGTCATTTCTAAAGAACATTTTAAAGGGCCAAAATAAAAGGAGCAGTGCAACACCATTGGATGGGAAGAGACAGACATCACAAATGTATCAATTCTCTTCAAATTCAGGTGTGAATATATAGTTCCAGTCTAAATGCCAGGTTTTTGTTTTGTTTGTTTGTTTGTTGCATCAGTTCAGTTCAGTCTCTCAGTCGTGTCCGACTCTTTGTGACCCCATGAATTGCAGCACGCCAGGCCTCCTTGTCCATCACCAACTTCCAGAGTTCACCCAAACCCATGTTTGAGTCGGTGATACCATCCAGCCATCTCATCCTCTATCGTCCCCTTTTTCTCCTGCCCCCAGTCCCTTCCAGCATCAGAGTCTTTTTCAATGAGTCATGTCTTCGCATGAGGTGGCCAAAGTATACTGGAGTTTCATTCCTTCCAAAGAACACCCAGGGCTGATCTCCTTTAGAATGGACTGGTTGGATCTCCTTGCAGTCCAAGGGACTCTCAAGAGACTTCTCCAACACCACAGTTCAAAAGGATCAATTCTTTGGCGCTCAGCTTTTTTCACAGTCCAACTCTCACATCCATACATGACCACTGGAAAAACCATAACCTTGACTAGATGGACCTTTGTTGGCAAAGTAATGTCTCTGTTTTTGAATATGCTATCTAGTTTGGTCATAACTTTCCTTCCAAGGAGTAAGCGTCTTTTAATTTCATGGCTGCAGTCACCATCTGCAGTGATTTTGGAGCCCCCCAAAATAAAGTCTGACACTCTTTCCACTGTTTCCCATCTATTTCCCATGAAGTGATGGGACCAGATGCCATGATCTTCTTTTCCTGAATGTTGAGCTTTAAGCCAACTTTTTCACTCTCCTCTTTCACTTTCATCAAGAGGCTTTTTAGTTCCTCTTCAGTTTCTGCCATAAGGGTGGTGTCATATGCATATCTGAGATTATTGATATTTCTCTCAGCAATCTTGATTCCAGCTTGTGCTGCTTCCAGCCCAGCGGTTCTCATGATGTACTCTGCATAGAAGTTAAATAAGCAGGGTGACAATATACAGCCTTGACGTACTCCTTTTCCTGTTTGGAACCAGTCTGTTGTTCCATGTCCACTTCTAACTGTTGCTTCCTGACCTGCATATAGGTTTCTCAAGAGGCAGGTCAGGCGGTCTGGTATTCCCATCTCTTTCAGAATTTTCCACAGTTTATTGTGATCCACACAGTCAAAGGCTTTGGCATAGTCAATCAAGCAGAAGTAGATGCTTTTCTGGAACTCTCTTGCTTTTTCCATGATCCAGCGGATGTTGGCAATTTGATCTCTGGTTCCTCTGCCTTTTCTAAATCCTGCTTGAACATCAGGGAGTTCACGGTTCACGTATTGCTGCAGCCTGGCTTGGAGAATTTTGAGCATTACTTTACTAGCGTGTGAGATGAGTGCAATTAGGAGTTGGTAAACTGATTCTAAAATTAACAGGAAGAGGCCAGATAACAAAAATAATATTAAAAAGATGTGAAGATTCAATAGATCATGTATCAGAACAAAGCTGTAGTAATATGAACAGTGAAACAGAGTAGGCAGTCAGGAAGCAAACCTAAATATGTTTAGGAGTGTAGGGTATAGCAATAGTAGTATTACAAATCAAATGCAGAAAGAATGAACTTTTAAATAAATAGTACTGGGAAAATTGCTCTCCATTCAGGAGAGAAAAACATAAAATTGGAACCCTGGCATGTGAACATAAATAATCTGATGTAATAAAAACCTAAATATAAAAAACAAAATTTAAAAAAACATAAAAGTTTTGATTAGACTAGCTGATGGTTTATAATGGTTTATTTCTCCCCAAAGAACCAGCTCTTGGATTATTTTACTGTGTACTATGGTACTGTGCTTAGTCTCTCAGTCATGTCCTACTCTTTGTGACCCCATGGACTGTAGACCACCAGGCTCCCTCTGACCATGGGATTTCCCAGGCAAGAATACTGGAGTGGGTTGCCATTTCCATCTCTAGGATATCTTCCCAATCCAGGAATCTAACCTGCGTCTCCTGCATGGCAGGCATATTCTTTACCACCTGAGCTATTTCTGTCCTTATTCTTTCTTCTTTACTTTTTTTTAGCATTTTCCCCCCTGTTCAGTTCAGTTCAGTCGCTCAGTCGTGTCCGACTCTGTGCGACCCCATGAATCGCAGCACGCCAGGCCTCCCTGTCCATCACCAACTCCCAGAGTTCACTCAGACTCACGTCCATCGAGTCCGTGATGCCATCCAGCCATCTCATCCTCTGTCGTCCCCTTCTCCTCCTGCCCCCAATCCCTCCCAGCATCAGAGTCTTTTCCAATGAGTCAGCTCTTCGCATGAGGTGTCCAAAGTACTGGAGTTTCACCTTTAGCATCATTCCTTCCAAAGCAATCCCAGGGCTGATCTCCTTCAGAATGGACTGGTTGGATCTCCTTGCAATCCAAGGGACTCTCAAGAGTCTTCTCCAACACCACAGTTCAAAAGCATCAATTCTTCAGCGCTCAGCCTTCTTCACAGTCCAACTCTCACATCCATACAGGACCACAGGAAAACCATAGCCTTGACTAGACGGACCTTAGTCAGCAAAGCAATGTCTCTGCTTTTGAATATGCTATCTAGGTTGATCATAGCTTTCCTTCCAAGGAGTAAGCGTCTTTTAATTTCATGGCTGCAGTCACCATCTGCAGTGATTTTGGAGCCCCCCAAAATAAAGTCTGCCACTGTTTCCACTGTTTCCCCATCTATTTCCCATGAAGTGATGGGACCAGATGCCATGATCTTTGTTTTCTGAATGTTGAGCTTTAAGCCAACTTTTTCACTCTCCTCTTTCACTTTCATCAAGAGGCTTTTTAGTTCCTCTTCAGTTTCTGCCATAAGGGTGGTGTCATTCGCATACCTGAGGTTATTGATATTTCTCCCGGCAATCTTGATTCCAGCTTGTGTTTCTTCCAGTCTAGCGTTTCTCATGATGTACTCTGCATAGAAGTTAAATAAGCAGGGTGACAATATACAGCCTTGACGTACTCCTTTTCCTATTTGGAACCAGTCTGTTGTTCCATGTCCAGTTCTAACTGTTGCTTCCTGACCTGCATACAGTGGATAATTTTACATAAATGAAATAAAATTGTATATGTTACTCCTCTATCTTCGTAGCAGTGTTAGTAGCTTGGTATATGTTCTGTTAGGTTGGTGCAAATATAATTGTGGTTTTGGACTGTGAATTTTAAGTCATTATATCTAGGCTCAAACACATCTTTATTAATGAAAATAGAAACCATTACAATCAACATGTTATTGTCAATGAGAAATAAGTTTCTTTATTCCTGTAGCATAAAAATCCATACTTTGGGATTCAGCAGACTCTTGGAAAGCATTTTCTGCCTCCTGATGGTTATGGAAGTGTTTTCCCTGCAAAAAGTTGTGGAGATGCTTAAAGAAGTGGTACTTGGTTGGTGAGAGATCAGGTGAATATGGCAGATGAGGCAAACAAAATCTTACGGCCCAATTCATTCAAGTTTTGAAGTGTTGGTTGTGCAACGTGCGATTAGGTTATTGTTGTGGAGAAGAGTAGGGCTTACTGTTGACCAATGCTGGATGCAGGCGTTGCAGTTCTCTATGCATCTCATTGATTTGCTGAGCATACTTCTCAGATATAATGGTTTCACCAGGATTCAGAAAGCTGTGGTGGATCAGATGGGCAGCAGACCACCAGACAGTGATAGTGACCTTCTTTGGTGCAAGTTTGGCTTTTGGAAGTGCTTTGGAGCTTCTTCTTGGTCCAGACACTGAGCTGGTCATCACTGGTTGTCATATACAATCTACTTTTTGTCGCACGTCCTGATCCAAAAGCAGTTTGTTTTTATTGTGTAGAATAAGAGAAGATGATACTTCAAAACGCTTTTTTAAAAGTTTTTGGTCAGCTCACAAGATACCCACTTAACCTAGCTTTTTCACTTTTCCAATTTGCTTTGATGACCATATGCGTAAATGCCAAATGATCATAGAATGGTTGACATTGAGTTTTTGGACAACATCTTGTGTAGTTTTAGAGGTTCAGCTTTGATGATCCTCTTAGTTGGTCATTGTCAGCTTCTGCTGGCCAGCCACTGGACTCATTATCTTCAAGGCTGTCTTCTCATTTGCAAAATTTCTTTAGTCATCCTGGCCAGATGTGTTGTTGATGTTGTGAGTCATCTCTGCTTTCTGACCAACTCTGAACTCGAGTAAGATAATCACTCAAATTTGCTTTTTGTCTAATATCATTTCCATAGTTAAAATAAACAGCAAGTAAGAAAGCCATTAGCAAAAAAAAAAAAAAAAGTAAGAAATGCAAGTTAAAATCATTTATAGCATAACCACATTTATTTGAGTGTATTCTAATATCAAATGGCAAATTTCAACAACACAAAACCACAGTTACTTTTGCACCAACCTAATATTTTGTCTATATTCACAGACATTTGGGGTATTTGATTTTTGTTAATGAGGTCAGCTTCCCTGGTGACTCAGATGGTGCAGAATCTGCCTGCAATGCAGGAGAACTGTACAATGCGCGAGACCCGTATTCGATCCCTGGGTCAGAAAGATCTCCTGGAGTAGGAAATGCCAGCCCACTCCAGTATTCCTGCCTGGGAAATCCCATGGACAGAGGAGTCTGGTGGGCCCCAGTCTTTGGGGTTGCAAAGAGTCAGACACAACTGAGCAATTAACACTTAAACACACTTCTTTCTTGAGTTGATTTTCTCTAGAGGCTTGTGCAGATCCCTCCAAGTCATTTCGTTTAACATTTTTTGAATTTCCAAGTAATATTCCGTTATGTGGCTATACCAGATATTTCAGTTGTTTACCTGTTGATGAATATTCATGCAGTTTCCAGTACAAAATAATGTTGCAGTAATTCTGAGTGCATAATATCTTTAAGAAACAGTACTTTGATACCCATGGGATAGGTTGCCAAAAGTGGAATTTCTGGGTCAAAGGGCATGTATATTGTAAATTTTAATATGTGTTTTCAGTTTGCCTTCTAAAAACCTAAAAAAAAAATACGCTTCATTTAATTCTAAAATTTTAACTTGGGCATTTAATTGTTTTTCTTATCTATTAACATAAGTACAGTTTTAAAATTTCCTTTAAGCACTGTTGTAACTAATAGTAATTTAATACTGATTCTGACATAGTAATCCTAGTTAATTGTTATCAGAGAATGTGGCCTGTACTCTTATTCTATTGTTTGAAATTCATTGATTCATTAGTGGTTTTTTTTTTTTAATTTTTCTATTTTTAAACTTTAAACTTAAAATTTTTAGCCATGTCACACAGCATGTGGGACATTTAGTTTCCTGACCAGGGATCAGACCCATGCTCCTTACAGTGGAAGGATGGAATCTTAACCACTGAACCACCAGAATGGTTCCTGTTGATCATTAGTTGATCAGTTTTCTTATCTGTACCATGGACATTAAAGCAAGTGTATTCTTTTCAGATTTTTTTTGGATATATGCATATACCTCATACACGGACTATTTACAATAGCTAAGACATGGAAGCAACCCCATTGTCCATCAATAGACAATGAATTAAGAAGATGTGGTGTATTCACGCACATACACAATATTACTCTACTCTAACAAAGAATGAAATACTGCCATTTGCAGCAATGCGGATAGACCTAGAAAATATTATGCTAAGTGAAATAAGAGATAAGTGACAAATACTGTGTCACTTATGTGTGGAATGTAACAAATAATAGAAATGGCTGTGTATATAATACAGAAACAGATTCACAGATATGCAAAACAAATTGGTTACCAAAGAGGAGAGGGAAGGTTAGAGGGATAGATTAGGGGTATGGGGTTCACAGATTCAAACTACTATGTACAAAATAGATAAGCAACAACTGTATACTGTATAGTACAGGAAATTACACCTGTTATCTTAAAGTAACCTGTAATGAAATATAAACTGAAATAATTCTGAATCATTATGTTTTACACATGAAACTAGCATAATATTGTAAATCAACTATACTTCAATTAAAAAAAAGGATTAAATGATTCAACACATACAACATATTTTACCATGCCTGTTACATAGTAATCATTTTAAAAATTATTTTTTAATGATTAAAAAATAATTTTAAAAAGGTTTATTCTCTTTTCAGAACATAGAGTTAATTATATATGTTATATTCATTTATTTGTTAAGTCTTTACTGTGTACTTTGTATATATCAGATACTCTTCTAGCCTCTGGAGATAATAAACTCCTTTCATGAAACCTACATTTTAGTATAGATTATAGATAGTAAACAGGTGTAAAACAAAACAGTTTTTAGGAAGAAAAATGAAGCAGCGTAGTGAACTAGAAAATGTTTCTATTTCAACACCTTCACTTGATGTCTGGACATCTTCAGTAATATTTCACATTTTACACTATCACAAAAGTTACAGCTTTTAGTGGCTGGCATCTTCCTGGTTATCTTTAAGTTGTTCCGTATCAGATGGACTCATTGAAGAGTTCCTACTAAAAGACTTTGTGAGTAGAAAGTAGCTATTGTTCTAGGGGGAAAAAATCATTGCATCATAAACCATACAGGAGTAGTTGTATATTTTTGTAAGAAAACAATTCTGAGCAATTTGGAGAACCATGCTTGTCAAGTCAGTATTTTTGTTTTTGTCTCCGACAGTGCCCCAGTAATGCGCTTTATAGCAAAAAGATCTAATCTGACCTCATGGGTCCTATTTTTGTAGACTTCTTTAATCTGGAACTGTTCCTCAGTCTTCCCTTGATTTTTATGGCTGTTTTTGGCAAAATGAATACAGGACAGACATAGAATATTTCTCAATTTAGGTTTGTCTGGTGTTCCTGATTAGATCCAAGGTATGCATTTTATTTTTTTCTGCTGCAGTTTCTGAAGTGATCATGTCTTTTTATTGTGTTTTGTTAGATTGCAAATGTTGATTTCCTTTTTTGGTGGTGTTGTGTTAGTAAGATTGGGGTCTGCAAAATTTCTTCACTGTGAATTCAGCTTCCTTCCTTGAAGTTAGTGTTTTGTGGGGAGATACTTTAAAACTATGTCATTATGCCATTCTACATCCCATTTCAGTCCCTACTTTTAGTATCCATTGATGTTTCTTGCCTGAATTAATTAGTAATGAGATGCTTTCAAATGAGTGATTTCATAATTAGATGTTTCTTTCTATATTGTGTAGACATTATGTTTTGAGGAAGAGCTTTCTTTCTCTCTGCTACCCTCTTTAAATAAGAAACAAAACTTTGTTTATGTTGGGTTGGTCAAAAAGTTCATTCGGGTTTTTCTGGAAGATCATATGGAAAACCTGAAAAAACGTTTTGACCAACCCAGTATCAGATTCCTGTTTTGTTCAGTGTGGTATCATCTGTTGGTATCATTATTTTGATGCCTGAATTTGGCCATCAAATCCCTTCAAAGTAGCTTCTGTGTGTTTTTTTTAAAAAATATTTTGTGGTAAAATATACATGACATAAAATATGGAAACAGTTTTCAGGTATACAATTCATTGGCATTAATTATATTTAGAGTGTTGTGCAACCATCTCGACTATTTCCAAAACTTTTCATTATCCCAAACAGAACTGCGTACCTCTGAAGCAATAGCTCCTTATTCTCCTTTACCCCCAGCACCTGGCAACATTCTAGTTTCTATTTTTAGGAATTTGCCTGTTCTAGATATTTTGTATAGTTGCTTTCATACAATGTTTGTTCTTTTGTATCTGCCTTCTGTCACTTGACAGTATTTTCAAGGTCTGTTGTATGTTGTAGCATGTATCAGAACCACATCCCTTTTTCTGGGTGAATAATATTCCCTTGTATTGTGTATACCACATTTTGTTTCTCCATTTTTCTTCTGATGAACGTTTGGGTTGTTTCTGCCTTTTGGTTGTTGTGAATAATGCTGCAGTGAACGCTGACATATGAGTGTCTGTTTTTGAGTCTCTGTTTTCAGTTCTTTTGGTTACGTATGCAGGAGTGGAATTGCTGGGTCATATAGTAATGCTTTATTTAGCTTTTTGAGGAACCACCAAACTGTTTTCCATATTAGCTGCACTGTTTTACATTCCTGCCAGCAGTGTGCAAGAGTCCAAGTTTTTCTTGCATGCTTACCAGCAACTCATTATGTTTCTATAATTATCATCAATCATCACCATTGTTACTATTGTTATTGCCATCCTGGTAAGTGTGAAGTGGAATCTCCTGGTTTTGATTTGCATTTCCCTAACGACTAGTAATGATGAACAACCCATTTCATGTGTTTATTGGCCGTTTGTGTATCTTCTTTGAAGAAATGTCTATTTAGTTTTATTTGTCCATTTAAAAGTTGAGCTGTTTGTCTTTTTGTTGTTGAGTTTTAGCAGTTCTTTATATATTCTGGATATTAAATCCTTTTCAGATGTACAGTTTATAAGTATTTTCTTCCATTCCGTAGATTGTTTTTTCACTTTGTGGATCATGACCTTTTTTGATGTACAAAATGTTAAAATTTGATAAAATTTAATGTATCACCTTTTCCTTTTGTTGCTAATGCTTTTGGTGTTGTATATGAATTCATTGCCAAATTAAGATCATCTGAGTTATTTTGACTTATCTACCTCATTTTTTGATTATTTCTTAACTTTCTGCTGAAAGATGTTCTCGGTCCTTCTTATACTTTCCCTGCCCCAGCCCTCAAATCAGCATTTTCTCTAAGGAACACAAGTTCTTTTTAGCGGAGAGTGTTTTTTTATGGATAAGACCTGGATACACACTTTTACATCCATATTTATTTTTATACATTATTTCCATATTTCATGGCAGTATCTCTTCATATTTTCTTAATTTTAGTCCCCTTCTTCATCACTGAGGGAATCCTGGCTTTCAGTTGTTGGGAAAAACAGTCCTCCATGGGTCTCTTGCACTTCTACATATCTTACCAAGTTATGCCAAGAATGCAAGGCCCTGATCGCGGTTTATCTGTCTTATTTCTCAGAGCTGGGTTTATAGTGAGCAGTCTTGAAGGATAAGGTAATATCTTCCTCTGTGTTAAAGAGCAGGCTTGCTTTGTTTTGTTTTGTTTTGTTTTTCTTTCCAGTTCTTTTACAAGCCTTGGGCTATTCTAGTTGGTTTTTTTTTTTTCTTTCAATTTTTACTTATCTTTTTTAAAAAAACATTGGAGTATAATTGTTTTACACTGTGGTGTCAGTTTCCACTGTTCAGCAAAGTGAATCAGCCATGCATATATATATATACTGGCTTTGTTTTGAATTTCCTTCCCATGTAGGTCACCAGCGAGCACGGAGTAGAGTTCCCTGTGCTATATAATAGATTATTTTTTTAATACATAGCAGTGTATATATGTCAATCCCAGTCTCCCAGTTCATAGGCTTGCTTATTGCTTGGTGTAAAAATAGTGGATTTCCCAGGTTTCCTCAGGTGTGAGCCAGACCCACCACATGTGCATGCGCCTACACCTGGGCTCATATCAGATCATCCCTGTGGGCCTTGGGACCTGGAGAAACTCACACAAACATGCCAGTGCTTATGGTGGTTGCTCTGCTGGCGAATTAAGTCTTTTGTGTCTTCTGCAGGCATCCGCGAGGTAGGAGCAGCTCATTAGCTTGTAAATAGGGTAAAATCTGATCTCAGATCTGAAACTAGCACCGTTGATATTTTGCTTAAATTCCAGTACATAGTAAATCTTCTGACCCTGTCAGTCTTTTCTTCTTACACAGCTCAGCGCTTCCTTTTGCAGATTGCCATCATTCTGGGCTTCCTTGCTTTCACACCATCTTCCACAGGTCTATTACTGGCAGTGGAACAATCTGTTTTATATGTTTCATATTGTAGTACATTATGTACTTTATAAATTCAGTGTATGTGTGTATATGTGTGTGTGTATGTATGTACATATATATGTGTGTGTATATATATATATGATAGTTCTTATTCAAATATGTTTTATTAATGGAGAGTGGAGTCACTGGAAACAGTCAACAGAGGAAAAGAGAATGTATCAAGTTTTCTGTCATCCTCATACAATACCCCTCACCCCCTGCCCATGCTCTGAAAGTTATCACTTATCAGCCACATACCTGATAATTTGTCTACATTTCAAGTATATCATTACCTACTACTCTTGGTTCTGTTTTTACCCAGTGATTATCTGTTTGTACAAAACATATTTGTTTGTGAAATTCAAAATATGTTAGGATTTAAGTACTTTTTTCCCCTGTAGAATAAAGTATTAAATAATACTGAAAAATATGGAACAAGAGTGTCACCAAGTGGCCAGTATACTTTATTTTTAAATACTGTTTTCCCCCTCTGTGTTCACATATGGAAACTTTTGGTTTAGTACTTTAGTATTTCATACTGCATGCTGATGTTTTTAAAAAGAGTAAGTTTAACTTTACTTTTTATTATAGCTTTTTAATCTTCTTAGGTGATAATCTCTTTGACAGAGAAAAATACTGTATAATATCTTTTTTGGTTTTGTTCAGGGGTCCAAATGTTTATTGAGTGTTTGCTGTATGTAGGCCGCTGTGCTTATATCACTTGCTTACAGTCTACTTAGTGAAGTAGACGCACAAGTAGATAGTGTGGTATAGTACCTGCTCAAGTTTCAGCAAATGCTAAACACACAGAGGCACTTATCCTATACTGAGTTTTTATTAAAAGTTTCCTGTAGGAGCAGATAATTTGAATAGAACCTGAAGGAAAGTTAACAAAGTTAATCAGAGAAAAAGTAATGGGGACCATATTCTTACACATAAAGCTGTGTAAATCCATGATGTGTAGAGCTATTCACAGGTGATTATTTAAGACCTAGAAAACTATGGATTAAACTATAATTAAGAAATCTGGGTTTTATTCTATTAACTCTGATAAACTGTTGAAAATTTTTAGCTTCACAGAAAGAGAGGGGCTATAGTAACTCAGATTGTGATTGGTCTTCAGTGTAGGGGGTTACTTTTAAAAATGGCTCTAGAGATAGAATAAGAAGCCATGAATATCTGAATTGGAAATGACTAATTGGGATGGAGGAAAAGGGTTAAATTTGATAAATGCTGAAAAATCAGCAAAATGTGGTTGTTGGATATGATAAGAAAGAAGAGGGAAATGTCTGGATTTTTCGTTTTATTTACTGTGTGTATAAAAATGTCATTATCTGAGACTGGTAGTACAGAAGGAATGGTTTCAAGGGACGAGCTGCATTCAAAATTGAGGTTGTCCAACGAGAAGGTATATTTAGACAAGAGCAATGGACTAAGGTCAGAGCCCCTAAAACACTTTTATGGAAGTGATGGAAGATAAAGGTTTCTAAACAACAGTAAAGGTCACTGATGTCTCTTGCAATTGAATGTTTCAGTGATAAAAAGTAAAACATCTCCTGGGTTTGGCAGTGTCAGGATGAATGACATGTGAAGGGGATAGATTCAACCTGGGTGGATAACTTTAAAAGAAAAATAATTGGGATAGAAAGTAGGCAGTGTTGTTACCTGGAGACTGGCACTGGCTAAATGGACATCACATAAAACATTTTTAGCTGATCAGTAATGAGCACACTTACAGATTGAAGAGAAAAGAGAGGCTGAAGGTATAAGAAAGAAAAGGGCTAACTGATGAAGCAGTTAAATGAGGACAAGGGTGAAGACTATTGATGATAGAAGGGCTAACTTTTGATGGTTGGGAGGAGACAATCATATACCAAGAAAGGAAGGACAGAATTAGGGACAGGCAGATGAAGACACATTATGGGAGAGAAATCTGGGCTGGCAGTTGAGGTACTTATTTCATGTCTGGAGACTGCTGTATTTTTCAGTCTGGGAGGTAACTCATTGAGAGTAAAAGATTTGGTACTAGGTTAAAGGACTTGGGGAGAATTATCAAGATACAGAATACTTGCTGACATGAATGAGAGGTTGAGCTCACTAATGATAAGTAAAAATTTTATTAGTGCAGTTGAAGGCACAGTAGAAATCAGAGACTATGTACCTGTAGGGGATCAATCTGCAGGCTCTTATAATTTCTCTCTAGGATATGGCAGCTATAAGTGTATCAGTGAAGAAATCACAGATATTGGAATTAATGCAGGCTTTGTCTTGGCTCATATGTTGTATCAGAATTGCCAGGAAGGAATGTTAGTAGTTTTCATAGAGTATTTCAAATACTGTAATTTAGGCTGGAAGCACAATGAGGATGGGGTTCATGGGTTGCTAGATACTATAGGCGACTTACAGGTATCTGTAAAGTGGAGGTGGAGTTACTGTAGGAGTGAGAAAACTGAAGGATAAGACATTGTTATAAGAAGGCAGTATTTGATTCTGATGAAGAGCACCTCTAGGTAATAAGTGGCAAGGTTTTGGATTTAGGGGAGTGGCTAAGTATTGTGGAGAGGTAAGAGGTACCTGGTCAGGAAATTGCTCCCAAGCTGCACAGATGATCCCCTGAATTCTGATAGTCACTCATGATGTGGATAGGCTATGTTACAGTGCAGACTGTGTCATTGAGTGCAGGCTTTAGGAAATGTGGGAGCATTCCCAGAAGGTTGAAAATAGAGGCAGTGTGGGGTTATGGTGGGTATGCATGAATTTAAATAAGAAGTGTGTTGGTCCCTTTCTCCCTCTTCTTGGAGGATGGAGGATTTAGAACATAATCCTGTGCCCCATGTACCTGAGGATTTTGAGGTAAAGTCATCAGTGTGCACTTATTACTCAGCAGATTGAAGGGAGCTAGTATTTGTATTCCACTGCCAAAGTTTCAGTTAAAGAAAGAAGTTGGAGGGATCAGTTTATGAAGAGGCTGATGTGAAAACATTTACAAGACTGACTTAGATTTCTTTATTTTGTTACATGAGTATATACAAATATAGCTATTAGACATAAAGGATACTTGTCATACTTACAGGTGAGTAGTTAACATATTTATCTGTAGTAATAATGCCCATGTCTCTTAATGGCAAAACTCATGTGCTTACAGTGACCGGTTAGGGAATATAAACAAATGCTGAGGGTCAGGTTGGAGCAGCTGCTACCTGGTATCAGCTGATCCGTGCTATGTTGGAATCTAAATATTTCTGACCTCGAAAGAACTCAGAAATCCAGATTTTTAAACAGTGTTTAATTTCTTGATTTTTCAGTGTTCACAATTAATTAAAATGAAGATTTGCAGGCTTTAAAGTAGGACATTAACCTGGGACTCTGAAATGAAGAACATGTAATAACAACTGTCTCATAATGGTGTTTCTCAGTCCTGGCTGTACTCCGAATTAGGTGTAAAGCTTAAGAAAGAGTATTCTGTGATTCCTGTTCCTCACTCTTGGAGATATGATGTAATAATTGGTGGGTGGAACCTCAATATTAATATTTTTTAAAAGCTCATCAGATGTTCTAATGTGAAGCTAGACTTGAGAACTATTGATCTAATAGGTAATATTGTGCGACAGCAGCCCAGAAACCACAGGGTCGTGTTAACAGTGTTAACTTCTTGGCTCCTTCTCTCGTTTGTGGTAACTTCATCTTGAATCTTTATTCTTTTTTTAAAATTTTCATTTATTTTCATTTATATGTTTTTGGCTGCAGTGGGTCTTTATTGCTGTGTGCAGGATTTCTTTATTTGTAACGAGCAGGGGCTACTTTTTGTTGCAGTGCATGGGCATGGTTTTCTGATTGTGGTAGATTCTCTTGTGTGGAAGCTTCCCTCGTGGCTCAGACGGTAAAGAATCTGCTTGCAATCCAAGAAACCCAGGTTCGATCCCTGTGTTTTGAAGATCCCCTGGAGGAGGGCATGGCAACCCACTCCAGTACTCTTGCTTGGAGAATTCCATGGACAGAGGAGCTGGGTAGGATACAGCCCATAGGGTCGCACAGAGTCTGACACGACTTACACCACTTAGCCCAGCATAGCACTCTTTTTGCACAGCACTGGCACAGTAAGTGTGGGCAGACTTAGTTGCTCTGTGGTATGAGGGGTCTTCCTGTACTAGGAATCGAACCCATGTCCCCTGCATTGGCAAGTGAATTCTGAACTAATGGACCCCCAGGGAAGTCCCTTGAACCTTTGTTCTTGATGGCAGTTATTCCCTTTGCCCATGTTTCTAAAACTTGTGTTGGTAAGAATTGCTTAGAAGCTCATTAAAAATGAAGTTTGCCAGGCTTTATCTCAAGAGATTCTGATTCAGTAAGTGGAAACTTGGAATTTGATTGTGATGCAGAGTTTGAGAAACTCTGGCTTGTATGTTTGCTGCTGATGACAAATCTCTGGCCTTGGCTTCTCTTCTGAGCTCTACATTTTTACATCCAACTGCCTATTAGACACATTTTTCACGTGGAAATGCCAAACTTTTCATTGAAAACTTTTCATTTCATCATTCTTCAAACACTTCTACCTCTTCTTCACATACCTTAGGCACATAGATGGACTACTTTTCCTAGCCTTCCTACTCGCTGCCTGCACCCTTGTGGCTATCTCCAGTATAAAATGAGTAGGAGTTCTGTCTCCACACACATTTACCTTTTCCTCTGTTGCAGGGTGGGCCCTGGAAGACAGTGGCAGCAAGCATGTGACCTTGGAAGCCACACGTGGAAATAGCAGTGTGGTCAGCCTGGGTTCTTGGAGCAGAATTTCTCACCTTGGAATGCCTGCCCTAGACTGTTTGATGGTGGTTAGATAGACTTGTGTGTGTGTAATGAATCAACATTACGTTTTTTGGTAATTTTGTTACATCAAGTTAGACACGTTTTTTTCCTTAGTAACAGTAGGTACTGTTTTAGGTATTAGAGATCAAATTATGACTAAAACAGAAAAAAATCTATATTCTAACTGGGAGATCTCTGTCCATTTCTCATGCTTTGAATACTTTTTAACTGTAAAGGTATGGTTTTGTGGAAGGAACTCTAGACTGGGTCTCCAAACATCTAATCTCAGCTCTGGTACAAGACAGTTACTTGATTTTGTTGTTGTTCACTCAGTCAGTCGTGTCTGACTCTCGGTGACCCCATGGACTGTAGCAGACCAGGCTTCCCTGTCCTTTACTGTCTCCTGGTTGCTCAGACTCATGTCCGTTGAGTCGGTGATGCTGTCCAACTGCCTCATCCTCTCTTGCCCCCTTCTCCTCCTGTCCTCAGTCTTTCCCAGCCTTAGGGTCTTTTCCAGTGAGTCAGCTCTTTGCATCAGGTGGCCAAAGTATTGGAGCTTCAGTATCAGTCCTTCCAATGAATATTCAGGGTTTATTTCCTTTAGAATTGCCTGATTTGCTCTCCTTGATGTCCAAGGGACTCTAAAAAGTCTTCTCTAGCACCACAGTTGGAAAACATCAATTCTTCGGTGCTCAGCCTTCTTCATGGTCCAACTCGCACATCTGTATATAACTACTGGTAAAACCATGGCTTTGACTATGTGAACCTTTGTTGGCAAAGTGATGTCTCTGTTTTTTAATATGCTGTCTAGGTTAGTCATAGCTTTCCTTCCAAGGAACAAGTGTCTTAATTTTATGGCTGCAGTCACCATCTGCAGTGATTTTGGAGCCCAAGAAAATAAAGTCTGTCACTGTTGCCATTTTTTACCCCCGTCTATTTGCTGTGAAGTGATGGGACTCGATGCCATGATCTTAGCTTTTTGAATGTTGAGTTTTAAGCCAGCTTTTCACTCTCCTCTTTCACCTTCATCAAGAAGAGACTTTTTAGTTCCTCTTCGCTTTCTGAATAAAAGGTAGTGTGCTCAAGTCACAGTACCCCCTCGTTCTCTTGTTCCACATTTAAAAACAAATATTTGAGGTCTGCACTTAACTTTTCTTAACTTTGCTTAAGCAGTTACCCAGATGCTTTCTCAAAATGATTCCTGAATTTTTATTCCTTTTTGAAGATCCTGTTCACTAGAAGTAGCCAGTATTTTGTGTGAAATATTTGAGTGTTAAATGTGGGAAAGGTGAGGTCCTGAATAAGAGGTAACTTGCTTTCTTTCTCCCTCTTCTCCCCTCCCCTTGTATCTTTGCCTCTTGCTTTGCATGATTTTTGCTCTTAACCCGTAAACATACATCTGTTGAAACTGAGAGGTTGATCACAATTTGTCTGGTTTGGTGTGAGGGGCTGGAATTATGTTAACAGATGAGAATCCTGAACTTTATAAACCTGCTTTTGAAACCAGCATTCAAAGTAATAAATAGAGCGGCTGGTTCCAGGTTCACATGTTGAGTAACAGTGTTATAGGGTGTTTGTTCTTCCTATCTTACCTTCTCTAGGTGACTTTGCCTCCTGCACTTTTCCAGCATTGCGGCTGAAATGTTTGTGATGCAGCCAAAGATATTTCCTAACTCTCAAGTTATATACTTTTTTGATAATAAAAAGTATCAGTTCCTTTAAATATATGATTTTGGGCAGGGGGAGACTTCATAGTAAGCGTTCTAGCTGTACTTACCTTTATTTCTTCAAGGGCTCTTTTTTATTGTGCTCATTATATTTGTTGATATCCTGATTTTTAATGTAACTAGAAACTTTATAAGGGCTTCCTTGATGTCTCAGACAGTAAAGAATCCATCTGCAATGCAGGAGACCCAGGTTTGATCTCTGGGTCAGAAAGATCCCCTGGAGAAGAGAATGGCTACCCACCCCAGTATTTTTGCCTGGAGAATTCCATGGACAGAGGAGCCTGGTGGACTACTTACTGTTCATGGGGTCACAAAGAGTCGAATGGGACTGAGCAACTAACATTTTCACTTTCACTAAAACTTTATAGTTTTGAAAGCTTTTGATGTAAGTTTTCTTTCTGCAGTAAATGGGAGTTTGTCTTAAGTACAAAGTTTTACCCTGTGAATTATGAACTCTCAATTAAAACATGCTCAAGTTCCTAGTATCTTGTGTTCAGCATGCTTCAGGCTCATTGTTAAAGAATTGTTAAGAATTCATTCTTAAAATCAGGATGATTCTTGCATAAAAATGATTATACTGTACTGATATTGAGTAATTAAAAAAAATTTGTTTTGGCTATGCTTCTCAGCATGCGGGATCTTAGTTCCTTGACCAGAGATCAAACCTGTGCCCCTGCATTGTAAACATAGAGTCTTAACCACTGGACCGCCAGGAAAGTCCCCCATATTGTTGAGTTTTATGAATGAGTACTGGAGCTAACACATTTCGATAGAAAAAAAAAAGTATAAATAGAATGGTGATATTTCCATCAATCAGTCTGTTCTTTCCTTTTAATTTTTTGGGGGTGAACTAATGACAATCCATCTAGAGATTTTATCTTGCATTCTGTATCCTAAATGACAGTTGTATATGTGAATTTAATTTATACAGTGCTTCAGGAAATAGTTCTGTGTTTAAGAATGTCCATCTTAGATTTATTTTGCTTGTGTGATTTTAAGTACTTAGATTTTCTTGTTAAAATGGGATTTTTATGTCTGAAATAATTTTTTAAAAATATTTATTATTTTTGGCTACGTTGGGTCTTCGTTGCTGCACATGGGTCTTCTCCAGTTGGTTGAGCAGAGGCTAATCTCTACTTGTGGTGTGCTGTACTGTCCATGGGGTCGCAAAGAGTCAGACACCACTGACCGACTTTCACTTCACTGCACTTTCCAGGAAGAGCTCTGCTCCATACAGTGACTCAGGGACCCACAGTCGAAGGAATTCTGTCATTTTCTACACGTAGCATTTTCCAAGGTTACCCTGGTCTCAGCATCCAGCAGGCAGATGCTGGGAAGGAGAGAACAGGAAGGCTCTGTGCACATGAGCTTCAGTAACTGTGGCATACTGCCTCCAGAACACGAGCTCAGCAGTTGCGGTGCATGGGCCTAGCTATTCCACAGTATGTGGGATCCTCCCGGATCAGGGGTGGAACCTGTGTTCCTCGCATTGGTGGGTGGTCTCCCATCTACCGTCCCACCCTGAAAGTCCCATCTAAAATGATTTTAAGGAATTTTAATTAATATTCAGGAAAACAAATCTTATATTTCAGATGAAGGGTCTTACCTTAAGGAGTTTAGGTTATATGAAGCCAGGCTAGTCTGTTTCCAGTTGACCCGGGCTCATTGTGTAGGCCTTAGTAGTTTCAGCCCTCTTTGGTAAGATCTGAACTCTGTTTTTATGTACTATCCTAATCCTATGAAGCAGTCAAAATTATTTCTTAGCTTTTCATCCTTTCAACTGATGCATTTGAAATTGGCAGATACATAAAAGCAAAAGCAACCCCCAAAAGACAGACCTAGTTCTCTGGGCTTCTTACTTCTCTTGTAGATCCATAATCCTTCTTCATTCTTAGCTCTCTGATGACTGCTGCTGCTGCTGCTAAGTCGCTTCAGTCGTGTCCGACTCTGTGCGACCCCATAGAGGGCAGCCCACTAGGCTCCTCTGTCTCTGGGATTCTCCAGCAAGAATACTAGAGTGGGTTGCCATTTCCTTCTCCATTGCATGAAAGTGAAAAGCGAAAGTGAAGTCACTCAGTCGTGCCCGACTCTTAGCAACCCCATGGACTGCAGCCTACCAGGCTCCTCTGTCCATGGGATTTTCCAGGCAAGAGTACTGGAGTGGGGTGTCATTGCCTTCTCTGCTCTGATGGCTGAGCAGATTGCTAAAAATCAAGTTTTTTGTGCAGTTTTTCTAGATTTTTTTCAAAAGTCAAGCTAGAATTTAGTTCCTCATTTTGGGACCTAAAAGTGTTTTTTTTTTTTTTTTTAAGTGTTTCTTAAAGTAGTAGTGGTATTTTGTTGAAGGAGCAAAAACTGGGGTAAACTTCGAAGTAATGTTATCTTTAGATCAAACTCTATGAAATAGAATTATTTAAAAAAATACATCAAAGATTTTATTAGTAAAAAATATCTGTTAAATATATGGTACAGAATTAAAGCCAGGAGTGAGTTTACCAAAATACAAGCTGTTAAACCAAGGGCAATGGAACACTTAAAATTTTCCTAATTATTTTGTGTTTGCTTATTCACTAGTCATTTGATAGCATTTGGTTGCGTACATATAATAACAGGCACTAAAGATTTAAGAAAAACTGTGGGAGAAAAAAAAACTTTATATTTTACATTTTATTACAAAGGATTAAAAAAAATGTTTTATTTATAAGAGATTTTGTTTGAATCTGTTCTCTGACTTTCCTGCAGATCACATAAAGAGAGTTGTATTTGGAAACATTGTTAAAAGTTGAGTTGCTTTGTTAAGGTACAGCATTTTTCTGAATAATGAAAAAGTAGATCACAGTGAAATATAAGTTGGATGATTTCCCAGTCACGATGTAGGGAAAGGTTTGCCTTTGCAGGGAGTATCATGAGGTGGAGGAAGCTAATCTTGTTGCACAGATTTCTTGGTGATCCTCTGAGATGGTTACCTAACACCACATTGGTTGTGGTGGTTGACGGGGCTTTCTTCTCTTGAGCGAGTAAGCTATGCTGTATGAGTGTTCAAAAGAAATCCTTAAGATGTAATAAGGCTTTTTAGACAGTAGTTGATCTTACAATTTGTTTTCCCTTAAAATAAACATTAATAATGGAAATTCTTTTTTGAAAGATAAAAGTTCTGTTTGCTTTCTAAAAAAATCCTTTCATACCATTTGAAGTGATAGCTATATTTTTATATGTCATATTTTTAGAGGACAATAAACATCTTTAAAGAAAAAGACACTAGAGCATATAACATATACAAAGTACATAAATCAAGGTATATAGCTGAGTGTGAACCGTAAGTGTAACCACAATCCAGGTTAAGAGAGAGAATTTTACTTGCATCTCAGAAGCTTTTTCATGCTTCTGTTCAGTTGCTTTCTTCTTCCTGTTCAAAGGTGATTGTTATTCTGACCTAAAGCAATCTTAATAGTCAGTGACAATAATTATAGTTGTTGTAACTTGTAAAAACTTTTTGTCAAAGTAAAACTAATATTCATTTAATACACTGTAATTTAAAACATTAGAAACTTTTGTCAAAAACTTATCATGAGTAGTTTGAACAGTGTTTGTCTCCTTGAAGCATCTTTTTTATGCCTTGATGAATTGTTATACTGCGTTCTGAGTTTGAGTCAGTTTCCAACATTTTATCCTTTGCATTTTCATTGTTGGAAATATCTCTGAGAGTTCCTTTACTGTGGATTTCTTGTTAGCCTCACTTCCTCTGGGACATCTTTATCCTTTTTGTCATAGTCCCTTTCCTTGTTTGCCATCAGTAAGTTTGCCTTTACCATTTTTCCTCAGGCTGCATATCTTTTTTTTCTTTTGAGTGAACACAGAATTTTATTTATCTTGTGTAAACTCATAGTGAGATTTCTGGGTTGTGTGGTATGTATGTGTTGAACATTATAGGAAGTTGTTATATTATTTGCTAAAGTGGCTATTTTGCATTACTTCGAGCAGTGTATGAGAATTCTAGTTGCTCCACATCCTTGTTAATGCTTGGTGTTGTCAGTCCTTTTATTTTTTTTAGTTTTAATTTTTTTGGAGTATAGTTAATCTTCGGTGTTGTGTGAGTTTCTGGTGTCTAGCAAAGTGGATTGGCCATGCATATACCTATATCCACTCACTCCCTGACTCCCTTCCTGTATAGGCCGTTACAGGGCACCCAGTAGGTTTCCCTGTGCCGTACAGCGTGTTCCCATCAGTTATCTGTTTTGTATACATAGTTGTGAATACACCAGTGCATGTCTTGAAAGCAACACTGTCAACATTCCCTTGGTCACTTATTGCTTCCATAACTCCATTTATATTCAATTTGAATTCCGTTCTTACCATTACACCTTTTCCTGTTTTTTCTGCACAAGAAGGCAACAAAACTACGTCTCTGTTTTTTGCCTGTGAACTGAATAACACATACATGGTGACCAATCCGAAAGCCTTTGAAAAATGCAGTGTGATTGGTCACTGATGGTGATGTGCACTTATTAGTCATGTGGTGATTTGTGGACTGAGAGCTCGCAGCTTTGCGCCTGTTTATATTCCTGTATGTGGAATCCAGTGTTTCACGTCGTTGTCAATGCTTGGGATTGTCAGTGTTTGTTTTTTCTTTAATTTGAGTTACAGAGTTAATACACATGATACATGTTATGTATGCTTGTAGCCATTATTCCTTTTAGTCCCATCATTTCCATTTTATAGGTGAGGAAACAGACACAGAGAGGTTAAGTAACTTCAGACCTCTCCCATGGTAGCCAAATGATGGAACCAGGATTGAATCCTGACAGGCTTGTTCCAGAGCCTGTGCTCTTATCTGTGGGACTGTATGTAAATTAAAAGATTGAAAATAGAATAGGAAATATTTTACTTGAAAATGTAACATAATTTGAATAGGAGAATTGAAGAAACTTTAGTGCTTGATGTTATGTGTATTATATAGCAACATTTTAGAATTGTTCATTGTTTCCAAGAAAGCTCTTGAATATTTTTTCTTGTTTCTTCAACTGATAAATCTATGAGGGAGTGAGTGTGTTTGTACATGTGTCTGTCTGACTCAGGATTGCTGAACTTTGACGCTATTGCCATTTGATACTGGGCAGTTTTTTTTACTGTAGGGGATCTGTCCTATGCTTTGTAGGATGTTTAGCAGCACCCCTGAGCTTTACCCACTAGATGCTAGTACTATCCCCAGTTGTGAGTCAGAAATATAGTGTCTTCAGATATCGCCACCTGTCTTAGTAGGAGCAAAAGCACCATCACTTGAGAACCATTAGTGTATACTAAGGAGCCTCATTAAATAAATCCTTTTTTATTCTTGCATATATTTGAGTATTTTTCATATTCATAACCTGGATAAATAGGTTTTTCTGCATTTACAGTATTGGATTCTCAGAGCAATAATGATAGCTGTTACTAGTCACATGAGTACATTAAGCATCAGGAAACTTTCTATAGGTTGCTTTTCCTCTCTAAAGTATAATTACAGCAACTTAATTACTCTGTAAAAGATTAGCTAAAGGTTTCTTTTTGGATTGGAAAGGTTGGTATTGGAGGGAGGTGGCATTAAGTAGTGGAAGATCAGTTTTAGAAATCTAAAATGGGGAACTTAAGAGAATATTGACATTGGAAAATATTTAGTTATATAAGTTGTTAATAGTAGTTAAAGTGATTTACTAAATAATTGGGAAATGTTTTGCTCTCCCACATAATAAATAGGAAGTATCAATGAAATAAAAGAAAAAAAAAGCTTAACTAATTTCTAATTAAAAATCAAAATTTAAAACTTTAATATTATGAATAGTACAGTCACATTAGAGAAATCATTTGTAAAGGAAAAATTCCTGGATTTTATTAGGAATAGGTTTATAGATGAAAGCATTGTTGATTTTCTGTTGAATTACATGCTTTAAAGACCCATTACATTCTCACATCAAGAAATAGAAATAAATCTATGAAAGGGTTTTGTTTCAGTATAAGGTAAAAGATACAAGGTTGCTCAATTTGTCCTTGCCATATTATCATAATTAAAAAAAAAAAAAACCAAGCCTTTGTATATCTATTTTTAACCTCATAAATTTGTCATAAATTATAGCGGGTGACAAAAATCTAAGAAAATTAGGACTCAGTTATTTCATAAAACTAATGTCACATGCACTAGTGATACACATTAACACATCTATATTATTTATGGATAACTGGATTGTTTTGATACTCATGACTTTTTTCTCTCAGATAGAAACTCTTTGGGCTGACATTTGAAACCAAGTACAAACTAAATTAACCAGGTGTTATGACAAGAAAAAGAAGAAATTAAAAGTATTTTGCAGCATTTGGTCACATTGGGTTGAGCCTAGACAAGGATTTTTATAGACGTATAAATAGGGGAAAAGAAAGGAAATTTATTGTTAAAAATGAGAAAGGCATTCTGACAGAAAAGTTTGTTATTTCAGTTCTATCTAGTATTTGCTTTCTGTGTGGATCTTGAAGTCTAACCCTCTTTTCTGGACTGGATTAGTATTTTTCTTTTAGGACCATTAAGTCCCTAGTAATTTCCAGCCCAACCCAAATTGTATTTTATTCATGATGAGGTTTATCTACACTACCCTAATTTTCACAACTGGTCAGGATCATCTGCATATTTGATAGAAAAAATTAAAATAACTTGAGTTACATTAAATATTTACTTAGATGACATATTTATTTGTCTTCTATTGATTTACCTTCATGCCCTTCATCTATTTCTTATTGGTGTTTTCAGAAAACTTCTTCAGTGGTTTGTCAGCATTCATTAAATTATAAAGACTAATATTTAAGATACTGCCATCTGATGTTGAAGTTTTCACCCTTATTGGAAAGTCACTTTAAATCTAATTAAATTTCAACTTTAGGCACTTTTTTTGGATGTAATATAAACTTAGTATTTTGATACACAGTAGTTTCTTCTTATAGACTTATAATTATTTATTTTATATATATATATGGAGAGAGAGATAGACAGACAGACTGGTACAGGTACAGACAGACAGGTCTTTTTTTCCTATCCCTTCCTTACAAACATTTAGCTTTTTAGTCAATCTGAATTTGTCATGGCATATGTTAAAAGAAAGGGAATCAGTCACTCTCTTCCCCATGTTCTCTCAAAGTTTGGTAAAATATTTTGTAACTTGATAGTCCATGTGTTTGAGGGAGGATTAAAAATGAGATAACTGGTATATTTTCTGCTGTTCTTTCCATCTGTTTTCTGCAATAGGAACCTAACTTTCACAAGTTGAAACCACTTCCCTCCTAATTCATTGGTTCTTGAGATGACTTCTAGGCCTACTTCTTGCTTCTTATTACCTCCTGCAAGCCACAGTTGCAATGTCATCTATGAACTTCTCCATTTATACCACCTGTCCTTGTCTCTGTACTCTCTGATGAATTTTCAGGACCCCATGGCTTCCCTGGTGGCTCAGTGGTAAAGAATCTGCCTGCCAATGCAGGAGACATGGGTTCAATCCTTAGGTTGGGACGATCCCCTGGAGAAGGAAATGGCAACCCACTCCAGTATTCTTGCTTCGGAAATCCCATGGACCGAGGGAGGGGCCTGGTGGGCTACAGTCCACGGGGTCGTAAAACAGCTGGACTCAACTTAGTGACTAAACAACAACAGATTCCTTGTTTCTGGATTATTATAGTTTCTGGCACACAGTCTTCTCCATCCCTCTCTGTTTTGATTTGGTGATACTTTTAACTAACATCAGTCTTGTGTTTTTCAACTCTTCTGTTTAGCTGTCCACTGGCATGGTCAAAACCCTAGAATCATCATCAATGAAAAATGTTCTGCCTCTGTCATGAGCTCTGAGTTACTGTTTTTGACTTGTTATTGTTGTTCAGTCACTAAGTTGTGTCTGACTCTTTGCAGACCCATGGACTGCAGCACGCCCGGCTCCCCTGTCCTTTGCTGTCTCCCAGACTTTGCTCAAATTCATGTTAATTGACTCGGTGATGCCGTCTAACCATTTCATGTGCCGCCCCCTTCTGCCTTCAATCTTTCCGAGCATCAGGGTCTTTTCCGATGAGTCGGCTCTTTGCATCAGGTGGCCAAAGTATTAGAACTTCACCTTCAGCAATAGTCCTTCCAATGAATATTCAGGGTTGATTCCCTTTAGGATTGTCTGGTTTGATCTCCTTGTAGTTCAGCAGACTCTCAAGAGTCTTCTTCAGCACCACAATTTGAAAACATCAGTTCTTCAGTTTTCAGCCTTCTTTATGGTTCAACTCTCGTGCATATACATGACTACTGGAAAAATCATAGATTTGACTATATGGACCTTGGTTGACAAACTGATACCTCTGCTTTTTAATATGCTGTCCAGGTTTGTCATAACTTCCCTTCCAAGGAGCTGATGTCCTTTAATTCGTGGTTGCAGTCACCATCTGCTGTGATTTTGGAGCCCAGGAAAATAAATTCTGTCACTGCTTCCAGTTTTTCCCCATCTGTTTGCCATGAAGTAATGGGACCATGATCTTCTTCATGGGATGCCATGATCTTCTTTCTTTTAATGTTGAGTTTCAGGCCAGCTTTTTCACTCTCCTTTTCACCCTCATCAAGAGGCTCTTGAGTTCCTCTTCATTTTCTGCCATTAGAATGGTATCATCTGCATATCTGAGGTTGTTGATATTTCTCCCAGCAGTCTTGATCCCAGCTAATGATTCATCCAGCTTGGCATTTCATGTCATGTACTCTGCATAGAAGGTAAATAATCAGGATGACAATATACAGCCTTGTTGTACTCCTTGCCCAATTTTGAACCTGTCCTTTTTTCCACGTCCCAGTCTAACTGTTACTTCTTGAGCTGCGTACAAGTTTCTCAGGAGACAAGTAAGGTTGTCTGGTACTCCCATCTCTTTCCAAGAATTTCCCACCATTTTGTGATCCACACGGTCATAGGCCTTAGCTTAGTCAGTGAAGCAGAAGTAGATGTAGATGTTTTTCTGGAATTCCTTTGTGTTCTCCATGATCCAGTGAATGGTGGCAGTTTGATCTCTGGTTACTCTGCCTTTTCTTAACCCAGCTTGTACATCTGGCATTCTCGGTTCACATACTGCTGAAGTCTAGACTGAAGGATTTTGAGCATAACCTTGCTAGCATGTGAAATGCATGCAGTTGTACAGTAGATTGAGCATTCTTTGGCATTGCCCTTCTTTGGGATTGAAATGAAACTATCTTTTCCAGTCCTGTGGCCATTGCTGAGTTTTCCAGATTTGTTGACACTGAGTGCAGCAGTTTAACAGTTTCATCATTTAGGATTTTAAATAGCTCAACTGGAATTCCATCACACCACTAGGTTTGTTCGTAGTAATGCTTCCTTGACTTAGAGATACCATAGTTGTATGTAAACAACTCTGACATGTCAGTGAGGTTGTCTAGTTCAGTCCTTCTCAAAGTTTTGTGTGCCTCAGAATCATCTGGAGGGCCTTGTTAAAGCCCTGAATGCTTGGTCTCACTTCCAGAGATTCTGACTCAGTAGGTGGTTTGATGCCCTGAATTTGCACTTCTGTCACCTTCTCAAGGTTGCAGTGCATGTCTGGGGACCTGCACTTTGAGAAACACTGCTCAAATTAATACTTTTCCCCAAAGGACAAATAATTTCCACTCTGCCTTAAGCATCTGTTCATGTCCTTACTTTCTTTACTTTGTATTGATGACTTCTAGAAATACGTTAGGGCTTCTCTGATAGCTCAGTTGATAGAGTCCACCTGCAGTGCAGGAAACCCTAGTCCAATTCTTGGGTCAGGAAGATCCACTGGAGAAGGGATAGGCTACCCACTCCAGTATTCTCTGGCTTCCCTGGTGGCTTAGCTGGTAAAGAATCCACCTGCAATGTGGGAGATGTGCGTTTGATCCCTGGGTTGGGAAGATCCCTTGGAGAAGGGAAAGGCTACCCACTCCAGTATTCTGGCCTGGAGAATTCCATGGATTGTGAAGTCCATGGGGTCGCAAAGAATCGAACACTACCGAGTGACTTTCACCTTTGTGGCATAAACAACAGAAGTATGTTACTGAGGTAAAGAAGTTCTGAAGACAGATTTCTCATGCTTTCTCTTGAAATGAAAATTTTCCTCTGTGTCCTTTCGTGTTCTCTCTTCTTTCCCTTATGCTGTTCTCTTCTACTTAGTTCCCTTGTCCCATTTTTTCCTGGTGATTTTTGGCTCCTTCTTTATCAGTTACCTAAAATGGTCTTGGATTATCCATTTCTCCTTCTATAAGAAATTAGCATTTTCCCTTCAGCTTCCAAATATATCCAGGATTCCCTCAGAGCTCAGTTGGTAAAGAATCCACCTGCAATGCAGGAGACCCCAGTTCGATTCCTGGGTCGGGAAGATCCGCTGGAGAAGGAATAGGCTACCCTCTCTAGTATTCTCGGGCTTCCCCTGTGACTCAGCTGGAAAAGAATACACCTGCAATGCGGGAGACCTGGGTTTGATCCCTGGGTTGGGAAGATCCCCTGAAGGGAAAGGCTACCCGCTCCAGTATTTCTGGCCTGGAGAATTCCATGGACTGTATAGTCCATGGAGTCGCAAAGAGTCAGACACGACTGAGCGACTTTCACTTTCCAAATATATCCAGATAAGCCCCTTTTCTCAGAGCATTGTCCCAATTTCTCTTCCTTCTTCCTTCTGCCAAACTTTTTTTTTGGAAGAAAAGTGATAGTTTAATCCCTTTAGTAGATATAGTTTCTTATAGTCTGATTTGGTTTCCAGAGTTTCACTGGTCAGCCCACTCACTGGTCATGTGACTCTTAGGTTTTAAATTCGAAGATCTTTTCCAGTTTCTGCAGTATTTGATACTAACTATCTTTTCTCTTTTTGAAAGTTTCTTCCCTTGTTTTTCAGTTATAGCCTATTAAACTTTTCACTGTTCTTGTTTGCATATCCTTTAATCCTTCTCTGCTTTTTCTTGAAACTTGGATTGCTTTTCCCAAACATCTAAATTTGTGCTGTTTAGTATGGGAGCCACTAGCTAAATGTGCCTGTTGAGAACTTCAAATGTGGCCAGTTCAGACTGAGATATTGTGTAAATATAAAATACACACTTGATTTTCAAGATGTAAGATGAAAAAGAATATAAAATATCTCACTAAATTTTAGAATATTGATTACATGTTGATAATATTTTGAGTATATTGGGTTAAGTAAAATATTGCTAAAATCACCTGTTTCTCTTTACTTTTGAACTCTTACTACATCATTTGTGGCCTATTATGTTTCTCTTAGACATTGTTGATCTATATTTTAACTTTTCATAAAGACTTCTTGGTCAGTTTTTCATCTATTAATATATACTTCTCTTCTGAATGATTGTACAACATTCTGAAACATTTTCTCCCCATCCCCACAGTTAGATACTGAGCTTCTTTAGAGCTAGAATAATTTTCCATAGTGCCTTTTATATATTAGGACATAGATATATAGATATGAGAAAATATGTATAAATATGCATGTGAATAAATGATTTGGGTAAAGTAGTACCATATACTTATGGTAGATGATGCCTACTATGATGTTTTTGTTTAATCTAATGGTCAGTAGGAGAGGTTGGTGTGAAGGAGGGGAGAGATGTTATTCTGCTCTGAGATTTTAAAATCTGGCATGTACTTGCCCCATGTGTCTTTAGCCACCCTAAGCCACTGATGGCTCTGAATTGTGCTGTTGTGATTTTACTGCCATCTGGTGTCAGGATTAGGAAACTATAAGTCAGCGTTTCATCTTCCCTTTCCCTCCAGAGAAAACAGGCTGCCTTTCCTCTGAATGTGGCCTTGTTGTTCTCCATTTCCTGAGTGAGTTGTCAGGAGGAGCTCATTGGCTTTCACTGTGGGAAACCTTTATCCTCCTGCTTGGAGCACTCTTCCCTTTCCTTCCCTGCTCACTCGCTCTCCTGTCCCTCATGTTCTTGTGGCCTCTCACTCTCCCATTCTTCTCAGTGTGGTAGTTTTCTAGTCTTGGATTCTAGGCCTTCTGCCTTTTATCCTTTGATTTCACCTATACCAGAGGCTTTAAATGCTGCCTATTTACAGACAAATTTATAATTATAACCAGAAACCTCTTCCGGTCTTGTCACCAGTATCTGTAGTTGTTTATCAGCCTGTTAACACGAGCATCTGAAAGATAGCATGATTGAATCTAAATGTGGCTCTCCTACTCTGTACCTATTTCTCAGGTCTGCTTTCTCATTTCAGTAATCCACTGTGCCAGAATATGATATCATCTTGGCATCCACCATCTCACACACAAAAGTCAAACATTTACCTTGTCCCACTGAGTCTACAAAACTTCTGTCTTGTGCATGTTGAATTTGTGATGCTTCCCCTGCTTCCACCGTATCTAAATCACCACTGCCTCTTGCCTGGACTAAGAATGCTCCTAATTGGTCTCCCAGCACACACTATTGGCTGCACATTTCGTCTGTACATTTAGTATCAGCCTCTCCCACTAGCCTGAGAGTTCCGTCATGGCAGGGGCTACATGTATGTGGTTCACCTTTGGGTCCTCAGCCCCTGGTAGTTCCTAAAATCTGTATAATACATAATATAGCTACTTACTTCAGCTCTCAGTGATTTTGCTATGACTCCTATAGTTTTAGTGGCTTATTTCAGTATTAATATTTTGTCTGAGTTCATTTATTGTAATGAGTTTTAACTATTTTCTACTTTTGCACAGAGGAGCTTCATTATATCTGCAAAGACAATATAGTTTGGGTATTAATAGTTAATGACAACAATCTGGTTACAGATTAAGGACTACCAGTCAGTATGCTGAAATTATTTTCTGAGCATTTGAAATTTCATGGCAATTGGCACATCTTTTTATCATTCTTCTGTCTAGAGTGTAATGTTCTTTAATTTCAGTATGGAGGTATATTTGCTAAATCTTCAGTTAAAACCTGTTTGACTCCAAGTGTTTTTTTTAATAGAAACTTGTGTCTCAATAGTTTTATTAACTTTCATTTGCTTTGATGTTTTAATGATAGTTTTGCTTTATAAATCTTTATTAGTTGGCCTTGCTTTCTGCTTTGAGTTGATGATATTGCTTAATAAGGCAATTTAACTTGTATAAGTAAAGGTGATACAAAAAGTTGCTATTTAGAGACAGGCAACACTGTTATAAATTCAGAGAGCAAGGATTTAATAAGTATATACCATGGTTTCTCAACCTTGGCATTGTTAACACTTTGGATTGCATCATTTTTTATTCTGTATGTGTGGGAGCTGTTCTGGGCATCGTAGCATTTTGGTAGCATCTTGGTACCAGTTGCATTCCCTCCTCTCCAATTGTAACAACAAAAGTGTCTGTAAACGCTGCCAGATTACCATGGGGCAGGGTAGTGGGGAATTGCACCAGTTGAAGTGTTGAATGCTATGCTTAGATGAGGATAATAGGCCAAGAACTGTCTCACTGGGGAAATCTTTGGCATTTTCTAGCAGTCTTTGATGGAGTAGTAGCTGTGTGGTGTGTTGTTAGTAGCAAACAGAAGTAGAAACTATATGACTATGTTTTTCACATGTATAAATTTTTGTGCTTGCTTAAAATAAGTAACTTTTGCACATAACCACATGGTTAACCAAACTAAAAAAATGCTGCATTCTAAATATGTTACTGATAAAGCTTCATTTTATTGATTGATTTCAGAAGGTAGGTGATTGTAGAAAAAGGGAACAAAAATTACAACATAAAGTGTATGACCAGATCTTTTGCTATTTGTTCTTATGTATAGAGAATACAAAATGCAATTAACTTATTTATTTTTACTTCAAAGGGACATGAGAGACAGCTTTAGAAGAAAAAATTTCTACTCCTCCCATTATGTGAGAGACCGGTCACCTCATAAAAGAGACACTCCTATTTTCAGAGAATCACCTGTAGGCCGAAAGGATTCTCCACACAGCAGATCTGGCTCCAGTGTCAGCAGTAGAAGTTACTCTCCAGAAAGAAGCAAAACTTATTCTTTCCATCAGCCTCAACATAGAAGTATGTATTTTTAAGAGTTCTCCTTTTTGTTTTTTTTGTAGTCTCCAGCAGTCAGAGTATACACAGTCAGATAGCATTGTATGTGTTATTAGATATATATATATTATTTTTAACTCTTTATTTGAAAGTTTTCAAACTTACAGAAAAGTAGAATAGTATAACGAATGTCATAACGTGTCTTGGAACCGTTTCACGTTGCAGTCCGCATGATCTTTCACTTCTTCAGTGAAGCATCGGTGTAGAGGAGGTGTGTTTGTAATCATGTTGGTGAGTCACATGCTCCTATATGTTCTGCTAGTTCCTGGGTTGATCCAACCTCCTTTAACCTCTGTCAGTAGGGGAAATCATTTATATTTTTCATGAAAAATATTAGTGGTTCCCCTGAATATAAGGTATAGCCTTACAGAATTTAGAGCTAAAACCTACCTTCAATTCATTCTTTGCCAACGTCCCAGTTTTTTTTTTTTTAACTTGAAGTACCCAGACATGCATGGCGTTCAGTGCATGCCACCCTGGCCCAGTTGCTCAGTATTGGTTGGAATAAATAAATGAAGCAACTTTCCTAGGTAAAATGTTCCTGTTTTATCATTCTGGACTTGACCACCTGCAGTTGTGCTCATTCACAAAACAGTTCCTCATGCCTTCTATATCCAGAGTGTTATGTTAGAACAGTGTCCCTGTCACCAAGGAGTTAGAATGTATATGTATTTTCCCACAACTAATAGCAAGTTTATCAGTATATAAATGTGACATGTGAAGTATAACGTTGATGTAAGACTTGATACTTTGCAAATGAGTTAACATGACATAAGCAGGTCTAAGTAAGAGAGTCTCCCTCTGGGGATGGAAGAACATGCCATGGAGGAAATGACATTTGGACTCATCTTTTATTTCAGACTTGTACAACTGGAGAAGTATCTTCTAGGTAGAAGGAATTATAAGCCAACATACAGAAATCAGAAATTTATTCTTTCTTTTCCTTCCTTTTAACATTTTTTTTCAAATAATAAGATTTTTAGTTTAACAATCTTTGCTTAAGATCATTAGATTATCTCCATTGTAGCTGTTGCTGGATTCCTGTATTTAACAAACGTTTATCACTTGTCTGCTATTTCCAGAGCTAGGTAGAGTGGGGCTTCCAAAAAACATATTTTGGATATATGTGTATGAATGGCCTTGCGGAAGGTAAGAATCCCATTTGAAGGTTTTAAAACAACTATAGTGACTCAACACATGCCTGATTGCTTAAAATATTCTTGGACTAGTTCCAGGTAATTGAAAGTTTTACTGTGGAGTTCAGTGTTAAAAGTTTGGTAACTTCTCCTTTCCTTCACTTCCTTCCTCTCCCCTTACCCTTCAAGGAGATAAACAGCCTCTAAGTCTAATGTATGCTCTCACGCAGAGATGTAAGATACCTTCTAGGGATATACGTTTTTAGATGTGTATGACTTAAATCCAGATCTATTAGTAATTTGGTTAAGAGGAAGACAGTGTCTTTAGAAACAGATTTGAAGCCTTTTAAACAAAACTAGTAAAGTGGAAGCTGGAGATCCTTCCTTAGATCTTGTAGTGAAGCTGTTAAGTTATTTAAATTATTGGTGAATTAGCCTGTTTTTTCCATTTTTCCTCTAAAACAGATTTCTAGGGCAGTATCTTCAATCTGCATTTGGTCTGGTAGGTAGTGGCCAAAACTCTGAAATCTTGAGATGCAATATGGAGCCACAATGTGATGCTCCAGTCTGTGTGTCTCTAATATGCTTTCCCCATCCTTACAGGCCTAATAGGTTTAATATCTTGCAATGATGGAAAGATAACAGAAAATTGGGAGACTAAAATCTGGTGTGAATTGAATGAAAGAGAGTATACAACTTTGTTAATGCCTTCATGTTTATTTTCTTAAGTCATTTAACTTTGAAAGTGAAGTTCTTCAGTCAAGAAAAAAAGTTATTTCCCTGGGAAAGTTCTCTTTACAGATTGCTTTGGTTGATTCCTCAGCTATTGGGGCTGAACTGTTACAGTGTTTTTCTTTACTCCTTTTATTAAATAGTGTTAAGAAGAGTTACATGAGATAATCTTCCAAAAAGTTAACAAAGTCTTACTTTAAACAATAAGTGGAAAAAGTAATTGTTATTTTACATATTTGTGGTACTGGTTTTTGCTTTAAATATACATCTCCCAAATATTGGTTGTACCTTACATTTATTCAAAAAATTTAAAAAAGGGCTGAGAAATGTGGTCCTTCAATTATCAGTCACTTAAACTGGGCTAATTTACCAGTAGCGGGTTAATTTAGTTTTCCAATGGAAATTGAAATTTTGACAAAGGTTTTAAATGTTTCTGTAACAGGTAAAAATAACTTCTTATTCCGTATGCTCTCATTTTGTTAATTTTTTAACATATAATGTTTTGCTTCTTTTCATACTTTGTAGAGAAATTTTACTCATTTTAATGATCATTGATAGTTTGTCCATGGCAATCATTTTATGACTATTTATTCATAATTCTTCTGTTCATTTACTATATCTCTTATGTGCTTAATTATAAGTCACAATGGTTGTTACTTTTTCATCTCAGTTGTTTATTTCCTGTTTTGTGCACACATGTCCATACATGTTAATTAAATTTTTTCATAGTGTTTTGAGTTAAATCCTATGGAACTTTATACTACCATAGGCTGATTATCTTCATAAATCAAACTGTCTGCATCTTGTGTTCATATTTAAGAATTTTCTGCCCATAACTTAAGTGGACTAACCTGATCATAGCTGTGACTATGATATATGATAATATTTTTTTTCCTTATTATCATTCATATTTACATGTTAACAGCATAGGTTGTCCTGGTTAGCCTCATTTCCTTTTCCCTTGTTATTATACTGTTATAGTTAAAATTGTTGTTATATATACCATTTATATTTTTACTTGAAGTTTATTTTTATTCTGAGTAATATAACCACACATTCCCTATTTGTCAGCTCTCTCTTAGATATTTATTTCCTTTTTCTTTCCCCTGTCTCTGCTGAATCCCATTGTTTTCCTGTCTTATACTCTTGCTACTTACCTTCTGTTTAGGATAATAGTGTTAATAATAACACCAGAGTCTCCCATATCGGTATGGGAGACTTTTTGTTAAAGTACTTCCCATGAAGTTTTCTACATCACAGGCCAGCCTTTCTGTTTTTATATAACTCATTAAAAAAAAATTAAAACCTTTTCTTGTAACAGCTACTTAATACTAGTTATTTTTCTTAGAGCCATAAAGATATTTCTATTTATGTTGGAATCTTTTGCAGATTTGAAAAGTACCATCATAATCTCTTTGATTTTTTTTCTCCAGATTTAAATATATTTACTTCCTTCAGTGCTTCCTTTTATTTGACATGGTTTTCATACCTTTTACTTTCCTAATTTTCTTTCTATTCCTTTTAAGTTGTGATGCCAGAAGTGAACTTTTGTCAACCATATTGTGTTACCGGCCTTTATTGAAACTGTAGGCAACTGCAATCTAGGCCGTTTTCACATATATTATATTAATATGAAGAAAAAGAAAAACCCTGCAGCTTATACTTTTTTCAGGTACAGTTGTTTGTTTGTGGTTAATACATAAAAATAATCTAGGAATGCTGTTTTTCATTTAATTAACTTTGGCTTACAATTCTCTTCCATAAAGGTCTTAAAATCTCTTTAGTGACTATATGTACAACAGCAGATAAACGCAGTTTTGTTTTATCCATAAATGAAGTATACTTTATGTTTTGTATTAATCATTAGTGATTAATTTGAGTAGCATAATTCCTAATATAGAAACCTCTAGGCACGTCCCTCTGTGGACCATGTATCTAAATGATTTGCTATTACTCAACCATTTGTGATCCCCCATATTTTTTTCTTTTCCACTTGAGAATCACAAAGCATTTCCTCTTTGGAAACAATAACATAAAGATTGCTTTGCTTTGTTGTGTAAAATCTGTTGTGATTCCTAGGGATGATCCTGTATGTACTTACAAACTTTTTGTAATTTGTTCTAAACATTTGCTGCAGGTTAATGTCAAATTTACCAGTGATGCTCATATATATAAATCAGGCTTCCCTCATAGCTCAGTTGGTAAAGAATCCACCTGCAATGCAAGAGACCCCAGTTTGATTCCCGGGTCAGGAAGATCCCCTGGAGAAGGGATAGGCTACCCACTCCAGTATTTTTGGACTTCCCTTATGGCTCAGATGGTAAAGAATCCGCCTTTACCATCACACAGAATCAGGCTATGTGACACTTTGGGGCTTCCCTCATAGCTCAGTTGGTAAATCATCTGGCCTGCAATGCAGGAGACCCAGGTTTGATTCCTAGGTCAGGAAGATCCCTTGGAGAAGGAAATGGCAACCCACTCCAGTATTCTTGCCTGTAAAATCCCATGGACAGAGGAGCCTAGTGGGCTACAGACTATGGGGTCGCAAGAGTCGAACACGAGTTAGCGACTAAACCACCACCACCATATGCCATTTTGGTTGAATTTTTTAGGTGTCATTACTGTGGAAGATTGACAGGTTTATTGCTTTCGTTGGTCTGTATCTGATTTTATATAGCTCCGACTTTGGGTCTTGTCTCCGCTTATTTTCTTGAAATCAGCAGCCATTATTAAGAATGGAAGATATTTTAAAGAAAGACAGTGTTAATCGTTGTTTAATTTTGAAAGCACATCTTCCATGATAACTGAAAATGTACAGAAATTAAAAACACTATTTTGAGAAGAGTATCTTTGGAAATTAGGCTCTATTATTAAACTTCAGTTTAACGAGAAAGAAGACACATCTTAAGACTTTTTGCTGTGAACGAATTTGGAAGTCTATGCGAATTTTTGGATAATAGCTGAAATTCCAATGAAATTTAGAGATTTAATTCTGCCTTTAGAAAGAAGGCTTTTCTGTGCAGGTGTAGAGTAATAATGGGAACGTGGAAGTAGGCTTTACATCAGATCATGTTTATTACACAGTAGGAACCTATTTTCTTATATGCTGAATATAATAGTGTTTCTTAGCTTGAAAGTTACTTTATTTGTGCTCAGTACTCATAAATATTTTGGCCACCTGATGTGAAGAGCTGGCTTATTGGAAAATATCCTGATGCTGGAAATAATTGAAGGCAAACAGAGAAGGGAGCAGCAGAGGATGAGATGGTTGGATAGCATCACTGATTCAGTGGACATGAATTTGAGTAAACTCAGAGATAGTGGAGGACAGAGGAGCCTGGCGTGCTGCAGTCCATAGGGTCACAAAAGTCGGACCCAACTTGGCAACTGAACATAACTCATTAAATCATTCAACAAGAATATATTTTACATAAAAGATTTGCCAAGCAAGATAGATCCAGTCCTCGCCCTCTGAGTTTATATCTAGAGAAGGAGACAGGTCATTCCATGGGAATAGACATTTTAGGTGATACCTGAAGAGTGGGCAGAAGTTGCTGGGAGGATGAAAGTAGAAAAGCATTATTGGGATGAGCTGTTTCACATGGAATTTAATCTTGGACTCTTTAACTGATCCAAGCTGTAAATGTGCTATTGAATTAGATTCCACAGTATATTCTTTTTGTCTGAGAACCTGTGGTTTAATCACAAGAGAGCTTTGGCTCTGAGTTTTCTGGGTGAATCCTAGGAGGTCAGCTATAGCTTTCCTGGCACCTACCTGAATGATGGAGGTTCTGAAACAGTAGTCAAATAATGGCATTTTCATGTGTGTAGACATATATAGCATCCCTGTTTTAGGGCTTGTATGTTCTACCAGTAGCACACTTCCATACTTTTTGGAAATTCACTTCAATGTGTTCATAGTTAATATGTCTTAATTTTAACTGGTTGGATCTCTTACCTCCAAAAGTTGGTTATTTTGGGGAAGCAGTAGTGGTATAGAGCTTTTTCTACCCTTGTGGTGGTTTGGTTGTTTTTTCTGTAGCTTTTTGGTGTCTTTACCACAAGGATCATTTTTCTTGTGTCTCCTCCGTTTTTCTGTTTCATGGCCTTTTCTTGGCCATGCCACGTGGCATGCAGGATCCTAACCAAGGATCACACCTATGCCCCTTGTAGTGGAAGCACAGAGTCCTAATCACTGAACTGCCAGGGAATTCCTTGTTTCATAATTTCTTGAATAAACAAGTAGATCGCTGAGAAATCATGTTCTTCCTTAACCGAGAGCCCCAAATTTGCACATCTTCATCCATGATTCAGAAAAATGATTTCCTTAGCACCTTTGTAGTCATCACATCTTCATTTGTTCATATCTTAATTTCTGTTTTAAAGCTTCAGGTATCAAAGGAGAGATGAATGTACTACCAGTGCTCTTGTTTATTTTTTATTGATAAGACTTTCAGAAGTATCTAATTTTACTCTTATATCAGGCACTGTACAAAGCATTTAATAGTTTGCAAGATACAGCCCTAACTTTATTATCTCTCCAGCGATACTTAAAAAATTTTTTCCTTAGCAAAGTATTTTGTCCCTATATGGGTTATCAATAATTAATAGTGCTTGATTGGATGAGTCTGGTTAAGTTTATCACTGGTTTCATCAGAACACATGAGCAAGAAAGTATGTTTCTGAAAGATCATATCAAATTTATAGCTACTATATTCAAAGAGACAGTGAATATTGTTAAATTCTTACAGACTTTTAGGTGTTTGTTGGAACACTGAGCTGCTTCTTTGGCTTTTATTTCACCTGCATGGGAAGAACTTTATAGTCTGTGGAACCAGTATTTGAAATTCTTGTTCATTTTCTTCCTCACCATTTATTCTTTCACTCACTAACATATTAACTGGGATTTTGATTTCTATATTGCCAACTTTAGAATTTTCTTTCCTAATTTCTTTCCTTCATCCTACTTTAGAACTTACTATTATTTTTTTTTTTTTTGCAAGTCACAGCAAAGACAGGAATGTATTGAGTCCTATTGCCAACATGGTCAAGTAGGAGTTAGTTTCTGCTTACTAAGATCACATGTAAGATGAATTTGAGGTAATGGCCAAGTACCTACAGAGTAGCATTCTTTCCATTAGAAATATACTAGTATGAGTGAAAAGAGTTGAGAGACATTTGTCTTGTTTCCTTAGTATTGATTGGAGCCAAATAAGAAGAACAGAACAAAAAAGATTGAGGATAGGAGGAGCATTCATATTTAAGGAGTAATAACCAACAAAGAAGAGAGAGAAAGGTAAGAAGATACAGGATGACAGACAGAAAAGTACAAAGGGATGAAAGCAAACGGCAAACTATTAAGAACTTGTAATAGCTACCTGTTGAGAACAAGTCAGAACAGCTACTTGCAGGTAGTCATCGTATGACCAGGGAGCTGGTATGATGCACCATGAAGACTTTCTCAGGTGTCTTTTTTGATTTCTAGGGGTGATTCATCTTTCACTCTTGATTTTTTGGTGTCATTCTTTAATCCTTTATATATTTACTTTATGGAGGAGATTAGATTAGATGCTTATACTGATGAGTAAGATGTGTGATACCTGTCTCTAACTTTTGGTGTCTTATCATAGGGTCCCTTTTTCATGACTTTCTGGCCATGCTATCCTTGGTTAGCCTCATTTTCATTCCCCATCGTTGGACCGAATCATAACAATTTTTCTCCTGTTTTGTTATTTATTTCTCTTTAGTAGTATTTGCTCAGGCAGCCCAACATGAAGACAGGGTAGGAAAGATGTTAGGGTTACCAGCAAATGCTCAGAAGTTCCTGTTCTCGTTATTCCTACTTCTGGGTTCTTCTCTTGTTCCTCCTGGGCACAGAGGTGCTGGTGTTAATTCCTCCCTGCCCACCTTTCCCTAGAGTCCGTGCGTACTGGTGCCTGCTACAAACGGCAGAACGAAGGAAAGCCAGAAAGAGGTGAGTTTTGAGCTAGATTTTGATTTGGGATTGTGAAGGGTGGGGGGTTATAATTGATAGAGGTTATGGAAATGGGAAAGTGTATAAACTCTTCCGTTAGTCTACTGTGGGAACCAGAGTTGAACAACAGCGGACTCACATAGTAGGATTTGGGTAGATAAGTGGGTTTGTTGTATAGGCTAGCCCATTCCTGGTTAGAAGCAGCCACCTCAGAGGAGGTTGAGATCTGTAGAAGAGACATCGGCAGACAGAATCTAACAGCAGTAGGGTCAGGACATTTCTATTTTTTGTTTCTGTGCTCTTTCTGCTGCCATCTGTACCATTCTTTTTTGTTTAGCCTTTGCTTCTTGCCTGTCCTTCCCCTTCATGTAACTGGTGTATGTGAATATATGTTGATATTTGATCAACCACTGCCCTATCCTTCAGTGTTCCTTTGCTTCTGCACAGTGAGATTGGTTGAAATCTGCTTAAATTAGCCTCATGCAGCCAAAATGATGAGAGATCCTAAGACAACACTTTGACATCATACTTGGCATACCTGTAGTGCTGATGTTTTATTTGTAAAGGAAATGCTAAATAAGAGATTAACAGCTGCTTGTGAAAGTTTTTTGGTTTTTTTTTGCTATGTTTAGCTGCTGTGTGCCAGAGTTGAGCCTGTAATTATGCCTTTGATTAACATAGTGTGCTGTACTGATTGGTCCAGTTCTTCATCTTTGAAGGAAATATTTATCAGAATACACTGAAGAGGTCATTGTGTCCTAAGGGTAGAAAAATAATTAATCTCTTCACCAATTTTTGAGCATCTACTGTTTCCTTAAGGGCAGGCCTTGGGTATTCAGAAAAAAAATAAGCTTCTCTAGGAGTTTTAGATGCAGTGGGATAGACTGACATTGTCACATTATGATGTGGGATTTGCCATGTACAGTGAAAATTCAGTAGGGAATGACTGAATAAACCATGTTCTTAGTCATTTGGGGATATAGTGATGATTGGTATCCTTTTACTTCTGATTTTTAAGGTCTATAAGAACTTTTAAACTTGCTTAGTATAAAAGTTTCTTAATGGTACCACAAGTTAAAAGATTCTAGAATTCTGTCTTTATAAAAAAGACTATTGAGAGCTTCAGAGTTGGAGTACTGTACCTATAGCAGGGGAGTCTTCAACCTCAGCACTATCAACATTTGAAGCTGGATAATTCTTTATTGCGGAGGTCTGTTCTGTTCATTTGTAGGATGTTTAGCAGCATCCCTAACCTCTATTTGTCATGTGCCAATGGCACTCACCCATTTGAGACGATCAAAAATACCTTCACACATATGCACATGTTGTGGGTGGGGAGAGGTGTGGGGGTGTCTTGAGAAAGCCTTTTCAGGTCTTCAGGACATTGGAAAGAGATGTTATTTACTACTTCTCCAGGTAGTTGGAAGCCCTTGAGCCTCCAGGTCCTTACTTAGCTATTGTGACCACAGCAGGAAGAACTTAGGAGGCTTTTTGACTGAAGCTGGCTTTACTTCGGTTTGAAGGTCATTTGTCTCTGCTTTTGCTCTTGACTGCTTTCCTGGCCTTAACCCACTATCCAGCGTTGACCAATTTCTGTGCCACTCCAAACTTGGTGCTACTTTTTCTTCTCTCCATAGTTAAAGTTTCCTAGCCCTTGAAAGCAGAGGATTTATGTTACATTTGACATGTAGTCAATTTAATGAAATGTTTTTCTGTTAGTAACAGCTCACTGTTATTTAAAAAATTACGTTTAGCTAAACCTTTTTTGTTGTTTTTTTGTTGTTGTTGAACTGGCTGAAGTAATATTTAAATTTATTTTCTGGCTTAAATTTCCATAAAAGCAATAATATATACATAGAGCACTTTGGGAGTGTCTGAAGTGACTAAAGATAAAGGCTAGTGACTTTATCTCATATGGATTTATTATCAATCATTTAATATATATTTGAGCACTTATATCAGGTACTGGATTAGTACTGTATTGCTACTGCTAAGTCACCTCAGTCATGTCCGACTCTGTGCGACCCCACAGACGGCAGCCCACCAGGCTCCCCCGTCCCTGGGATTCTCCAGGCAAGAACACTGGAGTGGGTTGCCATTTCCTTCTCCAGTGCATGAAAGTGAAAAGTAAAAGTGAAGTCGCTCAGTCGTGTCTGACTCCTAGCGACCCCATGGACTGCAGCCTACCAGGCTCCTCCATCCATGGGATTTGCCAGGCAAGAGTACTGGAGTGGGGTGCCATTGCCTTCTCCAGTACTGTATTACAGTGTTCTAGTTTTTATTTTTATTTTTTAAACATTTCATAAATACCTGCTAAATTCCTTACTTGTCTTTCTCTTGAGCTTCTGCATAATTAGCTAATAGTTAGCTAATTCTCTTTTGTAGTATTTATATAATAACCTCCATTGGATTTTTATTGTGTGTGATGCATTAAAAGTTAGCTTTTCAGAATTTGGAAGAGGAAGCAAATTTTAAAATGGTCTTGCCTTTCCTCAGGTCTTCTCTGTTGTTCCATGTTTGCTAACTGGCACTGATATGACCTAGACTGCCATCATGTGTACAGTCCTTTGGTTCTAGATTATTTGAAATTTTCAATGGTGCCCAGCCTATAAGAGAGATTTAGATATTAACAAATTTAATTTAATAATATAATAAAGATTTCAGTATTAAAATAAATATATGACCTCTGTCCTTTGTTTATTTACTTACAGAATCAGTCTAGTTGAAAACAAATGAGCTAGAAAATTGTATTTTATATTTTCTTATATAGGTAAAGAAAGACCTGTTCAGCCTTTGAAAACATCAAGAGACACTTCACCCTCAAGTTCTTCAGCAGTTCCTTCATCAAAGGTTTGTTGTATTTCTAAAATTAATTTAAAGAAGGATTACAAAGTAGATGAGATAGACTGTCTAGTACAGTGCTTTTATTCTTTACTGTCATACCTAATGGGGGTAATTTGCTGCATTAAACTCTAGAGTTTTAAGTAACCATAACTTGAAAATAGCCACCAAAATAAATGAACAGTTTTCTTATGGAATTATTTCCACAGGCTATGCTAAAATTAGTACTTACTGTATGCCTTCTCATCTTGACACCTGAGTGGAAATGAATATTCAGATGGTGTGTATTTGAGAGAATATGCTTTTATTTTGGGCTTCCCTTGTGGCTCAGCTAGTAAAGACTCTCCCTGCAATGCGGGAGACCTGGGTTTGATCCCTGGGTTGGGAAGATACCCTGGAGAAGGGAAAGGCTACCCACCCCAATATTCTGGCCTGGAGAATTCTGTGGATTTTGGAAGTGACCTAACAGAGACCTGACATTTATTGTATAATTACTTGATTCTTGATAATATATCATGTATTTTCTTCTGTTATAAATTCATCTAAAAATTCTATGATGTAGGTAAGTATGTTTCTATTCGAAGTTAAATAGTTTTCTCAAATTATTTCACTGATGAGCTATCCCCAACATTTAAGAATACCCATTCTTCTCAAACTCTTCCAAAAAATAAAAGAGGATCAAACACTTCCAACATTGTTTTATGAGACTAGCATTATCCTGATACCAAAACCAGACAAGGACATTACAAGGAAAGAAAATTACAGGCCAATATCTCTGCAAAATCTCTTAGTCAGAATTTATCAAGTCAAATTCATCAGCACATGGTCAAGTGGGATTTCTTCTAGGCATGCTAGGATGGTTCGGTATCTGCAGATCAATCAGTGTGATGCTGATTGATAGTGTAGTGTGATAGTGTAGTGTATTTATCCTTAATAAAATGAAGGATAAAAATCATAGTAGCATCTTTGCAGGAAACATATTTGATAAAATTTAATATAGTTTGATAAAAAGTCAACAAAGAGGGCATGAGGGAACATCCCTCAACAAAATAAAGGCTATATTTGTCAAGCCAACAGCCAACATCATTGTCAAAGCATTTACTCTAGGATCAGGAACAAGATAAGGATGCCCAGTCTTATTAGTTCTATTCAACATAATATTGGAAGTCCTGGCCAGAGCAATTAGGCAAAGAAATAAAATTAGGAAAAGAAATAAAAAGCATCTAAATTAGAAAGGAAGAAGTAAAACTTTAACTATTTTTGGATTACATGATATTACATATAGAAGACACTAAAAAAGAAAAAATCAAACAGCAAGTGGGACCTAATTAAGCTTAAAGGCTTTTGCAGAACAAAGGAAACCATTAAGAAAATAAAAAGACAACCTACAAAATGGGAAAAAATATTTGCAAATGATATGACCAATAAGGACTTAATATACAAAATATATAAATAGTTCATACACCTTAATATCAAAAAACAGGCAGAAGACCTGAATAGGAATTTTTCCAAAGAAGACATACAGGCTAATGGTACATGAAAAGATGCTCAACATTGCTAATTATTAGACAAATGCAAATCATAACCACAATGAGCTGTTGCCTCACACCAGTCAGAATAGCTGTCATCAAAAAGTATACAAATGACAAATGTTTGAGAGTATATGGAGAAGAGGAAACTCTTGTATGCAGTTGGTGAGAATGTAAATTGGAAAACAGTATAGGGATTCCTAAAAACAAAAAACAAAACCATAACTATCATATCATCTAGCAGTCTGCTTCCACGTATATAAGCAAAGTAAATGAAAACAGGGTGAGTACATGGCAACTCCGAGAGTGCAAGGAAGCTCTGCACCCCTTTGTTTAGCCTTGCTTAAGAATCTTTTTATCATAAACTGCTTCCCATTAGGCACAAAATTCAGCCCATGTGTCAGCACTGGAAGGAGTTCAGCATCTGTCTGTCAGGATGCTTTCATTTGCCCATATGGCCACTTACTCATGCTAAGGAAAGGCCAAGATGGCAGAGTAGACAGACCCTAAACCCATCTCCTCATAAGAATAGCAAAATCACAATTTTCTGTAGAACAGTCATTGATGAGAAAGAGTGGGACCTACCAGAAAAGATCTTCTGCAACTAAAGACATAAAGAAGGAACCACAGCAAGAGAGGTAGGAAGAATGAACTCAATAGAATAAAATCCCATACCCTCCAGGTTGGCAACCCATGGAGGATAATTATATTGCAGAAGTCCTCCCACAGGAGTAAGAGTTCTGAGTCCTACATCAGGCTCCCAAGCCCAGGGTTCTGGCACCAGGAAGACAAGCTCCTAGAGCATTTGGCTTTGAAGGCCAGCAGTACTTAATTGCAGGAGGCCCACAGAAATGGGGAAATAGACACTTCACTCTTAAAGGAGGCACACAAAACCACATGCATACCAGGATGCAGCGCGAAAGAAGTAATTTGATAGGTGCCTGTACAAGACCTACCTGCTGGTCCTGGAGAATCTCCTGGAGAGGCAGAGAGCAGCTGCAGCTCACCCTGGAGACATGGACACTGGTGGCAGACATATTGGGGAACATTCAAACACACGAACACTGTTGCTGGTTGCTACCATCTTGGCTCACTGGCACCAAGATCTGGCCCCGTTCAGCAGCCTGAAGGGTCAGTGCTGGGATTCTTCAGGCCAAACAACAAACTGGGTGGGAACACATCCCCATCCACCAAAAGACAGGTTCTCTAAAGACTTCTTGACCCTATATCTACCTCTAGACATGCCCCTGGATATGTCCCTATCCAGCAAAGGGTCAAGAACCAGCTCTAACTACCAGTGGGTAGGCACCAACTCTTCCCACCAGGAATCCTGTACTAGCCTCTAGACCAACCTCACCCAATAGGGGAAAGACAGCAGAAGCAAGCCAGACCTACTCTGGGACCAGTTGTGCCCTTGCCTTGACCACAGCAGGCCAACACAGCCTTCTGGACACCCTAGACACCATACACAACTGTTTAAGGAACTGGCCTCCCCACCTCAGTGATCAGAAATGAGCTCTGGGATCCCTGAACACTGCAGCCAGGCTCTAGAAATTGGTTCTGCCTGCCAGTAGTTTGGCATTAACCCCAGGATCTGACCTCACCCACCAGTGGGTGGGCAACAGCTCCAGAGTCTTCAAAACCCTAACCCTGCTCAGTAGTGAGCCAGCACTAGCTCCAGGGCCCCCTAGGATTCTGCAGCCAGCTACCTTGTGACCAGGTACTACTAAACAGTAGCCAGCAGCATCTGCACAAGACAGGCTTGGCAACCAACTGGATTAGGGGCCAACCAAGTCTACTAGACTTCCCACATAATCAGCCCACCATAACAGAAGGTCCCATGCAGCCTTCTTAAGGGGAATGCTCAGAGCATATAGCTTAGGTGATGACACTGCTAGGACACATAGGATATCTCCTAGAGAACACCACTTTTCCAAGGTCGAGAAACGTCACTGACTTCTCGCATAGATAAAAATACAAATAGCAAATTAGACAAAATGAGGCATCATAGGACTATGTTCTAGACAAATAAGATATAACCTCAGAAGAAGAATTTAAGTGAAGATTGGCAGTCTACCTGAAAAAGAGTTCAGAATAATGATCGTAAAGATGATCAAAGAACTTGAGAGGAGAGTAGATACATAGAGTGAGAAGTTAGAAGGTTTTTTTTAACAAACAGAAAATATAAAGAACAACCAGAGATAGGAATACAATAACTGAAATGAAAAATACACTAGAAAGAATTAATATTAGATTAAATAATACAGAAGAATACATCAATGAGCTGGAAGAGAAAGTAGTGAAAATGACTACCAATGAATAGAACAAAGACAAAAAGAGACCTCTAGGTCTTTTAATATTCACATTATAGGGGTCTCAGAAGGAAAAGAGAGAGAAAGGACCTGAGAAAATTAAAGATAAAGTGAAAATATTAAAAGCAGCAAGGGAAATACAGCAAATAACATACAAGGACCTCCCATAAGACGATGGGAGCTGATTTTTCAACAGAGATTCTGCAGGCCGGAAGGGAGTGGCATGATATATTTAAGGGAAGGGAAGAACCTGCAACCAAGAATACTTTGGGCTTCCCTGGTGGCTCAGTGGTACAGAATCCACCTGCCAACGCAGGAGACGTGGGTTCGATCCCTGGGTCAGAGAGATTCCCTGGAGAAGGAAATTGCAACCCACTCCAGTATTCTTGCCTGGGAAATGCCATGGACAGAGGAACCTGGTGGGCTATAGTCAGTGGGGTCACAGAAGAGTTGGACATGACTTAGTGACTAAACAACAATAAGAATACTTTACCTGTTAAGGCTTTCATTCAGATCTGATGGTGAAGTCAAAAGCTTTACAGGCAAGCCAAAACTAAAGGAATTCAGCACCACTAAACCAGCTTTAAAACAAGTGTTAAAGGAACTTCTCTAGGTGGGAAGAAAAAAGACCACCACAGGAATACAAGAAGATTATGAAATGAAAAAGCTTACCAGTAAAGGCAAACATACTATAAAGGTAGAAAATCATCTACACACAAAGCTAGTAGGGAGGTTAAAAGACAAAAGTAGTAAAATCATCTGTATCCACAATAAGCAATTAAGGGATACAGAAAACAATTAGATATAAAATTAAAGACAGTAATCCTGAAGTGAGGAGAGTACAAACATAGGGCCTTAAAAATGCATTTGAAATTAAGAGATCAGCAACTTGATATACTGCTATAAAGAAATCTCATAACCACAAACCAAAATATACAATATGTACAGACAAAAAAGAAAAATCCAAACATAATACTAGTGATAGTCATCAAATCACAAGAGAAGAGAACAAAAGAAAGCAGGGGGCGGAAAGACCTAAAACAGCAAAATTGCAGTAAGAATATATATATTGATAACTATCTTAAATGTAAATAAATGTTCCACCCAAAGACGTGGCTGCACAGATACAATAAGACCCATATATATGCTGTGTACAAAAGACTAACTTCAAGTATAGAGTTACATACAGACTGAAAGGGAGGGGATACGGAAAGGTATTCCATGCAAATGGAAATTAAAAGAAAGCTGGAGTAGCAAATTCTTATATCAGACAAAACAGACTTTAATGAAGACTAACAGGAGACAAATGACACTATATAGGGATCAAAGGGCCAATCCAAGAAGAAGATATAACAATTGTAAATATGTATGTACCCAACATTCGAGGAACTCAGTGTATAAGGCAAATATTAACAGACACAAAAGGAAAAATTGACAATTATAGTAGTAACACCCTACTTATTAGGTTGGTGAAAAAGTAATTGCAATTTCGGACCATGAATTTTAAATTGTTATAATGAGGCTTGAACACAGTTTTATTAATCAAAATAGAAACCATTACAATCAACACATTTTTACCAGCAAGAGATAAGTTTGTTAATTCCTGGAGCACAAAATCCATCTTTCAGGATTCAACGAATTTTTGGAAAGCACTTTCTGCCTCGTCTTTGTTCTGGAAGCTTTGGAGCTGCTGCTTGGTCTAACCAGTAAGCTGGTCATCACCGGTTGTTGTATGAAATCCACTTGTTTCACATCATAGTCTGATCTAGAAATAGTTAATGGTTGTTTCATAGAATAAGAGAAGATGACACTTCAAAAAGACTTTTTTTTTTTTTTTTGCTTTTCGGTCAGCTCTGAGACACAGTGAACTTTTTCACCTTTCCAATTTGCTTCAAGTGCTGAATGACCATATAGTGGTTGATGTTAAGTTCTTTCGTAACTTCTCATGTAGTTGTGAAAGGATCACCTTTGATGATCCTTACTGCACTCCTCATCTTCAGAACTCTTGTCTCCTTTGCAGAACTTCTTGAACCACCACTGCACTGTATGTTTGTTAGCAGTTCTTGGGCCAGATGTGTTGTTGATACTGCAAGTTGTCTCCAATGCTTTCCTTTGAACTCAAATAAGAAAATTGCTTGAATTTGCTTTTTGTCTAACATCATTTCCCTAGTCTAAAATAAATATAAAATAAACAGCAATAAATCATTAGCAATAAAGCATAAAGCAAAAAATGTACATTAAAATAATGTATAATAAAACCACATTTAAGAATGTATTCCAGTATCAAATTGCAGAGTTCAACAGTGCAAAACCAAAATTACTTTTGCACCAATTTAATACATCAATGGACAGATCATCTAGACAGAAAATCAGTAAGAGAACACAGACCTTAAATGTAATACATTAGACAAAATGGACTTGATTGGTATTTATAGAGCATTCTATTTGAAAGCACCAGAATACACATTGTTTTCAAGTGTAAATTGCACATTATCCAAAATGAATTATTAGCTAGGCCACAAAACAAGCCTTAGTAAATTTAAAAACATTGAAATCATATCAAGCATCTTTTCTGACCACAAGGATGTGAGAGTAGAAATCAACTACAAGAAAAAAGCCTACAAAAAACACAGACACATTGGAGGCAAAACAGTAAGCCACTAAAGGGCCAATGGATCATTGAAGAAATCAAAGGAAATGAAAACAGTATCTCAGGTAGAGATCTGCTTTTTTGGGGGGGGGGGGGCTATGCTGCATGGCTTGCAGGATCTCAGTTCCCTGACCAGGGACTGAATTCATGCCACACAGTGAAAGCCTGAAATCCTAACCACTAGGCCACCAGGGAACTCCCTTGCATTTCTGTGTTCACTGCAGTGTTACTCGCTATAGCCAAAATGTGGAAATAGACAGTCTAACTGGTCCTCAATGAATGAATGGATAGAGAAAGTATGGGGGGGGGGGTGTGTGTATAATTTATTTATATATATATAAATATTATTCAACCATGAAAAAGGAGGGCATCTTAGCATTTGTGACAACATGGATGGACTTTGAGGGCATTATACTAAGTAAAATAAGCCAGATGGAGAAACATGAGTATTGCATGATCTTATTTATATGTGGAATCTAAAGAAGGCAAACTCACAGAAAGAAGAGTGGATACCAGCCTCTGGAGGATGATAGGCAAGGGGAACTGTTGTCAGAGATTATAAACTTGAAGCTACAATGTGTATCAGTTCTGGGTATCTATAACATAGTTTTGTAGTTAACAATATTCTTGTTATAACTGAAATTTCCTAATAGATTTTTAATGTTCTAACTACAAAGAAGAGATACCAGTCGTGTCATCATGCAAGTATTAGCTAACACTATGGCAGTGGTTATGTTGCAATGAAAAAAGTAGGTGTATATCTCCATTTTATGGCAAGGCTTAGGTGTTAAATAATTTTCTCAAGGACATAACTAGTCTTCACTGCATCATTCTTCACAGACCTTCCTTCCCAGCATTCCTAAACGTTGAAAAGATGATTCATGGTTCTGATCCTCAAAATTTAAAATTTGTGGTGTTGCTGAGATTCTTTCACCAGCCTCCCACATTCTTTCTCTTTCCATGACTGTCATTACTTCTTTTCTCTTTTTTCTCCACTTCTTTTTGGTTTCTGTCTTTAGTATGTCTGAATTTTCTGTAAGAATAGATATCATCTGGTGGGCTATGCTGGTGTTCACAGGGCATCTGCTTCTCTGCCTCAAATAAAAAAAAAGAAAAATGTGTTTTTGTGGTGACTTGTGTCCTTGGAGCTTTCCCAGAAGCCTGAAGATGCTAGAACGCTAGATTTTGAATAGAAAAGTTTGATTTTTTTTTTTTTTTTTTTACCATATCAAGGGTTCTTTACCCATCTGAAACACTGGCTTGTTTTTTTGTGTGTTTGGTTATATAGGAAAGAATGAAGAGTAAAAATAGTACTTACCCATAATTTAAATATTACGATATTTGAGATATTTATTTCCCTTTAACTATAACATGGTGTTTCCAATCCTAAAAGAAGATGCTATGAAAGTGCCGCACCCAATATGTCAGCAAATTTGGAAAACTCAGCAGTGGCCACAGGACAGGAAAAGGTCAGTTTTCATTCCAATCCCAAAGAAAGGCAGTGCCAAAGCATATTCAAACTACCACACAATTGCACTAATCTCACATGCTAGCGAAGTCATGCTCAAAATTCTCCAAGCCAGGCTTCAACAGTATGTGAACCAAGAACTTGCAGATGTTCAAGCAGGATTTAGAAAAGGCAGAGGAACCAGAGATCAAATTGCCAACATCTGTTGGATCCTAGAAAAAGCAAGAAATTCCAGAAAAATATCTGCTTCTGCTTCATTGACTATGCTAAAGCCTTTGACTGTGTGGATCACAGCAAACTGGGGGAAATCCTTCAGGAGATGGGAATACCAGACCACCTTACCTGCCTCCTGAGAAATCTATATGCAGGTCAAGAAGCAGCAGTTAGAACCAGACATGGAACAATGGACTGGTGCCAAATTGGGAAAGGAGTACGTCAAGGTGGTTATCTTGTCACCCTGCTTATTTAACTTAAATGCAGAGTACATCATGAGAAATGCCAGGCTGGATGAAGCACAAGCTGGAATCAAGATTGCTGGGAGAAAGATTGCTACATATCAGTAATCTCAGATATGCAAATGATATCAACTTTATGGCAGAAAATGAATAAGAACTAAAGAGCCTCTTGATGAAAGTTAAAGAGGATTGTTAAAAAGCTGGCTTAAAACTCAGTGTTCAGATCATGGCCTCTGGTCTCATCACTTCATGGCAAATAGATGGGGAAACAATGGGAACAGTGACAGGCTTTATTTACCTGGGCTCCAGAATCACTCTAGATGGTGACTGCAGCCATGAAATTAAAAGACACTTGCTCCTTGGAAGAAAAGCTATGACAACTCTAGAGAGCGTATTAAAAAGCAGGGATATCACCTTGCAGACAAAGGTTCGTCTAGTCAAAGCTGTGGTTTTTCTAGTACTCATATATGGATGTGAGAATTGGACCGTAAAGAAAGCTGAGTGCCGGAAAAAGATGCTTTTGAACTGTGGTGTTGGAGAAAACTCTTGAGAGTCCCTTGGACAGCAAGGAGATCCAACCAGTCCATCCTAAAGGGATTGGAAGGACTGATGCTGAAGCTGAAGCTGAAGCTCCAGTACTTTGGCCACCTAATGGGAACAACTGACTCACTGGAAAAGACCCTAATGCTGGGAAAGATTGAAGGCAGAAGGAGAAGGAGACGACAGAGGATGAGATGGTTGGATGGTGTCACTGACTCGATGGACATGAGTTTGAGCAAGCTCCAAGAGGTGTTGGTGGACAGAGAAGCCTGGTGTGCTGCAGTCCATGGGGCCACAGAGGCAGACACAACTGAGCGACTGAACTGAGCTGAATAATGTGATGTGAATATAAGTTACAGCATAGTACTTTGTACGTGGCAAAATATATTTTAACCGTAAAATCCATCCGTAGCCTGGCAGCATAGTCACACGGTGTCTGTTGTGCTGAACTGTAGCCATGGAGCAAGCAGCTCCTGACCCTGGGCAGCTTGTGCAACATGCGCACCTCGAGCCCTTGGGCCGCTCCAGCCGGCTCTGGGCTAGGGTCTGTGGTGGACGAGGAAGCAGAAGGCACGAGGGCCCTGGGGATGGCAGGGTAACACAGATTTGGTTTTGGTTCTGGAAGATAGAAACTAGTGTTTTTGAAGCAGAAAAGTGAGCTGGAAGAAATGCCATGAACATGGCAAGAAACGTGAACTGCTGACCTCATTGAAACAAGATTGGTTGAACATGGTGATCATCAGTGTTCTAACGGACTCACTATGGAGGCAGCGTAGTGAATTTGAGTTGAGAAACTACCTTTTAGTTTACTATTCACATATTGTTGTGCCACATCTACCAGAAAAAAGGGCGGAATTTGTTTGGCATATACTCTCTGCTGACAAAATGGACCTGAATTTTGTGGACAGACATGGAATCGATTTAGAAAACTTCCTCTTGAAAATTGGTTCACATCCCATCCTTTATAGAGACGGGCTCTTCTGTTTTTAACAGAGGAATGTAACTGGAAGGAGACTGTAAATGTAACTGGATTTCAGCTGAAAGCAGACTCAGGTTGAAAATGCTTTAATGCAACATTCAGAGTGAAAAACCCAGACAAGAGATTTACTGAATTAAAACTCTGTGATTAAAACACAGTGATGAACTACAGTCTGTCATCTCATATCTTCTTTGAGTCAGAGCTAGAGTAGTAGATTGCATGGTGTATATAAAGTGCATGGAAATTATGGGCAAGTTTTCAGTGAGTGAAATGCCACAGTAAAAGAAATGGGTGATGGACTGCAGAGTGCTGGTCATCACATGGATGTGCATGCATCTTCTGTTGATGGTATTTTGGAAGATAAAGAACATTATGCAGATCAGTTAAAGGAGTATCCTTTTCATACAGAAGCACTGCAGGAAACATGACTTAAATAGTGTGTGTGCAGGAAACATGACTTAAATAGTATGACTTGGAGATGGCTGCTAAGGACTTAGTATCCGAGAAGCAGCAACGTGAGGAACTTGCTACTGGGACCGTGAGAACATTTTCTTTGAAGGGAATGACCACCAAACTCTTCGGTCAAGAAACTCCAGAGCAAAGAGGAGCCAGAGTAAAGATTCTAGAAGATTGAGTAAGTGAAGGAGAACAACAACTTCAGTCTAAAAATCTGGAAGGCAGAGAATTTGTCTTGGGTTGATATTTAATGCTTGGGCTGATATTTAATGCTTCAAAGAACAAAAGAACTGTGATTTAAAGGAGGCCCTCATAAGCTATGCAGTCATGCAGATCAGTATGTGCAAAAAAGGAATTCAAGCTTGGACCAATGCGAAAGAATGCTTTAGCAAAATGTTAGCCTGTGAAAGAGATGGGAATACCAGACCACCTGACCTGCCTCTTGAGAAATCTGTATGCATGTCAGGAAGCAACAGTTAGAACTGGACATGGAACAACAGACTGGTTTCAGATAGGAAAAGGAGTATGCCAAGGCTGTATATTGTCACCCTGCTTATTTAACTTATATGCAGAATACATCATGAGAAATGCTGGACTGGAAGAAACACATGCTGGAATCAAGATTGCCGGGAGAAATATCAATAACCTCAGATATACAGATGACACCACCCTTATGGCAGAAAGGGAAGAGGATCTAAAAAGCTTCTTGATGAAAGTGAAAGAGGAGAGTGAAAAAGTTGGCTTAAAGCTCAACATTCAGAAAACGAAGATCATGGCATCTGGTCCCATCACTTCATGGGAAATGGATGGGGAAACTGTGGAAACAGTGTCAGACTTTATTTTTGGGTGCTCCAAAATCACTGCAGATGGTGACTGCAGCCATGAAATTAAAAGATGCTTACTCCTTGGAAGAAAAGTTATGACCAACCTAGATAGCATATTCAAAAGCACAGACATTACTTTGCTGACTAAGGTCCTTCTAGTCAAGGCTATGGTTTTTCCTGTTGTCATGTATGGATGTGAGAGCTGGACTGTGAGGAAGGCTGAGCGCCAAAGAATTGATGCTTTTGAAGTGTGGTGTTGGAGAAGACTCTTGAGAGTCCCTTGGACTGCAAGGAGATCCAACCAATCCATTCTGAAGGAGATGAGCCCTGAGATTTCTTTGGAAGGAATGATGCTAAAGCTGAAACTCCAGTACTTTGGCCACCTCATGTGAAGAGTTGACTCATTGGAAAAGATTCTGATGCTGGGAGGGACTGGGGGCAGTCGGAGAGGGGATGACCGAGGATGAGATGGCTATATGGCATCACTGACTCGAACGTAAGTCTGAGTGAACTCCGGGAGTTGGTGATAGACAGAGAGGGCTGGCGTGCTGCGATTCATGGGGTCGCAAAGAGTTGGACACGACTGAGCGACTGAACTGAACTGAACTGAATCCTGTGAAATGAATTTCTCTTCAATTGAAGTACCCCAAAACAGAAGCCCAAGTAAATTAAAAATTCAAGTTGTTAGCCAGCATACACAAAGATACACAGTAAGTTGAGAAATTAAACTTTCTTTGATTTGGTTGTATTAATATAGCACAAAAGGATGTGTTTTAATGAAGATTAAATATTCTAATTTGAGGTTTTGGGGGCTGGTGCTAATTCTAAAATGTTAATTAGATAAAATAGCCCACAGATTGTCGCTTCTGAACCAGTGACTGAATATCAAGGTATTAGATCATTTCCAGATGTTCGTTTCAGTGCCTGCTGCTTCAGATCTGCTCATGTGGGGAGTTTTTTTCCCTAAGATTGAATTCTTATCTTGATTTGGTAAGACTCACTAATCTCTTATGAAGGGTTAGTTTTTCTTGCCTTATAGTTGAGCTGTTTGATTTGATAAAGCTCAGCTGAAGCTTAGTGTAAAATCTAAGTTATTTCTCCGACATTCATTAATGCCTCCAAACATTACATGCACTAGACAATGCCTTCAATGTGTATTTTACCAGAATTTTGATACTGGTCAAAAATTTTATACTCCCTTCAAAGAAGACTCAGCTTCTTAGATGTATAGTGGAATACATTGTTATGATCTAGGAATTGCTACATAGAAAGTTTAGAGTACATTAATTATAAGCATTAAATTCTCAAATAATTCTTAGCCTCATTGATGAGCCTAAATTTACTCTGCTTGGCCCTCTACACATGGTATTTCAGGGTACAAGATATAGCATTTCAATGTATAAGATATATGTAGTGAACATATGTGTTAGGATCTTTATTATGAACATCCTTTTTTATTGCTTGGCTCTAATTTTTATAAAGGTAAATTATATTGCTTTTGTGTGTGTGTGTTTGTGGTATATATTCAGAAGACAAGCATCCTTGGTATGTTGCTAGCTTTGCAAAACCCTATGTGTGTACTTATTATTACTAACTATGTAAAAAAAATTTTTATTTTACATTTGACTTTTTAACATTTGCAATGTTGCTGAATTTTTTGCTGTTTGCCAAACTTATGAAATACATAAATGAAGTATTATGTTGATTTTTAAAAAATCCAACTCTAATGGATTTTAGATGTTTTCTTTTCTCTTTTGTATGAATTGGAAAAGAATAGCTTCCTGTGTCCTTTTCCCAGGGTTACATGCTAATTTTATTTTCTATTAATTTTTTACATGCTAGCTTTATTACCTAGATTTTCTGATATGGTAGAAGACTTTTCCTTTTAAACATTATGGTTGCTGTCATGTAGGAATAATTCTTCAGAGTTTTTTTTTTCTGCTGTTTTAAGTTACTTTCAAATGAGTTTTTCAAGTGTGTAGATTTAATAATGGTTGAATAGAAGGATTCATTTGAAAGATTTTGCTTCCTTCTTCACTAGAGATAGCTTATAATGTTTTATTTTGTTTTGTTTTTGCTTTATAACTTTCTCTTCAAAATAAGTACCAAAAAGAGGTATACATTAAAAAATATGTGTTTCTAATTGTTTAAAAAGCATGTTATTAATAATAATATTATAATAAAGGTATTGTTTATATCTTTTACATTTTATGCATGGGTAGGGCTTTGGAGTAGGATATTTAGTCTTACTCAGTGGCCATGGAAACACTCGATGTAGACACATTGTGATTATTTTCCAGTAAATGTTACAGATGGCAGTCCAGTTTTTTCGTGAATTGAATAAGGTATTGAAGGAGGTCAGGGGCTTACACATCTAGAAGACCTAGTTTTAAGTTCCAGTTTAGCATTTATTGGTAACTGTATAAATCAGTAACGTATTAACATTCAGTGTTTTGGTTTATAAGTTTGTGATAATAAAGTCTACTGAGCTACTTTCATGGAATTCCATTTAATTAAAATACCTTATTTTTGGTTTGTGTATATGTACTTTATAAACACTAGTATATGATAACTTGAGTTTTTAATTTTTTTTTCTACTTATAGTTTTACTATAGCAAAAGAATACAGATTAGAACCAAAAGAAAGGGAGATACACACAGGGCAAGATTTGGAATGTCCCATAAAGGGAGATTCTTGTTGTCCTTTCTCTGTGGAGTCCAGACCCATTGCCTCCCCCGGCGACATATTCAAAATGTATTTCCAGCTCGGTAGCTTGCCTGAGCTTCAGTCTCTGGGATTTTTATTGGGGCTTCATTCCATGAACGTTATTTGCTATATTGTTGCCCATATGCTTGAACTCAGTTTCCAACTTCCTCTCCCAGAGCTTGGGTTGGTGTGTCTTTACCCAAAGCTCTAGCAAACCTTTACCGGTTTGTCTTTTTGGCACTGCTAGCCAACATGGGGATTTTTACTGCCACTGTCATCCAGAGGAGGTATGTTTAGGAAGAGTGAGACAACTTTACAGAAGTAAGAGATGAAGATGAAATTAAACTCCCAAGCATTACACTAGATGCTTTCAGGTCTGTTACTGCTCTTGATTCTCACAACTACTTTATTTAAGCATGAATGTAATATTAGTAACCCCTATTTTATAAATGAGAAAACCAAGGCTCACAGTATCATAAGATATGTATATAAAATCATCTAACCTCCCTAATGATGAAACTGCTATTCAAACGCAGCCATAGCATATCTGGACTTTTCTGTTGCATTAATTAGGAATTTACCTTGATGAAATTTTGTCATTATTTATTTCATTGAATATAATTAAAGATATAAAGTTGAACTCAGTATAATGTCTATATATTCTATAAATTGTGTATAGTGTATTAGTTAATTGTCAATGTCTTTTGTTTCATTCATTAGATGAATTTCTAAAGCTTTATATAAATGAAATTAGGAGTCACGTCTAGTCTATATGTCCCAGACAAAAGGCAACTTAAAGAAGTTCTGTTAATTTTTGAAAAAGTAAAGAATATACTTGTTCTTTATATAAATTTGAATGCTTATATGATTTTAAGCATTAAGTGGGATATACTTCCTGATGTATTTGAAATTTAAAAAACCTTAAGAATTGTAACAGAACCTTTCTTTTGTTTTTATTAGGTATTAGAAAAACCCAGTAGGCTAACTGAAAAGGAACTTGCTGAAGCTGCAAGCAAGTGGGCTGCTGAAAAGCTAGAGAAGGCAGATGAAAGTAACTTACCTGAAATTTCTGAGTATGAGGTAAGGCATAATTTCTTCTGTATTTGTCTGGATTTTAAATTATAGATGAAATTTTGGGTTCTTCTAGTGTTTTAAAATATGTTTGGGGAAAATGTCCTCGTGAATTACTAAATTTTACCACACATAATAATAATATGAATATGAATTACTCTGAGTTCCGTAATTATGCTATGTCTGAATGTCTCTAGTAGTTTAGAAGTATAAGAATGGTATAAATGTGGAGCATTATTAGGAAGATGCTGTATTTATATATGCTGCTTTTATGGGCTTTTAAAAATATTTCTAGACATGCTAAGCCACCAGTCATAAATCAGTGAATTCAGAACAAAAATATAATTAAACCTTGCATCTGGGTTATATTTATATTGCATGTTATACTCTATGTAAATTTTTTCATATATATCCCAAGAAATGCAGTTATGCATTGTTTGGTCTACCTGTGATTTTTGATGAATCCTGAGTACCAAAAAATGAGAACATTTTTGGGTCCACAGAATATGCTTTATAAAATATTTGCATTAAAATATTGGAAAATGTACTGAAAATTTTTTCTGTAACCTGTAAAAGAAATACAGATATTTTATGGACAAAGTTAACCTTCTAGATTCAGGATTTGTTACTAGAGGAATTATTTGGACATGGTAGAGAATATAAAAATCTCTGTACCATGATAGATTATATTTGGAAGAGATTTCTGACTTTATATTTTTGAATGCCTTTTAAGACAGGTCCTCTGATAAAAGAGATGAAACGTTGGAATTCAATGTATAAATTCGATATCTATGTGCATCTTAATACACTGTGGAAAGACCTTTCGAAAGTAACTAATATACACTGTTCATAGAAAGTACAAATCAGTACAAACCCTGTCAGTGCTTATAGAAATAGAGCCTTTCTTTTTTAAAATGCTGATGTGTCATTGTCATTTAGCTATCAGTTTTTCTTACATAGGCCAAAGTTTCCTTGTCACTGTAGAGATAATAATAGATATTTATGCATATTTTCAAGTAAAGGTATCAAAAATATCAAGCTGTGTCTCTTTGGCACCTCTCTAGTGCTATTTTTATTTTTTTAATTTATTTATTTATTTTAATTGGAGACTAATTACAGTATTGTAGTGGTTTTTGCCATACATTGACATGAATCAGCCATGGGTGTACCTGTGTCCCCCATCCTGAACCTCCCTCCCACCTCCCCCCCCATCCCATCCCTCAGGGTCGTCTCAATGCCATGGCCCTGAGTGCCCTGTCTCATGCATTGAACCTGGACTGGTGATCTATTTCACATATGGTAATACACATGTTTCAATGCTATTCTCTCAAATCATCCCACCCTCGCCTTCTCCCACAGAGTCCAAAAGTCGGTTCCTTACATCTGTGTCTCTTTTGCTGTCTCACATACAGAGTCATCATTACCATCTTTCTAAATTCCATATATATGTGTTAATATACTGTATCGGTGTTTTTTTTTTCCTGGCTTACTTCACTCTGTTTAATAGACTCCAGTTTCATCCACCTCATTAGAACTGATTCAAATGCATTCTTTTTAATAGCTGAGTAATAATCCATTCTGTATATGTACCACAGCTTTCTTATCCATTCGTCTGCCGATGGACATCTAGGTTGCTTCCACGTCCTAGCTATTGTAAACAGTGCTGCGATGAACATTGGCGTACACGTCAATTCCCTTTGAATTCTGGTTTCCTCAGTGTGTATGTCCAGCAGTGGGATTTCTGGGTCATACGGCGGTTCTGTTTCCAGTTTTTTAAGGACTCTCCACACTGTTCTCCATATTGGCTGTACTAGTTTCCATTCCCACCTACAGTGTAAAAGGGTTTCCTTTTCTCCACACCCTCTCCAGCATTTATTGTTTTTAGACTTTTTGATAGCAGCCATTCTGACCAGTGTGAGATGGTATCTCATTGTGGTTTTGATTTGCATTTCTCTGATAATGAGTGATGTTGAGCATCTTTTCATGTGTTTGTTAGCCATCTGTATGCCTTCTTTGGAGAAATGTCTGTTTAGTTCTTTGGTCCATTTTTTTATTGGGTTGTTTATTTTTCTGGAATTGAGCTGCATGAGCTGTCTAGCGCTATTTCAAAGCATGAAGAGTATTACATTTGATAGGGTCATTTAACTATTTTCCTTAAGAATTTAGAGTAATAGTTTTTATATTAATAATAGAAATATGTATTTTAAAGTTGCTTATTTGGATGTCTGATAATTTTTCTCAGAGTAATTAAACCAAAAACTTCCAAAATATACTTAGTTATTTGTTTGCTAAATATGGTATCTTCAACTGTTGTTGTTTAGTCACTAAGTCATATATGACTCTTCTGTGATCCCATGGACTGTAGCACACGAGGCTCCTCAGTGTGTGACACTTTCCAGGCAAAAATACTGGAGTGTATGGCCATTTCCTTCTTAATGGGATCTTCTCAATGGGATCAAACCCACGTCTCCTGCATTGGCAAGCAGATTCTTTACCACTGAGTCACCAGGAAAGCCCACGTATCTTTAGTTAGCAAAGGTATTATTAAGATATATTCATTCTCCCTCCTTGTCATTTTGATATCCCTTAATTTAAAAAATCAAATCCCAGTGGTCTTCAAAGTCAAATTCCCTGGGGGTTCTCAGTCCCTTTGCTGGATCCCCAGTTTGGGAAATCTGTTGTGGGCCCTAGAGCTTTCACAACAGTGTGAGAACTTCTTTGGCAGAATTATTCTCCAGTTTGTGGGTTGTCTGCTTGGTGGCTCTATGGTGGGGTTCACATGCCGCACCTCCCAGATCTGATGTAGCCAGAGCCCCTGTCCCCAGAGCAGGCCACAGCTGACCCGTGCCTCTTCAGGAGACACCCAAACACACAAAGCCAGGTCTGGCTGGGTCTCTTGTGGGGTCCAAAATCACTGCAGATGGTGATTGCAGCCATGAAATTAACACATTTGCTCCTTGGAAGAAAAACTTTGACAAACCTAGACAGCATGTTAAAAAGCAGAGACATTACCGACAAAAATCCATACAGACAAAGCTATGGTTTTTCCAGTAGTTCTGTATGCTGTGAGAGTTGGACCATAAACAAGGCTGCACAATGGACTGATGATTTTGAATTGTGGTGTTGGAGAAGACTCTTCAGGGTCCCTTGGACAGCAAGGAGATCCAACCAGTCAATCCTAAAGGAAATCAGTCCTGAATATTCATTGGAAGGACTGATGCTGAAGCTGAAGCTCCAATACTTTGGCCACTTAATGGGAAGAACTGACTCATTGGAAAAGACCCTGATGCTGGGAAAGATTGAAGGCAGGAGGAGAAGGGGATGAGAGAGGATAGATGATTGAATGACATCACCGACTCAATGGACATGAGTTTGAGCAAGATCCAGGAGAAGCCTGGTGTGCTGCAGTCCACGGAGTTAGACATGACTGAGCAACTGAACTGAACTGAAATTTTTAAAAAATCTTACTATCCATCTTTTCCAGTTTTTGATTATTTTATTTATAGTCTGTTTTCATTTCTTGACTGGATCTCGGCTCTGAATAGTCAGTGACATTGAGTCTTGAAAGATGTTTTCCAGCAGTCTTGTTTTTTCTCTATAATGTGCCCAGACTTTGCTAGATTTTTGAATTAATGAGAAGTCAGGAATCCTAAAATCTGTGTGTGGAGTCATAGGTCAGAGGTAATTTTCTGTTAGAGCAAAGGCAAGGTAAGAGTACTGTTGAAATTACTATAGTATGTTTGTTAGTTGGTGTACATCATTAGTGTTGTACAGCATCAGTCTTGTAGTATTGTCTGAAAATTTCTTCAAGTTTTGTTGATACTTTTCCATACTGGAGAAAAGGCATTTGGGAAATTCTTAGGATACTCTGTCTTTTGGGCAAGGATAGTCACATTTGTTTTTGGCAGTTGTTAAATAGTTGCTCATTTCAGTGATTCTTTTTTTTTTTTTTTTTTGAGATATAGACTTTTTAAGAATGTTGGCCTTGTTTCTATAAACCCCTATCTGAAGTGGAATATTCAGAATATAGCTCCTTTTGAAGTGGAAAGACCTTGATGCCAGGGAAGAGTTTTGCATGGTCTTCTCTGTTCATGTGTTTAGTGACAGTCTTTATATTAACTGTCAAGAAAGGAGATTAAATATTTAGGTTTCCAGTTTGTCTTCTCTTGCTGTCATCAATACAGTTTTAAACAAGTTGGTTGGGAGACCATGTAGTTTATAGGTCAGTCAGTCAGTTCAGTCGCTCAGTCGTTTCCGACTCTGCAACCCCATCAATTGCAGCACACCAGGCCTCCCTGTCCATCACCAACTCCCGGAGTTCACTCAGACTCACGTCCATCGAGTCAGTGATGCCATCCAGCCATCTCATCCTCTGTCGTCCCCTTCTCCTCCTTCCCCCAATCCCTCCCAGCATCAGAGTCTTTCCCAGTGAGTCAACTCTTTGTATGAGGTGGCCAGAGTACTCAAGTTTCAGCTTCAGCATCATTACTACCAAAGAAATCCCAGGGCTGATCTCCTTCAGAATGGACTAGTTGGATCTCCTTGCAGTCCAAGGGACTCTAAAGAGTCTTCTCCAAGACCACAGTTCAAAAGCATCAATTTCAGTGCTCAGCCTTCTTCACAATCCAACTCTCACATCCATACATGACCACAGGAAAAACCATAGCCTTGACTAGATGGACCTTTGTTGGCAAAGTAATGTCTGTACTTTTGAATATCCTATCTAGGTTGGTCATAACTTTCCTTCCAAGGAGTAAGCGTCTTTTAATTTCATGGCTGCAGTCACCATCTGCAGTGATTTTGGAGCCCAAAAAAATAAAGTCTGACACTGTTTCCATTGTTTCCCCATAGTCAGTGAAGTTGAAGATAAATTCAATGCTGTGCTTAAATATCAGGAATATTTAAGAAGTTCACTATTCTTTTCAGGTTTTTACTTTTACCTTTTGGACTCTAATTGAGAATTTCTGAAAGTATTTGATAGAATGATAGTTCTCAATAGTCTTAGTGACCTGAGGAAGAACAAAAAAGATTCTGTCAGTGCCAGTGTTGTCTTTGTTTAGTTGCTAAGTCGTATCTGGTTCTTTTGCCACCCCATGGACTATGGCCCACCAGGCTCCTTGTTCATGGTTATTTTCCAGGCAAGAATACTAGAGTGGGTTGCTGTTTCCTTCTCCAGGGGATCTTCCAGACCCAGGGATTGAACCGGTGTCTGCTAAATTGGCAAGTGGATCCTTTACCACTGAACCACTAGGGAAGCCCGTTAGCCCCACTACATTTAGTAAATGCTAGATTTAAAAGCAGTAGGTTGATTTTGGCATTTTAGCACTTTTAAGAGACTGTGGCTCAGATCACGAACTCCTTATTGCCAAATTCAGACTTAAATTGAAGACAGTAGAGAAAACCATTCAGGTATGACCTAAATCAAATTCCTTATGATTATACAGTGGAAGTGAGAAATAGATTTAAGGGACTATATCTGATAGATAGAGTGCCTGATGAACTATGGACAGAGATTTGTGACATTGTACAGGAGGTAGGGATCAAGACCATCCCTATGGAAAAGAAATGCAAAAAAGCAAAATGGTTGTCTGGGGAGGCCTTACAAAAAGCTGTGGAAAGAAGAGAAGCAAAAAGCAAAGGAGAAAAGGAAAGATATAAGCATCTGAATGCAGAGTTCCAAAGATTAGCAAGGACGGATAAGAAAGCCTTCATCAGCGATCAATGCAAAGAACAGAATGGGAAAGACTAGAGATCTCTTCAAGAAAATTAGAGATACTAAGATTATTAGAGATACGATGCAAAGATGGGCTCAATAAAGGACAGAAATGGTATGGACCTAACAGAAGCAGAAGATATTAAGAAGAGGTGGCAAGAATACAGAGAAGAGCTATACAAAAAAGATCTTCACGACCAAGATAATCACAATGGTGTGATCACTCACCTAGAGCCAGGCATCCTGGAATGTGAAGACAAGTGGGCCTTAGAAAGCATCACGGTGAGCAAAGCTAATGGAGATGATGGAATTGCAGTTGAGCTATTTCAAATCCTGAAGGATGATGCTGTGAAAGTGCTGCACTCAATATGCCAGCAAATTTGGAAAACTCATCAGTGGCCACAGGACAGGAAAAGGTCAGTTTTCATTCCAATCCCAAAGAAAGGCAATGCCAAAGAATGTTCAATTTGACATTGAACTACCACACAATTTCACTCATTTCACTCATCTCAAAGTAATGTTCAAAATTCTCCAATCGAAGCTTCAACAGTACATGAACTGTGAACTTCCAGATGTTCAAGCTGAATTTAGGAAAGGCAGAGGAACCAGAGATCAAATTGCCAACATCTGCTGGCTCATCAAAAATGCAGGAGAATTCCAGAAAAACATGCTTTTGCTTTATTGACTACACCAAAGCCTTTGACTATGTGGATCAGCACAAACTGTGGAAAATTCTTAAAGAGATGGGAATACCAGACCACCTTACTTGTCTCCTGAGAAATCTCTATGCAGATCAAGAAGCAACAGAACTGGACATGGAACAACAGACTGGTTCCAAACAGGGAATGGAGTACGTCAAGGCTGTATATTGTCACCCTGCTTATTTTACTTATATGTAAAGTATATCATGTGAAATGCCAGGCTGGATGAAGCACAAGCTGGAATCAAGATTGCCGGGAGAAATATCAGTAACCTCAGATATGCAGATTACACCTCCTGTATGGCAGAAAGTGAAGAAGAACTAAAGAGCCTCTTGATGAAAGTAAAAGATGAAAGTGAAAAGGCTGGCTTAAAACTTAACATTCAAAGAGAAAGATAATGGCATCCAGTCCCATCACTTCATGGCAGATAGTTGGCAAACAGTGTAACAATGAGAGACTTCATTTTCTTGGGCTCTAAAATCACTGCAGATGATGACTGCAGACAAGAAATTAAAAGATGCTTGCTCCTTGGAACAAGGAGCTCCTTGTTGTTGTCATTGTTCAGTTGCTCAGTCATATCTGATTCTGTGACTCTATGGACTGCAGCATGCCAGGCTTCCCTATCCTTCACTATTTCTGGAGTCTGCTCAAACTCATGTCCATTGAGTCGATGATGCCATCCAACCATCTCATCCTCTGTTGCACCCTTCTCCTTCTGCCCTCAATCTTTCCCAGCATCAGAGTCTTTTCCAGTGGGTCAGCTCTTCACATCAGGTGGCGAAAAGATTGGAGTTTCAGCTTCAGCATCAGTGAATATTCCAATGAATATTCCGGACTGATTCTTTTAGGATTAACTGGTTTGATCTCCTTGCTGTCCAAGGAACTCTCAAGATTTGGAGTTATAAACCAACATTGCAATGATAGCAACTTTTAGACCTATATTTTTTTCCTTTAAATGTCATAGTCTCCTAAATCATGTTGCAAATAAAAAGTACAGTTTATATTAGCCATTATAATTGACCATGCATTTAAGTATAGTGAGCTTTTTTTTCTTCCACACAGCTTCAGGATACTATCTCGTGTCCTTTCCTTTTACCTTTTAAGACTCCCTTGAGGATTTCTTGCATGACAGATCTAGTGTCATCATCTCTCTCAGCTTTTGTTTACCTGGAATGTGTTAATTTCTCCGTCACTTTCGAAGGACAGTTTTACTGGATATAGCAACCTTTGTTGGCACTTTTTTCTTTTAACACTTTGGACATGTCAGTCCATTGTCTTCTGGCCTCCAAAGTTTCTGATGAGAAATCTGCTTAATTTTAGTGATGACCTCTTGTATTAATGATTTTGTTTCTCATTGCTTTTTTCTCCCTTTATCTTTGTCCTGAACATTTGATTGTAATATGTCTTTTTTTTTTATTTTATTTTTTTTTAAATTTTAAAATCTTTAATTCTTACATGCGTTCCCAAACATGAACCCCCCTCCCACCTCCCTCCCCACAACATCTCTCTGGGTCATCCCCATGCACCAGCCCCAAGCAAGCTGCACCCTAATATGTCTTTTGAGCTTTTTTGAGTTCATCTTACTTGGTTCTTTGAGCTTCTTAGATGTTTGAATTCAAGTCTTTGATCAGATTTGGAAGTTTTCAGTCATTATTTATTCAAATATTTTCTCTCCGTCTTTCTCTCTGTCTCTTCTCCTTTGGGACTCCCAGAAGATTGTATGTATTTAAGTGTATTAGATTGTTGCAAAAGTAATTGCTGTTTTGCATTGTTGAACTTTGCTATTTGGTATTGGAATACCTTCTTAAATAAGTGTGGTTATCTTATACATCATTTTAATACACATTTATCACTTTATATTTTTTGCTAAAGATATATTACGTGCTGTTTGTTTTGTATTTATTTTAGATTAGGGAAATGATGTTAGACAAAAAGCAATTTTGAGGGATTTTCTCATTTGAGTTTAAAATGGGTCATAAAGCAGTGGAGACAATTTGCAACATCAACAAGGCATGTGGCCCAGGAACTGCTAACAAAGATACAGTGCAGTGTTGATTGAAGAAATTCTGCACAGGATGAGACAGGGTGCTCAGGGCTGGTGCACTGGGATGACCTTGAGGGATGGGATGGGGAGGGAGGTGAGAGGGAGGGTCAGGATGGTGAACACATGTACACCCATGGCTGATTCATGTAAATGTATGTTAGAACCCACTACAATATTGTAAAGAAGTTAGCCTCCAATTAAAATAATTTAAAAAAAATAAAGAAAATCTGCGAAGGAGACAAGACCCTTGAAGATGAACATAATGGCCAGCCACTGGAAATTGACAGTGACCAATTGAGGGCACTCATCAAAGCTGATACTCTTATAACTACACAAGAACTTGCCAAAGAACTCAGTGTTGACCATTCTTCTGTCATTTGGTATTTGAAGCAAATTGGAAAGGTGAAAAAGCTCAGTAAGTGGGTGTCTTATGAACTGACCACAAACCAAAAAAATTGTCATTTCAAGATGTTGTCTTCTCTTACTCTACGCAACAACAGCGAACCGTTTCTCAATCGGATTGTGACTTGTGATGAAAAGTGGGTTTTGTACAGTAATCAGCAATGACCAGCTCAGTGGCTGGACCGAGAAGAAGCTCCAAAGCACTTTGCAAAGCCAAGCTTGCACCCAGAAAAGATCATGGTCACTGTTTGATGATCTGCTGCCTGTCTGATCCATCACAGGTTTCTAAATTCTGGTGAAACCATTACATCTGAGAAGTATGCTTGGCAAATCAGTGAGATGCACCAAAAACTGCAATGCCTGCCACCAGCATTGGTCACCAGAGTGGGCCCCATTCTCCTCTATGACAATGCCTAACCGCACATTGCACTCCCAATGCTTCAAAAGCTGAACGAATTGGGCTACAAGGTTTTGCCTTATCTGCCATATTTACCTATCTCTTGCCAACTGACTACCATTCCTTCAACCATCTCGACAACTTTTGGCAGAGAAAATGTTTCTACTGCTAGCAGAAGGCAGAAAATACTTTCCACAATATTGTAAAGTAAAAAATAAAATAATTAATTTAAAAAATAAATAAAAAATAAAATAAAACAAAAAAAAAGAAAATACTTTCCAAGAGTTCATGAAATCCTAAAGCTTGTTTTTTTGTGCTACAGGAAACAAACATTTCTTGTTGGTCAAAATGTGTTGATTGTAATGGTTCCTATTTTGATTAATAAAGATGTGTCTGAGCCTAGTTATAATGATATAAAATTCATGGTCTGAAACTGCAGTTAGTTTTGTACCAGTCCAATATATTGATCCACTTAATGGTGCCCCACAAATCCCTTAGGCTCTGTTCAGTTTTCTTCAATGTTTTTTCTGTCTGTCATTCAGATGATAATTTCTGTTGTCCTATTTTTCAAGTTCACTGATTCTTCCTTCTTCCTTTGAATCGCTCTAGTGCATTTTTGTTGTAATTATTGATCTTCTTAGGTCTGAAAAAAGTTTTTGTCCAGTAAATCTTGCATTAGGTCTTTTTCTTGGGTAGTTTCTGTTGATTAATTCTTTGAATAAACCATACTTTGATGTTTCTTTGTATAATTTTTTTTTGGTGCACTTTGGATGTTTGATTCTAACAGTGTGGTATCTCTGACAGTCATATTCTCCGTCTTTTCTAGGGCTTGCCGGGGGTTTTTCAGTTGTTGTTTGTAACCGTTTTTTATTGTTGGCCACTGTTTGTGTACTGAGGATCAGCCTGAGGTGAAAACTTTTAAAGGCTTCTCAGTTCTTTCTGAGCTTTTCCCTTGGTATACCCAGTTACTTTCTGTCTTCACCCATGTATACACTTGTTTTTAAATAAACATCCTTATCTTTAATGTCTGGCTCCCAAAGGAAGAAACATGAAAAATGAAGGGAGGGGGGTGGTAGGGTGCTTGGCCCGGGAAGGCACTTCAGCCAAAGTAAGTGGGGCTTGCAACAATGGGGGAGGTACAGTAACAATGGCTATTCACCTCTTTGTCTGCACCTCTTGATCAGAAGCAGGAATCAGTGATTGGAGCACAGTTAGTTCCCTGCTCTTTGGAGGATGGGTTGCTTTTTGCCCAACCTGACTCCCATAGGCTATGTGTAAGCTGCTCTAGGAACATGTTCACAGCTCCCCGCCAAGTGGCTCAGAGTGGGACATGGCCAGCTGCTACTGTGCTGAGAGCTGAATGTAATCTCAGTTTATCTTCCTCTGCATGGGACAAGGCTTCAGCAGAATCCAGAGTTTCATAGTACTTAAATCAGACAAATTCTGCCAGTGTAGTTTTTGTGTAGGTTGGGAAACAGATTGCTAGTGCTTTCTACTCTATCTTCCCAGAATCCTCTCCCCTTAAATGATTCATATACTTCAAATTTAAATCCCTTAAGATATGTAACTCAGACTTGTAAAAACCAGGTTTTTTAAAAAAGTAGATTATGCATGCATGTGTCAGAAATTCAAATGGCATTGGAATAGGTACAGTTTCTTCTAAGATATTCCTATTGAGACTGTCTCTTATATAATTTTTTTCCCCAGAGATAATATCCTTATGGAAATAGTTTGTTCATATAAACGCATAAACACCCATATTTCTTTCTTCCCTTTTGTTTTTGACACAGTTGGCTGTGTATTTATGGGGAATGACCTTTAGGCCTTGCCAGGAGAAAAGCTTGCATACATTATGTAGTATATGCGGACTGGTGTGTGTTTTGTTGTTTTTTTTCTTTTTTTTTTAATGATTTCTTAGTATTCCTTGGTTCTAGACAGTGCATAATTTATTTGATGAACATTTAGATTGTTTTCAACCACTTGCTATTGGTGGCAGCCATATCATAGCATTTACTGCACGTGTTTTATCTGTCAATTAAATTCTTAAAGGTGAAGGTGCCAAGTGCAAAGGATATGTGGTACATTCTGATAAATACTGCCAAATTAATCTCTAAAGAGGTTGTGGCAGTGTACAACACACTAGGCATTGAAATGTGACTGCTCTTACTGATGAAAAATACCACTAATTAGTATATATCTTGTGACTTTTTAAACCTACTGCTGTTTGTTGCTACTTCAGTTACAACAACCATAAATTGTAATAAGTACAAGTTTCTTATTTTCTACCTGACCTCCCACCCAACTAAAATATATTAACTCAAACTTGACTCTTTCCAAACTGTTGCTTACTGCAGCCTCCATGAAGGCAAGAACTTTTGTCTGTTCCTTTCATTGATATATCCAGTGTTCATTGAGCTGTGCTCGGCATTTATCATAGAACAGATTTTTAAGTAAACTAATGAATAGTTTCTCTATTTATTACTTTATTCATTCCCTAATAGTTTTCCTTCATTTATTTAGTTTTTCTCTTTTCAACAAAAGTATTTTTAGACAGTAAAATAATTGACCTTGGGCTTTTTATGGGATTATTTACTCATTAATGAACTGTTGCAGTATTGTTGAAGTAATTATTACTGCTGGTTGGAGTTGTTTTCAGTTATTTCAATAATTCTTAGGCTACAGGAGGAATGGTGTTTTTAACTTCTGGAAGTAGAGCCCTTTTCCATGTTTCTGTTTATTTTGTTTATGTTTGTTCACACTTCTCTCTTCCAGTTGAACTTTGTTCTTCTGTGTTTCTTAAATAAGTTGCTTAAGAAGTAGTTAGAGGACAAAACCTTCTAGCTCTGTCTTAATATAGTATGAAATATAATTTTGGAATGGAATAAGAGGCTTTGTCCTATGTATAACTTAAAAAGTAGCCAGAATTTCCTCTTTAATCCTCCTCACATGTCTTCATTGTGTGTATGTGTGCTCAGTCGGGTCCAACTCTTCGTGACCCCATGGCCTGTCGCCTGCCAGGCTTCTTGTCCATGGAATTTTCCCAGCAAGAGTACTGGAATGTGTTACCATTTCCTACTCCAAGGAATCTTCCTGAGCCAGGAATCGAACCCACATCTCTTGCATCTTTAGCATTGGCAGGCAGCTTTTTTTACCTCTGCACCACCGGGAAAACTCTCATATGTTCATTATGCAGAACAAAATTAAAAGTGTTTCTTTTCTTATAACAGATCAAATTTAGTGCTTTCTCTTGAGATAATCTGCCAATTAGTGCTTATATGTAGTCATCTAAAATGCTATATGTCCTTTAAGAAAGTAATGAAAGATTTCTAATTTCTTCTAAAGGCGGGATCCACAGCACCATTGTTCATTGACCATCCAGTAGAACCTGAGTCAAATGCAACAGATGGCATAGAATTGTTCGAAGACAGTCAGCTAACCAGTCGCTCTAAAGCAATAGCAACAAAAACCAAAGAGATTGAACAGGTGAGCATCCAGTCTGCTTAAAGTACAAAATCTTTTGTTCATTTTGTACACAATAGTTACAGTAAATATTTATTGAATAAATGTTTCACTTTACCTTTTTTCATTTATGACCCTGAAATTACAGTTTAAAAAATTCTAAAAAGTGTTTGATTTTATTTCACAGTAATTGTGATGAGTTTTGTCTCCCACCCCTGCTTACTTTTTTTTCTTTTAATAAAAAGCAAGCTTCTATTTTAGAAAGTATTCTAGTTAGTGTGGAGCAATTAAAAAACTACTAAACTCAATAGAGATGAGTTGAAAGAAATACTATACCAGAATGTTATCAAATGTTATTTTTGAATACTGGAAAACAGATGTTTCTTAATGGTTTTCATTATACCTTTAATTGTTTTTAAAGAAAAAGTAAAGATAGGTATTTAAATCTAATTTTTAATGATATCATTTTGAAAACTCAGGATCTTGTTTTTAATAGGTTGAATAGATTGCTTAAGGAATCATCATAGGATAAAACCTATCTATGTCTTAATACAGTGTGAAATATAATTTTGGAATGGAATAAGCCTAGAGGCTTTGTCTTTCCTAAGATTTAAAATGTAGCAGCCCTTTCCTCTTTAATCCTCCTCACATATGCTCATTATGCATAGAAAAGTTGAAAGTGTTTCAGTATGGAAATATTACCTACCTTATAGGGTATTATCACTTTATGAGAATTAAATGTAGTAAATATAAAAGGACTTTATGAAATGTAACATGTTGTATAGCTGTTTGTTTTTGACGTTGTTACTCTCTAATGCCTTGAATAAATGTTATATTGTTATAGAATCTTCTAAAAACTATTGGAAATTAAGAACAAAATTAAGCCTTTTTGCAAGGTGCTGTCTATTTCCACATCAGTTAGAATCTATTTCCTTTGGTTAAATAGAAGATCTTATTTAAATCCTAGATATGATTGTGCAGCTTATATTGATGCCAATCTAATGCAAAAGATAAGAACCCAGATAGGAAATTTGTCAGTAAGCCAACAGAGTTTCAAAACAGAGTTGGTTAGCAATGCCAGATGCTTGGAGTATAGGAAAATGGAGACTGAGAAAATCCTGTTTAACTTGGCTATATGGAAGGTAGATTAGTACCTTTAAAGATATCAATTAGAGTAAAATAGTTGTCTCACTAGGTGTATCTTCCAGCATGAATATGTATATCATTATTATTGTCTTTTTACTTTCACTTACTTTTCTTTTTAGCTTTTCCCCCCCTCTGCCATTTGACATATGTTTGCTTGTCTCCTTTACCATGTGGAGACTTCATGAAAGCAAGGGCTCTGTTTTGTTCACTGCTTTATCTTCCATCATTACCCACAACAGTGATTGACACGTAGTGGACTCAGAAGAAATATTTGTTGTATGGATAGTCTCTTAGTTACTGAAACGAGACTGTATCTTAAACTGACCACTTAACAGTGTGCCTATGCCCAGCACTTAGTAGTAAGTGCTTGATAAATGATTGTTAAATGAATTAACTCCTTTCTTATTTTTCTTTTCCACCTGAATTGCAGTTCTTTAAAGGAGGTTTTTCTTAAGAATATAACTGGTAGAAAAACTTGACTGACCTCTCTGTTGGAAGGGAGTATTGGGTTGTTGTTTTTTAATCTTTGTGCTGTCTTCTCTTGTTATTAATCATAGTTGATCTGTTTGATCTTGACTAGTCAGAGGTAGAGCCTAGCTTGGCAGCACACAAAATTTAGTATGAAACCAGGTTTTTATATACTTTATAGATACCCCTATATGTTTGACATGTACATATGACTATATTTCTGTTTTCCTCTGCCTATTGTTCAAACACATGAAAAGTCTGATACTGGAGCATATATTGTGCAAGGAGAGATGACCTAAAGAAAGAAAAAGGTCATTACTATATTCTGATGCATTAGAGAAGTAAAACCATTATAAAATAAAGAACTTAATGATATTAAATATTGGAATATAGCTACCATGTTTTGGCTAGGGTACTTTAGTTTTCATATATTGACAAGAAAATCAATCCAAAATTCCTCAAAAATGTCACAAAGCTAGGAAATAATAATACATAATTATTTTACAAATAATTATCTTAACATTATAGGGAAATGAAAAAATTAGTTTTAAGGGGGTTTGCTTCCCATTTTTTCCATTTCCAAGTTTTGTGCATTTATTTTTAAAGATTAAAGAACAGATGGATAGGAATATTATAAAGGTTTTATATTTTTCCATATGCTTGAAATACTGCATGATTTAAAATATGAATAATAGCCTCCCCCAAAAGGGCCTGCATAGATGAGGCCAACAAATCAAGCTTAGAATAATGTAGGAATGTTAATGTTGGTGTTATAGCAAAGTTGCTTTTTCTCCTTGTATGTCTAGTACAATATATTCACATATAAATATCCACATATAATTTTTTGAAGGCTGTAAATTAGGTCCTTCAGCCCTTGAATCCCAAGAAAGTCATTCACTTGAGGCAGTATTGCAATATATAATAAGCTAAATCTTCAGGCCAAAATTTAATTCAAAGGGCCTACAAATGTGGCTTATTTACTGTTTAAAGTCATGTATATGTAAATAGATTGGATCAGAATCACTTCAATAAGACTGCATTTATGTTCTTTGCCATTTTATTGCCATCTCATTCTTGGGCATATAATAATTTGGTAGGATAGAGGTACAGGTGCCTTTTTAAAAAGCTTACAGCTTGTAATCATATGGCAGAGAATCACTGGTCTAAAATCTTTGAGCTAGAAGACATCAGATTGCATCTCTGAATATTGTGTTGCTTGAGATCATTGAATCATCTTACTTTCACATGAGTAGCTGTTAGTGAATATGATTCATTCTCTTGCTCCAGCACATTTATCCTCCTTATGCTTTGGATTCTGTGGTGTGTCTTTTCCCCCTTATTTTTATTTCCCCAGATATCTCCTCTTAACCAATTTGGGCCACTGTTTACATTCAATTGTGGAAATACTTTCCTAGGCTTCCTGGCTTCTGAGCTTTGAGGGGCAAACTTCAGAACTTCTTCAGTCATTATGGTAATTCCTAGAGAGATCTAACCTACAAAATTATAGGTGATTCATATTCTGGTTCAGGTGTTTACAGTTTCATTAACCTCTTAATTGTAATATATCCCACAAACCCTCACATGCCTACTATTAACTGAACTATTTGGTTTGAAAGTACATCCTACTCCTTGCTTTATTACTAGTGAGAAATCTTGTCTTTTAACAAATTGTTATTTTGAATGAAGCACACAAATTGAAATCCCCTATTATTACATAACTTCTTTGCTCTACTGTACCTTGAGGGATAAAACAATATTTACTCTTTAACTCTTTGGAATTGTCTTATTTTAGATTTAAGTCTACTTGTAATTCCACTGGCAAGATCGGATTTAGTTTCTTCTATTTTCCTCTTTCTTCAGATGGAATCCAGTGAATATACACACGTGTATATACATGCATACAGACAAAAAATGTGCATGTACATGGTTGACCTAGCAGATCAAATGACTAGGAGTGTCAGGGTGGCTAAAATCCTCCTAAGGACACAGAAGGTTGTAGAGAAATAGGTACTTAACGAAGCAGTATAAGGATAGTGGGTGTATGAAGTGAAAGTGAAAGTCGCTCAGTGGTGTCTGACTCTTTGCAAGCCCATGGACTACAGTCCACAGAATTCTCCAGGGCACAGTACTGGAGTGGGTAGCCTTTCCCTTCTCCAGGGGATCTTCCCAACCCAGGGATTGAACCCAGGTTTCCCGCATTGCAGGCAGATTCTTTACCAACTGAGCTATTGGAAGCTGAAGATTATTGAGTTCTTTTGCCCTGGCAACTAGTCTTAAAAAAAAGAACATTTCATCTCTTCACTCTCAAGGAACAATGCTTATATTGTGATTCTCTACCTTTATTGTACATGTAGGGGGCTTTTACAAAGAAGAGTTTCATGGATTTCAGCCATAAATATTCTGGTTAATAAGTTGTCAGAGCTTCTCAGACTTCAATGTATTGTAAATCATTGGGGGATCTTGTTAAGATACAGGTTTCATTCAGTAGTTCTGGAACGGGGCTTGAGGCTCGAATGTCTGACATTCTCCCAGGTGATGCTGATTTTACTAATAAGGAATTGAAAGGAAGTGTATTTTCGTAAGTTCTTCCATAGTTTCTGGGCTTCTGTGATGGCTCAATGGTAAAGAATCTCCCTGCAGTTCAGGAGATGCACGATCTATCCTGGATTGGGAAGCTCTCCTGCAGGAGATCTCGTTTTCTTGCCTGGAAAATCCCATGGACAGAGGAGCCTGGTGGACTACAATTCATAGGGTTGCAAAGAGTCAGACATGACTGCAGCAACTTAGCACGCACACATAGCTTCTAATGTGCTGAAAATGATTAATTACCACCTTACTTTTATGTAAGATGTTTTATACTGTTTTTTAATTGTGGTATAATTAACATGCAATATAATGTATAGACCTTAAGTATTCAGTTGGATAAGTTGTAATACTTTGTTAATATCACCCAAAACAAATATTAATGAAAGTTTTTTCTATTCAGATATGCAGTTGATTATATTGACAGCAATAAGATTTAATTAGAAACTAAAGTTATGGTTATATATCAAAAGCATGTCCTTTGGCTTAGTTTAAATATTGTCCAGCCCATCTATTGAAATGTATTTTAAGTTATAAAATACATAAGGATAAAATTCAAAAGGCACAAAAGATTATGCAGTGAAAAATAAGTTTCCTTCTCAACCATACTTTTTAGCTGCCCAGTTTCTTTTCTCAGTGTATAGATAAACTGATAAGTAATATATATATATGTATACAGAGTTTATATACAGTATTTATGTATGTGTACATGTATACATATCCTGTGTGTATGCACATATGTATATGTATATACACACACACAACTGGAACATGTTTGATTCAGGTGAGTAGAATCAAAGAGTTGGTGTGTATGTCTCCATACTTTTTCTTTAAATACCATAGCATACTGTCTACCCTGTTCAGTGTTTTTTAGTGACCATTCTTTATCCGTATATGTATATATATATGTATATAACTGCTACTGCTAAGTCGCTTCAGTCATATCCGACTCTGTGTGACCCCATAGACGGCAGCCCACCAGGCTCCGCCATCCTTGGGATTCTCCAGGCAAGAACACTGGAGTGGGTTGCCATTTCCTTCTCCAGTGCATGAAAGTGAAAAGGGAAAGTGAAGTTGCTCAGTTGTGGCCGACTCTTAGTGACCCCAGGGACTGCAGCCCACCAGGCTCCTCCGTCCATGGGATTTTCCAGGCAGAGTACTGGAGTGGGGTGCCATTGCCCTTATTAATAGACATTTATAATCCCTTGGAAAACATGTTACACAGTATAGATCCTCTGGTTTCTTCACATTAAAAAGTATATATGTGTATGTTTAAAATAAACAGTATTACATTTAAAATGAACAGTTTGGGATGTGGAACAGTTGCATTAATACTGTGAGTGTCAGATGCTGTGTTTAGGTCTTGTGAAGTGCTGTGCAGGTTTTAATAATTGCATAGGAGATCAGCAGCATACCTGTTTAACTCTCATGGTTCTGATGGCTAGCCAAGTTTGAGAATAACTGTAATATGTGAGTTTGCAGAGAATCTGAACTTCTTCCTTGTACCAACCTTTGTCAGCCTTTATTAAAATATGTTAGTAGATGCAATTAATAATATCTAAGCCAGTCTACGGAGAAGGCAATGGCACCCCACTCCAGTATTCTTGCCTGGAAAATCCCATGGATGGAGGAGTCTGGTAGGCTGCAGTCCATGGGGTCGCTAAGAGTCGGACACGACTGAGTAACTTCCCTTTCACTTTTCACTTTCATGCATTGGAGAAGGAAATGGTAACCCACTCCAGTGTCCTTGCCTGGAGAATCCCAGGGACGGGGGAGCCTGGAGGGCTGCCGTCTATGGGGTCACACAGAGTTGGACATGACTGAAGTGACTTAGCAGCAGCAGCAGCAAGCCAGTCTAACTGTGGGGATGTATAAAGAATATTGATAATATTCTTTAAATGCTTTATTCATGATATTCCTCAGTTTACAGAAAATCACCATTTGTAAGGGGGGCAAGTCTATCTCGTCTGTCTTCTTGTTTGTTGGATAATTTAAAAAGAGAACAAGTACCATGAAGGCAAATTCATTTTTAAGACCTCTGGCTATTTCAGGATACTACTTAATAATATAAAACTGTTTTATGAAAAAGCTGATTATTCCTACCTATAAGTAAGTCTTTCTATTAATAGAATGGTTGATAATATATTTATTTGATAACTTACAGTTAAAGTGTACGCATGAATAATTTAAGATCCAGAGAGGGTACCAATCTAATGTTCCAAAGCAGAGAGTACTCAGAGACTCTCTGAGTAGATTGGATTGCTTATAGAGTGGATTGCTTATTTTTCTTCTTTACTTCTTTTAACTTTTAAAGACTTAAACATTTGTTTTAGTAAAAACATTATTTTTTATAGTCAGTCATAGCTATGCCAACCTTGTTATATGGAGGAAATGTTATTTCTTAGCCATGTAGGAGCCACTTTAATAAAAATCAAGTTACTTCAGAAATCATTTTGTTGCCTATGTAGGTCATTAGTGTTATAGGTTAATACAATTTTTACACTCAGTCTAGATCAATCGACTTAATATATGGTTTCTATTTTAATTTAAATTTGACGTCAACCATTTTGTGAATGTATGAGCAGCTCACTGCGTTTTCTTCATTTTTTTCCTCAAAATAAGAAGTTAGACTGAATAATCATAGTTCAATTCAGTTCTGTCACTCAGTTGTGTCTGACTATTTGCGACCCTATGAATTACACACCCGCCATCCCTGTCCATCACCACTCCCGGAGTTCACTCAAATTCATGTCCATTGAGTCAAGATGCCATCCAGCCATCTATCCTCTGTCGTCCCCTTCCCCTCCTACCCTCATCCCTCCCAGAATCAGGGTCTTTTCCAGTGAGTTAACTCTTTGCATGAGGTGGCCCAAGTACTGGAGTTTCAGCTTCAGCATCAGTCTTTAAAATGAATATTCAGGACTGATCTCCTTTAGGATGAACTGGTTGGATCTCCTTGCAGTCCAAGGGACTCTCAAGAGTCTTCTCCAACACCACAGTTCAAAAGCATCCATTCTTTGGCGCTCAGCTTTCTTCACAGTCCAACTCTCACATCCATACATGACCACAGGAAAAACCATAGCCTTGACTAGACGGACCTTTGTTGGTAAAGTCATATCTCTGCTATCTAGGTTGGTCATAACTTTCCTTCCAAGGAGTAAGCATCTTTTAATTACATGGCTGCAGTCACCATCTGCAGTGATTTTGGAGCCCAAAAAAACAAAGTCTGACACTGTTTCCCCGATTTCCCCATCTATTACCCATGAAGTGATGGGACCAGATGCCATGCCACGTTTTCTGAATGTTGAGCTTTAAGCCAACTTTTTCACTCTCCTCTTTCACTTTCATCAAGAGGCTTTCTAGTTACTTTTCACTTTCTGCCATAAGGGCGGTATCATCTGCATATCTGGTATTTCTCCCGGCAGTCTTGATTCCAGCTTGTGCTTCTTCCAGCCCAGCATTTCTCATGATGTACTCTGCATAGAAGTTAAATAAGCAGGGTGACAATATACAGCCTTGACGTACTCCTTTTCCTATTTGGAACCAGTCTGTTGTTCCATGTCCAGGTCTAACTGTTGCTTCCTGACCTGCATATAGGTTTCTCAAGAGGCTGGTCAGGTGGTCTAGTATTCCCATCTCTTTCAGAATTTTCCACATTTATTGTGATCCACACAGTCAAAAGCTTTGGCATAGTCAATGAAGCAGAAATAGATGTTTTTCTGGAACTCTCCTGCTTTTTCCATGATCCAGAGGATGTTGGCAATTTGATCTCTGGTTCCTCTGCCTTTTCTAAATCCTGCTTGAACATCTGGAAGTTCACAGTTCACGTACAGCTGAAGCCTGGCTTGGAGAATTTTGAGCATTACTTTACTAGCATGTGAGATGAGTGCAGTCGTGCAGTAGTTTGAACATTCTTTGGCATTTCCTTTCTTTGGGATTGGAATGAAAACTGACCTTTTCCAGTCCTGTGGCCACTGCTGAGTTTTCCAAATTTGCTGGCATATTGAATGCAGCACTTTCACAGCATCATCTTTCAGGATTTGAAATAGCTCAACTGCAATTCCATCACCTCCACTAGCTTTGTTTGTAGTAATGCTTTCTAAGGCCCACTTGACTTCACATTCCAGGATGTCTGGCTCTAGGTGAGTGATTACATTATCGTGATTATCTTGGTCGTGAAGATCTTTTTTATACAGTTCTTCTGTGTATTCTTGCCACCTTTTCTTAATATCTTCTGCTTCTGTTAGGTCCATACCATTTCTGTCCTTTATCGAGCCCATCTTTGCATTAAATGTTCCCTTGGTGTCTCTAATTTTCTTGAAGAGATCTCTAGTCTTTCCCATTCTGTTCTTTTCCTCTATTTCTTTGCATTGATCACTGAGGAAGGCTTTCTTATCTCTCCTTGCTGTTCTTAGAAACTCTGCATTCAGATGCTTATATCTTTCCTTTTCTCCTTTGCTTTTTGCTTCTCTTCTTTTCACAGCTATTTGTAAGGCCTCCTCAGACAGCCATTTTGCTTTTTGCATTTCTTTTCCTTGAGGATGGTCTTGATCCCTGTCTCCTGTACAGTGTCATGAACCTCTGTCCATAGTTCATCAGGTACCTTATCTATCAGATCTAGTCCCTTATATCTATTTCTCACTTCCACTGTATAATCATAAGGGATTTGATTTAGATCATACCTGAATGGTCTACTGGTTTTCTCCACTGTCTTCAATTTAAGTCTGAATTTGGCAATAAGGAGTTCATGATCTGAGCCACAGTCAGCTCCCAGTCTTGTTTTTGCTGACTGTATAGAGCTTCTCCATCTTTAGCTGCAAAGAATATAATCAATCTGATTTCTATGTTGACCATCTGGTGATGTCCATGTGTAGACTCTCCTCTTGTATTGTTGGAAGAGGGTGTTTGCTATGACCAGGGCATTCTCTTGGCAAATCTCTATTAGCCTTTGCCCTGCTTCATTCCATACTCCAAGGCCAAATTTGCCTGTTGCTCCAGGTGTTTCTTGACTTTCTACTTTTGCATTCCAGTCCCCTATAATGAAAAGGACATCTTTTTGGGGTGTTAGTTCTAAAAGGTCTTATATGTCTTCATAGAACTGTTCAAATTCAGCTTCTTCAGCGTTACTAGTTGGGGCTTAGGCGTGGATTACCATGATATGAGTGGTTTGCCTTGGAAACGAACAGAGATCATTCTGTTGTTTTTGAAATTGCATCCAAGTGCTGCATTTTGGACTCTTCTGTTGACCATGATGGCTACTCCATTTCTTCTAAGGGATTCCTGCCCACAGTGGTAGATATAATGGTTATCTGAGTTAAATGCACCCATTTCAGTCCATTGTAGTTCACTGATTCCGAGAATGGTGACGTTCACTCTTGCCACCTCCTGTTTGACTACTTCCAATTTGCCTTGATTCATGGACCTGACATTCCAAGTTCCTATGCAGTATTGCTCTTTACAGCCTCAGATCTTGCTTCTGTCACCAGTCACATCCACAACTGGGTATTGTTTTTGCTTTGGTTCTGTCCCTTCATTCTTTCTAGAGTTATTTCTCCACTGATCTCCAGTAGCCTATTGGGCATCTACCGACCCAGTGAGTTCCCCTTTCATTATCGTATCATGTTGCCTTTTCATACTCTACATGGGTTTCTCAAGGCAAGAATACTGAAGTGGTTTGCCATTCCCTTTTCCACTGGACCACATTCTGTCAGACCTCTCCACCATAACCCTCCCGTCTTGGATGGGCCCACTTGACATGGCTTAGTTTCATTGAGTTAGACAAGGCTGTGATCCTAGTGTGATTAGATTGACTAGTTTTCTGTGATTATGGTTTCAGTGTGTCTTCCCTCTGATGCCCTCTTGCAACACCTACCGTCTTACTTGGGTTTCTCTTACCTTGGACTTGGGGTATCTCTTCATGGCTGTTCCAGCAAAGTGCAGCCGCCACTGCTTACCTTGGATGAGGGGTATCTCCTCACGGCTGCCCCTCCTGACCTTGAACGTGGAGTAGCTCCTCTCAGCCCTCCTGCGCCCACACAGCCGCCGCTTCTTGGACGTGAGGTTGCTCCTCTCGGCTGCCTCCCCTGACCTTGGGGCATGGTGTAGCTCCTCTCTGCACCACCCCTGACCTGCAACCATGGGGTTGCAAAGAGTCAGACATGACTGAGCAACTAATATACCTACACCCTTTAAGTGAAAACTCCTGTGTCCATGGGATCTCCAGGCAAGAATACTGGAGTGGGTTGCCATTTCCGTCTCCATGGGATCTTCCCGACCCAGGGATCAAAACCAGGTCTCCTGCATTGCAGGCAAATGCTTTACCGTACCATCTGAGCCACGAGGGAGTTTCATCTGAAAGCTGTAGGTCTTAGGTGTCTTCCTAATCTAAATTGTATTAAAATTAAAGGCTAAATAGTGCTTCTTTTGTACATACTCGGAGAAGGCAATGGCACCCCACTCCAGTACTCTTGCCTGGGAAATCCCATGGGCGGAGGAGCCTGGTAGGCTGAAGTCCATGGGGTTGCGAAGAGTCTGACACATAACTATTATGTGAGTACATAAAAAAGCTAATTTCAGATTTAACTATAGAAAATTTAGGTGTTGATTATTTTTTAAGCCTCTTAATGACAGAGAACATAGAGCACTTACATTAAAATGCTTTTTGAAAACTCAAATATTTGTTAGTGCTCTGCATCAGTCAGTGATCAGTTAGTACTTGTTGAGCTAATGAATTGTGCAGTGTTTTCTTCTGTAAATAAGATATTCCATTTAATCAGTGTCTGCCTATGGCTGTCTTCTTTTTACTTAGAGTGTCTAGTTTCGGTCACCGTCTCTCTGTATAGCTGATTCTTCACAATCCTCTCACCAGCTCTTGCTCTTGTGCTCTCAGTATAAAATAGGATATTTTTGTTTCACTTTTAAAGTGAAAAGGCTTGAAAATTAATCAAATGTACCATCTTTCTAAAAGGTTCACTAGATTGGGAGACATGGAAAAGAGTCACTTTTTAACACATGACGGGTTAAAATTTAATTGTTTCAAACAGAAGCAACTCTATCTTGTGTATGCATGATCTAAGCATTTTATACCCTACATAACAGAAGCATTCTTTGGTTTCTTTTTTTGTTTTTTTTTTTTTTTTCAGAGCAAGTAACCAAGTTTGTAAAAGTGCAGCTCTCATCACTATCTTGGCTAGACATCAAGTCTACCCTACTGTATTTAACAGTCTATTATTACCAACCACTTACTCGAACTTAACATATATATAGATTTAGTAACATACACTCATTTGAGATACACCTCTGAAAAATTTCTTATTCCCAAAACACATTGAAAATAAATTGTTTATTTTGGCTAAATTTCAGAGCTTTTGAAAGTTAGTTTATCAGTCAGATTATGTTCATGTGCTTACTGTAGACACTTGTTGCTGAAACATTAAGTGTAAAGTTTTCACTTAAAAGGTGTAGGTATGTTAGTTGCTCAGTCATGTCTGACTCTTTGTGACCCCATGGACTGTAGCCTGCCAGACTCCTTTGTCCATGGGATCTCCAGGCAAGAATACTGGAGTGGGTTGCCATTTCCATCTCCATGGGATCTTCCTGACCCAGGGATCATAACCAGGTCTCCTACATTGCAGGCAAATGCTTTACCGTACCATCTGAGCCACGAGGGAGTTTCATCTGAAAGCTGTCTAGAAGGTAATTTGTATCATGTTTGAAATGTCAAAGCCTAGTGTCTCCACCTCTATGTTTAATGAAAAGTAAGGTATTTATACCTGATATAAATCTGTAAATATGGAGATGACCTCTATTAAGGTACTATTTTTACATAAAATATAAAATTTGGACAGTACAGATACCAAGTCTTGTAAAACCCATACTTAAAATGTTGTAAGTACCAGAGGAGATGTGACCATCCTGGACCTTATCCCTGGGATTGTCATCATTTAAACAAAAGTACCCGATGGTATTCCCCCATGGCATAAGCCCATGCATGAGCTTCCTTCTCTTACCTCCCTTGTTTCCCGTCGTCCAGTGTTAGATAAGGATTTTTGCTTCAGATAAGGACTTTTGCTAGTGGTTCCAAATTACTGTCACTTGTTCTTCAGTTCTCTCTCGTAAGTTGACACTTCTACGTAGTCTCTGAGTATTTCACATTAGGCACATTTCCAACGTGACAGAAAATGCTGGATGCTTCCATTTAGTGCTTTAACATCTTGGAGCCTTTTCCTTATTTGTTAAATGAGGTTAGTTTCTTGTTTTCCTGCTGAATTAATAAGTTTTTGTGGCTCAGCTGGTAAAGAATCTGCCTGCAATGCGAGAGACCTGGGTTTGATCCTTGGGTTGGGAAGATCCCCTGGAGAAGGGAAGGGCTACCCACTCCAGTATTGTGGCCTGGAGAATTCCATGGACTGTATAGTCCATGGCGTCACAAAGAGTCAGACACAACTAAGTGACTTTCCATGTCACTTTCCATGTGAAAGCCCTTTATATATTGGAAATCACAAATGATTCTTGTTGTTTAGTATTACTTTGTTTCTTTGCAACCTTGAAATACTGACTACTTTCACATTACCTCTTAGGAACATTTTATAGTAAGTTTCCTGTATAACTTTAACTCTGAGAGGCTGTTTTCTCATCGGTGTGAGGATTTGGGCTGTTTACCTTTTGTCCTTTTATTCTGTTTTGTTTTGGGGAGCTTTCCCTTTTATTTGTTAAAAATGAAATGTGAAAACTTTAGTATGAACTATTTTGTTTATTTTGGAGGGCTTTTAAATTTTCCTTTCACATTTTCCATTTGGCTTGCTTTTTTTAAATCTCACTAACCTTATCTATTTTTCTAGACATAAGAAGTACCATAAAAGATTAATGTTTCCTTCTGCTTAGAATTCCCTGCCTTCCCTCCCCATTCCTAAAACATAAATTGTTCTTATATTTCCTCCTTCATTTGTCATCCCTTATTTTTAAGATGTGATCTCTCCTATAACATCTGCTGTCTTCTCTTAACTGTTATTTAATTCAGGTATTGTACAAGGAGATAACAAACTTGTCTGTTTTAAACATCCATTTGCTGAGTACAATATTAGTTAATTGATATTTTCAATTCATTTAGAAGTGTTTTAAAAGTTGCACTAAGATAATCTTATGTTTCTACTTAAAGGTAAGTTGAAATTAAGCATTAGAAATGAGCTGATGTTGGGAGTCACTTACATTGTTCTCTTTGATTTCCCCTTATTCTTCCTCTTTTTTAAAATGTTGCTTTTAAAGAAAATAGTACAGGAAATTAGACAATATGTTATATATCATTTCTATTTTATTTCTATTTATTTATTTGAATTTTCCAGGAGAGTTTCTCTAAATATTTAGAGATTTTTTTTTTTTTTTTTTTTTTTTTGTCTACCTCAGAACTGAATCCCTCAGTTATCTGAACTGGGGGAGAAATGAGTAGTTTGGCATCATTCAATTTTCTGGTTAGCTGATGTTCAGATATGTTAAACTCTTGCTATGATTCCTAATGTGCTCTACTTTAATGATGTATAACACATGTACAGAAAGAGTGTTCAAAACATAACTGTTAGCCTAAATGACTTCTCACAAAGCAGGCACCAGTGAAAACTGCCATTTAAGGAAAGAAATAGCGATTACCAGCACCCCAGGAGTTCCTTAGTACCTCCTCCCTAATCACTAACCCCCCTTCCCAAAGTAACCAGTATATTGATTGCTAACACTGTAGTATAATTTTATCTGTTTTTGAGCTTTACATAAATAGAATTGTACAGTATATGTTATTTTGTGCTTAGTGGCTTGTTGTTCAGCATTGTGTTTGTGAGTTTCATTGATATTATTATATGTAATGTAGCTCCTTTTGGTTTTAATTTGCATTTCCCTGATTACAGATGATGCTGAGGATATTTTCATATAGTTATTGGCCCATGGATTTCCTCTTTTGTAAAGTACCTATTGAGATTCTTGCTGTTTTCCTGTTGAATTCTTTTGTTTTTGTTCTTTTGACTAATTTGTAGAAGTTCTTTATATATTCTGAACACAAGCCCTTTGTTAGTTACATGTGTTGCAGATATCTTTTCCCATTTTGTGGCTTGCTTTTTCATTCTTTTGATGTCTTTGGAACTTTTAATCTAGTCCAGACTTTTTAGTCTTTTTCTAAGACTAAATAAAAGCAATATCTTTTGTCTGCTATTTAAGATATCTTTCTCTTTTATTGTCTTCTAGAAGCTTTTCTGTTTGTCCTTTACATTGAGTTACAATCCATCTGAAAGTGATTTTTTGCGTAGTGTATGTTAAGTGTAGCTGGGATCAAGTTTCATTGCTTTCCACGTGTTTATCAGCATTTGACCCTGAAGTATCACTTGGAAAGACCGTATGTTCCTCACTGTTCTGCACTGACACCTGTGTAGTAAATCAGGTGTCCATATATGTTTGAATCTGTTTATGGTCTCTTTTCTATTTCATTGGTCTGTTGATGCTTGCAAAAGTACCACACTGTCACTACTGGAGAATTATAATAAGTTTTGATATCCAGTAGAGCTAATTCTCCCTCTTTTTTTTTTATTTCCTCATGGGTACTTTTACTTGGAACTGTGAATTTCTGTAGAAACTTTAGAATTGGTTTCTTAAGTTCTCAGGTATAAAAGACAAAGCCTGTTGGGATCCACACTCAGCATTTCTCAAGAGGTTGCAGTCAAGCTAATAACAAACAGTGTAGTTTCTCAAGATGTGACTGGACTTGGAAGATCCACTTCCAAGCTCACTCATATAGGTGTTGGCACGAGTTTCAGTTCCTTATGTGGAATTATGGCCTCCCCTAGACCTAGTGACCCAAGAGTGCTACCTTCTTTGTTCTGATCACATACTGTCTGTCACTTCTACTTTGTTCTGTTGATGGGAAGTTGAGTCACTAGTCTTTTTCAAAGAACCAGCTTTTGATTTTATTCATTTTTTTTCTTGTTTTGATTTATATTTCATCATGTTCTGCCTTTATTGTTTTTTTATCTTCTATATTTTTTGGTTAGGTTGTTACTGAAAAAATTTTTGAACTAGATGCTTAACTGATTTGTAGCTTTTCTTTTAGCCAATGAATTCGCTTTCAACATGACATTAACTCATCTTCCAGAGTTTGATGTTTATTGTCATTCAGTTTAGAATGCTTTCCTAATGTTCCATGGAGTTTTCTTTTTAGAGTTATTTAGACTATTTCTTAGTTTCTGAACATATGGCAATTTTGTGGATTAAAAAAAAAAAAATTTCGAATTCAAAACCACTGTAGTCAGAAAACATATTCTTTAGGATTTTGGTCCTGTTAAATTTGTTGTAACTTACAGTGTGTCTATACACATGGTCAGTTTTTCTGTACTTGAAAAAAAGGTATACTTTGTCTTTGTTGAGTGCATTGTTTTATTAGTATGTCAGTTAGCTAAAGTTTATCATTATGTCAATCATATATCCTTACTGATTTTGCTTGTCTTAACAGTTTCTGAAAGAGTTGTGTCAAACCTTCAATACATTTGTGGATTCTCATATCTCTTTTAAATGTTTCTTTTCCTTTTATATATTAAGGCTATGATGTAAATTCAGAGAAGGCAAGTTGCATATGAGTTTAGAATTATTTTAATCTTTATGAAGTAGTGCCCTTAATTTCTAATGTCTCATGTTTATCTATTTTGGTATGTAATCTTTATTTATCATGTTACTTTTATCTTGTATTCAAGAGAAATAACTTTCTCTTATAAGCAACATATAGTTGAGTTTTAAAAAATCCATTTTGATATATATTTTTTACTTGAGTCATTTCCATTTACTGTAGTTGCTGATATATTTATGTTTAGTAGTTCTTATTTCATACTCCTTTTTCCTTTCTTTGGAATGTTTAAATTTATTATTCACCTCCCATTTTCTTTGTAGTTATACATTCTTTTACACCATACATCCTGGACTTATTGAAGTCTAATATAAAATAGTACTTTTTACTTGATGATCAGTGAAGGCATCTTAGAGCACTTGAACTCCATTGAACTTCCTCTTGATTGATTTGATTTAGTTAGTATTTTACTCCCATATGTATTTTAAATCCCACCAGATACTTAATAGTATTTTATGTGGTTAATGTTCATTTAGTATTTACTCTTTTGTTATTTTCATTGCTTCTTACATCTCCAACTTCCATCAAAGATCATTTTCTTCTACCTGAAAAGCAATGACTCAATAGCTTCTAGTGCACACACTATGGACTACTGTATACTTAGTAGAAGGAGTTGTGGAGCGTTACTGCAGTGCAGCTGCAGTATTTTAGAAGTCAGAGTAGTGTAGGAACTGTGAATTAGGGGATTTGGCTTGAATCCCAGTCGATCCAGTTGCTGTGCTTATTTGGAAAAGTCAGCTTTTTTTCCTCAATACTCTCTTGGGGATGGTAATATTCCCACTTCATAGTAAAGGTAGAATTAAATGAGCATATTTATTTAAGTTGCTTAGTGTATTGTCAGCATCAGCATGACTGCTGTTGTTGCGTCGTACTATTCTTTATGGTAGATGAAAAGTATTAAGTGTTGTGTGCTTACAAGAACAAAATACCCATAATTTCAAATAGAAAAAGATGAAAGAAAAAATTAAGAAAATGAAAGAGATGAAGAAAGTCTACCTATGTCCAACTGGAGTACATAAAAATAGAAATTGAGGATACATACCGACTCTGACCAGGTAACTTACAAATCACACTGAAAAATAATCTGTTCCTTTGGTAGTCTTGTGTATTAAATTATAACTTTTGTGGATGGGTTTGAAATTATAATTAATGGCATTGAAGTCAAGGAGGACACAAATGACCCCTCCTGTTGCTTTCATCTAGTGAGTTTCTCTTCCTAGAATTTGTTCTTACATAAAAATATTTTCCATTCCATTTTTTTAATGATTGTAATTGTGAAAGAGGTTGGAGTGTCGTGTAAAGCAAAAGTATAAAAAAAATTAATTGGCTTTTTAGTTGAAACCAGGTATTAAGGGAGGACAGGTTATTTGCAGCATGTTTACACTTCTCAATTTTGTTTATTTATGCTAAAACTTTATTCACTGAATTCATCAGTTGCAGAGCCAACTTTGTTTGCCTGTGAAAGTTACACAGCCAAAAGTTAGTAACATCTTTTCCTCCTACTCACAGTTAGCATATGTTCAACCAGGGTGCTGTTTATCTTTTAAATAGGCTAAAAGGATAGTTAGCAGTTAATCACCTTTGTAACATCCAGAGTTCCTTGCCTACAGTAGATTCACAGTAGTTTAACAGTTGAATGAGTGAAACTAGAAGCATTGCCATATAGTTTTTCTCTGCCATTTTAGCTTCAGGAATCTTTCCCTTCAAGAGATTGGGAGCTAAAGGAAGAAAGAAAACCATCTTCATTCATTTTGTTGAAAAAATACAGACAGATTTGATTGGTTTTCATATACTATAATCCTCTATGAGAGGATTTCTTATACATTTATTGCTCATGACTAAAATATATATACTAGAAGATTGATATAAAAACTATTATTGATGTGAAAAAATAGATCTTTACAACAGTCTGTGAAGGGACAAGGAAGAGATTTTTATCCTAAAATTTATTTAAGTACAGTTTCACTGTAATGTGTCTAGATATGGATGTTTTTAAAATTTGTTCTGTGTAAGATAACTTATGCTTTCTGAGAATTTACATTTTTCATTAGAGCTAGAAAATTATAAATTGTTAACTCTTTGAATTTTGAGTATCCTGTTTCTATTTTTATGTACTCCAGTTGGACATAGGTAGACTTTTTTCATCTCATCTTTTATTTGTCTTAAATTTTTCCTTCATCTTGTCTATCTTTTTCTAGTAGATATTATGGGTATTTTGTTCAGTTAATAATCTAGGTTATTACTTACAACCTCTAAGTCTTCAGTTGTATCTAATTTGTCATTCAACCTATCCTTTGAATTCTCAATTTCAGTTAATATTTTCTACTTTTAGAAGTTCAATTTGATTTTTTTTATATTTGCCTAGAATTAGATTGTTTATTGCTTATGTTTTCATTCCATTTCCTTAAACATCTTATTTTCTATAACTGGTAGTTTTAATATCTGAAGTCTCAGGCCTTTCATCCAGCTGTTGTTTCTGCTGACTCTTGCTTATGGTAGCATGTTCTCTCATGTAATATGTATTTTGGAGTTGTGAGATTATATTTAGAACTTCAAATGCGTATGAAGGTAGATTGCACTTACGAATTTTCAGAGGAAACTGCATCTCCTCACCTCAAGAGACCAGACCAGAGCAGAGAAGTTGCCCTGTCATTTTCTTTTACTGACGAGTGATTTTTGTTTTTTTCTAGTTCAACCTTTTCACAAAAATCTTAGCTTTATACAGAGGGCTTAAATCCAGTTCTGTCTTGAATGAGCCAGAAGCTGTGTTTCTCATTTCCCGCCAGGCTTTGAGTTCTTGACTCTTTGGGGCAACCATGGCTCATGATACTAGTATAGCACTCTGGTTTCTTGCTTCTTCTCTTTCTTCATTTATGACTTCTGGCAATTCCTCTTCCTTATTTTAAGAGTTTAGCTATGCTTTTAAATGGTTTTTTTTTTTGAGGTTTCTCCTTTTTAAAAAATTTCTATTGACATATAGCTGATGTATTTCTTAAAAAAATTTATTGACAGTGTTGTGTTAATTTCTTTGTACAGCAAATTGACTCAGTTATACACACACACACACGTATGTTGTTTTTCATATAACAGTTTGCATCTACTAATCCCAAACTCCCAATCCTTCCATCCTACCCCACTCCCACTGGCAACCACAAGTCTCTTGTATGTCTGTGAGTGTGTTTCTGTTTTGTAGATAAGTTTATTTGTGTCGTATCTTAGATTCTACTTATAAGTAATACGATATGGTGTTTGTCTTTCTCTTTCTGACTTACTTTACTTAGTATGATAATCTCCAAGTCCATCCGTGTTGCTGCAGATGGCATTTCATTCTTTCTGATGGCTGAGTAATATTCCATTTATATCTGTACCACATCTTCCTTATCCATCCCTCTGTCGGTGGACATTTAGGTTGCTTCCATGTCTTGGCTGTTGTGAACAGTGCCGCAGTGAACTTTGGGATGCATGTATCCTTTCCGACCATATTTTTCTCTAGATATGTGCCCAGGAGTGGGATTGCAGGGTCATGTGATAGTTCTATTTTTAGTTTTTTAAGGAACCTCTGTATAATTCTCTGAAGTGACTGCACCAATTTACATTCCCACCAGCAGTGTAAGAGGCTTCCCTTCTCTCCACACTGTCTCCAGCATTATTTATTATTTGTAGACTTTTGAAGGATGGCCATTCTGACCAATGTAGGGTGGTACCTCATTATGGTTTTGATTTGTTTTTCTCTAATAGCAATGATGAGCATTTTTTATGTGCCTATTGGCCATCTCTACATGAATATTTTTTGATCTCTCCCCCGTACCCTTCATTTTCCTGTTCACTTTTCCAGTCACAGCATTTATTGCAATGATTTCATAGGTGTTGACAAAATTTTATTTCCTGTGGTGTATTAGAAGTATCTTGAATAGTCTTGAGTAATGGGCTTAAGAACTTTGTCTTGATTTGATGGAAAGACTTTGGACGGAAGTATTTTGTTTCAGCCCCAGCTGGTGTACTGCAATGCAATTCTGTCACTTAGCACCTAGAGTTAGTGCAGACTCCAAGAGTTAAAGGGTCCAACAAGACTGTCCTTTAGATATCAGCTGGCTGTACTTTGGGTGGCTGGTAACAAACTGGTCCCCAGTCAATTCATTACAAATTGGCTGCAAATTTAGGTGTTCCCATGATCTCATTGAGTTCAGTTATATGCTAAAACAACTGACAGAACTCAGGAAAGTGCTACACTTCTGATTAGAGTTTTGTTATAAAGGATACAAATCATGAAGAAAGTATCTTTTCAGTTGGCTACTGATGAACTGCAATCCATTCTGTACTGCAGTTAACCATTCAGAGTTAGTCTAGGTCCCCCAAGTTAAAGGGCACTTCCAAGTAGAAGACAACAGACTAAGGTACCATGAGAAAGGGTGTGATTATAGATCGTATTTTATAGAAATTTCTTGGTAGGGAAAAGATAGCAAGTCCAAGATAGTTTTCTGAGGAGAGATGGTTGAAAATTTTAACCAGGAAAAATATTTTCAACCAGGTTGAAAATTTAGCCAGATTGTTGAAAAATTTAAGGACCAGGAAAAAAAAAGAATTTGAATTCTATTGATAGGCAGTATGGTTTATGGATGAATTTCAAACTCATGAGAATTAGGATCATGATTTTTTTTTTTATCAAGATGGGTTTGGCTGTGGACCACTGTTTGGCTACTCTTTAGGTTGGGGATGGTGAGAGCCTGATTAGATTGGTGAAGTCAGCAGTGGAGGACTAGTGTGTCAGAGCAGGTGGCAGGAGAGCAAACAAAACTTAGTCCCCTATTTATTTATTTACTTACTTAACTTTTAACCACTTGTGAAAGGGTAAAGGTGATAGAGTGAAATAAAAGACAGATGAAATAATTGATAAAGCAAGCGAGGCTATCAGTAGCAGAGACAGAAGGACTTAACCTTGAAAATTTAGAGAAACCTTTTTTCCCGGGACTAGGGCAAAGGAGAATAAAGTGGCAGCATTTTTCAGGTGGAAAGGAAATGAGTTTCAGTTCAGTTCAGTCACTCAGTCGTGTCCGACTCTTTGTGATCCTATAGACGGCGGCACGCCAGGCCTCCCTGTCCATCACCAAAACCTGGAGTTTATTGCAAACTCATGTCCATTGAGTCAGTGATGCCATCCAACCATCTCATCCTCTTGTCCTCTTCTCTCAACTTCAGTCTTTCCCAGCATCTCGGTCTTTTCTGAGTCAGTTCTTCACATCAGGTGGCCAAAGTGTTGGAGTGTCAGCTTTAGCATCAGTCCTTCCAATGAATATTCAGGACTGATTTCCTTTAGGATGGACTGGTTGGATCTCCTTACTGTCCAAGGGACTGCCAAGAGTCTTCTCCAACACCACAGTTCAAAAGCATCAGTTCTTTGCCACTCAAATTGCTTTATAGTCCAACTCTCACATCCATACATGACTACTGGGAAAACCATAGCTTTGGCTAGACGGACCTTTGCTGGCAAAGTAATGTCTGTGCTTTTTAATATGCTGTCTAGGTTGGTTATAGCTTTTCTTCCAAGGAGCAAGTGTCTTATTTTCATGGCTGCAGTCACCATCTGCAGTGATTTTGGAACCCCCCCAAAATAAAATTTCTCACTGTTTCCATTGTTTCCCCATCTATTTGCCAAGAAGTGATGGATGGGACCAGATGCCATGATCTTAGTTTCCTGAATGTTGAGTTTTAAGCCAGCTTTTTCACTTTCCTCTTTCACTTTCATCAAGGGGCTCTTTAGTACTTGTTCGCTTTTGCTTCTTTGCTTTTGTTATAAGGGTGGTGTCATCTGCATGTCTGAGGTTATTGATATTTCTCCTGGCAGTCTTGATTCCAGCTTGTGCTTCATCCAGCCTGGCATTTTGCATGATGTACTCTGCATAGACGTTAAGTAAGCAGGGTGACAATATACAGCCCTGATGTACTCCTTTTCCTATTTGAAACTAGTCTGTTGTTCCATGTACAGTTCTAACTGTTGCTTCCTGACCTGCATATAGGTTTCTCAAGAGGCTGGTCAGGTGGTCTAGTATTTCCATCTCTTTCAGAATTTTCCACATTTATTGTGACCCACACAGTCAAAGGCTTTGGCATAGTCAATGAAGCAGAAAGAGATGTTTTTCTGGAACTCTCTTTGCTTTTTCGATGATCCGGTGGATGTTGGCAATTTGATCTCTGGATCCTCTGCCTTTTCTAAATCCTGCTTGAACATCTGGAAATTCACCGTTCACGTACTGTTGAAACCTGGCTTGGAGAATTTTGAGCATGATTTTGCTAGCATGTGAGATGAGTGCAGTTGTGTGGTAGTTGGAGCATTCTTTGGCATTTCCTTTCTTTGGGATTGAAATGAAAACTGACCTTTCCCAGTTCTGTGGCCACTGCTGAGTTTTCCAGATTTGCTGGCATATTGAGTGCAGCACTTTCACAGCATCATCTTTTAGGATTTGAAACAGCTCAACTGGAATTTGAGAGGCATTTTTACTTTGAGTAAGGGGAAGAGGATATGGAGAAGAGTCTTGTGAGCAGTAGAGTTGCTGAGTCAGGCAAGGAGAGGGCGTGGAGTACACCAAATGGTGTGTTTTGATATGGAACTCAACAGGGAGATTAAAGAGTTTGTGGAGAATCAAATAACTGCAGTTTTGGAATTTTTCCAAAAATTTACAGTATCCTTTGAGTAAGAGTGGAAAACCAAACTAGATTGTTTATTCGTAGTTAACCAAGTAAGGACACCTTAGATATTTCTAAACAATCACTGATAGATGGTGAAGGTGGATGATTTTATTGGGGGAAAAAAAAGGAAATTTAATCTCTTCACAGTTTGACTCATTTATTTATATGCCAGGAAGTTTTATCAGTTCTGTTGCCCAGGATTTTGAACAATTACATATTGTTAGCTCAACAACATAGAAGAGGCAAGTGAAAAACATTAAACTTCCACTTTCGTAAGTTTAGCAGCATGGCTAAACTTAGCATGGCTGTTGATCATGATCTTTTTCTCTTAAGAGAGCACTGATTGGTCTCCTTCCCTGCTTTTGGCTGTGCTGAGTCTTTGTTGCTGTGCTCAGGTCTAGTTGCAGTGAGTGGGGGCTCCTCTCAGTGCAGTGCGTGGGCTTCCCATCACAGTGGCTTCTCGTTGCAGAGCATGGGCTCTAGGGTGCACAGGCTCAGCAGCTGTGGCACACAGGCTTAGCTGCCTCACGGCATGCGGAATCTTCCTGGCCCAGGGATTGGACCTGCGTCCTCTGCATTGACAGGCAGTTTCTAATCACTGGACAGCCAGGGAAGTCCTAATCATGATGTGTTTAAAAGGGAGGAAAAGAACAAAGTACTTCAGTTTTTAGTGTTTTTGAGATGTCTTTTTTTTTTTTTAACTTTTAATTTTATGTTGGAGTATAGTTGATTAACAGTGTTGTATGAGAGTTTCTGGAGTACAGCAAAGTGATTCAGTTATACATAAACATGGATTTATTCTTTTTCAGTTTATTTTAAATACATGTCATGTGTGTACATGTCAATCCAAACTCCTTAAGTGTCACTCTCCCCACTCCTAACCATAAGTTCATTCTCTAAGTCTGTCAGTTTCCATATGTAAGTGATGTCATCAGATATTTCTCTTTCTCTGACTGACGTTTCTCATATGACAATCTCTAGGTCCACTGTTGCTGAAATAGCATTATTTCACTCTTTTTAATGGCTTAGTAATTTTCCATTGTATATCTGTACCACATCTTTTTTATCCACTCCTCTGTTGATGGACAGAGGTTGCTTCCATGTCTTGGCTTTTGTAACTAGTGCTGCAGTGAACATTTGCATGCATGTATTCTTTTGAACTATGTTTCTACCTAGATATATGCTCAGGAGTTGGATTGCAGGATCATATGGTAGCTATATTTTTATAATAGTTTTTAAAGGAGCCTCCATACTGTTCTCCATAGTGGTTCACCAGTTTACATCCCAGCCAACAGTGTAGGAGGGTTTCATTCTCGCCACACCCTCTGCATTTATTATTTATGGATTTTTTGATGATAGCCATTTTAACTAGTATAATTATGGCACTATCTCGTCGTTTTGATTTTCATTTCTCTGATAATTAGCAATGTTAAAAATCAAAGCATTCTGAATTAAAGACCTAAGTATATATATAAGCCTTAGGCAGGAAACGGCTAATATATTTTAGAATTTTCCACCTGAAAGGAACAAACAATAGTATTTCAAACAAAAACATGTTCAGTCCCCCAGAATGCTTTGAATTCCAATCTTTTAGCCAAATAACATGTTGCTGTGGTTATTTCCTGATGTATAAACTTGTTCAATATAATGGTTTCCTTCCCATTATAGTATTTCAGAATAAAAGTTTGAAGTCTTTACTGTGGCTGTCGAGATCTGCTGATTGTTTCTACTACCTCTGTCTTCATATTACCTTTGTGCATATTACCTTTATCACTGTACTGCAGTCATGTCTTTGTGTGTGCGTGTTTGTGTATGTGTTTTCAGTTATGTCTGACTCTTGGCAACCCCATGGATTGTAGCCCACTGGGCTTCTCTATTCATGGAATTTTCCAGGCAGGAATACTGGAGTAGGTTGCAATTCCTGCTCCAGGAGATCTTACCAACCCAGAGATTGAACCTGTATCTCTTGAGTCTCCTGCATTGCCAGGTGGATTCTTTGCACTGGCAATGGATTCACCTGCATTAGCAGGTGGCAACACTGCGCCACCTGTAAAGCCCTGTACTACCTCTTAATAGACTTGCTTTCCCCACCTTGGGTGGCCTTTGCTAATGCTGTTAGGCTTGCCTAGAATGCTGTTGCTGGCTTTTCATCTTTCAGGACCCTACTTGAATATACTACCCTTTAACTAAAACATTTTTTTGTCCCCTGAATAATCAAAGTAGTTCCTCCATCACTGAACCTTTATAACACTTCCTGCGAGTATACATATGTTTAAATGTTTTTATACATATTGTTGTATATCTTTCCCACTAAAAAGAAAGCTTTCTAAGGATAGGACTGTGCATTTCTTTTGTTTGCCACTTGTACGCGGCTTGTATATAGTAGGTCCTCAAAAATTTGTTGGCTAGTAGGCCTCACGGAGAAGGCAATGGCATCCCATCCAGTACTCTTGCCTGGAAAATCCCATGGATGGAGGAGACTGGTGGGCTGCAGTCCATGGGGTCGCAAAGAGTCAGACACGACTGAGCGACGTCACTTTCACTTTTCAGTTTCATGCATTGGAGAAGGAAATGGCAACCCACTCCAGTGTTCTTGCCTGGAGAATCCCAGGGATGGGGGAGCCTGGTGAGCTGCCATCAATGGGGTCGCACAGAGTCGCGCATGACTGAAGCGATTTAGCAGCAGCAGCAGCAGTAGGCCTCAAATATTTGTTGAGTCAATGGTTTCTGAGTATTAAGTATCTTGTTTGTTCTTTAATACTTGTACAAAAGCCCTATGACATAAGATCCTGTTATAATTCCCACATTACAGATAAGGCTAGTGGGGCTTACAGAATTATGTAATGCACCCAGAGACACATAGCATTCCAAACCTGGGGACTCCGTGACCTTAAAATCCATCATCTCCGTCACTCTGCCGCATTGCCCTTCCGTCCTATTAACAATTTAATTTCTTTCACACACATTTTTATAAGACAAAGTAAAAATGGACGTTTAAAATGCTAATGACCTATCTGTATAATAGTGGCATCTGTGGGAACTTTTTCAAGAGTTGGAGACTTAAGATTTCTTTTCAGTTTTGACTACTGAATTGTGTTCAGATTATATTTATGTTCAATGTGAATGAAAAGTTTTTTATAGAAAGAAAATGATAAATGATACCTATAGTAATTTTTTACATTTTTTCCTTTCTCTTTTGGAATATCTGTGACTCATTCTTTCAGGTCGTAACAAGTTAATTTTTATTGTGTGGAGGATTTCAATTTGAAGCTTTTCCTGTGCAGTTATATCCACATATGATGACTTGAAGGCTAGGAAGACATAGTTAATCTAATTTTCATATGGATAATTCAGAATATGTTCAGTATGTGAGGAGAATGGTATATTCTTTCTTTGGGGGGAACAGAAATACAGGATGTTATAGTCAAAATTTGACTTTTAAAGTTGTATTTGGTTGTACCAATTTATTGTGGTTTCTTTTGTCTCTATAGCTGAAATAAGTGGCATTTAAAGAAAAAGACAGAATGCAGATGTTACACAAGAGTTATATGAGATAAATACTGGCTTGAATCACTGGAGAAGATTCAGCATTTGAGGATAAAATTTGGTGCTTTCCTGTCACACCTACACACTAGAGAGAGAGGCAGAACTGGAAGTTTTTCCTTTGTTTTACATACAGTATGTTTACATTTAAATTATTGCTTCATCTTAGTAATATGCAATCCTCTTGACATCTTAAATTTTGTCATCCTGAATGGAAACATTTCTGGATGAGTTTTGCTTTAAATTTTGAAGTTGTTCTTGTTTTATGTGTGTATGTGTTTTGTAAAAGACAATATAAATGCATTTTTAGACATTTTGTGATTTGTCTCTACAAAGAGACAACAAATAGTTGTCTTTTTAAAAAACTCCCCCTTTTGGTGTTCAGTTTTAGTAGTGAAAACTATATGAATGTACAGTGAAGCATATTATTTCTAGTTGAATTTTATTATCTTTCTACAGAGATTGGCTTATGGGGGAAAAACTTTTGGATTGAATTTTTTTATATCAATACATAATTGGTATACAGTATTATTGCTAAGTTTCATGTATACAAATAAGGAGTCACAATCTTTAAAGCTTATATTCCATTTATAGTTATAAAATGTCATCTGTATTCCCTCTGTTGTACAGTATATCCTGTAGCTTATTTATTTGATACATAGTAGTATACCTCTTAATCCCCTGCTTTTATCATGCCCCTCCCTACTTCAGTTTTCCTCATGGTAATCACTAGTTTGTTTTCTGTATCTGAGTCTATTTTTTTATATATATACTCGCCAGTGTGTGTAGCTTTCAGATTCCACATATAAGTAATACCATATAGTACTTTCTTTCTCTGTCAGACTACTTTCACTTAGCATAATACCCTCCAACTCCGTCCGTATGTTGCTGATGGCAAAATCTCCTTTTTACGGCTGAGTAGTATTCTCTTGCACATATAGGCACTACATCTTCTTTATCTTTTCATCTACTGATGAACACTTAAGTTACTTCCGTATCTTGGCTGTTGTAACTAATGGCTGCTGTGAACATTGGGGTGCATGTGCCTTTTTGAATTAGTGTTTTTATTTCCTTCAGATACATACCCAGAAGTGGAAAAGGGATCATTTGGTAATTCTATTTTCTGTTTGTTTTTTAGCAACCACCACTGTTTTTCATAGTGGCTGTACCAATTTACATTCCCATGCACAGTGTACACGAGTTCCCTTTTCTCCACATCCTGCCAACATTTATTATTTATAGTCTTTGTGATGATAGCCAAAGATGTGACAGGTGTGAGATATGAGGTAGTATCTCATTCTGGTTTTGATATGCTTTTCTTTGATGATTGGGCTTCCCTTGAGGCTCTGCTGGTAAAGAATCTGCCTTCAATGTGGGAGACCTGGGTTCCATCCCTGGGTTGGGAAGGTCCCCTGGAGAAGGGAACGGTTACCCACTCCAGGATTTGGGCCTGGAGAATTACATGGACTGTATTGTCCATGGGGTCGCAGAGTTGGACGCGACTGAGTGACTTCCACTCACTCACTCTCTGATGATTAGTGATGTGGAGCAGCTTTGCATGTGCCTGTTAACATTTGCATGTGTTTTTTTTTGAAAAATGTCTATTTATATTTTGCCCAACTTTTAAAATATTGGTTTGTTTATTTTTTGATATTGACTTGTAGGAGCTGTACTTTGCATATTAACCCCTTTTTGGTCATATCATTTGCAAGTAAATGCAGCCTTTCTCCAGGGTGTCTTTTTGTTTTGTCAGTGGTTTTCTTTGCTGTGCAAAACTGTTAAATTTCATTAGGTGCCATGTGTTTGTTTTTGCTTTTGTTGCCTTTGCCTAGAGAGACAGACAAAATCTTCTACCCGAGTTTTTCTCTATGAGTTTTATAGTTTACAGTTTTACTTTTAGGTCTTTAATCCATTTGAAGTTTATTTTTGTATATGGTGGGAGAAAATGTTCTAATTTCATTCTTTTTTATGTAGTTGTCTAGAATGCCTAGCACCACATTAAAGTGATTATCTTTCCCCACTGGATATTCTTGCCTCTGTCAAAGGTTAACTCACTATAAATGTGTTGATTTTTTGTTTTTTGTGCCAGTACTGAACTTTTTTTTACTACTGTAGCTTTGTAATATAGTCTGAAGTCAGGGAGCATGATACCTCCAGCTCTGTTCTTTCTTAAGATTGTTTTGGCTCTTCATGGTCTTTTGTGTTTCCATACAAAGTTTTAAATTATTTTAATTCTGTGAAAGATGCCATTGGTATTTTGATAGGGCCTGCATGGAGTCTAGATTGCCCTCTAGAATAGTTTGGTCATTTGCATATTATTAATTCTTATCATTGATGAACACTCAGGGCTTCCCTGGTGGCTCAGACAGTAAAGAATCTGCCTGCATTGCAGAAGACCCAGGTTTGATCTCTGGGTCTGGAAGATTCCCCTGGAGAAAGGGAATGGCTACCCACTCCAATATTCTTGCCTGAAGAATTTCAGGGACAGAGGAGCTTGACAAGCTACAATCCTTGGGGTTGTAAAGGGTTGAACATGACTGAGCAACTAACACTTCACTATCACATGAACATGATATCTTTCCTTCCGCCTGTGTCATCTTCGATTTCTTTCATCACTGTCTTTTAGTTTTTTAAATACATGTTTTTTACCTCCTTAGGTTTATTCCTAGGTGTTTTATTCTTTCTGATGTGATTGTAAATATAGGTTGGTTTCCTTCCTTTCTTTCTTACAGTTCATTGTTAGTAGGTAGAAATGCAGCAGATTTCTGTATATTAATTTTGTTTCCTTCAGATTTACTGACTATATTAATAATCTCTAGTAGTTTTTTTGGTGGTGTCTTTAGGAATTTCTGTGAATACTATCATGTTCTTTGCCAATAGTGTTAGTTTTGCATCTTTCTTTCCAGTTTGGAATTCTCTTATTTCTGGTTGTTGTCTAATTACTTTAACTAGGACTGCCAATACTATGTTGAATAAAAGTGGTGAAGGAAACATTCTTGTCTTGTTCTTAATCTTAGAGGAAATGCATTTCAGTTTTCACCATTGAGTATGATACTGGCTGTTGACTTCTCATATATGACTTTTATTATGTTGAGAAATTTTCCTTCTAAATACCCACTTTCTGGAGAGGCTCTTAAATCATAAATGGATGTTGACTTTTGTCAAAACTTTTTCTTTATCTACTGAGGTGATCATATGGTTTTTATTTTTCAGTTTAGTAATGTGGTAGGTGTATCACATTAATTTGTGGATATTGAACCATCCCTTGCATCCCTGGGATAAACCTCACTTGATCATGATGTGTGATCCTTATAATGTATGGTTGGACTCATTTTGCTGATATTTGGTTGAATATTTTTGCATCTGTGTGATAGCTTATGGTGTATGGTGCCGCCAGTTTCATGGTCTCCAAAGGAGAAGGTTTAACTCAGGGACCAAATACAGTCTCAGTCACTAAGAGCTTTGTGCAGATTTTTATTTAAAGTGAATGTGACATCAGAAGGGGGTAGAACGAGTACCCACTCCCACTAATTAAAGCAGGGCCTTATATACTTCTCAACTGGCTGCTCAGAATAGATAAAAAGAATACCTCAAGGTTTTAACAGTCCCACCAGGCCCTTTCCCATGGCATACATCCTGAGATAACTTGGGTACAAGATTATGTGGGGAGAACAGGTTCTGGACAACCTCTCTGGGCAAGATACACTGTTGCTGTGTGATCAGGGGTACACGTCTTGAGAAACAGGTTCCCAGTTACAATTATAATCATTAGCATAGAGCCTAAGAAAAGCATAAGGATGTCTTAGAAAAGCATTTTCCATGAGTAAGATGTATTACTGCTGTGTAGCCATTTCTCTCAGGCAAGAAATATTGTTGCGATACCAGTACAGGGCTTAAAAGAAACACATGCTACCTGACTAAGGCAAAAGAATGTTTATTGCCTCCTCCTTTAATGTCTTGGACTGCCTGCTTAACTCTCTCATATGTTCATCAGGAGTATCTGTAGTTTTCTTTTGTTTGTGATATTTTTGATTTTGGTATCTAGGTAATGCTGGCTTCATACAATGAGTTTAGAAGCATTCCTTCCTCTGTGGTCTTTTGGAGTAGGTTGAGGAGGACAGGTGTTAACTCACCCTCTGAATGTTCAGTAGAATTCTCTGAAACCATTTGATCCTGGACTTTATAGATTACTGGAATTTTTTTAAATTACTGATTCACATTTTGTAATAATTGGTCTGTTCATCTCTTTCCTCCTGGTTCAGTCTTGGGGAATGTACATTTCCAGGAGTTTGTCCCTTTTTTCTAGATTGTCCATTTTGAGGCATATAGTTGTTCCTTGTAGTTATTTACGTTTCTTTGCCTTGTTGGTGGTGTCACTTTTAACTTCTTTTATGTTTCTGATTTTACTGATTTGGGCCCTCTTCCTTTTTTTTTCTTGTGGAGTCTGGATAAAGGTTTATCAAATTTATTTATCCTTTGAAAGAACTAGTTTTTAGTTTGATTGATTCTTTCCCTTTTTTTTTTTTAAGTGTCTTTTTGTTTATTTCTGCTCTGATCCTTATGATTACGTTCCTTCTACTAACTTTTGAGTTTGTTTGTTCTTTCTCTAGTTTGTTTAGCTTTAAGGTTAGGTTGTTTATTTGATATTTTCCTTGTTTCTTGAAGTAGGCTGTATCACTGTAGACTTCCCTCTTAGAACTGTTTCTGCTGCATCCCAAAGGTTTTGGATCTTCCCTGGTGGCTCAGATGGTAAAGTGTCTGCCTACAATGCCTACCATGTGGGACACCTGGGTGTGATCCCTGGGTCAAGAAGATCCCCTGGAGAAGGAAATGGCAACCCACTCCAGTACCCTTGCCTGGAAAATCCCATGGATGGTGGAACCTGGTAGGCTACAGTCCCTGGGGTCGCAAAAAGTCAGACATGACTAAGCAACTTCACTTTGCTTTTCTTTCTGTGTTGTACAGTACATTCTTAAAGCTGTATTATACCTACAAGTTTGTGCCTCCCACTCCTCCACAGCTGTATTGACCCTCCCCTTTGTTGCTTTTAATATTCTCTTTTCCATTTTTCCATTTTAATTGTAGTATGTCTTGGTGTGGTCCTTTTGTGGTTTATCCTGTTTAGAATTCTCTGTGCTTCCTGGACTTGGATGTTTGCTTCTTTTCCCAGGCTGTGTCTACAAATATGTTTCCTGCTTCTTTCTGTCTGTCTCTTTTCTTTCTGGGACCCCTATAACGTTAACATCAGTACATTTGATGTTGTTTCAGTGGTGTCTTAAACTGTCCTATTTTCTTTTTATTTCCTTTTGTTTCTGTTCAGCTTTAGTGATTTCCACTGCTCTGTCTTCCAGCTCACTAATCTGTTTTCTGTATCATTTGTCTTCTGTTCCTTCTAGTGTAGTTTTCCTTTCAGTTGTGGTATTCATCTGTGTTTGCTGCTGCTGCTGCTAAGTCGCTTCAGTCGTGTCTGACTCTGTGCGACCCCGTAGATGGCAGCCCACCAGGCTCCCCTGTCCCTGGGATTCTCCAGGCAAGAACACTGGAGTGGGTTGCCATTTCCTTCTCCAGTGCATAAAAGTGAAAAGTGAGAGTGAAGTCGCTCAGTCGTGTCCAACTCCTAGCGACCCCATGGACTGCAGGCTACCAGGCTCCTCCGTCCATGGGATTTTCCAGGCAAGAGAACTGGAGTGGGCTGCCTCATCTGTGTTTAGTTCTTCTTAATATTTTCTCTCTGTTAGAAACTTATAGTTTCTCACTTGGTTCATGCAGTCTTCTCCCTGATTCTTTGATCATTTTTGCAAATGTTACCCTGTACTCTTTCTCAGGTAGATTTCCTGTCTCCACTTCACTTGGTTGTTGTTCTGGGATTTTATCTTGTTCCTTCATCTGTAACATGTTCCTCTGTTGCCTCATTTTGCATAATTGGTGTTTTTGTTTCTATGTATCTGGTAGGTTGGTTATATTTTCTGACCTTGAAGAAATGACCTTTAGTAGGAGACATCCTGTGAGTCCTGGCAGTACACTCTTCTTTATATGCTTTAGGAAACCAGAGTTACATGCTCTGGGGATACCTTCTATGTGGGCTGTGGTGAGCTGACTATTGGCAGTCTGGTAAGCACAGTTTGTTTGCCAGGTTCTGTTTTCCAGAGATTGCCCTCTGCTGGCTGACGGGGCTGTATCGTGAGGTGACCAGTTGTAGGACCCTTGTGGACCCTGGGGTTAGTGCTGGTTCACTGGTGGGCGGACTTGAGATCTAGAAGATCATATGGCTGTTGCCTGCCCATCCGTGGCTGGGTGAAGCAAGGTCCTTAGACTAGTGCCAGCCCACTGATAGGCAGTGCTGGGTGTTGGGGTCTGGATGCAAGGCCAAGGGGTCCCACATCTGGTGTTGGATTGCTGGTGTATATCACCAGTTCAGGCACAGCTGACTGCATGGTCTGGGGTGTCCTGAAGCTTGTGTTGGCTTTCTGGTTGGCAGGGCTATGGCCCATGCCATCCTAGGGCTGGTAGTAGCCTGAAGGTAGAGTGTGGGGCTGCAGTGGTCCTGGATCTGGTGTCGTACTTCATGGTGAATGAGACTTTTCCCAAGACTAGACCTGGCTTGCAAGTGAGTGGAGCCAGATCCCAGTGATTTCTGGGCTTAGTCCCTGCCTCTTAGCACATCCTGGTACTCTGGCGGCAGGTCCTGGGCATCTTGAGTCTTGTGCCTGCACACTGATGCATGGGACCAGTTCTGGGGTCCTCTGCTGGGCAGAGCCATGTCCAGGGGTGACTGTGGGCTTGGGGTCAGCACATCTGCTGGTTAGTAGGGCTGTGTCCCTGCCCAATTAGTTGCTTGGCCTGATAGTACTGATTCCTACACACTGGAGGGTGTGAGAGGGTTTGGTTACACCTCCCTTGTAATGTTCAATAAACCACAAATTTAATTATTATATTTACTTGATCAAGGAACAGTATTTATTCATTGAGAACAATTATGAACAACTCATTTACTAATCTCAAAATATGCATGTAGGATCAGTTGGAAGGATGGACAGAATGTTTCATTAAAGTTTGAGCCAAGGCTAGAATATATGATGTTGAGTCTTTAAATCAGTCAGAAAGAATTTAAAGATCCATTTTGTTCCCAGCCTTATACCTAATGGGAGACTGTTACAGAGGAAGCAAAATAAATTGTATTTGCCCTCAATATAATGGAGGTAGGATGGCCAGAAATAAATGTATGCTTCTTAGATATTTCAAGTAGCTGGAAAAGCTTTGTGAAATATACCTTGAACAGAATTTTGAATAAATTAAAGTAGAAAAGCAGCCAAGGAAATGCAAGTGAAAAATGTATGGTAGATGGTATTTTTGGTAAATGATAAGAATATTTTAGTAGCTAAGATTTTACTAAAGAATTTATTTGAGTCAGATCTTGGAAGCCAATAGGATGATGACTTCTGTGAGCAAGAAAGTTTACAATAAATAGAAACAGCAAAACCAAGAAATAAGGAGATGTAGAACAGAGTTAGATTTCAGGATTATGGTACCTCTGAAAGCATGTCATCAGTCCTTTTTAACAGTAGACTATTTTAGCAGTTAATTTTCACAGATGATTTTGTGTTTTCTCAGGAAATCAAGTCCTAACCATCAAAAATAATTTCTGGCCTATTAATTACTATAACATGAAGTATGCACACTGAACCCTCAGAGAGTGAAGCCACATTTTGATGTTTATGCTTTTTGTTGACATAGGACACTGAAAATACGTGTGAGGAAAGAAATGGTTTAATGAATTTTTCCTGGATGTGTTTATATGAAAGTGTTCTGTCTGTGTTGTATCTACGCGAGCACATGATAATCTTGAATGAGTAAGGATAAAGGGGAAGCTGCAGCCTGCTGTTTCTTTTGGCTCTTGTGGTAAGGGGGCCAGCCTTTTACCATTATTTTATCTGAAGCAATTAAGTATTCAATGTGCTAATCCAAACAAAGATTTAATTTCTAGTTTTTCCTGTTGTTCTTACCTAAAATATACTGATCACTCCTATCTTAGTGATTTTGCCAGCTAAAAAAAGCATTATTAATTTGAAAGTACAGTTATAGTGCTTTCATTTTTATCTTCATCAGTTCAGTTCAGTCGCTGACATGTCTGACTCTGTGCATCCCTACGGACTACGGCACACCAGGCTTCCCTGTCCATCGCCACATCCTGGAGCTTGCTCAGACTACTGTCCATCAAGTCAGTGATGCCATTCAACCATCTCTTCCTCTGTCGTCCCCTTCTCCTCCTGCCCTCAATCTTTTCCAGCATCAGGGTCATTTCTAATGAGTCAGTTCTTCACATCAGATGGCCAGAGTATTGGAGATTTAGCTTTAGTATCAATCCTTCCAATGAATATTCAGGACTGATTTCCTTTACAATTAACTGGTTTGATCTCCTTGCAGTCCAAGAGTCTCTCAAGAGTCTTTTTCAAACCACAATTCAAAAGCATGAGTTCTTTGGCAGTCAGCTTTTTTTATGGTCTAACTCTCACATCCATACATGACTACAGGAAAAACCATAGCTTTGACTAGATGAACCTTTGTTGGCAAAGTAATGTCTCTGCTTTTTAATATGCTGTCTAGGTTGGCCATAGCTTTTCTTCCAAGAGCAAGTGTCTTTTAATTTCATGTCTACAGTGATTTCATGCAGTGATTTGGGAGTTCAAGAAAATTAAGTCTGTCACTATTTCCATTGTTTTCCCATCTGTTTGCCTTGAAGTGATGGGACCGGATGCCATTATCTTTCTCTTTGAATGTTGAGTTTTAAGCCAAGTTTTTCACTGTCCTTTCACTTTCATCAAGAGGCTCTTTAGTTCCTCTTCACTTTCTGCCATAAGGGTAGTGTCATCTGCATATCTGAGGTTGTTGATATTTCTCCCAGCAATCTTTTTTTTTTTTTTTTTTTTTACTATATTTTACTTTACAATACAGTATTGGTTTTGTCATACACCAACGTGAATCTGCCACGGGCGTACACGTGTGTTCCCAATCCTGAACCCCCCTCCCTCCTCTCTCCCCATACCATCTCTCTGGGTCATCCCAGTGTACTAGCCACAAGCATCCTGTATCCGGGCATTGAACCTAGACTGGTGATTTGTTTCTTATATATTATACATGTTTCAATGCCATTCTCCCAAATCATCCCACCCTCTCCCTCTCCCTCAGAGTCCAAAAGACTGTTCTATACATCTGTGTCTCTTGCTGTCTCGCATACAGGGTTATCATTACCATCTTTCTAAATTCCATATATATGCGTTAGTATACTGTATTGGTGTTTTTCTTTCTGGCTTACTTCACTCTGTATAATCGGCTCCAGTTTCATCCACCTCATTAAAACTGATTCAAATGTATTCTTTTTAATGGCTGAGTAATACTCCATTGTGTATATGTACCACAGCTTTCTTATCCATTCATCTGCTGATGGGACATCTAGGTTGGTTCCATGTCCCGGCTATTATAAACAGTGCTGCGATGAACATAGGGGTACACGTGTCTCTTTCAATTCTGGTTTCCTCGGTGTGTATGCCCAGCAGTCCCAGCAATCTTGATTCCAGCTTATGCTTCATCCAGCCTGGCATTTCGCATGATGTACTCTGCATATAAGTTAAATAAGCAGGGTGACAATATACAGCCTTGATGTATTCCTTTTCCTATTTGGAACCTGTCTGTTGTTCCATGTCCAGTTCTAACTGTTGCTTCTTGACCTGCATACAGATTTCTCAGGAGGCAGGTAAGGTCGTCTGGTATTTCCATCTCTTAAAGAGTTTTCCACAATTTGTTGTGATCCACACAGTCAAAGACTTTCGCGTAGTCAATGAAACAGAAGTAGGTGTTTTTCTGGAATTCTCTTGCTTTTTGTAGGATCCAGGGGATGTTGGCAATTTGATCTCTGGTTCCTCTGCCTTTTCTAAATGCCGCTTGAACATCTGCAAGTTCTCAGTTTACATACTATTGGAGCCTCGCTTGGGGAATTTTGAGCATGACTTTGCTCGCGTGTGAGATGAGTGCAGTTTTGCCTTTCTTTGGGATTGGAATGAAAACTGACCTTTTCCAGTCCTGAGGCCACTGCTGAGTTTTCCAAATTTGTTGGCATATTGAATTCAGCACTTTCACAACACCATCGTTCAGGATTTGAAACAGCTCAACTGGAATTCCATCACCTCCACTAGCTTTGTTCATAGTGATGCTTCCTAAGGCCCACTTGATTTTTCATTCTAGGATATCTGGTTCTAGTTGAGTGATTACATCATTGTGGTTATCTGGGTCATGAAGATCTTTTTTGTACAGTTCTTCTGTGTATTCTTGCTACCTCTTCTTCCAGTTCTGTTAGGTCCAGGCCATTTCTGTCCTTAATTATACCCATCTTTGCATGAAATGTTACCTTGGTATCTCTGATTTTTTTGAAGAGATCTGGAGTCTTTCCATTCTGTCGTTTTCCTCTATTTCTTTGCATTGACCATTTAGGAAGGCTTTCTTATCTCTCCTTGCTGTTCTTTGGAACTCGGCATTCAGATGGCTATAGCTTTCCTTTTCTCCTTTGCCTTTTGTGTCTCTTCTTTTCTCAACTATTTGTAAGGCCTCCTCAGACAACCATTTTGCCTTTTTGCATTTCTTCTTCTTAAGGATGGTTTTGATCACCACATCCTGTACAGTATTATGAACCTCCATCCATATTTCTTTAGGCACTCTATATCAGATGTAATCCCTTGAATCTATTTGTCACTTCTACTGTATAGTCATAAGGAATTTGATTTATGTCATACCTGAATGGTCTAGTGGTTTTCCTATTTTCTTCAATTTAGTTTGAATTTTGCAATAAGGAGTTCATGATATGAGTCACAGTCAGCTCCTGGTCTTATTTTTGCTGACTGTATAGAGCTTCTCCATCTTTGGCTGCAAAGAATATAATCAATCTGAGTTTGGTATTGACCATCTGGTGATGTCCATCTGTAGAGTCTTCTCTTGTGTTGTTGGAAGAGGGCGTTTGCTATGACCTCCTCATAGTTCCAAAATAGAAATATGTGCAACCCCATGAACTACCAGAATACTGTAGTGGGTAGCTGTTCCCTTCTCCAGGGGATCTTCCCAACCCAGAGATTGAACTCAGATCTCTGCCTTACAGGCAGATTCTTCACCGTCTGAGCTACCAGGGAAGCCTCTGTAATAGCAACTTACCTCAAACTATCTGTGAAAATTAGAAGATTCCTTTGAATGGATTCCTAGCTCAAATCCTTGGCTATAGCTAAGTTCCATCTTCAAAAAGGCTTTTTGAGGATCAGATTTACATCTTATTTTAAAAAATTTAATAACATCATACTTAGTGATTAACACATGGTCCTTATCAGCATAAAATGGAAGTAGCAGCCTAACTGGTTGATATAATGATGACCGCATCATTGTTCTAGTATGTATGTGTTCATTTCTGTGCACAATATTGTTGTAAGTATGTCTCTGATTCTTGGAAAGTATTTCAGTATCATTTAAGAAGACATTAGTTTTATTTATAATATCAAATAGGCACATCAAGACTAATTTTGAATTATATACTAATTATTCTGTAAACTTTGCTATTAAATGTATGGAGTATAAAATATTTTTAGAAAGACTGTTAAAATATATATTTCCATCCATATGTAATGAGATTTATGGACTTTTCCCACTGTACATAATATAGAAACCTTCAGAGATAATAGTAAAATAATGAATTGTTTTAAACACTCAATGATTTTAACTTACTTTTTAATATACCTGATATTATAATTCCTATTTTTAAAGTAAAGCTGTGCTGTTTGTGTTAGTTATGAAAAATTCCTTTCTAGTAGAAAGGGAAAAAAGCCCCACATCTTAGAAGTATTCAGAGTGGTACTGTAAGTGATCTAATTATAAAGGTTCCTGGTAGAAGTACAATTAAGTAGACTGATAATATTCTGTTTCTTACATTTGCATGATGAGTTGAAAGCAGATACTGAAAAGTAGGAGAAACAAAAGTTTTATTTTCACTGGAAACTCCAAGGATTGATGAAAGTTGTTTTAACTTTCACCATGAAACAGTATAGCCTATTTTCAACTATGTTGATTAAAGCCTTGTGAAGTACCTTAGAGAGGTTTGCAATTGCATTAAAGAAAAAATAGATATCTGCCATCACCTTAGCACTCTTGCCAGTGTGAATGTACTGCAGGTCTTTGCTGCTCCCCTCTTGTCACCCCAACCCAGAGGCCAGCTAACATCTACTACATGTAGCAGGCTGCTGCTGCTGCTGCTGCAGCGTCACTTCAGTCGTGTCCGACTCTGTGCGACCCCACAGACGGCAGCCCACCAGGCTCCCCCGTCCCTGGGATTCTCCAGGCAAGAACACTGGAGGGGGTTGCCATTTCCTTCTCCAATGCATGAGAGTGAAAAGTGAAAGTGAAGTTGCTCAGTTGTGCCCGACTCTTAGCGACCCCATGGACTGCAGCCTACCAGGCTCCTCCGTCCATGGGATTTTCCAGGCAAGAGTACTGGAGTGGGGTGCCATTGCCTTCTCCGATGTAGCAGGCTATCATGCTAGATAATTGGAGAAAGTTCCTTTTGGTTACAATATAAAACCCAGTCAGACTACCTTTAGCAAGTAAAGGAGAAGTATTGAAAGTTTATGCGGATTTCTCATGAAAGAGGGCAAAAACCAGGTTTTAGAGCCTGGAACTAGAAGGCCACAGGTAATTTCTGAGCTTCTTCCTTAATTTCCCTTCTTTCTCCTCATGTCTTTCTCCCCACTGGCTATCCACTTTTCCTGTATTCCTTGGCAGTGCAGCCTCCTAAACCTGAGTCATAATCTAGTAAACCCAGGGGTTTGTCTCTATCACCAAAATCCCTTAAATTCTATTTTATAAATATGTATTTTTCAATTGGAATATAATTTAAACATAGCTGTCAGAGGCCTGTCTCAGTGGGGGTGGGAAAGGTAGAGCTAAGCAGAAACTGCTGAAGCTGCCTGTGTACTGGAGTTACAGTTAGTCCTGACCACCTTTGTTGTTTCCTACCCTTTCACTGGCACTTTCTGGCTCAGTGACCTCTTAATAACTCCACTCTCATCATCTTCACTAGAAAGTGACTTTGGCATTTTAAGTCTCCCAAAATTAGTAGCAAGGACTTCTTGTCTTGAGTTGACGATTCACGATACCGTGATGCTCTAACAAAAATGAAAGCTTTTCTAAACTGCATTACATATAAAATATTTAAGCTAATATCACAGAAAGCAGAGGAAAAGAAAAGGAGCACAATAGCACATGTATACTGAAGCATAACTTTTCAGTGTGAGGCATGGGGAGATTTCATAGTTCGAAAAATTAATTTCCCTTAAAATCAACTTCACAATATAGAATTTTAATGTTGAAAGAAACGGAATGGTAGAGTGAATCATCTAGCAAAAAAGATTCACTGAATCACCTGGCAAAGAAGCTAGAGAAGAACTGTCCTCCCCTGTAGAATTCATTGAAAATGTCCCATTTCAGCCATAAAGTACGCTTTAAGCCAACAGCATAAGTAGTTTGCAAAACAGTAGTGCTTTTTCTCAGCACGGGGAAGGTGGCTGATCTGACCTGTTCATTTTTCCTAAGTTTATCTTAGGGACGTCTCTGAAGCTGTATGGAGAACTCACCCAAGTTTCAGATTGCGCTAGGGGGATGACTTCTAGAGCATTAGACATGAAGCACACATAGGAATAACATCGCACTTCCTTAAGGTATAATAGTTAGGGTCATGACCTTGGAAGGCTGATCATTTTTCTTTACACCGCTCTTCAAAATCAAGTGAATTAATTTGTCTTTGCCAAAGATTTAGTCTCAGTCACGACTTTATTTCTATTTTTGGATTTAAATAATTCTCGGGGGTTATAGCAGCAGTATTGTAAGGGTTAAGTTAGAAAACTAGGCTGTGAATGTTAGTCACACTTCTTACAGCTGAACTTCAGTTTCTCTGCTTCAATATTTTTGTAAAATGAGGTTATGAGGATAGTCTTGGTACATAAAATAATGCAAAAACCTATATGAAGATGTTAGTGACTTCATGTTTCTAATGTGCCAGTAATTTCTAAATGCTGTTACTAAACAAACAAAAATATCCTTTAGAATTGTAACCCATCACTATTTCTAGCCTTGGAGACCTTTACTTACATTTCCTCCTCATTTTCTTAAAATCCTTCCTGCAGTGTAGCAAGAGCCCTTCCTGATGACTCAGTGATTGGGCTCAGTAACTTAATACTTTTAGGTTCTGAGCCATGCTTCCATATTTTCACAAGGTTAAAACAACCTTACTTTTGGATTCTCTCCAACTTCCTTTATAAGACAGGAATCAGGAGGAATGGAGTGAGGAAGATGGGTCATGAAGTGGCTAAGCTGCTTCCTGCTTAGTCACTCCTGACAGTTTCTCCTGTCAGAGGCTTATTGGGTGGATGGAGGTTGCTCCTCTTATATCTCAAACCAATGTAAGATTTCTCATCTATGGAACAGGCTACTGCTGTTTACGTTCTTTTCAGTTTAGTTCAGTTCATTCACTCAGTCGCGCCCAACTCTTTGCAATCTCTTGGACTACACAGCACGCCAGGCTTCCCAGTCCATCATCAGTTCCTGGAACCTACTCAAAATTATGTCCATTGAGTTGGTGATGCCATCCAACCATCTCATCCTCTGTTATCACCTTTTCTCCCACCTTCAATCTTTCCCAGCATCAGGGTCTTTTCCAGTTGAGTCAGTTCTTTGCATCAGGTAGCCAAAGTATTGGAGTTTCAGCTTCAGCATCAGTCCTTCCAGTGAATATTCAGGTTTGATCACCTTTAGGTTGGACTGGTTGGATCTCCTTGCAGTCGAAGAGACTCTCAAAAGTCTTCTCCAACACCACAGTTCAAAAGCATCAATTCTTTGGTGCTCAGTTTTCTTTATAGACTTATTCAAATCTAAATATGACCTTTTGTAGGGCAGGACTTCATACTTTTCTGATTGATAATGTTAAATCATTTGAGAATTAGACTAACCTCATGAAAAATTTAAAATCTATTGATTTCTAAAAAGATTTATTTGGAAATAATCTTAATGAAAATGAATCTTCTTTGTGTAACACTAACAAACTATATGTTAGATTTTTCTTTTGGTTGTATACTTATTAGCTTCATTTAATTTTCAGCAGTATAATAATTTTTTATAACAAACAGCTATGTGTTAAAAATAATTAGCTCAGTATGTACATGAGAAATTTTACACTTTAACCTGATTTTTCTTTTTTCACTTAAGGGAAATACAAGGGAATTAATAAGTAACAAGTATCTTTTAAGGAGCTGACTTGTCATTTTAACCTCTGATCTGTTTCATTGTGATGAATGTTTTAAACATCAGCTTGGGAAAATGTGTCTCTCTGCTTTTATTAAAGAATTTTTATTGTTTTTAGACATAAAAATATTAAAAGCTACCAGTTAAGTTTGGTCATTTTGCAAAATGCTTATTGTTAACCATTTTCTCAGCAACTGGAATTTTTAAACCTATTTTATTTAATTGCCTTCTATCTTCATTATGACCAATTTTCTTTAGATTTAACCTTTTTATAAAATGTTTTGAATCTTAGAATTTTTCTCAAACTGTTACTGACATTGAGCACCAAATGACTTTTCCTGGTCTACTGAATCAGATTTGAAGGGGACATTAGTAATGAATACATCATTTTTCTCTAGTCAGCAGTCTTCAGAGGTTGGTTTGTTGTCTGTTGATTAAGAAAAAAACGTCAGCAGTAAAAGTTATTTAAGTCCAAGGAGCAGCTAAACCATTGGCCAGTCATAAGCTATTAAAAGTCCAATCTATTTAGATGTAGCTTCATTTGATTCCAGCCTATCCACTAGCCATCTTTTCCAAATCTTTCCCATCTTCCAAGATTCAGTCTTCTTTAACCTTACTATGCTTTTTTGTTTGCAGTCTTCCAGAATTCCTGACAGAGCCAGCATTCTAAGTGCCATTAATCCACGCCTTCTTTACTCATTATGATTTTGTCTTTAGAATTGTTATAAATAACATTTTGTATTTGTCTTCTGGCATTTAGTGTAAAGGCATACCTTTTTATTGTGCTTTGCTTTATTGGATTTTGCAGATACTGCATTTTTTATGAATTAAAGATTTGTGGCAACCCTGCATCTAGCAAGCCCACTGGCACCATTTTCCAAACATTTTCTCGCATTGTAGCTCTGTGCCACATTTTAGTAATTCTCACAGTATTTCAAACTTTTTATTATTATTGAATTTGTTATGGTGATTTGTGACTTTTGCTGTCACTTTGGCAAAAAGATGACTCACTGAAAGCTCAGGTGAGGGTTAGCATTTTTTAGAAATAACATTTCTAAATTAATATATACATTTTTTAGACATAATGCTATTACACACTTAATAGACTATAGTACAGTGTAACCAGCTCTTTTTCTGAAGTATAATTGATTTAAAATATAGTATTTTAAATCAGTTACAGATATACAGCAAAGTGATTCAGGTATATACATGTATTTTTTTCAGGTTCTTTTCCATTATAGGTTATTACAAGATTGAATGTAGTTTCCTATGCCATAGAGTAAGTCCTTATTGTTTCTCTCTTTTATATATAGTGGTGTGTATCTGTTAACCTCAACCTAAAAACTTACCCCTCACCAGCTTCTCCTTCATGTTTGGAAGCTATAAGTTTGTTTTCTGTGTCTGTAAGTCTCTTTCTGTTTTGTAAGTAACTTCATTTGTATTATTTCTTACATTCCACATGTAAGTAATATAACATCTGTCTTTGTCTGATTTACTTCTCTCAGTATGATTGATAATCTCTAGGTCCATCCATGTTGCTACAAATGGCAATGTTTCATGGTTTTTTATGGCTAAGTAGTATTCCATTGTGGGTATCTATCACATCTTCTTTATCCATTCATGTGTTGAATGGACATCGCTTCTGTGTCTTGTCTGTTGTAAATAGTGCTGCTGTGAACATTGGCTTAGTTTCATTGAGTTAGACAAGGCTGTGGTCCGTGTGATTAGATTGACTAGTTTTCTGTGATTATGGTTTCAGTGTGTCTGCCCTCTGAGGCCCTCTCGCAACACCTACCCTCTTACTTGGGTTTCTCTTACCTTGGACATGGGGTATCTCTTCACGGCTACTCCAGTAAAGCACAGCCGCTGGTCCCTACCTTGGACGAGGGTTATCTCCTCAGGGCCAACCCTCCAGACCTTGAACGTGGAGTAGCTCCTCTCGGCCCTCCTGTGCCTGTGCAGCCGCCGCTCCTTGGACATGGGGTTGCTCCTCTCAGCCACTGCCCCTGATCACAGGTGTGGGGTAGCTCCTCCTGGCCGCAGCCACTGACCTCAGATGTGGGGGAGCTCCTCTCGGCCGCTGCCCCTTAACTCAGACATGGGGGAGCTCCTCTCAGCTGCTGGCTCTGACCTTGAGCGAGGGGTAGCTCCTCTAGGCCACGCTTCTGCATGATCTGTCGCAGCCGGCATGCTTCTGCGTGGTCAAAGATGGAGAAGCTCTTTACAGTCAGCAACAACAAGACCGTGAGCTGACTGTGGCTCAGATCATGAACTCCTTAGTGCCAAATTCAGACTTAAATTGAAGAGAGTAGGGAAAACCACTAGACCATTCAGGTATGACCTAAATCAACTCCCTTATGATTATACAGTGGAAGTGAGAAGTAGAATTAAGGGACTAGATCTGATAGAGTGCCTGATGAACTGTGGACTAAGGTTCGTAACATTGTACAGGTGACAGGGATTAAGACCATGCCCATGGAAAAGGAATGCAAGAAAGCAAAATGGCTGTCTGAGGAGGCCTTACAAACAGCTGTGAAAAGAAGAGAAGCAAAAAGCAAAGGAGAAAAGGAAAGATATAAGCATCTGAATGCAAAGTTCCTAAGAATAGCAAGGAGAGAAAAGAAAGCCTTCCTCAGCCATTGATGCAAAGAAATAGAGGAAAACAACAGAATGGGAAAGACTAGAGATCTCTTCAAGAAAATTAGAGATACCAAGGGAACATTTCATGCAAAGATGGGCTCGATAAAGGACAGAAATGGTATGGACCTAACAGAAACAGAAGATATTAAGAAGAGGTGGCAAGAATACACAGAAGAACTATACAAAAAAGATCTTCACGACCAAGGTAATCACAATGGTGTGATCACGCACCTAGAGCCAGACACCCTAGAAGGTGAAGTCATGTGGGCCTTAGAAAGCATCACTGTGAACAAAGCTAGTGGAGGTGATGCGATTGTAGTTGAGCTATTTCAAATCCTGAAAGATGATGCTGTGAAAGTGCTGCACTCAATATGCCAGCAAATTTGGAAAACTCAGCAGTGGCCACAGGACTGGAAAAGGTCAGTTTTCATTCCAATCCCAAAGAAAGGCAATGCCAAAGAATGCTCAAACTACTGCACAATTGCACTCATTTCACATGCTAGTAAAGTAATGCTCAAAATTCTCCAAGCCAGGATTCAGCAATACGTGAACCGTGACTTCCAGATGTTCAAGCAGGGTTTAGAAAAGGCAGAGGAACCAGAGATAAAATTGCCAACATCCTCTGGATCATGAAAAAAAGAAGGAGTTCCAGAAAAACATCTATTTCTGCTTTATTGACTATGCCAAAGCCTTTGACTATGTGGATCACAATAAACTGTGGAAAATTCTGAAAGAGATGGGAATACCAGACCGCCTGACCTGCCTCTTGAGAAACCTATATGCAGGTCAGGAAGCAACAGTTAGAACTGGACATGGAACAACAGACTAGTTTCAAATAGGAAAAGGAGTACATCAGGGCTGTATATTGTCACCCTGCTTATTTAACTTCTATGCAGAGTACATCATGAGAAACGCTGGACTGGAAGAAGCACAAGCTGGAATCAAGATTGCCGGGAGAAATATCAATAACCTCAGATATGCAGATGACACCACCCTTATGGCAGAAAGTGAAGAGGAACTAAAAAGCCTCTTGATGAAAATGAAAGAGGAGAGTGAAAAAGTTGGCTTAAAGCTCAACATTTAGAAAACAAAGATCATGGCATCTGGTCCCATCACTTCATGGGAAATGGATGGGGAAACAGTGGAAACAGTGTCAGACTTTATTTCTTTGGGGTCCAAAATCACTGCAGATGGTGATTGCAGCCATGAAATTAAAAGACGCTTACTCCTTGGAAGGAAAGTTATGAGCAACCTAGATAGCATATTCAAAAGCAGAGACATTACTTTGCCATCAAAGGTCCATCTAGTCAAGGCTATGGTTTTTCCAGTGGTCATGTATGGATTTGTGAGTTGGACTGTGAAGAAAGCTGAGCGCCAAAGAATTGATGCTTTTGAACTGTGGTGTTGGAGAAGACTCTTGAGAGTCCCTTGGACTGCAAGGAGATCCAACCAATCCATTCTGAAGGAGATCAGTCCTGGGTGTTCTTTGGAAGGAATGATGCTGAAGCTGAAACTCCAGTACTTTGGCCACCTCATGCAAAGAGTTGACTCATTGGAAAAGACTCTGATGCTGGGAGGGATTGTGGGCAGGAGGAAAAGGGGACGACAGAGGATGAGATAGCTGGATGGCATCCCTGACTGGATGGACGTGAGTTTGGGTGAACTCCAGGAGTTCGTGATGGACAGGGATGCCTGGCATGCTGCAGTTCATGGGGTCTCAAAGAGTCAGACACAGCTGAGCAACTGAACTGAACTGATGAACATTGGAGTGCATGTATCTGTTTGATTTAGAGTTTTCATCTTTTCCAGGTATATGGCCACGAGTGAGATGGCTGGCTCGTATGGTGGCTCCGTTTTTAGTTTTTTAAGGAACTGCCACATTGTTTTCCATCAGTGGCTATACCAGTTTACATTCCCAGCAACAGTGTAAGAGGATTCCCTTTTCTCTGCACTTTGTTTAGTGTTTATTATTTGTACTTTTTGATGATGGCCATTCTAACTGCTATGAGCTGATTCTTTGTTGTAGTTTCAATTTGCATTTTGCTAATAATTAGCGATGTTGATCGTCTTTTTGTGTGCCTGTTGGCCATCTGTATGTTTTCTTTGGAGAAATGTGTATGTAGGTCTTCTGTCCATTTCTTAATTGGGCTCTTTTGAGTTTTGATATTGAGCTCAGTTGGCCAAGAATCTGCCTGCAATGCAGGAGACCTGGGTTCGATCACTGGATTGGGAAGATTCCCTGGAGAAGGAAAAGGCTGCCCACTCCAGTATTCTTGGGTTTCCCCTGTGGCTCAGCTTCTGAAGAATTCGCCTGCAATGTGGGAGACCTGAGTTCGATCCCTGGGTTGTGAAGATCCCCTGAGAAGGGAAAGGCTACCCACTCCAGTATTGTGGCCTGGAGAATTCCATGGACTGTTATATGGAGAATTCCATGGGGTTACAAAGAGTCAAACACGACTGAGCGACGTTCACTTTCATTGAGTTGTATGAACTGTTTGTATATTTTGGAAATTAATCGCTTGTTGGTCACATTGTTTGCAAATAGTTTCTCCTAGTCTATAGGTTATCTGACATAACTTTTATATGCACAAGCAAGCCAGAAAATTCATGTGTTATTTGTTTTATTATGATGGTCTGAAACTGAACTCTCAGTATCTCGGAGGTGTGCCTGTATTTCGCCTTGCCTTATAGTTATCTTAAACATATTACTGTTTGTTTGTTTTTTATTGGAATCTAATTTCCTTTAGCAGGGTCTGCTATATTACTGACCAGATCAGTGCCTTGCACATAGTGGATGAGTTCTAGTTGTCTGACAGGCACAGCTATCTGTCATTCAAATTTGTATCTGAATTTACAGACTTACTAATATCTGTAATTCTCAACCTACATTGATAAGATGCAAAGTTCATCACCCAGGGTCCAAGCAAAACAGATCCATCTTCATTTGTAAGCTGAGATGATCAGATCCGTATAGTATCATTAGGCCTTATTTTGCTTTAGATCTCTCTTTCCCTTCAGTATTTTATTATAAAAATTTTCAAACAGTAATTATACAGTGGAAACCCATATACCAATCACCTAGATTCTCTACTTAGTATTTTATTTGCTTTGACATTTCTATCCATGCTTCTGTCCATCCATTAACTCATCTTACTTTTTGATGCATGGCAAGGTATATTGCAAATCTCAGTACACTTGACTCATGAAGTGTACTCAGTACACTTGACTCTCAGTACACTTTACTTCATCATGTATGCCATTTACTTGAGTTTAATGTTTCTGACCCACCTCCAATTTTTTAAAAAAATAAAATATTACAGATATAGATACAGCCCCTCTCAAATCCCTGCTGTCTCCCTCCTTTCTCAGAGTTCATTGTTATGTATTTCTAGTATATTTGTTTATATTCCTAAACTAAATAAACTTTTAAAACATACATAAATGGTATCTCTAATTTTCTTTGCAACTTTTTTTTTACTCAATATTTGAGTAAAAATTTGATTTGAGATTTATCCAGTTCGCATATTTACTTTCAGTGGTACCTGGTTTTGGCATTTGGCATCAGTAAAAGATGTAGACTCTGGAGTTGTTTTGTTTATTTTTGTCTGTTGAGTATATTATGATTGGAAGAACCAATAAGTTGGAAAGGGTAAAACAAAAATCACTTAAGTATTATTCTTTGATTGAACGCTATAAATTTATAAGTCGATCTGTATGTATGGATGAGAATTAACAAACATTAATTGCTGAGGTTTTTTAGCATTTAACCACTTTATCATTAATTTTGGACTGACTTTTTTATGTGGCTGTAATAATTGTACCCACATATTGAATGTAAGTGGTTGAGATATAATCCATGTGTTCATAATGCATGTCTTGGCAACCATCAGTGTTCTTTTTGGAGCTGAGTTTTTAAGAGCCAGTGCAGCATTGAGGAGGATGTTTAAAGATATCTTTTTCTATTAATATAGCACAAGAAGTAACAGATTACAATAGTTTTGACACTTTGTGCATTACTACAGACCCAAATTAAAGGGTTTACATTTGCTCCAGGATTTAACATCATTATGCTGTCAACATTTTTTCCCAATCTCACCAACACATTAGACGTTATGAATGTTTCCCTGTATATTAAGCCTCAATTGGAGTTTATTTTTTTAATTTACATTTTTATATGAATTTCATAAAAAGTATGCAACATTTCACAGGTAGTGATTATATTTCACAGTTTTTCTTTAAAAGTGGTAACTTTTGTTTCCACCTTAATGATAAAATAGTTGCAAATATATGCTAATTAATTTACCAGGTCAACAGTTGTCACCTTACCCTTTTTTCACTTCCCAATCCTCTGTAATAACACTCCTTAATAGAATTTTCTGTGATGATGGGAATGTTTTATATTTGCACTATCTGATATGAAAGCCATTAAAATGCAACTGAGGAACTGAATTTTTAACTTAATTAAAATTTAAATAGTCACATATGGCTAGAGGCTACTGTATGAGCCAGCACAGCTCTATAATCTATACCATCCCAGTAAACTGCTCTTGCAGTTACCACTTCCACACGTTTCCAAATCCCATCAATATCTTTTGTCTGTTAGCCTCTTTAATCTTTCTCTGACATTTGATTGATTGTCCTTATTTTACAAATCTTTTCCTTCATTCTCTCCTGATTCATAGTCTTCCTTATTGTCACTTTATGACTGATATTGATGTTTTTAGATGTCTGCTTTGAACTGTCTTTTCATTCTTGCAGTATACATTCTCTTAGAACTGACTTTATTCATTCAGCATTTACTGAATATCTTTACTCTATCAGATACTGGAGCGGGAAAGAACTTACCCTTTCTTCTAGGAACTCCCATGGCTTCAGCTCGCTTTAGTGCTGAAGATAAGATCTCTCTTCCTCCTCTGTTTCCTTCTCCTCAGGGCTAGACTCAGTACTCCACTTCCTTTTGACAGGTGCCTCAAATTACGTATTGGGCTTCCCTGATAGCTCAGTTGGTAAAGAATCCACCTGCAATGCAGGAGATCCTGGTTCTATTCCTGGGTCAGGAAGATCCCCTGGAGAAGGGAAGGCTCCCCAATCTAGTATTCTGGCCTGGACGATTCCATGGACTATAGAGTCCATGGGGTCACAAAGAGTTGTCGTAGGCGAATAAGTGAGTTTCACTTTAACTTCACTTGAATTACATATTAGGTACTGACCTTATCTCCCATTCCCAGTTCCCTCCCCGTTGAAATAAAACCTTCTGCCCATGAGTTTTTATATTATTATATCCATATTGCTTCTTAATTACTCTGAATTAAGCCTCTAATCTCATCTTTCTTTAACACATCATGTGACATTCATAGTTCCAGTTCTCAGGAACCCCATAGCATTGATTCCTAACCATTCTTTCCCTGATGTATCAAAAGGATCCACTTCCAGCTTCCCTCATAGTTCAGTTGACAAAGACTCTGCCTGCAATGCAGGAGACCCCAGTTTGATTCCTAGATTGGGAAGATCCACTGGAGAAGGGATAGGCTACCCACTTCAGTATTCTTGGGCTTCCCTTGTGGCTCAGCTGGTAAAGAATCCGCCTGCAATGTGGGAGACTTGGGTTCCATTCCTGGGTTGGGAAGATTCACTGGAGAAGGGAAAGGCTACCCACTCCAGTATTCTGGCCTGGAGAATTCATGGACTTTATAGTCCATGGGGTCGCAAAGAGTCGGATATGACTGAGCAACTTTCACTTTCTTCTCACTTTTTCCTGCTCGTAGATTTTTATCTGTTTGCTAATTGTTTACAGATTGAGATCTAAGCTCCTTAAAAGAAAGCTTTCCATGGCCTACTTTGAGAGTGAGCGTGCTTTAAGCTATGCCAAGCCAATTGAATTTCTCCAAAATGCTGTTTCATTTTCCTCCTCCATATTTTCCTAACACGAACTCCTCATGTTTGAAGAATTGGTTCTTGAGATGGTGAATGTGGTCTTCATATTGATTTTTTTTCAGTGTGTACATAGTTAATGTCAGTAGAAGGTGAAGGATGACTCGAGATAAAACTAAAACCAAAATAAAAGCATTAATGATACAATTTTAAATATGGTCATTGATGTTAGAAATATAATTGGATGTTAATCATTAAAGAAGTTATAATACCATTTTCTAATACTCCCTTCTCTGGACAAAGCTAGAATGTTTTTTCTTTTTCCATCATCAGCATCACTATTTTTAACATACATTAAATGGCTCCTGTAGAGCAGGCACTATACCAAGTACTCTTTATTATCTGTCCTTACAACAGCATAGTCAGGTCTGTATGTACTGAAACTGTGGCACAGAAGGTACGTAACTTTCCCTTGCTTGTTTTTCAGTTGTGTGATTCTTCTCAGTAGTCTATCAGAGTAACTTGTATTATTTTGCATTCCCACCAGCAATGACTGAGAGTTCCTACTGCTCTGCATTCTCGCCAGAAATTGTCATTGTTTGGGATTTTTAACAATTCTAATAGGTGTGTAGTGGTATCTCATTTCATCATTATTTTAATTTTCAGTACCCTTAATGACATATGAAGTTTGAACATCTTTTCATTTGCTTATTTGCTATCTAAATGTCTTTGGTGAGGTTCGGCTCTTTTGCCCATTTTTAAAATTGAGCTTTTTTTTATTACTGAGTTTTAATAATTTTTTGGTGTATTTTGGATACTAGTATTTTGTCGGATATATGCTTTGCAGTGATTTTTCTCCCAGTGTTTAACTTGTCTGTTTGTTCGTTTAACATTTTCTATCCCAGAGATATTTTTAATTTTAATGAAATCCATTTTTTCTTTCTTGGAATATACTTTTGCTGTTATCACTCGGATTTTTTTCTTCTGTTTATCTTCTAGAAGAATTATAGTTCTGTATTTTACATTTAGGTCTATAATCCATTATGAGTTAATCTCTGTCTAGATTTTGCACGTAAAATGGTCAGTTCCTCCAGCACCATTAGTTGACTAGTCTTTCTTTTTGAATTGCCCTTGCTCCCTTATCAAAGATCAGTTGCAATTTGTATGAATCTATTTTTCTGGCCTCTTTATTCTGCACAACTGATCTCTTTGTTCTTTATAATACCGTACAGTCTTGATTACTGTGGCTTTATAGTAGGTTGAGCGTCAGTTCTGTGACTTTGTTTTTTTCTTTAATACTGTGTTGACCATTCTGGGTCTTTTGCCTTTCCATATAAACTTTAGAAGCAGTTTGTCAATAATCCACAAGATTACTTGTTGCGATTTTGGTGTAGTGACTGTTGAATTTATAGATCAAGTTGGGAAGAACCGATGTCTTAACAATAGTGAGTTTTCTTATCCATGAATGTAGACTATATCTCCATTTACAAACATTTACATAGGAGATATCGCAGGCTCAGTTCCAAACCACTGTAATAAAACAGATATCATAATAAAGCAAGTCACATGAATTTTTTGGTTTTCCAATGCATATAAAAGTTATGTTTACACTGTACTATAGTCTGTTAAGTGTGCAGTGGCTGTATGTCTATAAAAAGCAGTGTGCCTGGCTTATTAAAAATACTTTATTGCTAAAAAAAAAAAAATGCTAGCCTTTAGTGAGCCTAAATCTTTTTGTTGGTGAAGGGCTTGAAATATTGTATGAATTACTAAAATGTGACACAGTTAGCAAATGCTCTTTGAAAGAGGTGCCAGTAGCCCTGCTTGGTGCAGGGTTGCCATAAACATTCAGTTTATAAAAAAACACTGCAAACAAACACTGCAAAGCACAATAAAGCAAAGTGCAATAAAATGATGTATGCTAAAATTTATATCTTCTTTGATTTATATGATTAGTGCTTGATAGTTTTTCTCATGTAGATAATGTATCTGTTTTGTTAGATTTATACTAATTTTTTCAGTGCTGTGTTGTTTTTAATTTCAAATTACAATCATTCATTTCTAGTATATAGGACAGCAATTGACATTTGTGTATTAACCTTATGTCCTACAATTTTGCTCTAATCACTTATTAGTTCCACTAATTTTTTGGTCAGTTTGGGATTTTCTACACAGCAGTGTCACCTGCAAACAAGGATTTTATTTCTCCATTCTTAATTGGTACACCTTTTCTTGTCTTATTGCGTTAGCTGTGTTCGGCACAGTGTTGAATAGTTTTTAGAGGGGATACCCTCATTTCCTGTCTTGGGAGAAGGGACATATATTTTCTTACCATGATTTAGCAGTAAGATTATTGTAGATTTTTTTTTTAATCAAGTTAAGGAAGTTCTTTATCCCTAGTTGGACAGAGAGTTTTGTTATGAATGAATGTTGGATTTTTTTCAAATGCTTTTCTGCATCTATTGCGTGATTTTTGAAGGAAATGGCAACCCACTCCAGTGTTCTTGCCTGGAGAGTCCCTGGGATTCTCCCGTCTGTGGGGTTGCACAGAGTCGGACACGACTGAAGTGACTTAGCAGCAGCAGCAGCAGCATATTGATAAGATGGATTGCATGAATTGATTTTCAGATGTTGAAACAGCCTTGCATAACTGGAGTAAATCTCACTTGGTTGTTATGTATGGTGGTGGTGGTGGTTTAATTGCTAAGTCATGTCTGACTCCTGTGACCCCATGGACTGTATCCTGACAGGCTTCTCTACCTAGGGGATTCTCCAGGCAAGAATACTGGAGTGGGTTGCCATTTCCTTCTTCAGGGTATCTTCCCAACCCAGGAATTGAACCCGGGCCTACTGCTTTGCAGGACGACTCTTTACCGACTGAGCTATGAGGGAAGCCCCAGTTGTTATGTATAATTCTTTTCATTGTATTTTGGATTTGAGAATTTTTTGGTATCTATGTTTATGAAAGATACAGGTTTGTAACTTTTCTTCCTAGTAATGTCTTTGGTTTTGGTAGTAGGGTATACCAATGTTAGGTAATTTATCAGAAAAACCACTTGGGCTTAGTGCTTTCCATTTTGGAAGTTGTTAATCGTTAATTGAATTTCTTTCATAGTAAAAGCCTATTTAGATTATGTATTTTTTCTTGTTTGAGTTTTGCTAGACTGTTTCTCAAGGAATTGGTTCATTTCATCTGATTTTTCAAGTTAGTGGGCATAGAGTTATAATATTCCCTGATTATAAATGCTTGAAAGGTGAGTAGTGGTGACCCCATTTCAATTTGATATTAATAATTTGTCTCTTTGCTCTTTTTTTCTTGGGTTACCCTGGCTAGAAGTTTATCAATTCTATTAACCTTTTCAAAGAACTAGTTTTTGGTTTTGTCGATTTTCTAATTTTCTTTCCTTAATTTCATTGATGTCTGCTATAATTTTTATTGTTTTCTTCTACTTACTCTGCATTTAATTTGCTCTTCTTTTTCTAGTGTTCTAGCTTATTACATTATTGAGTCTATATCTTCTTTTCTAACATTCATTTAATGCTGTAAAGTTTCTCTGAGCACTGTTTTTGCTGCATCTCACAAATTTTGATGTTATATTTTCAACATATTTTAAAATATCTGTTGAGACAAGTTCTTTGATTTGGGCGTTATTTATCAATAGCAGTATGCTGTTTAATGGAGCTTTCCAGGTAGCACTAGTGGTAAAGAACCTGCTTGCCAAGGCAAGAGATAGAAGAGATGCGAGTTCAATCCCTGGGTCGGGAAGATCCCCTGGAGGAGGGCATGGCAACCCACTCCAGTGTTCTTGCCTGGAGAATCCCATGGACAGGGGAGCCTGACAGGCTACAGTCCATAAGATTGCAAAGAGTTGGACACAACTGAAGCATCTTAACATGCATGCACATATGTTGTTTAATCTCCAAATATTTGCGGATTTTTCTAGCTATCTTTCTTTGGAATTTTAACTTAATTCCACTGTGGACCGAGAGCATACTTCTTTTAAATTTGCTAAGGCATGTTTTATGGCCTGAAATGTGGTCTGTCTTGATGCATGTTCCATGTGAGCTTAAGAAGAATGTGTTAAGTCCAAAACAAGTTTCACCAGATCCAAATTAACATTTCTTCAAGGGCTGAACTTACTGTGGACACTCCAAGGGAGAATCTCTTTCTTGGCCTTTTCCAGTTTCTGGAGGCTACCTGTACTCTGGCTGGTAAGGTACCTCCCTCCTCCTACCCTAAGACTATCTTTAAAAGTCATCACTGAACTTCTGTTTCTGTAATCACATTTCCTCTCTTTTTCTGCGTTTTGTTTTTAAGAACGTATGTGATTACATTTGCCTGGATAATCCAGGATAATCTCTCCTTCTCAAAATCCTTAATATAAACACACCTTCAAGGTCTCTTGTACCATGTGAGATAACATATCCATGGTTCCAGGAATTAGGATGTGAACATCTTGGCTGTGGGGTTGGAGAATGTTCTTCAGTTCACCACGGTAGTAGAGTCAGGATTTGAACTCGATATACCTGCTCTTGGAGCCACTTCTGTGCTCTTTCTGGCTTCCCTGTCACCTTCCACATCTAAATAGCTCCTTTATGGTGTATTTTACTTGTCTGTGTTTACTACGTTTACCATTAGGATGTCTCTCCTGAAACAGGACACATCCCTTTAAACCAGATGAATTCAGATCAAGGAAATTATGTGGAATCTTGAGGTATCAACAACAGAGAAAAGAACTGTTTTTGATGCCTCAGTCTTTTAAGGCTGTGTGTGTGTCTGACTTTTGCAGTTTATTCATTTACCTCCTAATATTAAAATAAACTATAAATTAAGTGTTAAGATAAGTATATGCAGATTTACCTAAATTCAAGTAGTTTCCTGTGGTTAATGGCTGTGTAATTGCTGTGATTCCACGGAACTATAATATATATGCTAAAGATGGTTGTCTGAAATGAAAATTCTAACAACTCATTTTGCCTTAAGTTTTGGATTCTCTTTTTGTGGGAACAGAGGTAAGGACTGTACATTTTAGAGGAGTTTTATATCATAATTTGTTATGCCAAATAGTCTTGCTTCAGTCACTGGACAGCATAATTAATAGTAAAATATTTTGGTAGTTTATCACGTCCTTTTATTCCTAGAAGCACTTTATGAGCCTTCAGCTATTAACACAACTATAGTCAGATACTGTGTGAAACCAAATTTAGATAGTGTTTTCATTATGCTGGCAAATTTAACTGTATTTCTGTGCAGTGTATGTGAGCCCCACCCAAACTTTAACCTGTTTCCATTTTGATGAGGTCCAATCAGGAGAAAAAGCAACAACAAAAAATCTTCCTGTGTGGCCTGTAGATACCAAGTCTGAAGATTATTAATACATTTCCAGCTTGGGACCATAAGCAAACAAACTCTTCCACAGATAACTACACCCTTCCTGTTTGGGATTGAGTTTACTGTGGAACAGATTTCGGAAATATGTTTCTGACCGTTGTGAATTTTATTTATAAAACTTTGGAGGGTGAGGTCCTTCCTTTACAAAAAACTAATGATTTCCTGTCTAATGCCCAACCAGTGCATTTTAAGCAGTCTTTTTAGAAAGTTTACCCTGTGGTACAGAATTACATTGCTTTGGGAAGTTCTGATTGTTCTTGTCAGCTAATGTACAAAAATTTGTCTTTTCAATAAATAATTCAAAAAGGACTTACAATTAAAAAATAAAACACGGCCTTTAAATGCTTTTATTGTCTCCAGAGTGAGACTAGTTTGCAGTTTAAATAAATGCATGAACACATTTTAAATACGGTTTTACTTTTGATATGCAAATCTGTACTACATTTATGTTCTGTAAATATGCTAAATGAGAAGTTACAGTTATAGGTAAAACAGCAGATTTACATTAAAGAATTTGCAGGTTAATTCACAGTGTAACCTTATCCTCATCTAGTACATCTGCTATAAAGAAGCCTATAAAATTTAGGCCACCCACAAAGTGGTCTGCTGAGGCCAATGATTGGTGTCAGAATGCTGTTATTATGTGGGTTGACTGGTTTGGTAAGGAATTTACCTCCACTAAGACTGTAAAAAACATCATGGTTCTGACTTCCCCCATGGGGACTGCATTGGCTTGACTTAGGTTAGATACTCTGTGTTTGTTAGACCAGTTACTGTGCTCCATTGCCTTGACATCCTATGTAATATTATGCGGATGGTATACTGTTTCCTAAGTTGGTTTATTAGTCAGTAATATTAATTCTGGGTCATGTAAACCTTGAGATAAACTGGAATAAACATTTGGTTTAAATAGTCGAATTAAATGTAATGCCTATTAGGGGTAAATTTCGTTCACTATTCAGAAAAAATGTGTGTGTGTGTTTTAGTGTTGAGATGGAGAAGGCAAACTGAGGAGTTTATATATTTTAATTTCTGGGTCATTTGAAGAACTTATTCTTTGGGGCTTCTGAATTATTTTCAAGAGCATGGAAATGAATTTAGTATAATTTTGCCACCTAGTACTGAGAGTCAAAAACAAATATTCTTCTTTAAATAGCTATTTTAAGGGATAAAAAAAATATTGCAGACATTTAAAAATACAGCAGCAATCACCATGACTAGCAGTGATCATTTGAGCAATGAGAACTGTCATGAATGAAGCAATGTCTCAAATCACTTCTAAGGTTTTAAAAAGTGAATAAAATTCTTTTTGAGAGAATGAACATATAGATTGTTTTTGTTAAATTTGGGAAACTTAAAACAGTACTTTTAAATCAGATAATTTGTATATAATTTTCATGGAGACTTAACTAATTTTTCTTTAAATATATGAATTTACAGAGTATGAAAAATAGCATAGAAATCTAAAATGCATTTTGTGACTGCAAACTAAGGAAGTAACATTTAGTATGGAGAAAATTTAGCAGTTTTTAGACAGGAAATAATATTTGATTGCCATTGGTAAAAATTATACATACATATTAAAATAAAATATTAAAATATATACATTAAAGTAGAAAGTATAGACATGTATATGTGCATATACTATATATACATCTTTGTGTATACATGTGTATGCATGAACATGTGTGTGTATAACATACTGTTTTGATCTGAACTCTGCCTTGGTGATTTTAATTATGGTCAAATATTTATAACTTGAAAAGCTTTTTTCAAATAAATACTTTCAGCCTTCTTATAGTTGTTTGTTGTATACTAAACAGAATTTTGAATCTATCATCCAGTCATGATTCAAAAAAATAATCAGAAGTTAGGGGCTTGTAATCTTATTTCTTCCAAACAAGTAAATGAATAAAGCTATCAGCATGTCTTACCTAGCTGGCATTTGCTCTTAATTCTTCTCACTTCTCATCTCATATCCTATTTGTAGACTGCATCATGCTTGACGAATGCTGTGCCTAACTTCCATAGTCAGTGATGTGGTCTATCAGCGCTTCTCTACTCATCCAACTTGCCAGCAAATCTGAGAGACAGTGGTTTAAATGGCCTTTGGCAGTAGTGTTTACTCAGAGCAAGAGAGGTTTTGTGTCTCCCTGTTAGGTTTCAGTATCATAATTTTGTTGACTGAATCAGCTCAGTGTTTGGCTAATTATTCTTAGTAACCACAGTGTATTTATCTTTCTAGGTTTACCGACAAGACTGTGAAACTTTTGGGATGGTTGTGAAAATGCTGATTGAAAAAGATCCTTCGCTAGAAAAGTCTATACAGTTTGCATTGAGACAGAATTTACATGAAATCGGTGAGCGGTGTGTTGAAGAACTCAAGCATTTTATTGCAGAGTATGACACCTCTAGTCAAGATTTTGGAGAGCCGTTTTAGATTGCTTTCTCAGGCAAAAAGAAATTTCTAGATTTTTTTCCCCCTGGATTGTGTAAATCCTTAATATATGGAATTTTTGTGAAGAGAAATACTTTATGATAGTTGACCATATTTCCAATATCAAATAAACATCTAAAATAGTCTAAGATATTTTAATTAGAATTTTTTTATCTACATGTAGAGCCTTCTAATCCATACTTATCTTTTTTTTTCCCCCATCCTAAAACAATGGGTCAATTAATTTTTCAAGCTTTCTTGAAAATGCAGTCCAAGATTTCTGTACTTACAGGACATGTCCTATAGTCTTCCATTGTTACGTGATCATTTATTTGGTCACACTAGTGTAATTTATAGGTTAGAGTACATTCCACTTAAACATTTGTAGACTTTTTGCATTTCATAGTCAGTGATACCATGTGAAAATGTTATAGTTCTGAGTTGTGTTTTATTGACTTGTTGCTTGCTTACCTTAGGCTTTGTAACTTTCAATACGTTTAAGTATATTCAAATAAACTTAATACTTTGGTATCTTAGGGAATATTTGCTTTAAGGATAATTCTCATTGTGATAAAATAGAGCATTTAAACCTCTAAAAGACACCTCATAATAAAATCCTGTTTATCAAGTAAATGAACTCAATGTCTTCTGTTAAAATAATCCTGAAATGCCTGACTAGTCTCACTGATGTGTGAGTCTTAAATTATCACATAGAAGACTAACAGAAGGGAAAATTGGAGATGAAAGATGAGGCCTATTTTAAAATTGAGATTTCTCTCTCACAAAAGAGAAAAATTTAGAATATGGGGAAGTAGTGGAGTTCATTTTATCTGTAGGCCCATAGTCCCTGTCTCAAGAAAGAATGTGATCGGTAACATATCCATAATAAAACACATTATGCCTTTGTTAATCTCTGTTTGTAATCCAACAAACTCTGGTTCTGCTGTCCCTTTTAGGGGTTCATAATGGCAACCCACTCCAGTGTTCTTGCCTGGAGAATCCCAGGGATGGGGAAGCCTGGTGGGCTGCCGTCTATGGGGTCGCACAGAGTCAGAGACGACTGAAGCGACTTAGCAGCAGCAGCAGCAGCAGCCCTCTACAAGTGTTTTTGAATGAAACAAAGAGCAGGCAGTAAGCCTAGCACATCTACCCTTCACCAAGCAGCCTGTGTAAACAATCCTTCATGAGCGAGCCATCCAAATCACGGGTTACTTAATCTAACTGGGACAGTTAGTGTATTCCGCTCATTTCCTGATCACTTCCAGCTGCCCGGTGGCATTTAGCCAAAATATGTAATTTTGTGGCATGTGTTTGGAAACTTTAAAAAATATTTGTTATTACTACCCAATTTCATTATCCTTCCATTCTTTTTCCATTCCACTCTCTTCTCAGTTGAATTTTGGCATTATTTTTAGTGGCCTCTATTGACTATATCTAAAGAGCTATACCAGAGTAGATAAAAATTCTATTAAAAGTAGAAATAGCAGTATAAATAATTTTAGTGGATCCTGTAATGTGTGCCTCAAAATATGCATTATGCCACTTCACAAATTAAAAAACTAATTGAAGGCAACAAGTTATTAAGTTTCCTATATGAGATCACCTTGAATTTAGATATTGTACATAAGCCAAAACTAAACCCTATGTATCATCTTTGGTATTCTTCCCTAATGTGAAAAGTGGTTTAATCTGTTATCCACATTTGAAAGACTAAGAAAGTACTGATTTGTTTCTAACGCCCATTTTTTCTTCTTAAATATTTTAATTCCAGGATTCATTTCCTCAAGTCAAGATGTCACAAGTTTAAAAATAAAACTTGAGACTCAACTACCTTGAGACAAAGGAGTTGTTTACTTTGTTGAAATTCATTAAACTAGTGAAACTGTACTCACAGATCCGTTTAAATATAGGTTCAGTGGATAGTTTCTTTCCCCCTTTCCCCAAATTACATTCAACATTTCAAGCTGTTTATAACTTGCCATCAGCATTATTCGCGTGGGCTTGTCAGTGTTAAATCTGTTTTATTTTTAAAGCTTTTTAAAGTTTTATGTTAGGATAGATGAATTCAGATACATGCCAGGGTATGTATGTTGCAAATGTTCTTGATTAAAGAAATTTGTTTGTAAATTATCCATTGTTTTTGAATATGCCCAATTGATGTGATAAAAGTTTTGTCTTACCATAAAGCCTTGATGATCAACAGCGAGAAAGCAGATATTGTGAAATTTTTGTGAACTTTAAAAGTGCAAAATAAAGCAACCAGTTTTAAATAATTAGATCGTTTCTTTTTTTACAAAACAAAAAAACTGGCTTAAAGTGTTTTGCTTAAATGTAGATTTTTATTGCTCTCTACTGCAAGATTGCTTCTGAGTGTTCAGTTCACCTACTCAGCAGCAGGACTGAGGATGTTTGAGGGTTGAGGAACTATATTAACTTTGGTGACTTGGGGAATCTGTGTCTGAGAAGGCAGTTAATGAGGGAAGATTGAGCACCGAGTCACGTGCCTGTGTGCTAAGTCGCTTCAGTCATGTCTGACTCTGTGCAGCCCTGAGAACTGTAACCCATCAATCAGGCTCCCCTGCCCGTAGGATTTTCATAGGGGTCAAATCTGTGTCTCTTCCATATCCTGCATTGGCAAGTGGGTTCTTCACCACTGTGCCACCTGGGAACCCCATTGAGCATACAGTAGTGCTCAATAATTGTGTAATTATGAATCTGAGTTTCAGAGAAGTACAGGATTAAAATCCTACAGCTTTATAGTAATCTCTGGAGTACAGGAAACGTGTTGTCTTTGACCCTGGTTCCCAGCATAGCTTGGAAAGTTGTAGGTCCTCCTATTTTCTGTGCTTCACAAAGGAAGTGACATTTGATCTCTGGGTCTTATTCAGGGAGAGAAGGGAAAGTATTGGAAGTTCAGGTTGGGGAAGACAATAGGGGATTAATGTAAGAAATGGTAGATTGAGAGCAGGAATATGAAGGGCTTTGAATCCTTTCTCTCCTACTTAAGATTTTTAAATAGTTACCTTTGTATCCATATTTATTCTTGCCATAACCATTGATTTCTCATAGCCCCTCTGCCGCTTGCCAGCCCTGAGCCAGTTTATAGACCCATAACCTCATCGCCTCAAGGGCAGGCCAGATCCCCTGAAGAAAGGACTCATGCTATACTGCAGCTTCACTTCACACCTTCTAAAGGGATCCTAAAGTCAAAGGAAAGCTCTGACAGTTTTTTGGCAACAACTTTGAAGACGGTGATCTGGTCATTCCTGAAGTATTCATGGTGGGCAGTATGCAGCCAGCCACCCACGTGGCATTACATCTGTCACCCTGCTAAGGCTGGCATCTGCAACTCCAGTGAGCAATGGCCACACTCCTCTTGTCAGACTAAGGTTTGGGGTTAGCATTTCCTTCCTGCCAGTTCTCTCAAGAGCACTGATGTCACCCAATTCCGAGAGAGAGAAAAAGGGTGGGGCAGGAGTGGCTGGTAACTAATGTACAGTGAGCAGAATCTGTTCTTCCCTTTGCCCATGGTAATGGAATTGAAATTGAGTCAGATGACTGCCTAATTAGGACTATGTTTTCTGTGTCCCTCTTGTCACAGGTGTAATCAAGTGACTTCTCTCCGGGGCTGGGACTGTTAGGACACTGGATGTAACTCCTTCATGTTCTCTCTTATCCCCTCCCTAAAGTAACAGGAATAGCAGCCCAGCCTTAATTTGTTGCAGAGCCACAAGACAGGAGATGCCTGGATCCCTGGGTGACCACATGGAGTACTGGACTGTCATGTAAAAAAGGAGTTAATGTCTATTGTTTAAGCCACATTATTGGTTTTGGGTTAGCAGTCACCTTTTCCTCAAACTAATAGAAATGATATTTGAGGGTAGCTTTGCTGAAGTTCGCCTTCAGTAGGCTGTACCGGTTCTGCGTTTCCATCCTACAGTAATAATTAATTAATCGTGGAGTAATGGGGACTGAGTTTACTTCAAGTTGTATTTAAAATGTCACTTGGTGACATATTGCTAAGGCTATATGCAGATTTGTATAGCAGTAGGGACATCCTGCTTTTTATAGCATGTTGTTTTTTGAGCTCTGCCCCCATAGATGAATGGTGTTCTAATGTTAGACCATTGTCACTGAAGTTTTAACTTTTGAGGGGGATGTTTTTTAAATTATCTTTTTAGAGGTAACTGATGTATAACATATGTTTCATGTGTGCAAACTTCTATCCCTACTTCTGTGTACTCTACAGTGTGCTCACCACCAAAACTTTAGTTTCCGTCCATTATCATTGAGAAACCTATATGCAGGTCAGGAGGCAACAGTTAGAACTGGACATGGAACAACAGACTGGTTCCAAATAGGAAAAGGAGTGCGTCAAGGCTGTATATTGTCACCCTGCTTATTTAACTTCTATGCAGAATACATCATGAGAAACACTGGGCTGGAAGAAGCACAAGCTGGAATCAAGATTGCCGGGAGAAATATCAATAACCTCAGATATGCAGATGATACCACCCTTATGGCAGAAAGTGAAGAGCAACTAAAAAGCCTCTTGATGAAAGTGAAAGAGGAGAGTGAAAAAGTTGGCTTAAAACTTAACATTCAGAAAAGTAAGATCATGGCATCTGGTCCCATCACTTCATGGCAAATAGATGGGGAAACAGTGGCAGACTTTATCTTTTTGGGCTCCAGAATCACTGCAGATGGTGATTGCAGCCATGAAATTAAAAGACGCTTACTCCTTGGAAGAAAAGTTATGACCAACCTAGATAGCATATTCAAAAGCAGAGACATTACTTTGCCATCAAAGGTCCGTTTAGTCAAGGCTATGGTTTTTCCAGTGGTCACGTATGGATGTGAGAGCTGGACTATGAAGAAGGCTGAGTGCCGAAGAATTGATGCTTTTGAACTGTGGTGTTGGAGAAGACTCTTGAGAGTCCCTTGGACTGCAAGGAGATCCAACCCGTCCATTCTGAAGGAGATCAGCCCTGGGATTTCTTTGGAAGGGATGATGCTAAAGCTGAAACTCCAGTACTTTGGCCACCTCATGCGAAGAGGTGACTCATGGGAAAAGACTCTGATGGAGAGATTGGGGGCAGGAGGAGAAGGGGACGACAGAGGATGAGATGGCTGGATGGCATCACTGACTCAATGGATGTGAGTCTGAGTGAACTCCGGGAGTTGGTGATGGACAGGGAGGCCTTGGCGTGTTGCGATTCATGGGGTCGTAAAGAGTCGGACATGACTGAGTGACTGAACTGAACCATACAGTAATACAGTGGCCTGCCCTGGTAGCTCAGCTAGTAAAGAATGTACCTACAATGTGGGAGACCTGGGTTCGAGCCCTGGGTCAGGAAGATCCCCTGGAGGAGATCATGGCCACTCCAGTATTCCTCCCTGGAGAATTCCATGGACAGAGGAGCCTGGCGGGCTACAGTCCATGGGGTCGTGAAGAGTTAGACATGACTGAGTGACTTAACACAGCACAAAATAGAAAATAACCACGCTTATAGACACTTGCTAAAAGAGGACACCTGAGGTCTTTCTCCACTGCCTAGGCTGCTCCTGTATGGTCATTTTTTTCTGGTTAGAACAGGTGTGAGACGGGGAGGAAGAAAGCACAGAGTGATCCTGGCCAGCTGGCATGTGACCTTCAGGACCTCACTCTCTGGGAAGCCTGCTCCTGGCCCAGGGCTCTGTTCCTGGGGCTCCTGCTGGTGCCTCCTCTCAGGCTTTCTGGCTGAATCCCTGCTGTTGTCCCTGAGGGCAGTGAGGGTTCGCTGAGAGGGTGAGGGTCCAGCAGCCAGAAATAGTGTGCTGTCCCTGCATCCGTCTGATGGGAAGAGGCCCACCCTTCATGACCAAGCTCTCAGGAAGACACACTGGCCAAATGGCTTCAGTGCCCTCAAGCAGACCCGGCGCCAGCGCCTGGGATGATCACACCCTCTGCTTGCCCAAGGCTGCTGAGGCCAGACCGGGGTCAGCCCCAGAGGCTGGGGCTATGTGGGAACGTTTGTATGTGTGATAGAGTGTGGAGGGCTGGGGTGGGGAGGAGAGAGGTGACAGTCCAGCAGAACCACAGCTCAGCAGGCCAAGGGATGTTTTGTGGTCAAGTGTTCAATTTCCCTTTCCTTTACTGGACTGGCCACGACACAACCTTAGCTGTGATGTGGGCTCATGCAGGGTGGCCTTCCACCACCACAGAGGGTGGGGATGGGTGTGGCTCTCAACACTGCAGGGCTTCCTCAACTGAGAGAGGGGTTCATGTGTGAGAGTCACCTTTCCTTTCCAACACAGGAGCAACCTGGTCCACCCCAGGGGCCAACATCTCATTCCCTGGGGCAGCTTGACCTCTGCAAAGCCTACAGGGCCTGCCCCCATCCTCAGGTGCGAATGTTGAGTGAGAGTGACGCCCTGCAAGTGTGGGTAGGGGCATGGAATTGGTCCCCACCTTGTAGGAACTTCACATTTAAAAAACTTTGTATTCGTTACTTCTGTAGAGTAGAATCAAGTGTAACATCAGATGTGGCTTAAAGTACATTCCAGTTTAATATATTAAATATAGGATTCAGAGAAGCACTGTTTTTCATTTATTTCACTATCTGAACCACATTAGAAGGACCATTCTAGTGTTTTTAGATTCACAAACACTTTCACATGTTGTAAGCCAATGAGTATTTTTTTCTCACTTTACAATTAAGGGCTTGCCTAAGGTCATATGGCTGGAAGGGACAGAGTCAGTGTTTTACCCATATCTTTCAACTTTAAACTTAGTGTTCTTGAAAGAAGTGGAAGTTTAGTGGTCATTCAGAACTAGGTTCCAGTGCTGACTCCAGGACACACTAGCTGTTAGTAGGTACACTACAGTGTAATATGTTTGTGATGGGCAATATATAAAAATAACTTATAAAAAACTTTTGATAAAATCCTTGCTCAGTAGCTTTTCACCTATACTCAGTCACTACTACCGTCTATGTTGGTTTCTATGACTTCTGCTTTGGAGTTAATTTAGAAAACCTCTTACAGGTTCATAAGACATGGTTAAGGGGCAGGTAGGGTTACAGCCCCCACAGGTACCACATAGCCTGGAGTTCAGCTCTTTGGTGTGGTACCTGGACCCACAGTGATTTGAGAAGAGCCATTTAAGTGGAATAAACCTGGTACTTCAACTCTCCTATACTGGGAGCCAACATTAATTAAACATAGTTAACACTTTTTCAGCTTTGCTTACAACATGTTCAGAGATTCCATACTGCTACTAACTGCACTGTAGGAAAAAAAAAAACTTTTATCTTGGTTACAATGCGAAGGAGGAAAATGTCTTGTTTTCCATTTCTCTATGCCATTTCCAGATTACCTACTTAAAGGAAAAAGCCAACTTGAAGCATATGCACCTAGAGGGAGACAACCACCGCCAAACTTCATGCCCACTCAGAGTCCCAAGCATTAAAACCTAGAAAAGCACCAACCTTCTTTAAAGCTACCAACTCCCATGAGCCATGGCCTCTGGAAGGATCATCCTTTCAGCAATCTTTGCCAAGTATGTTGGTAAATGAAGAGTCAGAAAAGGGAAATGACACTTTATGCTGAGTGGCGTGACTTGTCTGCTGGCTGACCCAATAAATTCAATTTGGTCTTCACAGAATACCAAAGCTGAAAGGAAGCCTTTGGAATGGTTGAGTACCTCTCATTTTACAGAAATGGAAACTCGGCCACAGCACTCAAACCACCTGAGATAATGAGAGAGGGGAGTCTCCTAACCCACATCCCCTGAATTCTAGAGTCCAGTGTGCTTTGCATCTCTCCATCATCAACTTCATGGCAGGTTTATATTAGACTAGTAATCACTTTTTCCAACATCAGTTGCTTTTAGTTTGTTCACCTAAAAATGCGATAACAAGTATTAGCACTTAGGAGAACTAGTTTCATATTCTTCCTGGTACTGTTTATGTTGTCTGGAATCAAGTGCTTCTGGAGAATGCTCTGCAAGTTCCTTCTCAAGTTGCCGTAACAGCACCTGTGCACATACGGCAGCGGGGATGTGAAATTTCTTTTGTAAAAAGAAGAGTTGAGGTTAAAATTGATCTCTCAAATGGGAATCTGACCAGGTGGCTTGGTATGTTCAAACAAGAAGACTGGCTGTAATCTTGCAAGCAAGTCTCTATACACATACCCCATGTCTTACCTTTCCTCTACACTTCCTTTGTAAGCTGTGAAAGCCACCGTTCACCTTTCTTCCCCTAGTAAAGTCACTGCTATGATTTTGGCATAGAGATGCCAGAGCTCAGAGATGCAAAATTCAATTGCTCCTGCTTATTTCTCCAGTGAGCCTGGAAGCCTTCCTCATGTGCTTTGAGAGCGAGCAGAAAACCCATGTGACTGTTCAGGAGCATGCCTTGTTAGAAAGTTCCAAAGCACAGCTAGAGAATCTAACTAGGCAATTTTCTCATTTGAGAAATTAAAAAGGCCTTTTTAATAATTGTGTTGCTAACATTAAATTTGATAATAAGGCTTTTAGTGGAATTTTTTAAAATCCCAGTAATTTTTCTTCCTTGAACATAAAAAAAAAAAGTCACATCCTTCTGTAAATAGTAATTAGTTGTGCCTCCTCTAGACAGCTCTAAGGGATGACTTCAAGGGCTTACATTTATAACCCATGCGCTGATGGCAGGTTCATTTTGTTCAGAGGGCTTCAGAAATGTTTGAATTAGTTGCTAGCATTGAGAAGGTGGGAGACGTTTTACCAAAGTTCAAGTTCCTGGTTGCTTTTAGAAAGACTGACGTTCTAGCACTGCTTCTCTTGTCCGCGGCAGCAGTCGAGTGTGCCACAGGAGGGAGCGGCGGTCAGCCGAAGCCTGCCTACACCATGTCGACAGTCCCGCGCACTGGACCCTCGGCACTCCCGCAGCACCTCCACGCCTGTTCTTACTTGCCTGGCCCGTCACCCAAGGGCCACAGAGGGCAGGGCCACGCGCCACACATGGACACCTAGCAGTCTTTGGTGCTCATTCCAATTTTACTTCTGTCTTACAGTGGCTTATGCTTTGTATCTAAAGTGAGTGCTCTGCTCAGTTGTGCACAACTCTTTGAGACCCTGTGGACTGGGGCCCACCAAGTTCCTCGGTCCATGGAATTCTCCAGGCAAGAATACTAGAGTGGGTAGCCATTTCCCCCTCCAGGGGATCTTCCTAACCCAGGGATCGAACCCACATCTCCTCCACTGGCAGGTGGATCCCTTACCACTAGCACCACCAGACAGCAAATCTCTCCTTGCACTTCTCATACTTATTTAATGCAGGAACTGGAAAGCTGAGTGTCAAGAATATCAAGCACATACACAAGGTGAGTCATTCTCTCTTGCTGAGTACTGAAAGCAGTTCCCATTGACTTATCAGCATCCCTCCACGGGCTGTGTGTGCTCCAGTTTGGTCTGAAGTGAGGAAAAATGCAATCATTGCGGTTCTGCTTCACCCATGTTGAGAACAGAGGCAGTGTTTTAGTATTTGACACTTATCTTGGGGCTAGAGTTTAAGAGTTTTGTGATGGACCAAACATTTTGTTAATGAAATCTATGAACACCTTTTAGCAAATGTAGGTCTAGTTTTCTAGCCTAATTATTTACAGGACTGCAGGGCAGCTGCCTCTCTTCCTTTGTAGACAGTCTTCTTTGTTATTGCTATCAACCAAGATTTAAAAGCTTTAAAGCTTACATTATTATTGTGAATAAATATTTCTGCATTTCCTTAAATCTTTGGCAGTCCTTATGTAAGGAAATGAAGAAACGAATGGGGTGATTACTACGAGAAGGAAAAGCAACTAGGACTTGAAAACTACTGACAGTGACTTCAGCTTATACCTGCCTTTCTCCAGGCCAAGTAAGGCTGAGTATTTCATTATCCATCCTTTCAAGGCAAAGGTCTTTTCTAAAAGGAGGCCCACTGTTTGCAGCAAAGGTTCTGAAAAAAAATCTTCAAAATCTGGAAACCTGCTCCTCTGTCATGTGAGATCATGAGGGAATAGGCACTTGCATTGTAAATGAGGATCAGGAGATTGCCTTCTTGAGGAAAACTGGTAACGGCCATCAAAATTATAAATGCATAACCTCTCTCCCAGTAACCATGCTACTCAGAATTTATGTGCATATGTGCCAATGAAGGATAAAGTGTCTATGAGAAAACTGAAGCCCACCACCAAGGGACTGGTGAAATAAATTACAGTATATCCAAAAGTAGACTGTTATGAAGTCATTGCAAGAACAGAGTGAGGTAGACCTATACACACTAAGGGGGAATTATCCACGTGTAAAGTGAGAAAAACAAGTCTTAGCTGGTCTAGTTTCCTGCCATTTTAAAAAGCTCCATTAATGTAAATATGCTTTGAACAGCTGAAGAATGCACAACTAATGGGTAACAGTGGTTACCTCTAAGGAGGGGAACCAAGGGAAGCAGAGTGGAAAGGAGATACTTCATGTCTTTCGCCTTTTTTTAAACCATGTGCATGCATTTTCTTTGCAATGCTGTTTTAAAAATGAACAGAACAGGGAGATGATAATGAAGTTATTGAGAAAAGAGCTCTCCCCATTGGTGTATTTCTGAAGGGCTCTGTCTAGCCTGGATACCAAGCCTTGCCCTATGCAGGGGTGAGTACAGGGGATGCTGTTGACCGCTGGTTTTCCTACTGGGTTCAGGTCTGCCCTCCCAGGGCCCAACAGCTTTTCCCACACCAGCACCTGTGGGCAGCTCTGCCTCTATGCCTCAAGTACTATTTGCACAAGCTAGCAGGGCAAGTGGTCGTGCAGGAGTCAAATGTTGGTCTGTTAATGGTAGAACAGCAAGGCTAGTCAAAGGAGCAAAATGAACATGATCTGGATGTGTTCGAAGAGATCTTGTTCAGAAAGGTCGTTTGTTATTGATTAAGCATTTATGAAATACCTTCCTAAAGGTCTGAATACCACTAGGACACTAAGTTAGGACTGAAACATGTGCAAGAATGACCCACATTGAAGTACTAGCTTGTCAGTTCAAATCCAATGTAATTCCCCCTTGAAACAGAACCCCAGATTAAGTAGACAGCAGCACAGAATCCTCTAATTTAAAGATTTTAAAAGAAAAACATAACCAGAAGGGCTGGTTTTCAAAATTGCTGTTAAAGGCCAACAAATTAGCTGGAAGGGAGGGGTGAAAAGGAATCAACCTACAAAGCACTCTGCCACAGAGAGCAGATCCTTGTAGTTTTTTGGTCTCTTTCCTTGAGATAATCACTACCTTGCTGAAAACGGGAAAGGCACCCCCTGCCATCCCCAAGGGGAAAAAAATATTCACCCAAACAGCTTCTCCTTGTTTTTAACCATATATTCCAGGGGTATGTGTGGGGAGATTTTTTTTTGTTTGTTTTTACATTTATACAGTTTACATTGCTTGACCCATAAATAACACTTGTAAGATTAATAGGGCCATAGTTTTAAAGAGTATTTACATAGCCCCACCATGCATACAGAGCCTTTTTAATATTGGAAAATTGAAAAAAAGAAAGAACTTTCCATCACTAGGCAATATAAATTTGACCATCTAAACTTATAAACCCTGACTAAGATACAAGCAATCATTTCATCCATAAATGCTGTTTCTGGTTCCCTAACAAATCTAGCACTGCAGTGTAACAAACATCTTACATTTCAGGGATATAAAAATATCAGCTTTAAAATCTGAACTGTACAGTATGTACATTAATATTTGCACCGTTAAATTAGGAATACACTTAAGTCTATGAAATACTACATTATAAATAGCAATGTTCTTTTCGATCTGTAGCTGGAGCTAATATAATGTTTACCTGGCTAATAAGGGCTGGAAGGGGATGAGGTGGCCTTGCACAATGGGACGCACAGTGTTGGCTGGGTCACATGACTACGTGCATGCCACACAACTGGACAGACTGTCAGGACCTGGTCAACCTGGTGCAGACAAACGACAAACACTATTGCTTGACAAAGGTGGCTCAAGTTCTCCATTGTCTAAAAAATCAACACCCCCATCCAATCACCTCTCAACAACTTCCTGCAGATCTCTTGAGGTTTGGAGACCAAAGCAACTGTTTCAAATTGTGATGCACCCAAGAGACACAAAAGGTCATGTCTACCTGGCACCATCCAAGGAGGGTAAGTGGAGAAATCACACCTTCCAAAGGTTAATCTGACACTGTAAACAGCAGTCGGGGTCTCATTTACATGGGCAAAGCACTTGAATCTATTTTAGCAACTTTCCTATGGAAGAAAAAAGATATGATTTAAGATGGTTAATGGCTAAGTTTAAATACAATCTCCGCAGCTACTACATTAAGAAATAATACAGTTTTTGCCCTTGTGTCCCTTTTTCTTCTTGGATTTAGTTGTCCTCTGACCAAACTGAGGAGTGGGGAGTGCAGAAGTCGGACTAGAAAGGTCGTCTGTGTAGTAGGCGTATCTCTGCGGCCGGGGCTGAGGAATTGGTTGTCCAAGAAAATACCCTTCTTCTTCTGAGTCAGAGGAGGAGGAGGTGGAGGAGGAGCACCAGGAGTCGTCGTCCTCCCCATAGAGGCCTAGAAATCGAGGCCCTCCCGGGTTCTGCAGGGCGTAGTCAGAAGTGGCATGGGTGTACTGCCCATAGAGGTCAGCGTTCTGGATGTAGGCCTGGATCTCCCGGGCACTCTTATTCTGGATAAATTTTTCGTAGTTATCGGGGGTGTAGAGCCGCAGCCTGTCCTTGGGAGAGTATTTTCTTTCTGTGACAAGGTTCAGGGCATTGTCTGAGCGGGACTTCCTACTTCTCCTGCGGCGATGGTGATGTGACCTGGGTCCCCTCTCTTCAAAATGGTACACCCGTCTCCGAGTTCTCTCACTCATGGGCGGCTGCCGAATTTCGATGTTCTCGTAGCTTCCGTTGTCGATGACATCATCTGAAAACTTGACTTGCTGTGGCCTGGACTGAGACTTGGACCTTCGGAGCACTGGCAGGTGAACTGATTTCTCCTCGGGCAGGACTTTTTCTGGACACAACTCTGAACTGAGACTCTTCAAGGACTCCGTGCTCCTGTGCAGCATGGAAGAGTTCAGAGTCCCCATATTGCTCATTTTCTCACAATCTTCTGTCTCTATTTCCTCAAAGTTTTGCAGAGAATACAACGATGGCCTCGGCTTGCTTTCTCCATCCACCGAAGCCCCTAAAAGAAAAGCCACAAGACAAGGCATGACCGTCAATAATCCTAACACTCTGACAGTTATTACCAATAAGCTTTAGAAGCATTCTGAAGTGAAGTCTCTTGAATTTCATTATCTGATGAACAATCGCTAGGCAAAACCAACGGACATACATACTTAATCGAGAAGAGGTATGAATTTTATCATGGAAACAAGTGGCCCAGCATCTCTTATAGGCCCCAGCCATTTGGGGGCCAAACATGAGTTACAGCCCATGGGATGAGCAACCAAACTAAAATCTCTTCATAACAGTTCTGTCATTAATTTATTAACATGACACATAGAAGCTTCTGTCTCTCAACCCATTAACGCACCTGTTTATCTGAATCTCTCTCAAAGCAGTCCTTCCCTTTGCATGCACACAGCCACTATTATGGCCCTCTTCTTATGCCCAGACTAGTCATCTCTTATACCTGGACTGGTAGCAGAACAGCCCAAGGGCCAGATCCAGCTCACAGCCTGCGTGTGGACAGAGTTTCACTGGGCCTGATATATCTGTTTGCTTCTCTGCTGCCTATGGTTTTTTTCCACAATGTAGAGTTGAGTAGTTGCAACAAAGACTATAATGTCCCAAAAGTCCTAGCTAGCCTTTTATGGAAAAAGTTTGCCAAACTCCTGACCCAGGCCTTTATCCAATCTTCTGCTCCAGCAGCCCATAAACTAATATTCCACTTCCAGGTTAATTTCATTTTAAAACTTTGCTCAAAACTGATGATGTTGTGCTCCTTGTTGTAACAGGGCTCAGGCAGATTAAGCGAAACGGACCTAACCCAGCTGACAGCAAGCAGCAGCAGGGAATGCTGTGAGCTGTTGCCAACTGCTGGCTACACAGCTTCCCAACTTCTAAACAAAGCCTGTTTTTGAGCTTACCATTGTCGAGAAAAGTCAGCAATAAAACGATGTATACCAAATCTTGTCTATTTTTGATATTTAAATGTTGAAACACCTATCTTATGGCCTAGCAAACAGGAGGTCCTTAGTATTTAGTCTTACCCACCATTCCTTCAGTTCAGTTTCAGTTCAGTCGCTCAGTCATGTCTCACTCTTTGCGACCCCATGAATCGCAGCACGCCAGGCCTCCCTGTCCATCACCAATTCCCGGAGTTCACTCAGACTCACGTCCATCGAGTCAGTGATGCCATCCAGCCATCTCATCCTCTGTCGTCCCCTTTTCCTCCTGCCCGCAGTCCCTCCCAGCATCAGAGTCTTCTCCAATGAGTCAACTCTTCGCATGAGGTGGCCAAAGTGCTGGAGTTTCAGCTTTAGCATCATTCCTTCCAAAGAAATCCCAGGACTGATCTCCTTCAGAATAGACTGGTTGGATCTCTTTGCAGTCCAAGGGACTCTCAAGAGTCTTCTCCAACACCACAGTTCAAAAGCATCAATTCTTTGGTGCTCAGCCTTCTTCACAGTCCAACTTTCATACATGACCACAGGAAAAACCATAGCCTTGACTAGACGGACCTCAGTAGGCAAACTAATGTCTCTGCTTTTGAATATGCTATTTAGGTTGGTCATAACTTTTCTTCCAAGGAGTAAGCGTCTTTTAATTTCCTGGCTGCAGTCGCCATCTGCAGTGAGTCCCCTTAATTATAGGCTTTAATGTTGACAAGCCCAACTGAAGTCAAGAGGGTAGCTGTCTTAACCTTCTGTGCCCAGCAGCTGGCCTGGGGCCCTCCTGGCAGCTGCTCAGACCTTTCCTGGCCTATGTTATAATGTAACGTAACCTTTATGAAAGGACTAGTGTCATTCGTTGAACTATGAAACTAACCAAGCAACAAGAGTACCCAGAAACTTGCAGCAAATGTAATATTCAGGAGGGCTGGGTTCTAGGATCAACCTTATCTTTAAATACTTATATAAACGTGGGCATTTAGCTTCTTGGTTTCTTTGGTGTTCTGTTTTTGTATTTTTGATCAAGCCACATGGCTTGCAGGATCTTAGTTCCTCAACTAGGGATTGAACCTGGGTCATAGAAATGAAATGGAAAAGAAATGCAAAAAAGCAAAATGGCTGTCTGGGGAGGCCTTACAAATAGCTGTGAAAAGAAGAGAGGAGAAAAGCAAAGGAGAAAAGGAAAGATATAAGCATCTGAATGCAGAGTTCCAAAGAATAGCAAGAAGAGATAAGAAAGCCTTCTTCAGTGATCACTGCAAAGAAATAGAGGAAAACAACAGAATGGGAAAGACTAGAGATCTCTTCAAGAACATTAGAGATACCAAGGGAACATTTCATGCAAAGATGGGCTCAATAAAGGACAGAAATGGTATGGACCTTACAGAAGCAGAAGATATTAAGAAGAGGTGGCAAGAATACATGGAAGAACTGTACAAAAAAGATCTTCATGACCCAGATAATCATGATGATGTGATCACTAATCTAGAGCCAGACATCTTGGAATGTGAAGTCAAGTGGGCCTTAGAAAGCATCACTACGAACAAAGCTAGTGGAGGTGATGGAATTCCAGTTGAGCTGTTTCAAATCTTGAAAGATGATGCTGTGAAAGTGCTGCACTCAATATGCCAGCAAATTTGGAAAACTCAGCAGTGGCCACAGGACTGGAAAAGGTCAGTTTTCATTCCAATCCCAAAGAAAGGCAATGCCAAAGAATGCTCAAACTACCGCACAACTGCACTCATCTCACATGCTAGTAAAGTAATGCTCAAAATTCTGCAAGCCAGGCTTCAGCAATACGTGAACCGTGAACTCCCTGATGTTCAAGCTAGTTTTAGAAAAGGCAGAGGAACCAGAGATCAAATTGCCAACATCCGCTGGATCATGGAAAAAGCAGGAGAGTTCCAGAAAAACATCTATTTCTGCTTTATTGACTATGCCAAAGCCTTTGACTGTGTGGATGACAATAAACTGTGGAAAATTCTGAAAGAGATGGGAATACCAGACTACCTAACCTGCCTCTTGAGAAATCTGTATGCAGGTCAGGAAGCAACAGTTAGAACTGGACATGGAACAACAGACTGGTTTCAAATAGGAAAAGGAGTACGTCAAGGCTGTATATTGTCACCCTGCTTATTTAACTTGTATGCAGAATACATCATGAGAAACGCTGGACTGGAAGAAACACAAGCTGGAATCAAGATTGCCGGGAGAAATATCAATAACCTTAGATATGCAGATGACACCACCCTTATGGCAGAAAGTAAAGAGGAACTAAAAAGCCTCTTGATGAAAGTGAAAGAGGAGAGTGAAAAAGTTGGCTTAAAGCTCAACATTCAGAAAACGGAGATCATGGCATCCGGTCCCATCACTTCATGGCAAATAGATGGGGAAACAGTGTCAGACTTTATCTTTTTGGGGTCCAAAATCACTGCAGACGGCGACTGCAGCCATGAAATTAAAAGACGCTTACTCCTTGGAAGAAAGTTATGACCAACCTAGATAGTATATTCAAAAGCAGAGACATTACTTTGCCGACTAAGGTCCGTCTAGTCAAGGCTATGGTTTTTCCTGTGGTCATGTATGGATGTGAGAGTTGGACTGTGAAGAAGGCTAAGCGCCGAAGAATTGATGCTTTTGAACTGTGGTGTCGGAGAAGACTCTTGAGAGTCCCTTGAACTGCAAGGAGATCCAACCAGTCCATTCTGAAGGAGATCAGTCCTGGGATTTCTTTGGAAGGAATGATGCTAAAGCTGAAACTCCAGTACTTTGGCCATCTGATGCGAAGAGTTGACTCATTGGAAAAGACTCTGATGCTGGGAGGGATTGGGGGCAGGAGAAGGGGACGACAGAGGATGAGATGGCTGGATGGCATCACTGACTCGATGGACGTGAGTCTGAGTGAACTCCGGGATATGGTGATGGACAGGGAGGCCTGGCGTGCTGCGATTCATGGGGTGGCAAAGAGTCGGACACGACTGAGCGACTGAACTGAACTGAACATGGAAATGAAAGCTCTGAGCCCTAACCACTGGAATGCCAGGGAATTCCCTAGTCTCTTGGTAATTCAACTTTCCACATTTGTAAAATGCAATAATATCTACTCTCTCAGGGTCATCGTAAGGATGAAATGTAGATAACTGACAAAAAAGTGTTTTGAAAACATTAAAGTGAAATTATTTTATAGTCTGGGTTAAAAAAAAAAACTTAGCTAATTTTGAGCTGTCTATTGCCAACAGGGCAATTCAGGGAAAAAAAAATGTTCTGTGCTTATGGATTATGCATGTTGATTTTAATATCTTTGATTCATACAGAATGATCCAAAGAGTCCAATATCTTTCAAATACAGATGTAGACTCCATCATCCCAATAAACTCTTCTCTTCAAAACAGGGATAACAATACCTGTCCCCAATGACTGTACTGAAAATTTATTTTATATGTACACATACACGTATGTGAGTGTTTGCTTTGCTATCTGTTCTGTTCAGTTGCTAAATTGTGTCCAACTCTGTGACCCCACAGACTGCAGCATGCCCGGCTTCCCTGTCTGTCACCGTCTTCTGGAGTTTGCTCAAACTCATATCTATTGAGTCGATGATGCCATTTGACCATCTCATCCTCTGCTGCCCCCTTCTCCTCCTGCCTTCAATCTTCCCCAGCATAAGGGTCTTTTCCAACGAGTCAGCTCTTCGCATCAGATAGCCAAAGTATGGAGCTTCAGCTTCAGCATTAATCCTGTCAATGAATATTCAGGATTGATTTCCGTTAGGATTGACTGGTTTGATTTCCTTGCTGTCCAAGGGACTCTCAAGAGTCTTTTCCAATACCACAATTTGAAAGCATCAGTTCTTCGGCGCTCAGCGTTCTCTATGATCCAGCTCTCACATCCATACATGACTACTGGAAAAATCATAGCTTTGACTCTACAGACTTTTGTCAGGAAAGTGGTGTCTCTGTTGTTTAATACACTGTTGTTTTGCCACAGTGTTTAGCATTTAACTGAAACGCCTTCCTTCCCATGGTCTATGGTTTTAAAAAACATAGCCCCTACTGGTTGCTGAACTGTAACTTTCGGCATAAACTTTTAGTGGCTCCTTTTCCAATACCCCATAATCCCTAGGTCACATACCTGTGATATTAGACAAAGCCAAAGAATCCATAGAATCCCGAACACTTTGCTCTGGTTTCAGGTCTGACAAACACTCCAGGGAGTCTCCATACCACTGTGTTTGATCGTGATTGTATCCTGAAGCCCCATGGTCCAGATCCAGTTCCTGGAGTCTTCGACTGCTCGCGGGGCCTGGGTGGCTGCCATAAGCAGAATCCCCTAGTCCATCTTGTGACTGTGCCCAATACATATCAGATTGGTATTTTTTGCTTGCAAGGCTCTGGCTGTTTTGCTTTAACTCGGTCTTGTTTTTAACCATGTTATCAGCTATCCAGTGCTCACTGGCTCGAATGTCCATCTCACTGGGCTGCTGCTGGAAGAGACTTTTATCACCAAACTTGAGGAGGAGCTGTGTCATGTAATCTTCATGCTCGGCCCATTCCTCAGGGTCTTCTGGGGTTTCGTGCTCTACTCTGCCTTTCCAGAATTCTTCATTGACGAAACCTGCTCCTTGCCTGGAAAGGCTCAGATCGTCCAGCTTCCGAGATAGGGTGTCGTCAGCATTGCCTGACAGGCCAGGAAACTTATAGTTCAGAGCAGGGGACAAAAGGAGGGACTGACGACACTGATCTGCTGAACGGCTGCTCTTGCCCATCCGGACACTTCTTCTGGAGTCTCTTGATCGAGCTGACTGGAATGCAGAGTCAGAGGAATCGGAGGCATGCACGTCTTCACCGAGGCTGCATGTCTTTGAGCAATAAATCTGGCCTTGTTTGGGGAGGAAAGGGCATCCCAACAGAGAGGTTTTGCACTGGGCACAGGAAAAGCAGGCCTCTGTGGCGTGCCAGTGCTGCCCATCATAGGTCATCTGCGCATGGTCCACACCTGTTTCAAGAAAGGAGAGAGCCACAAGTTACGGTTCCGCCCTGACACAGGAAGAAGAAAAGACAGACTGCGGGCACGAGGGAACCTTTGAGGGTGACGAGGCTGTCCTGGATCTTGGCAGAGCTGGGACTTACACAGGTGTAGTTAGTTCTCATTTATAAACTGGTCTATGTGCTAGATGTCTTTTTAGTTCCAAAATCCTTGCAGGGTCTCCAAGGTCACTTGCAGACACGTGCAAAGTGGCAGCAACTCTGAGTCAAGTGACGCTGCTGCCTCCCAGCTGGCGGAGGGCGCTGCCTCTCGTGTCAGCGCTCACACCTCACACAGGCCCGTCTTCTTTCCCATGTTCGTACTTTCTCTTAGTGATCTGTGGCTCCAGCACAGAGCTGAAGTGTTGTCTAGTGTGGCTCAGCACAGAAGGCTGTGATGTGCCTCACAGAGGCAATCCACAGGTCAGATGAGCTTTGTCTAAGCAGGTGGTACAGGGCTGTTGACTATGAGTTCGATTTAATGAATCAACAACATATATTAAATAAGGTGTCTTTAAACCAAAATACACAGGAAACAAGATTACCTGTTTGATTGGTTTATGACAATGGTTCAAACCAGAGGCTCATAGGAACTAACTCACTGTATCTCCAGGAGCAGTGGCTAGGTATTGGAGAATCATGTTCATCAGGACTTAACAGATCACAATTGCCAGGAGAGACAGAAATCCAGTCTACACCCATTTATCAAAATTCATCAAACTGAAACACTTAAAGTATTTCCGATTTCACTGTACATAAACTGTACCTCCATCAAAAACAAAAAGAAAGAAAGAAACACTGGCTAATCAGAGACAGAGTGATGGATGAGTGACACAGCCGCAGGCCGGGCCACGGACGCACCGATATGCTCCCCGCACGCCTCGCAGTACTCTGCATACAGGGACTCGAAGCAGCCGCAGCAGAATGGGCGGCCGTCCTTCATGATGTACCTCTGTCCCCCCAGGACCGTCTCGCACTCCAGGCAGCAGAAGTGTTTCATGTGCCAATGCCGACCCTCAGCTTCTGTGCACTCATCAGCAAAAATTATCTTTAACGAGAAACAAGAAACCACAGGATGAAAGAAATTCATTTTGAATGATTTTAAAGGCCAAGTTATCTGCATGTTTTCTGGGCAACTGACAGACACTAGATCTTTTGTTTCTTACAGCCTCAAGCTTACATGTAACTTGATGTAGCTCCAAAACAAGAACAGAAATTGAAAACACTGAAAAACAGAAACTAAGTGCATGCTTACACTTTAAAAGAAAAAACAGAATTCTACATTGGAGGTAATACACTTGGTCATATTTTTGCTCCTCAATCACACTTTGCAGGCATAATCTGGCAAAGAACACATTAACACTGAAATAATTTAGTGTCCTGTGCACCTTTCAATAGAAAAAAAAAACTCACTAAAGTGGCTGTGAGCCACCAGTTACAGTCTGGGTGCTGGACAAGTGAACAGCATTTATGCAGATAATGCTTCCTCGGACCTGGTGGCCATCTCCAGATTATGGACTTCTTGATTTTTCCATATTTTTGGTTTCAAAAACTTCTCAAATAGCACATCATAGAAGAAACTTAAATATACAAAAGTAAAAATGAGTTTACTATCACTGATTGAAGCAGACCAGGGAGATATAACAAATAAATGCAATGAGGTTCCTTGGATAGGCTGTCAGAATAAAACACAGACATGAGTAGAAAAACTGAGGAAACCTAAATAAAGTCTGTGATTTAGTTAAAATATTATACAATGTTACATTTCTTAGTTTTGATGCATATACCATGATTACATATGATAATTAACAAGCTAGGAGAAGGGTATACAGGGACTCTCCATGATATTTTTGCAACTCTTCTGTAAATCTAAAATTACTTAAAAATAAAAATCCTAAGGTAGAAAAACTTCGATCTACACCACCAGCCCTTCCCACACATGCTCCAAGGGTTAACCACTGTGAACTCAGTGTATGTCTTTACACAGTGTTTCTGAGTGTTTACAAATCTGTATACAGACTTGTTCTTCCCCCCTTTAACAAAATTAAGATCAATCGTTACACACTCTTCTTGCAACTTGCTTTTTCCTCACAATCCATCAAGGACATCCTCGTCAGTAGACAAAGACACCTGCTGCCTTCTCTTCATCAGCCACGTATGATTCCATGATACCACTGTACAGGGTTATCTTAAAACTATATACACACAGCACATGCAGCAGAGACTTCTATTTGGCTGAGGTGTGACCAGTGGAATATTGGCTGACTAGAAGCTTATTTTTCCCAGTGTTAAGGGATGAACTTTTTTACCTCGTCACATGCTGAACACCGGGGTTTGAGCAGCTCAGCATGGTGCCGGCCACAATGAATTTTTCCATCCTGATAAAAATAGATGAGGTCGACCAGCAGCTCACTGCACGTGAAGCAGACAAAACAGGATGGGTGCCAGCACACTCCTGGGCCCGCTCGAGAGGCAAACACTGCAATCTCACCTCCATTTATCTTCAACCCACACTAAAAACAAAAGGATTTCGATTTAAAACGATGCTTCTTCAATGCTGCAGTCTCTGCCTTTTGCACTTAACACTCAATCCCAAATCTCTTAGGGAAACTTTAAGTTCTGTTCCCTCCTGCTAGTGGTTAAACAGCTCTTCACCACGGAACTGTCATTCTCCACTGGAGTGAACACTCCTCGGCTGTACTACCTACCACGCTGGACTGTTCACTGAGAACACTTGCAGTGGTTTTCCAGGGGTGGCTTCCTGTTGGATATATTCTTGCTCTGAGAATGCCCAGTAAGGCCCTGAACGACTATATTATGTCCCTGTGTTTCTGAACACAAGGCACACCCCAGCCCCGCCCTCCATGCCAAGACCTTAGGATTTCACCCCATGTTTACTTAAGGGGCTGCCTCCCCCATACACATAGCAGTGTGGCCACTTACGAACATGAATCCCCATTTAATATAAAGCTATGTTGCTTTTCTCATAGGTTTTGGAGGTTTTTAGGGCTCACGTCGATGCTGGCCTGGTCATCTGCTCCCTCCCACCTCTCCCCCTCAGCTGACCTAAGACATCACCACCCATCCATCCAGAACTCGCTACCTGCTCGCACACGGCGTGCATTACTGCTCTGGACAGAAGTTTAATTGTTCCTCTTCCTAGGGCTTCTTTCTTCCGCTGAGCACTGAACACTTGCAGTTCTTTTTTCTCCTCCTCACTCAAAGTCTGGCAGTACCGCACCTTCACAGAAGGAAACAGAAGCACCCTCTGATGTACACAGCCTCCCTCACCAATTCTTTATTTCCAGAATTGAATTTCAGGAAACAAAACAGCAAGTGTAGCTGGTCTGCCCTCATGAATCCCTCGTTTAAAAATGACGCCACACCTTTAAAACAACACCAAATCTTGCAGCTTCTCTAGCAAAAGTGAAATGCAATGAAGGAATTTTTTTTTTTTTTTGGCCACACCATGCAGCACGTGGGATCTTAGTTCCTCAACCAGGGACTGAACCCACACCCCTTGCATTGGAAGCATGGGTCTTAACCACTGGACTGCTGCAGAAGTCCTTTATTTGTTTTTAAAAAAAAGGATGAAAAGTTTAATTTAAACTTTTATCAGCAGAGATGCTAAAAAAAAACCTAAGGCATCAACCTTTCTTCAACAGGTTTAAACTGGTTAACTGCCACCTTCACTACACATTCTACAGGCACTCAAGCCCACTGCAGGCTCAAAGCCCCATAAAGCTCTGGCTGGGTGAAGGGGTGGAGAAATTGCAGGACTCTGTAGGTTCCTGATAACTGGTGGGTGGCTGCAAACACTATAAAAAACCAACTTGTGTTAAGTTTATTGCACTGACACCCTTTTCTCTCTTTAAGAATGGAGAGCGGTATTCTCCAGCCCCATTTTATCTGAAGAAAGGCAAAAGAGTCTGAAGTTTATGGGAGGCATCACAACGCTGAGGGTGGATTTTTTTTTTTTTCCTAATTAGCCTTCTTCCTGTTATTTTACCTCATTATCATGTGGTGGCAACTGGTACAAAAGCTGTTTAATTCGGTGCTTCTCTCCAGGGCTGTTAACATAAGGAACCTTTTCCTCTGGTAAGCAAGCAAAATAGAGCTGGATCTGAGGGAGAGAGGGAGAAGGACGTCAGCACACAGGAAGCGAACACTTCAGCTCAGTCCATCCCGAGAAGTTACCCTGCCCTTTAGGTAGGGCTCCAGCCTCTGGCAGGATGTGGCTGCTGGCCGCTAATGAGAAGACCAGCTGAGCCAGGCCAGCAAGACGTGCAAACCCCCAGTTAGCTAGCACCCAGCTGCTAAAGGGCTCTTCAGGAATGTAATTTGTAGTAACAATCAGGGGCATTATAAATTACGCCCCATAAAATATGCACATTTAATGCTACCATTCCTGAGTGATCTCCCTAGGGGCAGCCAAGAGAGTGCTGAGTGAACACTGGAAGTGACCACACAGGCTGTGTGACACTGTCCACAATCCAGCCACTACACAAACACACTGGATTTGCTCTCAGAATTTCACGTTGCAAAGACAAAAGCTGTTCTGTGAAACTTTGTAAACTGTCCCTTATCAGGTTCTCTCAAGCTTCAGCTTTCTTTGCTTCCAGGGGTGCTGTTTTCTAAATACTTGGAGTCAATTTCCCCAGAAAACTGGAGGGAAACTATAATGAGCTATACTTAGTTCATTTTGAAAGAACTCAATTTTTGTTTGAATTTTTTTTTTTCTTTCTGTTGTAGCTAAAGGAAACCCTTTAATGAATGCTGCAAAGGCTGCTGCAGTGCTGAGGAGGAATGAAAATGATTCAATGAGGAGACTAAGGAATTTGAGTTGACTTATTGGAAAAGACTCTGATGCTGGGAGGGACTGGGGGCAGGAGGAGAAGGGGACGACAGAGGATGAGATGGCTGGATGGCATCACTGACTCGATGGACGTGAGTCTGAGTGAACTCCAGGAGTTGGTGATGGACAGGAAGGCCTGGCGTGCTGCGATTCATGGGGTCGCAAAGAGTCGGACACGACTGAGTGACTGAACTGAACTGAAATGAACTGCTTCAATATTTCAAGATCTCACAAACCTACTCACCGAAGCTGCAGGAAGGGTTTTCTCCTAAAGGTCGGTAGAAACACTGCCTTCCTACCTGGAGCCCAGCTCTCCCCCATATCCCAGTGTATCAGCCACCGGAGCTTGTATGGTTGTAAACGCTAAACACCAACTATGTGTGCACCAGGCACTGTGTGAGGCCCAGGATGAATCGGAAACCCCTCTTCCCAAGGGGGTGCCCACCAAATGGGAAACACAACCATAACTCAGGAGCCCAACTGCCTCCCCTTGTTTCAAACTACCTTGGCCCTTGTGTCCATCACAAGTTCATCATTATAGGGATATTGGGAAGATAAAAACAGGGACACACAATGGTCTCATCTTCCTTAAAATAACAATACAACAAAGCACAAAATTAGCTCTTTAATTTTTTTTCCGATTCACATGGTGTGGTGACGAAATCTTTCCTGTGCAAGGTTATCAGAGGTCTATTTAAGCAGTGACGCTGAAATAGTCTCACAGCTCTTTCTCCTCTCTTCCAAAGCCCAGGCACTGCAGAGAACTGCCAGAGAAACTTTCCCCTTTCCTTTTATTACCTTTTTGTTGTTTTGAAGTTTTTCAAAAGGTTAGTAAGTTCCTCCCACTCTCTCCAACGGGACACCTAAGTCAGAAATCCTCAAAACAAAGGCAAAGGCAGCACTCTGGGTTTCACTCACCAGGGCAAAAATAGCATCCTTCTGGACCCAAGAGTATGAAAGGGATTGGAGACTTTCATTGGGAAACTAAGTGTGACTTAAAAAAGCAAAACCATCAGAAAAAGAGTAAGGCCCGAGGACACAGCATGTCACTGAGGCAGTGATGCCTGATCACTAAAAAACAGAACACCGAAGACCTCAAATCACACCGAAAACCAGAAAAGTGGACGATGTGGCTCCCACCTGCTCAGGTCTGAGGCCTGGGGGCACCCAGGCGTACTCCTCCAGCGCGCAGCCCGAGTCATCATCCGACGTGGAGCTCCGCTGGCATCCAAAGGCAAGTTTGCTCATTTTGGGCTCCATCTCCAAAGGCATCATAACAGAGTCAACAGCTGGCTTCTCAGTCACAGGACATCAGACAGCGGCTGCTGTGGGGAACATAAGACAACCAAAGACATGCAACCGTGTCATGAGTGTTACCCTCCGAGAGCTTTTATTGAACACGTATGTACACACATCGGGGCCCAGAGAAAGGGACCGAATGACCAGTGTCACCGCCCCCAGGCCCCCAGATCTTAAAAACTAGGGCTGCATGATGCGGAAAGAGGCCTGTTAGCTCAGCATTTGAGAAAATGCCACCCAAATGAGTTTATCTCCAGATGCCTTTAAAAGGTACTTCTCCACACACTTCATTTAAAAAGTTCTCAAGAAAATTGCTTTGCTAACTTCCCACAAAGGAATCCCTGCGGAGCCCCAGGAGTTGTAGGAAGAAGCTGGGTTCGAGGCCCCTGCCTTGTCCACTCCTATGTGCTGTGAAAGGATTGCTCCAGTCACCCCGGTTGGTTCCCAGCAGCTCCTGACCCATCTTCCCAGCGGAGGCATGCTGCCTGCCAGTACAGAGTGGGTCGGCTGGGCCACACTGCTTAGGTTTCAGGTTTCCAATAAAGTCTGAGAGGCACTGAACTTCGTTTACTCAGGGAGAAGAAACAGCGCAGTTAAATCCTTACACAGCACATTAAATTCACAAGCCTTTATATCCATGGGCTACAGTCAGCCAGACATTCTTTAATGAGTTCCTTCATAGGAAAGTCACTGAATCTGAGCACTAGGTTAAAATAAAATCTAGAGCGGTGACTATTAGCATTGAACTGTGTTAATGGCAGACTTTCAGTGAAAAGCTCTCCAGTACCTGGTGGTTCAGTTGGTAAAGAATCTGCCTGGCAATGCAGGACTAAATCCCTGGGTCAGGAAGATCCCCTGGAGAAAGAAATGGCAACCCACTCTAGTATTCCTGCCTGGAAAATTCTATGAACAGAGGAACCTGGTGGGCTACTGCCCATGGAATTGCAAAAGAGTGGGACATAACTTAGTGAGTAAACTACCACGCCACCACACACCTACTGTGTGTGACATGCTCTCACCCTGCTGCTGGACACATGAGCTATAAACCCAGCTCTGAAAAGTCTCCTCAGATGAAGGCCTATAAGTGTTGCCAACAGTCCTGACCTACAGCCTAAGAACTTTGTTATCACCATGCATTTTCCTTCTGAGTTACTTCCGGTTCTTAAAAGTCATCCCCTGTTCCCAGTCACTAAGACAAAAAAAAAAGATAGAAGACATTCAGGATCAGATGCAGTTTTTTCTACTTCCCTCCAACAAAAAAAGAGAAAGAAATTCACAGATAATTCAGTTCAGTTGCTCAGTTGTGTCTGACTCTTTTCGACCCCATGGACTGCAGCATGCCAGGGTTCCCTGTCCATCACCAACTCCCAGAGCTTGCTCAAACTCATGTCCCAATGACTCGATAGTCAGTGATGCCATCCAACCACCTCTGTTGACCCCCTTCTCCTCCTGCCTTCAATCTTTCCCAGCATCAGGGTCTTTTCCAATGAGTCAGTTCTTTGCATCAGGTAGCCAAAGTATTGGAGTTTCAGCTTCAGCATCAGTCTTTTCAATGAATATTCAGGACTGATTTCCTGTAGGATGGACTGGTTTGATCTCCTTGCAGTCCAAGAGACTCTCAAGAATCTTCTCTAACACCACAGTTAAAAAGCATCAGTTCTTCAGCGCCCAGCTTTCTTTATAGTCCAACTCTCACATCCATACATGACTACCGGAAAAACCATAGCTTTGACTAGATGGACTTTTGTTGGCAAGGTAATCGTCTCTGCTTTTTAATATGCTGTCTAGTCTGACCCAATTTTAAAGAAAACAAGGCTCAGGGAAGTGAAACGACTTGCCCGAGGTCACACAGCTAAAAGCCAGAGTCTGGTCACACTGCAGCATGTCTAACACATCAGACTTCCGAAAATTCTTCTGCTTTAACTAATCCTCTCATTTGCTTCAACAGGTAGGAAAGACAGTGGAGCATAAACACTGTCAGCTGATATTCATTTGTCAGTGACACTCTCAGTGCAACGCTAAATACTTACAAGTGTTAGAACATGTTACCTATTAAATCCTATGAGTATGAAAACTTATGACTTTGCTTTGATGAATCAAAGGATACTAAAACATTAAAATTCTAAGGGAGGGCCAAACATCCAAAAGCTACAATCTTTATTAGAAAAAGGAGCAATGCCACACAGAAGATAGTATTCCAACTAATAAACTTAACTTTCATTCACCCTGAACAAAAAGTAAAGCTGACCTCATTTCCTGCCCCACCACTGGGGGGGACTGACCTTTTACACAAGACATCATTTCACACAGGTGCACTTCACTCATATCTCAGCTGAGGGGAGGCTTTCTTTTTCTTTTAATCAATATCAACATTTTATTTTTTACTTTACAATACTGTATTGGTTTTGCCATACATCAACATGAATCCGCCAGAGGGGAGGCTTTCTAAACATTGACACAGTCCTCTTACCATTCAGTAAAAAAGGATGTGTTAATTAAAGTCAGAGCACTTCTTGGATCTACTCTTTCCCTTTTGTTTTGAAAAAAAAAATAACACCTGCATATCAAAGTGAGAAAAGGAGGTTAAGAATTTAAGTCATAACTCAAAACACCCCCACCAGGAGAAAGGGTGCCTTCAATGCTATTGAACCCAAATCATGTAATATGCACGTCTGTCCTTTGCCAAATATGGCGAAAAAGTGAGACTGGAAGGTACCTGCTCTGCACAGACTTACCAAGAACATAAATATTAAGCAGAACCTAAAAATCAAATGTCACTGTATTTTAAAACAAGAGAAAACACCACAAATTAAGACAAATGAATTTTCCATGCTAGCACAAAAATGCAGATTGCTAAAGAGCTGAATTACTCTTATGGCTACATTCCTGGACCAGCCTTTGGTGGCAACTGTGCAGTGAATGACTATACTAAGCAATCAGCACTTGATGCCATGGGCCCCGTGCTCCCAGTCACCTGGGTGTGCCGGCCACTCCCACAGCCGTACCAGCCTCGCCTCAAACTGTGCTGCAAAGTGTCCTTCAGCACTCCTGGGCGAAGCGACGAGCTGAAGAAACGCGAGTGACACGGGTGCGGCTTTCAGCGTCCTTTGTTGGCACTCTGACAGCTAACTCACTCCTCTGTGCCCAGCTTGGCATGCTCAGTGATGTGACATCGAATCACCACATCAGACAACCCCACGAGGGCGTATCTGCTGAAAACTGAGGAGGAAACCGAGTCTCAGAGAGATCGGTCACGGGTCACCTGTCCAAGGGCAGCTGCCTCAGAACATGGTTCATACGTGACCTTAAACCCCTGCAACCCCACGCTCCTCCTGGGTGGAACTTTTTCGTTTGTGAAATAGTCAGACTGCTGGAGCGCAGACATGCCTGATGACACACCAGACCGGGCCCATCCACCTCCCCCAGAGAAGGCGTTTCAAGGAGACTTTCATATAGTCAAAAGGATCACAAAAATTCAACGGCCTCATGAACTGTTGCTTCAGAGCTTTTAGTTCGGAGAATGTCTTTTTCCTTTATATCAGAGGATAATTACTTAAAATGACAAAACATTACATGTACTAGTAAGTTCTAAGAGCTGTCCAAAACCAAATATTAAAAAAGTACAACCTAGTCACAGTGACCTCCTGCTTACCAGGCAGTGGCAGAGATGCTGCATTGCCATAGCTACTTTCTCTCTGCTTGACAGCACAACTTTAAGTCAGATTCTCCTTTTATAAATTACCTGTGCTTGTCAGCAGACCCAGAAAGTATGCTGTTAAGTATATCACTGTCTCAGACTACATCATATGCAAGAAATTGACTGCTGAGGACGGTTCTTATACATATAAGAATAGATAAAATAACAAAAACCACAGAAATGTGATCTCATAAATATCCCTCATGCAGACATTTACATTACTACATGGTCTTTACTTTGCAGCACCAGAGAAAAGAGGGAAGCCCAGCCATTGCTTGCGCTCTGGGTGATGAGAAAGGGTCTTCCTGATGACATCTTCATGCGGCTGCATTTACTTTTCACCAAAATACTGTTAAATATCTTTTAGGCCAAACGTGAAACCATCGCTGAATCAGATCTAATAGGAAAATCCTATTCATTCTATTTCCAGGTATTGTCTCTTAAGATTGATCATGTGAAACAGGATCAACAAATTAAGTCTGCAAGTAAGTTGAATAATAATTGAAATAGGACTTCCCTGGTGGTTAAGTAGTTCAGAACCCACCTTCCAATGAAGGGGATGTAGGTTCGATCCCTGGTAGGGGAACTAAGATCCCACATGCTGAGCTGCACCAGACCTGGCAACCAAGACTCGACACAGCCAAGGAAATGAATAAATAAATATTTTTTAAAAACTGAATTTTGGGGTTTGATATAAAGTGAAACATTTTTTTTGGCAGAACCACAGTTACACAGACAAGGCTGGCCCTGTCCTGTGTCTCGTATTTATTTTGTGTATTATTTACTTTTGTAAATTTTTCTTTTGATGTAATTTCAAACTTCAGAAAAGTTGTAAGAAGAGTAAGGAACAAACTTAGGCAGCCTTTTACCCAGACTCATCAATTGTTTACATTATGCTTCATCTGCCTTATCCTCCTCCTCCACACACATACACACAACGCTTTTGTGGGAACCATTTGAAAGTATTTTTTACATTCTCTTACTTAACCACAATTAAACATGGTATCTTAAAGTTTATTTAAAAAAAATAAAACTATGTGCAAGATACCATGTTAGATGCCAGAAATAAATTGAATAAAAAGCCAGAATAGCTCAAATCATCCGTATTCTGTGCTTATTCTGAGGCAGGTTTCTTGTCCTGGTCTTGAAATGCTGCAGTAAATGGAATGAACTCAATCACAAGTGAACAGCAATCATGCATTAACCAACCCTGTTAAAGAAATGAACCGGTAGTGGCCCTACCTCTCCACTGTCTTTATGATTCTGGATGTAAACAAGTCTGATAAGGCAGAGAAAAGAAGTAAAACAGTTTGAGTCTGACATGAAGGAAATGTGCAGGGGAAGCAACATCTTAAAGCTAGTAACAGGTCAAAGAGGCCTAAGGCTGGGTAAGAAGAGACGAGATGCTTATTCCTAGAAAGATGAGGATCCTCGAGTGGAAGAATCCCATTTCCCCTGCTTTGTCCTTTCTTTTCCTTCTTCCTTCAAGATAGTTAAATAGCTACTTCTCACCATTTGAAAAGATTCAGAGACAAACAGCTCACAGAGGTATGACTTCTCAATCATCATATACTTGTCAAAAGAACACCTGACCCCGGGGACAGGAGCAGAGTGCAGGGAAGGCAACTTGTTGCCCCGGGCATTCAGCAAGCTCCACCCCTAAGTCCTCCGGCTATTGTGGGGCCTGGTTCTCTCAAACAGCAACTATTTCCCTTCCAAAGATGGCCTAAGGATGTGACAGTTTTAAAGAATAAAATAGTTAAATAAACATAAAGAATTAAAGTTATCAATGACATGTACCAATTGGTACTGTTGCTTTCACTCTGATTACATACATCTGGAAGCTGACCGGTGACATCCAAAATAAAAATGTGCTAGTAACGGAGACTGGATGCTGACAAGGGAGTTTCATCTTCTCTTTGAGTTCAGGACACTCCAGCCTCCTGAAGGGCAAACAGTATTGATAAAATTATTGGCCACCATTCCTAGCTCCCTTGGAGTGAGGTTGGAGTAACTAATCCCTACATAAAATCTCTGGCAGACAGACACTAAGACAGAGACACACACACACATACTGCATGTGTAAACGGTCTATGGAGCATGGCAGGATCTTTCCAGGTGTCTTACACAGAGCAGTAATCGGGCGCCCCCAATGGGGTGATGAGGCTGTGAGCTGGCACTTGTTCCCCAAATTCAATCATTTAAGGAGGAGTCCTTTATGAAATTTATTTTCCAGATTCACTTACTCTACTCATTCATTCATCCTTATATTTAAGGACCATTATTGAATCGTTCTGAGAAACATCAAAAAACAAGGCAACTGACATTCATCCCATTAAAAGCTAGAACTTTTTTTTCTAAGTACCTGCTGTGATAAGAATGTTTTCAAATTTCATTTCGAATTTCCTTGCTTTCTTTAATAGTGGTGATGTATGTAAACTGCACATGATTTAGCCTTTGGCTGATCATTTGTTTTCATTTCGAGTAGAAGATGAACAGTGTAAAGAACACTGGCTTTAGGAGTTTAAACAAAAGGAGCTCTAAGTCAGCCATCCAGCTGGGAACAGCCTGGGAACCATCCTCAACGAGGAGCTGAGGACTATCTCACAACGCAGAGCTGATGTCCAGAACTGCATGGCTCCAGACACATGACTTCATTTGTTGCTTTCAATATTCTATAAATTAGGCAATCACAGTTTGAAAAGTTTGTCTACAAGTATATAGAATAATTATGCTGTCAATTACTATTATTATTATGCTGTCCATTATTATATGGACAAGGGCTTAAGTGTTCCTCCCATAAGCACAGCAATCACTGTTTAAGATAACATACAGTATGTGAAGGTGTTATTCAAACTAAAAAACCGTCTCATTATTTTGCTACGCTATTTTGGCCACTTGGAGATCATTTATTTTCTACTGAGCTGTATGCTGCATCCAGGATAGTTAAGGATTATTATTTTGATTGACCTTGACATATACATAAGTGAGCCTTTACTATTTTTCCCTAAAAATCTTAACAAATCAACATAGTATATGAAAGTCTAGAGGCAGCAAATGGTCAATGTTTTGCTGAAAGACACATTCTTCCTAGATGACAAGGGTACCACTGAATAATTGCACATCTCAAGCAGAAGACTTTGGACTGAACCCTATAGCCAAGGAAAAGGACAAAAGGCAGATGAGCAGGAAGTTTCCCTTCTTGGCCTTACAATTAATATGACAGTGATGGTCAGAAAAGAGAAAAGGAACCTGGGAGGGGCCTAATAGCCCACTGTCATCAAGAGAGCCTAAAGGTAGGAGCTTGCGAAGAGAAAGTAAAAGGAACCAGTAAGAAAGAGGAAAACTGGGTCAAAGAGGGTTCTGAGTCCTAGGTGGTTGAAAAACAATGCACCAATATGGAAATACTGTCTAGGCAAGTCAGCAGGGAGTGAGGATTTGAGAGCACTGAGATGAATGAGTTCAATCAGATTCACATTGAGGTTATAACTGTACATCAGTGCTGGTATGGTTCCTATTATTCATCATTTTCTTGGACCAAATCGCCGAATCAAATCAAAATCATGCAAATAGAAAACAGAATAATTTTCAGTACTGGCCATTGACTAATGAAGTCTAAGGTCATACCCTTAATTACAAATACTTTTCCTAATGAAATTCCACTTTAGTTCCTAGGAGAAGACTATCCGCCACATTGCAGGATCCTTAGGAAAAAGTTATTTCTGGTGTGGACATGCCCAGGAAAGTTAGAAGTCCTTTGATCACCAGAAACCAGAACAGATACTGATTTGTGAAGTCAGTTGGGCTAACATTCCCTAAGTGTCCCCTGCTGCTAAGTGTCATCCTGTAGGCCACAAGCTGCTTAACAACTTCTTTGTTAAACTGCTTGTTAACAAGGCCTTTGTACATAGAAGATTCGGGTCACACACACCCACTCAAGATCTGCTCTAATTCAGCCAGGCTAGATATGCAGGTGAGTTAAATTTAACTACACACTCCTTTGGTAGTAGGGAATCCTGTAACACTTCCATTCTTTACAACACACACACACACATCCAAGCATGCTCATGCATGTGCGCACACACACAGATATATATATATATACCCCAGTTTTATGGTGTCCTTAGCTTAAAAAAAAAAACAAAACTCAGAGATCTACAAAAGCCATAGGTCTCAAAACTATTACAATCAAGATTTGAATTTCATAGCAAACATCACTAAACTATAATCTCTTTTAAATTTTCGCATAAAGAGCACTCAAGCCTATTGTCTGCTAAAGACAATAAGAAAGTCCTGGCCAACAGGGCCCAACCCAATTGTACTTATTCTGAAATGAATCACAATAACTGTAAAGTAAAAACAATGAAGGTATCCGAAGATATTGCTTATGAAACATTCCTTGACTAAAAGGACTTCATACCAGCAATTAGTGACATTAGGCCATGTGCCCTTTGGCCTTTTCTGTATTTTCCAGGTAAACCTCCATCCAACTTGTACATTTTCCGACAGCTGAGTGGCCCGACAGGCACCACACCAGTGCCAAGAAGCCATCTATTTTTCCAAGAGGAAATGTGGCAGGGTTTCAAAGCAGGCTAATTTCATGCACAAATACATTCCACGACAGTAAGACAGACTGCTTAACAAAAGGAGGAAACCGGATGACAAAGCACGGTCCTTTGCCAGAGCGGCGCTTTGGGGTCAGGTTATTTGGCTGGAAGCCGGCCTGGAAGGCAAAATCCTAAGGGCAGGCTACGGTGTGAGGCGGGCGGCGCGAGGTGCTGTCTAATGAATTCATTATTTTCCATAATGGGAGACGCAGATATTTTCTCAAAATCGTATTCAAGTCTCCTATTGAGTTTTTGAATTTCCATTTTCAACGGCGGCCCAAGGAAACGGCAGCCAGACTTGACTCCAATGTACACACAGACTCGGGTTTCACCCCGTCACCTGTTGGCTCCCGAACAACACTCCTCTTTGTGAAACTCACAGCCCTCATTTGAAACAAGTTTCCAGAGAAAACACTTCAAGAAAGTGTTTGAGAAGTCACAAGACTCGAGTTGTAAAAACAAATTCCACACATAGCCTGGCTTATACTGACAGATTAATGTGAAAACCCGAGGTTTTTAAAAAGGCCGCGGGAGAGGAGTCGAAGAGGGGATATCACCCCGTCCTTCGGGAAAACCCAGGGGGCTAATTCGAGGTGGGCCGCGGGGGACGGGCTGCAGGGCTCGGCCGGGCCCTCCGCGTCCGCCTCGGGAACGCCCGCAGTCGGAGCCCGCAAGCCCGCGGCCCGCAAGCCCACCCTCCGCGCGGCGCCGGCTGCTCGGGCCGCCAGGGGGCGCCCGGGCCGCGGGTCCGACTCGGGCCCGGGCTCCTCCGCCTCCGCGGCCTCCCGCACTTAGACGCCCAGCTCCACTTCCCGAGGCGGGGAGACGGGCCCTTCTCGGCGGCGGCGAGAGCCCCGCAAGGGCAGCTCCTCGACGCCCGGAGCCTTCGAGGCCCCCGCGCAGCCCTCGGGCAGCTGACCTCCTCACCCCGGACCGCACTCGCTCCAGCGCTGGACGGCGGCACCGAGCGGCCGCGGCTCCCTGCGTCTATCCCCTGCTTCCGACGCGAAACCCTCCGCGTAGCCTCAGCATTCAGCCCCCGCCGCCCATCGCCATCGAGCCCCGGAACCCAGACGGCGGCTCCCCACCTGCGGCCGCGGGGCCGAACTCGGCCTGCAGCCCCTCCGTGAAGCCCTTGGCGCGCACTCGCCGTCCCCCGCTCTGCGACCGGCCGAGGCTGGCGGCCCGGCGCGGGTGCTCCCGCAGGAAAACAGGGCTGGGTGTCCCTAGGGGCATCCGCGCCCACCCCTTTCCGGAGGAGACCCCAGCAGGGCGCGGGCCGAGGGGCAGGGCAGCGAGCGTGGGGGCCCCGTCGCCGCGCAGTGTCAGCCCCGCCCGGCCAGCGAGGGGTCGCCCCCGCCCCGCCGTGACGCGCGGTCCGCCGGCGGGTCCTGTGAGTCCCCTTTCGGTGCAACGCGGCGATCCTCAGCCGCGGCCGCCGTCTAACCTGCCGTGAGGGGGCCGGCAGGAAGTCCCCCAGATTTCCAGAGATCCTTCGTCCCCGCCGGCGTCGCTGACTCTGCTCCCCAAGGTTGGAGTCGCCTCGCCCAGGCCACCGCATCCCCCACACCTCAGCTCCGCGTCTCTCCAGGATCCGCCACCGCGGAAAGAAAAAACCCGTCTCCTCTCTGCTGTTGGGCCCGCGATCTTCAAAAGTAACCAGAGCCCGCATTAAAAAAAAAAAAAAAAAGTAACCATTTCGCTTCCTGACGGTCCCACCCTCCTTGCCGCGCTGCGGGCCGGCAGCCGGGCTGGCGATCCCCGCCCAACTCCGCTCCCCGCTCCGGTCCGCAGGAGGAGCCTACCCGGCCAGATCCCGCTGCCACCCGCTTTCCAGGAACTGTCACTGCTGACCGTGCCCCTGGCAGGTCTCCACAAGGTCCCGCGCACGAACTATTCCTCGAAGAGTTACCCACCCACTTGGCCAGACTCGTGGCTCGAGCACCTACCTCGGTCCGCCCGCTCCATTCCCGGGAGCCCTAGCGAGTATTAAAGCCGAGATGCAAATACTCCAGGACGCTTATGTAAACTTCCCCCTCCCGCAGGTGCACGCGCGGGCCAGAAAACGCTGGGAGCATATGCAAGGACACCTCTTAGAGAAATCATCTCCTCTCTCCCCATAACAATGATGTCAGCAAATGGCACGTTTAACCCAGTTCTCACTTGGAAGGGCTCATTAACATATGAATTCCCCTCTTAGGACCTTCCTTGCATTTCGGAGAGATTCCTACTGCTTTTAGCGCAGATTTATTTTTATCAGTAAATAACACCCAAAGAAACGGAACCAGGTCACGGGATGCACTCAATCAAGTACATGAATAAGAGTTAAGTGAGTATAATTATTCAAACACAAGGACTATGCTCATACTCATGGCTAATCTTGTTTCTGAGCTGTTAATATTTCTAGGTACACTAAGAGAAAGTGAAGCTTGGCATTAGTTGCCTACCGATAGGACCAAGAGAAGCAAAAACAGGACCTCAAGGCAAGCCCAGGAAGAAACTACAATCTGCAGCAGAAGACTGAGTCGCTTCAAAACTACAGATTTTAATTTCTACAATAGCCTCCTTATCACAAGGCGATATGCCAAAAGAAGGGAGAGAAAAAGATGCAATATTTAAGAGCTTTATCAGTTTATAAAATGCAACTTAAAATGGTCACCAGTTCCTTGGGTATCCTACCTCTTTTTCAGGTTATATTAGAAAAAAAAATCCTTAAACCATCAGGATTCCTTGGGAGTGATTTGCAACATATATGTTTCTACAGTATACAACGGAACAATAGCCCATTGTAACTGTGATTTAAAAATACACAAGCAAGTTGCTTTAAATAGAGCAGTCAAGTAAATAACTCTGTGGCCAATTTCTGTTATCTCTGCTGCAAAGCAAGGCAGCTGAGAAGCTGCCTTTAAGTTACTTTTTTAAAGTGGCAGAGGCCCCCAAAAAAGGTAATGGCTCTGCTGGTAGACTAGCTTGGAAACACTGATTTAGGCAACAGGATCTGTTATTGAAACATATTCTGTGTTGGTAAATCTAGAACACAAGTTGTGAAGATCGTTCCCAAACAGTTCTAAGGTAGATTTCCTCTGCCTTCAGGTTGTATGGAGACTGGTGAGAGGGCAGGGGTGGACTTCAAAGATGACCACTTTCCTTTGTGGAGCTGTGAAATGAGTCGTGAATACCTAGGTCAGATTTCCTTTTTCCTATTTCATTTCTGTTTGGACTTTCTCAGGGAAGTCATCAAGTGACAGTGTGCAGTCCATTACCAACTTAAACCCCGAACTATCATATCATTATAATACAGGGAGTATCAGCAGGCCAATGCTATGCCAGGTGGATCCTTTTTGAAAGCTTTTAATGGAGAGCTACACCTTAGCCAAGGCCCCAGAACCCTCCCAACTACAAGCCATAGCAACACTTACCAGTATTAAATGTCTGCCATTCTAAGTGTGCTTCTTCTCACGCAGTTACTGGTAAATACTGTTTGTTACACTTTCAACAGTTACGGTCAGCTTTAATGCCTATTGTAAGTGTTTTCAGTGATGAAGCGGGTTTGGAGACAGTTAAAAACTTCCTACTAAAATTCAATCTGAATGCAACAGACCTTAGTCGGGTCTGAAAGGCATTGTTATTGTCAAGGGTGAACTTATGCAGGATGGAGAGCAAGGCCCCCAACCAGGATCCTTTTGTTTTAGCGGGGAGGAATATTCATTGCCTGGAAATCACACTTGCCAGGAGGCTGAGAAAGGAAGCCCAGAAATTCACAGGACTTGGTTCCCTCTAGCCAGCAAGGTCTCTGCCCTCCTCTCACTCAGAGTGGCCTTTTCCAGTTGCCCATCCCAAGTATCACCCACACCGCCCCCCCCTTATTTGTGCTGTCTTCACAGCACTCTTGCTTGACATTCTATTTGTTCATGTTTGCTGTCTTCTTCCCTAGCCTTTGGGGGTTCGTTACTATACTCTCAGCACTAAGATTCATGCCCCGCACTTAGTAGACAAGTTCCATAAGCAGGAGTTAAATGAATTAATGGTTTTTGGACATTCTTCTCAGGCCTTCATTGCCATACCATACCTGAACGAGGAACTTTGTTTCTAACCTAAAGCCAGACTGAATTCCAGCGTCTTAATGGAGGAGACTAAGACAGAAAGAAAACCGCCAAGGGCAGAGAAATAAAGAGGGAGCATTTGGGTTGTCAAACGCTTGCATGTCAGCTTTATTGGGTCTGAGAGAAGGAGATGAACGTACAAAATAGAAAGCGCAGCTGAGTCCTATTGCTTGGCTCTCCTATGATTTGTATATGGTGACCCTGAGGTCTTTTCTGCTCCTTGCTTCTATTTTCCCATTTGTAAAACGGACCTGCTTTATTTGAGAGTAAGAGTTACTCTTGGTCACAGCTATGTGGAAGGATTTGTAACTAAAAGTCAGTCATCTAGGAAGAGTCTATTTAACTGATTGAATGTCTATGTTTCTGAACAGAAAAGAGAGATCAAGGACTCTGAAATTCATCAAATGACATTTCACTCACTAAATTTAAGGGGCGATTGGCCTAGGAAATGTTCAGTAGGGTGACAGTTTTCAGGACAGCAATTGGGTAGTTCTGACTATGTAGAGATAGGTAACTAAACGAATCACAACACCTGTAATGTTGGATGCAATTTCTAATGAATAGCTCAAATAGCTCAAAAAATAAATCACAGAATCAGACAGTGCTAGAGTTGACAACAATCTGTAGGATCCTACATCTTGTCCAGAAAAAAAATCGAGGTCCAGAAAAACAATGATAATCATAATTCTTCAAATCTGTTACCAAATTTGTTACCACTAAATGTTTATGTAAAGTGTTTTACCGTCTTTTTAACTCTAACATTTGTGTTGTATCTCTGATTGGGCAGTATATCCTGATGGCTAACTGAACACATGCAAATTCTAGGGTCAGCTGAGTCCTCAACAGCCCCAGGGAAGGGCCTGAAGGCAGTATCAGCTCTTCCGAGAGTTAACAGGCTGGATGTTGTTTTATAATAGGTTGCAGTTTCTCTAGGTCTCCAATTACTTTCTTTCCGCCTTTGATTATATTTACAGCAATGTGATTAGAGAGCACTGGTTCTTTAACATTTTCTACACCCAGTCCCTCTTTAGATTTACTACTCCAATCCTCCCAGCCAGCCATCCCCTCCCCCAACTCCTAACTCCTTTGAGAGTAAGGTAAATCCTCCCTGCAAAATATCCTGATGCACTGGGTTTGGAGTTAGGAGACTTAAAAGTCTGTTCTCCGTCAATTACTAGGCTCAGGGACAAACCACTTCTTTAAGGTATTAGCCTGAGGTATTAGACCTCAGGCTTCACCATCTCAAACTAGATGCTTCCAGAGACGCCACCAGTTCTAATATTTTTTGAGTCTCTTAAAATTTGATAGCTGGTTGTGACACTAATAACAGGCAGATGTCTTGAGTCTATAGCCCAGGCTGGGTGGGAGAATATAGGGTCAGGTCCTTCCATTTGACTCTCGCTCAGAGCTATGACTTCTAGTAAAAACCCACCACTCACTCTCTACTGCTCTGAAATAGCCCTTTCCCAGTCCAGGAGATGTCTCTTTCCATGGACAGATAATTAAACCTGTATTCCTTAAGAACTTAAACCTTCCTTAAGTTTTTCAGCTTTCTCTATTCCTGTAGATCTGTGGTTTAATACAACATACTTAAGATTTCATTGCTGAAAAACCGCCACCATGTTAAGGAATAAAGAATAAATCTTCCAATAAATATTGAGACATCTAGGGGGCTTCCCCGGTGGTTAAGTGGTGAAGAATCGGCCTACCAGTGCAGGAGAACAGGTTCTATTCCTGGGGTGGGAGGCTCCCACATGTCGGAGGGCAACTAAGCCCCATGCCATGACTAAACCTGTGTCCTGGAGCCCGGAAGCCCCAACTACTGGAGCGTGAGTGCCCTACAGCCCATGCATGTTCCACAATAAGAGAAGCCATCGCAGGGAGAAGCCTAAGCACCGAAAGTAAACAGTAGCGCTGGCTCGCCACAACCAGAGAAAAGCCCTCGTGGCAGTGAAGACCCAGCACATCTACAAATAAAGCTATTAAAACAAATATTGAGAGATCTACACATGGAAAGGTATTCAGGATAACACTGAGATGCAAACCCCAATACACAGTATGATCACATTATTATAGCTAATAATACATGGGCTAAGGTATGCATAGCAAAACTATTTAGAGGAATATAATTACTGAACCATTAATATGATTTCTAGAGAAAGGCAGATGGAAACTTTCGCTTTTGAACTTACAGTTGACCCTTGAGCAATGTGGAGGTGAATCGGTGTATAACTCCATATCCTTGGTTCCTCTGCATCCAAAGATTCAGACAGAGCAGCACCGTAGCATTTACTACTGAAAAACTTTCAAGTGTAAGTGGACCTGTGTAGTTCAAACCTGTGTTGTTCAAGGGTCAACTGTTTATTTGTAAAATAATTGTACCTTTGTATATTCACACTATCTACAACCTTTTTCTTTTTCATAATGCTCATATAAAACCTTTATAAAAATGGTTTAAGAAACATTAAAGAAAATATTCTACAATATTAATACAAGGAAGAAAAGCTCACAAGCAGAAAATGGTTTCTTGATTTGTTATTAGTTGATACAGAAAGATATATGAATACATAATTCCTCCTTGTGCTATCTTCTGCTCAGTCACAAACTTCAAGGGTGAAACCTCTGCTGCAGTCACCAGTCCCAAATTTCCATGGAGCCAGACATATTGGAACAACAGCTGCCTGAGCTGATGCTTCATAAATTCATCCATTGATTTATTGATAGATTCTTTGGTTGAATCAAAAGATATTTAATTCAGAGCAGCTCTATTAGACCTAAGCCCTCCCCTTAAGGACTTCATAGAATATGACAGTTAAATATGAAGTCCTTAAGGGGAGGGTTTAGGTCTAATTTAAATTTCATATTCTATTTATATCTTGATAAAATAGAAGGCATAGGAAAACACACAAGATGAGTAGGGAAAATTACTAGTTGTTCTAATTTTCCAAAACACATAAGAAACCATGGTATGTTGTGATTATACTACAGTTGAGGTATGGTTAAAATTCTAATATAGGAGTAAGAGGAAACGTTGATCGATCAATTCTGGTTAGAAGGTGAGAATCCAGGAAGGTGGGGTGACATCTGAGCTGAGCCTGAAAGGATTTGAAGTAGTTGATCAGGATAATCAGTGGAGCTGGGAGTAGGAACCAGGTTGGGCCCATCAAAGCTTGAGGCTGAAAGAGTGAGCTGCCCTTAGAAAGCCCACAGTGATGAGCCGGAGCGCAGCGGGGAGGTAGGTCGAGACTCTAAATGGCCGCCTGTGGCAGGGCTGTTCAGCTACCCCAAGGTCTATGGGGAGTTCCAGAGGCTTCAAGAAGAGCGAAATGACTGTATCTCTGCCCTCATTAGAGGCAGGGGAGAGAGAACAGTGCAGGGAAACCAGATGGAAAGAGCCTGAAAGCCTTCCCAGGAGTTAAGGGCAGTGTGCCTGAGAGTGGAGAGACTGGCCTGTGGTGGCCCAGCATGGACTGTGAGAGCTGAGAGTGCTGGCAGGTAGGGGCCACCATTTCTTAAGTCAGCATTCCCATGGTTTCCTGGAAAGACAATCAACAATCTAGCCCTGATATGAGAGCTCCAGCTTGAAACTGCAGATATTTTTCACTGTCCATGGAAGATAAACTCAAGGTAACCCAAAGTGTTGATATTTACGTTTCTAAGTTCAAACTTTATCTTCCCGTTGGAATCCACTCTTAAATTACAGCATTGGCATCCTCCAGTGTTAGAGCTCAGGGTCCATCATTACGGAAGGGAACAGGAACACGACACTAAGGTTGGAAGATTATGTAGAACGACCCAGCCAAGTCTGCCGCAGAGATGAAACAAAAAGCGGAAACTTGGTGTGTTGGGTGAGCTCTGCAACCTTGCAATTTGTATTCTGTGCAAAACATGTAAATAATAAATACTGCTTTGTCTTAAAAATTAAAATTATAGAGTATTTGCTGCTTTGCTTCATGAACTACATGCTCAAAGCTATTTAGCTCACCTTTGTATTTTTCATGCTAAACTCTCCACTACCTAAAACAGTCGATTCTCCACAAGGAAAAATCTGGGCCAGTGAGGGCGGGCCAGCTTTTGACAACTGCCATGTACAATAACATTCTTACTGAGGTGTCAGCAAAGAATTATTTCAAGCAGCCTCTTGCCAAAAACAAAAGGTCGGCCAACCTTTCCGTAATGTTTCTTTATCTTATCTAAGATACCAAGTCCCCTTCTGGAACTGTGGGAATTTACACAAGGTGATTTTGTAGTGGGGATGGGTTTACCAGCTATCCTAGGTTGGGCCAGGGCCAGGAGCTGGAATTCCAGTCATTATATTGAGTCAAATCACATAGCTCTAGGTAAGTAACTATCTTTTGACAAAAGTTACTTGTAATGTTTCCTTTGTCTTTTACGCTTGGAGCGCTCATCTCTTCAGCATTGTATCTGCATTGAATTATAAAGGGGCGAAGGGAAGCCTATTTTGTTTAGCAATGAATCTATCCCAAGTGCTTAGATACTCAGGCCTGCCCCATTAGGTACTTTGCCTGCTACATAGAGTTTTTTCTGTGAATATCTGATGAATGCTCAGTGACTAGTTCACATCTGACCCTGACTGAGACCTTGTTAAGCACTCTTATATTATCTCAATTATCAATCCATTGATTTCGTTTTCTCTATTTTTATTTGGAAAAAAGTGAGTCAACTAATTTAGTGTTCAATTCTCTAGTTTTAATATTTAAAGGAACCTCATGAAATTTATCTTTTACATTATTCTTTTTAGCATATAAGATCTGATATGAACTTAAACCAATTGGCTAAAATGAAATCTCTTTAGCAAGCTCAAATCACTAACTGATATGCTCCACCCACCTCCAGACCAATAATCCTCCTTCCTCTTCTCTTCCTGGTCTGTTTATGGTACCTACCGCCAGTACCCCCAGGAAGCCAGACACCTGACCATCACAGGCGTCTCCTTCACCAAGTGCCCTTCTTCTTGCCTGCCCTCATTCAGGGACTGAATGGATTTTGCATCTTTTTCATTTTCTGTCTCACCTTGTCCCCCATCCTGGGATGCTACAGCAGCTGAGCCTCGGGGCTTCTCTTCCCTTCATACCCATTTTCCCTCACTTGACCACTATAAACCTAGTATCATTCTTCTACTTTAAAAATCCCTTCTTCAGTTTTTCTGGCACCTCCATGGGATAAATGAAGGTCCTTCATTTCCAGCCCCCACTGACCCCTCCGACTGTATCTCCATCACTTGTCATATCTCACCTCTGGCTCCAGAACTTGTGGTTTCCAAGCATATCATGTTATTTCATGACCCTTTGTCTAATCCTGCTGTTTCCTCTACATGCAACTGTCTAGCCACACATTTTTATCTGCCTGGCTGACTCTTACTTCAGGACTTCATTTGGGATGGGTCCAGGAATGTTCCCTGAGGTCCCATTACACCAGAGGTTTCTATGCTGCACTTCCATTCCTCTAAGACTCTCCATTGGCCCCAGGACTCCCATCTTATTCAGACCAGTCCCTCCACCAAAATTACTGCCTATTTTCTTTCTCAAATAGAAATTCTTTTAACTCAACAGATAGCTTCTCTTCCTCTGTACACAGAGCTTTGGGACAACCCAGAAACTCAAACTTTCCACTTGGCAATTACACCAATAAGGATGGGCTACAGTCACTATTTTGCTTATTATTAGTGATTGGAAGAGATGTATTTTGAGAAACGGACCTTCTGGTGTTTCTGGTTCCTTAAAAGAGCTTTCTCAAACAAAATGCAGTGATATGATCCCATGATGATCACGGTGAGGAACCTGTCGGTGAGGAACCTGTCTGTGAGGATAAAAGTGCAGTCTGGATGGATCTGGATATAACGAACATCCTAGTATCCTTTGAGGAAAGAGGATGCTGTCTCATAGCAGGCCATCGTGTACCTGACACAGGGCCTTCCTTTCAATGAACATGCAATGACCTAAAGACAGGGGTGGTGTCAGCACAGAATGAGGGGTCAAGTATGCATTACACTTGTGCATCATCTTGGACATATAGCATGTTACTGCATTTTATTTGGTTACACGCTAAGAATATAAGAATGCCAAGTGAACCTCCATCACTATTATTGTTACTATTATGTAGCTGTAACATCTGGAGTACTTGTAGGTTAGGCCTTGTGTTAAATCCTATATATTAAAAAAAAATTCTTATAACATGATAAGGCAGATCTTATATTCCTCATTTTACAAATGAGACATGTAAGTTGCTCCATCATCTAATCATCAGCTAATTAGTGCAAGAGCCTGGATTCAGAACCAGGTCTGACATCGAAGCCTATGGTCTTCAACCACTAGGTTATTTGCTTTTAAAGCAGAGCTTCTTACAAATAGCAAAATAACATGCTTTGCTTGCCCCAACTGGTGACTCAGCAATATCACCAGGAAGTAGGAAGGATAATTCTAGAATGTTCATACCACATTACTTCATCTAGAAATGAAGCAATGCACTCAGTGACAACACACTGGCTGCCCTGACCTCTAGGACCGAAATGCTGCACAGCTCAAAGGAGGGGGATCACCCACAGCCCCCAATCCTGGGGGTTCTCAGACAACTGAGACACTGAGCTTTTGGAAGCAGCTCACTGCATTTTTAACTGCTACAGATACAAAGTCATTTATTGTCCAAATACAACAAAACTGGCCTGTATCTGAAGATCATTCATATAACAGTTGCTCTGATGCAACTATTCATCATTAGAGTATCAGGGTGTGCTAAGCTCTTACTCAAGTAAGGGTATCACTCTCAGATGGAGCCCAACCATCAGTTCCTCGATTTAGAGGCAGATTATGCTGAACAAAGGGCAAACCACGAGAATGGTTCAGTTTATAGCTTATGTGTGACCCATTCAGCTGAACGCATCTCACATGACATCCTGAAGGCAAAAAGGCACTGCAGTAATAATGCAGCCATTAATAAGCCTGTCAGACGAAATTGATTACAGCTCAGCTCCCAGGACCATAATACATTATTATTGTTGTTTTACTAAGGTCCTTCAGTTCAGTTACAGCAAATGAATAAAAAGGGGAAAAAAAGACAATAGAATTAATAGTCTGGCAGCATTTCTTGGCGATTGTAATTGCCAAAATGTCCCCCAAGAAAAATTTGTTGCAGATGAGCTCAAATAATATAAACTATTAAGACTCATATAATATCATATAATATAAGCAGGCTTGTAAAGACAATCTGCTTCTTACAGAAGGGCACACATTTTTTACTGAACACAAACTAAGATTACTGACTGCATTGCTGCTAATACAATAGAACAAACCTCATTTCCGTTATTGACTGTTTCTAAAGTCTTTAGCTTCTCTCTCAATAGATTCTAACAAGATTCCAGGCATCTCTGAAATGCTTCTCTCCACCTTTTGGAAAGGTATATTTGGGAGTGGGAAACAACTTAGTGAAGACTGAAAATGTAATTAGAAAAATAGTTTTATGACATACCATGCTTTTAGGATCTAAAGAGTTAAAAATTTCTGGAAATAATCCAATGGCATGGGTCGATAAGCTCTTCAAATGAAGTCACCATTCAAACGATAGGAGAGGAGGGCCAAGTCCTACACAAGCAACATTTCTGATCATCTTGTCTTTCCAAGAGTCTATTTTATGATGACTTTTCTGAATGTACAGCTATCTGATTCCTAAGAACACCTTTGACAAAGTGCAGCATGTTTTTTTCACAGACAATTAAAATCTACAAAAACTGCTTGTCACTCTATAGGAAAATATTTCTCATGCCTAATTAAGAGAACTCTTAGGGAGAATAAATATGATGTTCATATACATAAATATTTGGGATCCTTGAAAGCCTGTAATAGGAACATCTGGGCATTTTGATGCTGATGCTGCGTAATAAGAAATTTCATTTGTAGTAAAATTATTAGAGGAAAAATTATTTAAAGTGACCTCTAGTGTGCTAACTAGGCAGCAGATTTTCTGTGCATTGTGAGGAAAACATTCACTGTCACCATTAGCAGCTCTAGGACAAAGTAGGAAAAGTGGGCCAGGGCCTCCGCATGTCACTCCCAGAGGCCTGCCAGCAAGAGTGGCAGCTTTGACCCTCACTGGGTAGATTCTTGGTGGCAGTTTTTGTTTTGTGTAGGGGAGGAACTGATAGTTAAAGAATGGCTGGGGAATGACTGGACATTTATAGACCTGTTCTTTCCCAGACAGTTTTATGTTTTAGATAGTTCTTAAAGGGAAAATATAGAGGCTACTTACTCAAGGTACTTACTAGGTATGATTTTTTAAAAAGTACTTGCCTTTCTGCTCCTTTATACTGCCAACTATCAGGGACCCACATTTCACACTGGAATGTATTTTTAGGGCAGATGGGGAAAAAGGGCCAAGTTTCAGATGTCTCTTTTCTCTGTTTCTTTCCTTCACTGTAAGGTTTGCTTTATGGAGCTTTCAGTCTTAGGTTTCCATAACCTCCTAATGCAAAACAGGCTAAGAAGGGCCACGAGTGTAACAAACCACATGTTGCCTTGCTTTCCCTTTTTTTTGAGGAGGAAAAATTCAGCTTACAAAAAAAGAGTATGCAAACTTACCAGTTCACCAAAATTAAAGATGTTTTAAAGGTTTCTTAAACTCAGTCTTAGCCATCTTGTAATATTTTAAAATATAAATTAAAACATATGATTGTGATAAACTCTGATTTTACTGAAAAGCGAAAAGAAGATGCTAAGACCGTGGATAATAGTTTACAAAATTAATTTTGACTTATAGGGCAATCTGAATATTTTCACCTCAGCCAAAGATGAGTGACATACACACGCAAAATTAACTGTAAGGATTTCATTGTGCATTCTGAATCCTGGAAAACTGCATAAATTATTCAAAAATTTTATGGCTCAATTCAGCTGTCAAAGAGAAGAGCCTTGTGACAACACCTCACACCTGTTACTTATCTAGAACAGTCTTGGGCTTAGTGACTCCCACCTGGATGAGCATGCCCAGACGTTCCTCACACTCATTTTACACAAGGGGATGGATTCTTTGCCATTCTGGGTAGTAAAGAAATTAAGACACACACTAAAATCCCTGGAATTTTCCCAAATGGACTATCATGATACAGATCTTAACTAAAGTAACCATGGAAAAGAGCACAGACCTTACAAAATCATGAGATGTTCCATTTAGAGCTCTTCCATGGAACATGAACACAAAACACAATTAAGGGCCACATACTTCAATATCTGTTGTAAGGAAAGCACCATCCAACCAAAAAAAAAAAAAACTTGTAACAAATTATGAAAGCTGGTTTTTCTTCTAGGTCTTACTGTCATGCTGCTACTGCTACTAAGTCGCTTCAGTCGTGTCCGACTCTGTGCGACCCCATAGACGGCAGCCCACCAGGCTCCCCCGTCCCTGGGATTCTCCAGGCAAGAACACTGGAGTGGGTTGCCATTTCCTTCTCCAATGCATGAAAGTGAAAAGTGAAAGTGAAGTCGCCAGTCATGTCCGACTCTTAGCGACCCCACGGACTGCAGCCCACCAGGCTCCTCCGTCCATGAGATTTTCCAGGCAAGAGTACTGGAGTGGGGTGCTATTGCCTTACTATCATAGGTAACACAAATGTCCCAAATAAATTCTCATCAGAATATTCCCTGCCTCTGGGGTAATTCCCAGCTATGGAAATCTTTATCCCCACACCTTCTTCCTTCCCTAACTCAATTAGCATGATAAAGGGACAAAGCCTAGGTCAAGTGTGAGGTTCCTATAGCCTCCAAAGTCCCTCCCTGTGGTCCTCCCATCATCAAGCTGCATGCAATTCAAAAAGGGGTCTTGGTTATTTAATTAAGTGACAAAAGGGATTCTTGGGGAAAGGAGGTTTGAGACAAACATTTAGTTTAAATTTTGCATCTGTGGCAAAAACAAACAAAACCCCATTTCCTCACAAAAATCATACATGAATTAAAATCTGCTGTTGGTTTTTAAAAAGGGGAAATAAGAGGTGAAGAAAAGTGGGGTCCAAGGAAAAAAAATAACGAGGGTGCTTAAAAAGCAGGGCATGTTAGAAGCTAAAGGCAGTTTTCTGAAAACAGAGCCAGAGAAAGCTCAGGGGTGCTTCTCCTGGACAGGAGTGCTGGAAGTGGAGCCAGGAAAGGAAACCTCTTGTTCAGGGAAATCTGGTGGGCAAAGTACAGGGAACTATTAGCTACATAATTCAAGGGTCTTGAAAAGACAATGTTCTGACAATGAACAAAAGTGTATTTGCCTCCAAAATGGGCACATCTGGGCAGAAAATCTGAATGGGGTCACCCTGGACTGATTCGACAGGTGGGCTCCTTCTTCTCCCTTGTGGTGGCATCCAAGTGTGCTAAATACATCAGGGAACTGTGTTAGGCAAACTGGGTTGAGTTGAAACAATGAGGTTTATAACAGGGCTATTTTGTAAATAACAGAAACCAGACTAAGGAGAAAAAGGGTGAGGAGTGATCATTTAACAGACGGAGACATAGGCCTGTGTCTCAGGCAACACACAGCAGGACTGTAGCTGAGCTTCAGAAAATGACCACAGTTCAGAAACACTCAGAAACTGAGACAATCCTTTCTTCCTTTAGCCTTCTGTCTGCTTCTTTCTGGTTAACACTTTGTGCTTACCTTCCTGCAGACAGGGCTTTGTGGCTCCTCAGTCTGTGAGGTTAAAAAACGGCCCCCTCCCAGGGCTGGGGTTGTAATCCAACATGACCGCAAAGGGCCCACTCCTTGACCATGTATCCACTCAGTCAGATGGATGAGGGCTTCTGTGTTTTACAGGCTACGGGCCAGTAATTCCCAGTGAAGGCAGAAGTGTTTTGTCCTGCAGAGATACTCCCAAAGTGTCTATTAAATGAAATTTAAAAATTCTAGTTGTCCAATGGGGAAAGAACTTGCTCTTAGCCGAGAGCAACTGATGCTCCACTGGTTGTCAGTCTAAGAATCACTTACAGTGATTCCCTCCCACCAGAGCGGGACTTATCCAGTGGTCCAGTGGTTACGATGCTGCCTTTCAATGCAGCGGACTCAGGTTCAATTCCTGACTGGGGAACTAAGATCCCACATGCCTTGTGACAACTAAACCTTTGAGCTGCCACAACTAGAGTAGCCAACACACCACAACTACTGAGTCCGCATGCTCTAGAGCCTGCTCCACAACAAGAGAAGCCACACTGCAACACTCCACAACACGCTGCCACAAAGACCCCATGCCGTCAAAAGAAAAGGATCACCTGGACAGTCTAAAAACATGTAGATGCCTGAACCACATCCTTATAGATTTTAATTCAATAAGTCTGAGTTAAGGGCTTCCCTGGTGGCTAAGTGCTAAGGAGTCCTCCTGCCACTGCAGGAGACAGGGGTTCAATCCCTGGTCTGGAAAGATCCCACATGGCATGGAGCAACTAAGCCCTTGCACCACAACTGCGGAGCCTGGGAGCTGCAGTTACTGAGCCCACATGCCGCAGAAGCCCAGGTGCCCTGGAGCTGTGCTCTGCAAGAAGAGAAGCCACTGCAATCAGAAGCCCATGGACACCGCAAGTGGAGAGGAGCCCCCGCTGGCTGCAACTAGAGAATGCCTGTGCGGCAAAGAAGACCCACCAAGGCCAAAATGAAATAAAATTGTAAAAAAGAAGTCTGAGTTAGGAGCCAGAAATTTACATTTTATGCAGTTTTCCTAGGTAACTGCCATATCTAACTGGGTTTAGGAACCATGCATTGGTCTACAGACACAATTCACTTTGGTTACTAGCTTTCCTAAGACAGTGATAAATTTGTGCGAGGAGACAGAGGAGCTACTTCAAGTTTTCATTGAGTAGCTGGTCAAAACCCAGACACTCCAAGGTCTTCAATATTGCTTATGAAGCAGGCATGCTCATAAGTAAATCCCAGATCTCTTTCATGAAAAGTTCTAAAGGGATAGATGTCATTTTGGGGATCTGACCTACCTTGGTGAAGATATCTTGCTCAAGTGAAGGTGAACTTCTCTTTTGTTATATTAGGTGAAACTGTTCTTTGGATGTGGCTTTGTGGTGCTGGTTTTAATCCACAATACCTTTGGAAACAGTTTTCAAAGTTTTCTCATGAATTGTTAGAATAGGTTTTTAAAAAAGCATGAAATGAGAACTGTAGAAATTAGAGCCATTTAATACCTAACATTTACACCCATTCAATTTAAATTTAAATTAAATTGGGGGCCATGCAATGCTGAATTTTAATTATGCACAGTTTCTGTCATTTCAGCACATTTCCTCTGCAAAGGCTCCACTTATAGGATGCTTCTGAGGCAAGTGCTGCTCTCACTGACTTCAAGTAATGGCTGTCCTGCTGGGTGAGATTGCTGAAACCTGAAGGCTGCTGGGCATCTGCTGTTGCCCTGGGTTCTGAGTGTTCTTTAGCTTCCCAGAATGTGGACACACAGCAAGCAGACGACATGTCATTTCAGGGGTCAGGGGATATTTACTGAAAATACTAAGAAGATCAAGGTGGGACTTCCCCTGGTCCAGTGGTTACGAATCCGCCAGCCAATGTAGGGGACACAGGTTCGATCCCTGTTCTGGGAAGATCCCACATTCAGCGGAGCAACTACTGAAGCCTGTGCACCCACAGCCCATGCTCTGCAACAAGCGAACCCACCACAGTGAGAAGCATGCACAACTGCAGCTGCAGAGTAGCCCTGCTCGCCGCAACTCGAGAAAGCCCGAGAACAGCAGAACTGCAGCTGCAGAGTAGCCCTGCTCGCCGCAACTCAAGAAAGCCCGAGAACAGCAACAAAGATCCAGCACAGCCAGGGGAAAAGAAAAAAAGATCAAGGTGTGTGTAGACAAAGCAGAAAAACAATAAATCACATGACTTTCATAGACACAAGCTGGGAAGGTGTTTGAACCAGAGGATAGAAGAGGCTTCCCCTAGCCCACAACTTGCTGTTGTTCCAAAACGACAATAAATGATTCAATCTGTTCACAACTGTATCTCTTGCTCTTCTGTTGTAGTATTAATACTTTCTTTTCCTTCTCACACCAGGTTTTTTCCTGTTTAGTCTTCTAATTTGTTTTATTGCATGGAAGATTTTTTTCCCCTCCAGTTATTATTAATATTATGGTAAGAAAGAACTCTTGGGGAGGAGCTAACCTCCAATCCCCATTACACCATCAATGAAGGCTGCACTGCACTGAGCAGACAGCAGAGCCTAAATGAAGCTGATGGACATTTCCAAAGCCAGCACATCTGTGTTGACTTAATGCAGGGAAACAGAAGATGACCACGGCTAGTCATGTGACAGATGACATAGAAGCTTATCACCAGGCTGCATCGCAGTATTGACAGGATTAATTTTTCCTCATTAGCCAGAGAACAAGATAAATACATATCTGAGGACACAGAGTAGGATAGGATTACAACTCCTGTTCCTGTGTGATTTTTATCAGGATGTGAAATGCAATTACGTCAATCTTATTTGAATTCATCTATCAATTTGTCACTTTGGGGTTTTACAAAAGTTAACTGTATAAATAAACAAAAGTGAAAATATATTTTAATGACAACTGAGAACACTGCTTTTACATTTTTTTCAAAAATCATGAAAAGATATTCATCCTCCTTTTGTAATGGTTAGAGTGGAAAATGAAAAGTATGAAATGGCTCTGCAGAGGAAGGGGGGAACAGAAAAGGGGAAGGGGGCGGAATGTTTCTCCTAGAGTAAGTATTATTATAAAGGATCCTCCACACTCATGCAGCTTAAGGGCACTAAGAACTTTATTATATGGCAATAATCTTAGCACAATGTACTTTCCTGTTAGAATATCCTGTACCATGGACTTTTGTGGCTGAAAACTGAAGTACGCCTGAACATTATGTGTAATGTAATTCCCACAAATGAGCTACTGTTTGGGGGGAAAAAAAGGCAAGTGGTAATAAATCTGTAAATCCCTACTGCGGTTTTCAGGATAACCTTTATTGGTCTGGTCTCAACAGTTTTATACACGGGTATATAACATATACCAAATTAGAAATTCAACAGAATTCATTGATAAAGAACTGTTGCATAAATAGCTTTATTCTTTACAGTTTCATTTATTAGTTAGAGAGCTATATAAATAGCATTATTATTTAGTTGTTTGTTTAAAGGAAAAACAACATGGAGAGACATTTGGGTTAGGTCAAATGTGGGAAATAGCTCACAACTGCGTGACTTCAAACACAGATGGGCAGAAAGGTCCTGGAAGTGGTGAGAATGAAAAGGCAAGATGGAGATGGATGGAGTGCACTCTCGGGGTCCTGGGGAGTGGTGCTGTGCAGCTGCACTCTGGGTATCGGATGGAGGGGAGGGCAGAGCTTGTCATGGTGGTCCTGCTTCTGCCAGTAACTGGCTGGAAGACCTTTACTCTCTGGGCCTCAGTTTCTCATCCACAAAATGGTAGATGATCTTAAGGTCTCGTAGCTCTGAAATCCTCTAACTCTTTGATTTCTTCAGTCTAGCAAACCCAGGAACAGAGGTCGGCTGTATACACAGGGGCCATTTTAACCAAAGGCTGCCTTAACATTTGTTGCCACACCCTGGTGGAGTAGACTTGTTGTCCTGGGGAGGGTGGCAGCCAGACAGAGAAGCCCACAGGTATTGATGAGCCTGACGACCTGGGCGGCCACACAGACCCTCATCTCTCTGGGGTTTAGACAGCACAAAGCTTCCAATGAGAGTTCCCAGGCACGTACCCTGAATTCGCCATCTCATCTACAGCTCCTTAGTCTAAATGGAAAGTTCTATTCTGGGAAACCATCTGAGATGCATTCAGGCTAACCTGAAGGAAAAGTTGGAAAGCATCCTCAGACATGAAACACAAACTGCGAAAGAACTGTTAAAAAGGGGAAATGAGACTCTTCCTTTAAAGCATCCTCCAAAATAAAGCTCTAAAGGAAGGACTGGAGAAGAATGTTGCCACAGCGCCTGTCACTTCCCTGCAACCTTCCGTTCACCCTGCAGTCATGTGTGTGATGATGGGGTCTCTGCTGGGCTGGAAGACTCGTGTAGATGGAGAGCAAGACTGCCTTGCTCAATGCTGCCCCTCAAAATGAGCCTCACGCCTGTCACACCATCAGGAATGACAAAGGTTTGCTGAGTGACTGAACACCAGAATGATGAGTACCGTTCATTTCAGGAGAATATCTGAGATGTGAAACATTTGGGATATTAGAATGTACATTCAAAAATGATTACCATGGAGCCAATTTTTCTACTTTCCGTTCTACCAATGACCTTTATGAAGAAAAATTATGCATGTCATTTGGTCTGAAAGATAATCAAGATCACTTTTTAGTGAGAAACTTAGCATTTTACTTGAAAAAGTCTTATGAGTTTCATTTGCATTTTACTCCTGGTACAATTAACCTTTTTGTTCTGAGTAAATCCCCCAAATTGATGCTATTTCTCAAAAATCTTCATTGAGATAGGCAATTGGAAGGTCTGCTTCGTTGTCAAAAAGGAGCCTGGGTCCTAGTCTGTATCAATTACTGAAGAGCCTGAAAAACTTTTATTTACCTGCCTAGCAAGGACACTAACCTGCTCCATTCAGAGCACTAATAAAAAGTGTGATAAAAACACCAAGGCTTGCTTATCTTGAAAGATTCTTCTAGTTCAAAGGGTCAGTTTCACACCAGGGTCCCAAGTCTTATCAGCTGGCTCTTCAGAGCCCTGCCATTGTAAAACAAAGAATTCCTCCAACTGGCATGACAATGGTACAATCCAGCAGACACTTCAAAAGGAGCAGGCACTGCACGGAAGACACCCTAAGCTTGCCCCTCACTGCGATGTTTACACACAGGTTCTAATGCCTCATCCCACAGTACCGGACAGGCGGCATAGTCAAGGGCATCGCACCTGCAGAGTAGTTAAGGACTGTGTTTTACCAGTAAAGCAGGGAAAACTTCAGTTTAAACACCATTCACTCCCAGTACCGAGTTCTCAAAAGCCAGGGTCTCATTATTCTACTGGGGTAAGGAAGCTGCCAAGGGATGGCAGCTGTGACCTCAGGAAATAATTAGAGAGACAGAAGGAGAGAGAGAGAGAGAGAGAGAAAGAAGTGTGTCTGCAGATAACCCAGGATCATCTGCAGGCGTCCACATGAAATTTGCAGATGAGGATAAAAGCAAGAATAAAAGCCCATAATGGCTCTGCAGGATGCAAAGAGAAAGCCTCACAGGTATGAAGTTAACAGGAAAAAAAAAAAATTTACTGAATTCCCTTGAAGGTCTGACTTGTGATGGGGGCTCTGATCTGTTGGCCTTGTTTGTTTAACTTCGCTGAAAATCAAGCACCAACTTTCCCAAATCAAGTTGCACAGGAAAATGGGTATGGAAATGATTGTAAAACTTACCTTTGAGGTTCTCCAGCCCTTTCTTATAGCTGTGCATTAGAGACATGTATAAATAGTGTTATTTCAAAGAAATCCAGACACTTAGATACTGGAAGCAGGAGGCCTAATAAGGAATAGTTTGATTTATTGAAATCAAACCGTAAGTTATAAGGTTTTCTTTATTTCTCAGAGCCTGTGCTTTATACATCCTAGGATATCAAGGATGTTTTAAAAACAAGCAAATAACCTCCCATTATTATTGGGAACCCTGCGTACCTTGCAGTGAGCCTGGTGGCCTTGCTAAAGACCACCAGGCCGTGGAGTCCGGGCAGCCAGGATCTGAATCTGGTCCTCCTTTGTCATTGCTCCACCCCTCACCAAGGCAACCTCCGGAGTTCTTTTCAGGTTCCTGCCTTTGCTTCAGCTGGGTGGACAACTGTGCTGGATACTGGGCTATAAAGAGGAACAAAAGCTGCTCTTTGCCCTGAAGCAACTCACTATCTATTCCTTGTATTTATATATATTCACACACTGTCAATTCTTTCCTCATTTTTTAAGTCTCTCTTAGAGCTTGTGTCTTTTTAAAAAAATTATAATATTATACAATAAGGGGCTTCCCTGCTGACTCAGTGGTGAAGAATTCACCTGCCAGTGCAGGAGATGTGGGTTTGATCCCTTGAAGATCCCACATGCCGCAGAAGGACAAAGCCCATGTCCCACAACTACTGAGCCTGTGCACTAGCGGCCAGGAGCCACAGCTACTGAGCCCACGTGCCCTAAGGCCTGTGCTCCACAGCAGAAGCCCCTACAATGAGAAGCCTGTGCACTGCAAGGAAGAGCAGCCCCCACTCTCAGCAACTAAAGAAAAGCCCACGCAGCGACGAAGACCCTGCACAGCCAAAATTAAATAAAGAAGTAAAGTGACTAATGAAAATTATTACACAATAAAAATGGATATAACGTCATTGTATCTTAGGAAGAGGTTCAATTTATTATACTTGGGAGCCCCAAGACTATTCCAATATACATTTGTTGCCTTTCAAAATCCTTTGAGGTGTCTTCACTGCAATAAAACGGTCCAACAGTTGTATGGTATACAAATATATCCCCAAATCATGAAATATTAATGATCTAATAAAAGCAATTCGTTTCCGGTTGCAGCAATTGCAACTATGTCTTCTGTTTTGGGATTTCAGATCCTTTTATTTTCTGCATTTCACGTTTTCCTCTGTGTGTGCTAGCAAACTATTAAACCCCCTACCATATTTCTTATCTTATGGTTATTTGGGGGAAGAATGATCATCTTTTTTTTTTTTTTTCCCTTTTCTGAATTTCTTGCCAGTGTTCTTATAAGAAGTAATATCCAAATACAGCTTAACTTTTGTTATGAAAGAATGACTGCATGCAGACCAACAGAAATGCCTTGGGAAACTCATGGGCTAATGAGACATTAAATCTGAACCACTTATCTATTATCCATTGTCAAATGAATAGTAGATACTGAAACTGAAAGATCAACATTATCAAACTAAAATGGAAACAAAGTTTCTTTACCCATCCTGGCCTATTCCCCTTCTCAAGTTTCTTTTTTAAAATTTCATTTCATGGAAAATATATAGTATATAGTTTAAAAATCAAACAATTCTAAAAGGCTTTTTTTATTTTAATAGCCTGTTGTCATGGAAACCTGTTTTTGTTCCTCTGAAAAGTTGTAGGACCTTTTATATTTCCAGCATTCAAAATTACCTGATGATGTCCTTTATATTGATTTTACTTTCCCACACTGCACAGGGGATTTGGTGCATCTTTCAGTCCAGAAATTCATGCCCTTCAGTTTGGGAAAGTTTGTGGAATAATTTGTTTGATGATATTCTTCCTTCTGTTTTCTCTTCCTATTTAGATGTTGGCTCCCTGGACCTGATTTCCCATTACCTCACCTTCCCTCTCATATTTTACATTTCTTAGTGTTTTAAAGTTTACATTCGAGGATATTTTCTATTACTACAACTTTCAAGGCTTCTAGTGAGCAGTTTTTCATTTCTTCTTTTTAGTTTCCAAGAGCTGCTTTGTTTGCCCATGAAAGTTCCTTTTTTTGTAGCATTCTGTTCTTGTTTACTGGGTACACTAACTTCTCCTTTCTCAGACAACACTAACACTAATTATATATCATCTCCCTGGGTAGTATCTATTCTATCTGCCCTCTCTATGTTCACTTCATATTAGATATTTCTTCAATGTCTGATTGTCAGCTATTTGTTCATTTTGCAGATGAGAAACTAAAAAGCTGATTGGATGCTATCTATATTTCGGAGAATGAGGTCAAGGGAAGGAAGCTTTTTGACTGTCTTACTCTAGACTAAGACAATAATACAAAGTCAAACTAGTTATCTCTAGTTTTGTTTTCATCTTTTGCCTCCTTTTGGCTAACTGCCTTCTCCAAAGAACACTTTCCATCTGCTTACAGGGTGACACCTGGCTAAACGATGTGGAAGGCAAGTTGAGGCATATTATCTGATTCCTCTGGTTCTGGCCAGGGACCCCTGTATGCTCAGGCCATCCAAAATGGCTGTTTCCTTGCTTTCTCTACAGACCCTGCTCCACCAGTATCTGCTTTAGCTGCACCCTACTCACCTGACTGACCTTCCAACATACTTGTCCCCAATCCAGCTGGTGACTGCCCCTTATCAAAGGGGCAGTAAGGGCTGCACCCCTCTGCTAGTTTCCCTGGCAACCAGTGAGACAACCTGACGTCAATTCCCTGATAACTGGTAATTACCCCTTCTTCCCAGCAGCGAAGACAGCCGACAAGACCTGTCCATTGCCCGCTGCACACAGTGGGGTCTTGTTTCAGACGTATAAGCTGCCACTCTCCACTAAACTACTAATGTTTCTGTTGCTGACTCCCGGCTCTTTGTTCAGTCTTGAAGCTGGGCAAGCACAGGCCTAGTGGGCCTGTGGAGTGCAGCTCAACAACCCTTCCCTCAGTTGTGCCTGATGCCTCATCTCTAGAGCCTCTGTTCTACTCTTACCCAAGGATAAACCTTCTTGAGCTTTTTGGGAGGTCTATGGTATAATTCAGGCTGCATCTCAACTTTCTCTTCTTCTAGATTAGGATCTGCCTACTTGGGTCCTCAAAGTCAGCCACCAGTTACAGTCTCCCTTGGTGTCCACGGGTCCTCGAAGTCAGCCACCAATTACAGTCATCCCTTGGTGTCCACGGGTCCTCGAAGTCAGCCACCAATTACAGCCATCCCTTGGTGTCCATGGGGGACTAGTTCCAGGACCCCTCACAGAACCAACATTCAAGGATGCTCAAGTCCCTCATCATCAACCCTCTGTATGCAAGGATTCAGAACTCATGGATATGGAGGGTGATTGCAATCCTGCCTCCAAAATATGTTATTTTCTTATTTTCCATTCTCATCTTCATGGGTTTTCTCCTTTTAAAAAGTAATTTATTCACTGCCATCTTAGTGAAATTTTGAAAGAGGATAAAGCTAAATATGCATATTCAATCGGCCATCTTTAACCAGAGGTCCCTATTTCATTTTTTCCCTGGGCTTATTTTTAAGGTCATCCTCAAATACCAGCCTCACTGTCTCCTCCCCCAACTCAAGGTCACCTTGCAGCTCCTGAGGTCTGAGTTTAAGGCAAAGGAGAGGAATTTCAGTTGATAAAAGACAAATGTATCCTTAAATACTTAACTGGACACTTAACAAGAAAAGTGGGGACTTTAGTAGTCTGAAAGATGTTTTTCTGTACATAATAGATGGGTTTCTTTCTGCACACCAGAAAGAAGAATTTCTGGAGCATGAAGGGGGAACTAAAAGGTCTCAGGATGTCTCTTTTAGGTATGAGTTTATAATTTTAAAAATAAGAGAATTAAAAAGCCAGTCTAATTCAATGCCTTCATTCCATTAGCAAGAAAGCTTACTGTAAAATTTAGCTAAATTAAAAGCATCAACAAATTTTAAGGACAGATATCTTGTTTAACACTATGATTGCTTGCCTGCTAACACAACTTTTTATACACCTGGAGAATGTCTCATTTTTTTTCAACTCATGTGCCTTTCCCTAATAAGCACAAATAATAAATATACAATATGCTGAAATCCATATGTTATGGATTTATTTTTTAATGAAGCAAAGTTATTTAAGTTCTGACAAAACAACAGCTGTCAAGTTAATTTTAAAATGTTAAAAATAGCTTCAGGGGTCCTTAATTTTTCTATATTTGTCCTGCATCTGTCTTCTAACTTTAAAACAAAGGCCCAACTGAATTCACTCATATAAAAGTTATAAGATGAATTTTAATCCTGTTTTTATTTAAAACTGAACTATATTCAATATTAGCATCCAGTTAAATGATCCTGAAACTTATTTGGCAATATCTACTTGTTGAAACAGGAAAAATACATCTTATATTTCCCCCCAAAACCTAGCAATAATATCCCTACAGTCTTCCAATAGACTATAAATCACACTTTTTAACAAGATAACCTTGGAGCTTTGGTTCCTATGGCAGCTTTGCCACTCACTGATTGTGCTGCCTCTCTTTGCCTCTATTTTCTAGTCTCTAAAATGGGAGCAATAATAGCACCTACAGCACAATGGTGTTGATGTGGGCAATAAAAATAATTCATGTTAAGTACCAGGCCTTCCATGAGATGCACAAGGCATCATAATTGATAAACTCTGCTTTATTTAGGAAAGTAAGTCAGACCTGAAATGTTGAAAAGAATGGTTACCTTATTTCTCTCTCATATACACAACCCTCAGAAGTAATCACTGTCATCTTTAATATTGAAAAAAATGTCTTCAACACGAACAATTCTTAAATAGCACTCAGGGAACTAAACTACTGCCTCTATTCTGTTTTTTGGGGTTTTCTTAAGTTATACCATGTGGCATAAGGGCTCAAAGTTCCCTGACCAGGGATTGAACCCATGCCCCTGGCAGAGGAAATGCAGAATCTGAACCACTGGACTGCCAGGGAAGTCCCTCCACTGTGTTATTAATAGGCATTTTCTGAATTTCTTAGCTCTAGCTTTAGACTTTTACCAAAGAGAAGGAATACTTCAGACTTTTGTGGCTTAATGTACCTGATCATCTCTGACCTTCTCTGCTCGTGGAGAGTGAATACTGATCAATGCTGGTGATGGTACACCATCATTCTGACACTTAGTAAAATGGCCTGTTCTGATTAACCCACAGCTGGATGACCATTTACAGAAGAGTGCTTTTCAGAATTCTAGACCAGTGATGGGGTAAGTAAGAAAACACCTCTGAATTGGCTAAAAAGAGTGGAGAGCGGGTAAAGTTGGGCAGTTTGAAAACAAAGCAGAACTCTCCCATAGCTTTGAGTATTTTAATCCAGTGTTTACTTAGCAAATTAAAATAACCTTAAAGGAAGACCTCTGTGTTTGGCAGCATAGGCATGTAATTTTAAAAATAGCTGAGAAATACTCCTCTAAACCAGAATTTCTCAATCTTCTACGTCCTTAGATGGTGTATTTCAACCTACAGCATTGCTTCCCCACACTCCTGATACAACACACACACACACACATACACACACACACCCCTACAATGCTGCTTTTATGTACCAGAACCACAGGCCCCATTTTGATTTGGAAAATCTTAGTTCGTGCCTCTTTTCCATGTACAGTTATTGACAGTGACTCTTTAATCCTCTTAAGCGTTTGGGTTTGGATGAAAAATGATATATATCTATGGGTTCCCAGATCTATAGTGACTGTGGAGTCCTGGAAATAAGAGAGTGACATGGAATCTGCACAAGAGAACAGAGTTGCCAATGCACCCTGGAAACTAAACCTCTCACCACGCTCTTCCAACATAACCAACCTAACATGTGGCAAAGAAAGACACGGGCCTTGGTGGACACTGTACATGAAGAGGGATATTAACAGACCATGGGCTCTGCCAAAGGACAGCCCTCAGTCGGACTGCTGCCTCTCCCATTTTGAGATAGGGGCAAGTCATTTCATGCTCTCTTAATTTCATTTTCTTCCACTATACAATGGAAATGTAAAATTTCCTTCATCAAGTTGTGATGGGGATTAAATGAGATGATGCATGAAAAGTGCTTAGCACAGTGAGGAGATACTGTGACTAAGATCCATGCCAAATAGTCCTTTATACTGTTTTAATTTGATCAAGGCTTCATTTTATGTGTTGTCTATATAACCCAACAATACACTTTTAATTCAAAAGGTTTTTCACTTAAAAAAAAAAGTTGTTTAGTTTAGGCAGAGCCTCAAATTGTTGACTGAATTCAGCTGGTTAACAATACCCACAGTGAGGTGTTGCAAATCAGAATGTTAAGCTTCAAAGAAATTTTGCTATGTGCACAATTTGAATCAGATGCAGTATCGTGGTATCATGATGTGGGTAGTGTATGTGCACCTCCACTGATAGAGGGATAAATGAGTTAATCAAGGCAATTTATAGTGCATTAATACAAATGTTGATTATATAATCGAAAGTCAAAATAGTGAAGGCAAAAAAACTTTACAACTTTCTTTTGAGGAATATTACATTTCTTTAATAATTACACAACTAATGGATGAAGAGAAACACTTTTAAAATCACAGTGTAATTCAATTTCAAAATGGTTGTGAATGGAATCTACAGCTAAAAGTGATTAACAGTAGAAATTAACCAACCAGTCAAAATTCAAAAGAAACTGTCTTGTGCAACACTGAGAATGTCTCCTACGAAGACCCTACCTGTATAAACCAACACTGAAGAGTGAGACAACCACCCTCAGCACAACCTGATTCGGTTTTAGTTACATAAATATTTCAAGTGAAATCAGGGATTTTTTTACCGTGTACTGCCATTTTCTACTTTGCTTGTACAACTAGAATAACGTGGAATTAAATGACTACAGTCCATTGGTAATAGAACCAGATCAAAGTAGACAAGTTTTACTGAGTTTTACTCAGATAATTCAGGCTGTATTTTGGCCTCGCGATTTGCCGGTTTAGTACAGTAAACCCTGGTTTCTAAATTATACCACAACAAGTCCACAGAATTGCCACCTAATTGTGACCTGAGAAAGTATATGTATCTGACAATGTATCTTGTTTTAATAAATGTAGCAAACAGTAAAAAAAAGAAAAATACCCTAAATATCTGGAAATGAGAGCAGTGTCCATCTGGTGGGGTTTGGGTCTCAGCCACAGCAATGCTCCTTGCCTTAGCACACCATGCGGCATTTTTCCATGGGAAGCCCACCACTGCACCAAGTAGGTTTTATTACTTTGGTGACTGGGCAAAGTTTTGTTTTCTTCTGTTAACAAAAAGAACCTTTCTTTAAAGCAAGATAATGGCCAAGTAATTTTTAAAGTGGATATGTTACATAAATTTGACCTTAAGGAATCTAGGAATTTTCAGTGAACGCTCATAAAGAAAGCAAGCTTTGTGATACTCCATCCATTTTTACCCTTTAGCTTCCTTGATATAAAGACTGCCATGTTCCAAAGCAGTTCATGTTAGCTGAAAGGTGATTCTAAAAAAAAAAAGATTTTTTTTAAGTCCCTTTGAAACTTGGAGTAGGCATTTAAAGGTTAATCAAGACACCCATTTTGGGAATTTTCCTCTAGCACAGCTGGTGGGGGGGGGCACCCCTTGAATTGTGAACAAGACATAGGGAACTAGGTCTTTTAATGGCTACTTTACAAAGAAGTCACTGGGTAAATATTTCAATAAACTATTTTTCACACAAGTGCGTCTGTTCCCAACCTTATTTGAAATGATAGATTGATACTAATCGCCTTTATTGAGTCTTCAAACAACCAAGAAAGGAAAGAAAAAAGATGGAGAGAAACAATGGGTTTTCACATGCATGTCTTTCACACCCTCAGATGGCTCAAGGAATTTCCAATTATAAATATGAACGCTGTTGGTATTTTAAAGTGTAAGAATACAGGGGTTACATTACCTAGCATAGGTGGAAATACATCTACAAACAATGTCAAAATAGGTGATTTGTATAAACCTGAAACTTTTATCTACATGCAACCAGTAGTACTCTCCTATTCTAAACTTAAATGAAATTAAACCTTGTCAACCACAAATATCAGGATAAAGATCTTTGATGTCAACCACTACATTCTGAAGCAAGTTTTTATTAACTATGCATTTTGTAAATAACATTTATCTTCAAAGTACCAAACACAATACCCATTTCCAGGTAAACAGTAAGTGCCAAGGAACAACTGTGTTGAGTTAATTTATGACCCTAAACATTCTTTCCTCTGAAATACATTTTAACACTTTAATTGAATTGACCATGGCTTTGTTGAGCTAATAAAAGGCACTTCCTATCTTTAAGCTAATTTTATTTCCATTAAAACGGCCTATGCAACACAGGTAATTCGAAACAGCAAGTACATCTATAATACTGCAGCTCTCCAAAATGTCGTTTTGTATAACATGTTTGATTATGAAAATCAAGGCTATTCTGAAACACTGCAAATTATAGAAAAACAAAGGACTAGCACCTAAATTTTAGTTATGTAACCCTTTTTCATTTTTTCCCTACTAACCCAATAGTAGATTTAAAGTTTTCCTAAAATAAAGATCAAAGTTAAATTATTGAATGAAAATTATTGGTAATAACTCCTGTCAAAATTTTTATATTTATCTTAAAGTTCACCTATATCAATTATGATCCTTTTTAGAAGAGATGTTTGGAAGACAGTGAGGCACAGAAGTTAAGGACACGGGTTCTAGAACCATCAAGACTTGGTTCATATGGCAGCTCTGCCACTCACTACTGAGCTGCCTCCCTGGCCTCCACTCCCTATTCTCTAAAGCTGGGACAACAGTGTACCTACATCAAAAGCACCAATGAAAGTGATAATTCATATAAAGCGCCATGCCTGCGACACAGGTGCTCAACAGATGTTAAATGTCACCAATGGACCAAAGTCCATCACAAAGGACAGTCAAGGGATGAATGCCTCCTGCAAAGAAACCTGGGCGTTTTCCTGTCTAGAGGGCAGTGAGAAGTTCTGGGGTAGAGAAGCAGAGAGTGCAAGTGCAAACTCATGGAGAGAGAGGTCTGCAGGGTGGGCGGGGGCCACTTTGTAAGGGCCTTGCATGTGAACTCTTGTGAGGAGTGATCCATTGGTATACTTCTGTAGGGCCAGACCATGATCAGAATTGCCTTGTAGAACAGTGGCTGTGGCTGCAGTGTAGAAAATGGCTCTAAGGGATGCAGACAGAGGCTGAGGCAGGAAGACCAGCTGGGAAGCTCTTCTGTAGTCACAGTGCCTTCCGTGTGGGGATGAGAATGAGAGGAAGGCTTGGATTTGAGGGTGAGTTCCCGGGTAGACCCAACAGTTTATGGTGCTGCTTTTTACAGGAGCCACTGTGAGATGATCTTGTCAAGGATGATGTGTCCAACATCAAACATGGACCAGCACCATCATCTCTACAGATTCAGATGACTAGATGGTTAAGAAAGGAGAAGTGAGGAAGTCAGATCGGCTTATTGGGAAAACATAGAATCTAAGGGTGTGTTTTCCTAAAGGAAAACTGCCTCCTCTCCTTCTTCCAAACTCGAGATGCAACTCTAAAGGTTCATTAAGCAGGCAACAAGCACTACAGGAGGGCCCATCTCATGACCAGGACAACTTGTCAGGAAAAAAAGACTTTACTGGATGGCATGCAGAGGGCACTTAATAAAGGTACGTCTATTGAATTTCATAGGCAGGAAGTGAATAAAACAGTGGGCTGGGTCTCAAAATTACCCAAATTTTCTTAACTCTTGTGTTTTGATTTTCTCATTTATAAAATGGAAATGAAAATGTTAGGAATTAAACAAAGAAAATTCTTAAGTAAGGCATGACCAAGAAGTAGTGATGTTGGGAAAGAATAACTACCCAAGTTCCATATCTAATGATGAATATAATCTATTAATTTTAGAGACTTCCTTGGTGGCTCATTAGTAAAGAAGCTGCCTGCCATTGCAGGAAACATGGGTTAGATCCCTGATTTGGGAAGATCCCACATGCTGTGGGGCAACTGAGCTCATGTGCAACAACTGCTAAAGCCTGCATACCTAGAACCACGCCCCACAACAGGAAAGGCCGCCGCAATGAGAATCCTAAGCCCTGCAACTAGAGAGTGGCCCTCTCTCTCCACAACTAGAGAAGAGCCTGCACAGCAGTGACAACTCAGCACAGCCACAAATAAACAAATAAAGTTATATTAAGAAAAGAAATCTGGATCTATAAAAAGAAACAGAATATGACAAATGGTAAATATGTGGATAAATACAACTAAAAATTTTATATATACTCTATATTCTTTAATGTCTATCTAAAATGTTATTGTCTATCTTTTTTGCCATAAAGCAATTAAACAAATAAAATGAAGTGTAAGCATTCTCAAATTTACATGAGAAAGCTACATTTGTGTGAAAGTCTCACTGTGGTGGCAAGGAAAAAATTCTATTTAAGGAAAGTTCTTCACTAACTTACGGTTACAGGGGGAAGGGATGGGGGAAGGATAGTTAGGGAGTTTGGGATTGACATGTTGTTGTTGTTTACTTGCTAAACCGTGTCCAACTCTTTTGTGACCCCATGGACTGTAGCCCACCAGACTCTTCTGTCCTTGGGATTTCCCAGGCAAGAATACTGGAGTGGGCTGCCATTTCCTTCTCGAGGGGCTCTTCCCACCCCAAGGACTGAAAGTGTCTCTTGCTTGGCAGGTGGATTCTTTACCAATGAGCCACCTGGGAAGCTGAGATTGACAAGCTGTACACACTGTATTTAAAATGGATAACCAACAGGGACCTACTATGGAGCACAAGGAATGCTGCTCAATATCCTGTAATAACCTAAACAGGAAAAGAATTTGAAAAAGTATAGTTACATATATATGTATAACTGAGTCACTTTACCGTAGATCTGAAACTAACGCAACATTGTTAATCAACTACACTCCAATATAAAATTTAAAAAGGTCATCAAAAGAAGAACTCTTCTTCAGTTTTGAGAAAAAGTAAACATTTGCAGTAAGTCTTCATATTTATAAAGGTAAGAACATAATACTTAAGCCTGGTTTTATATCTATCTTTAAATGTCATTTCATAATAAAATATTACTATTTTAAAAATCTTGGGTATTAGGCAAAAGTTAAAAGTACTGAATTTGAATTGCTGGAAATGTTTATATTCTACCAGTCAGGCAGGATTTAATATAATTAGGAATATGACAGTGAGACTCTATTTGATATTCTCACAGTTGCTCAAAAAATATCCCCTGACATACTTATTAGAATGGCCAAAATTCAGAGCACTGACAACACTAAACGCCAGTGAGGATGTGGAGCAACAGGAACGGTCAACCATTGTTGGCAGGAATACGAAACGGCACAGCCACTTTGAGAGAGAGTTTGGCAGTTTCTTATATAACTAATCATACTCTTACCATAGGATCTAGCAGTTATCTTCTTTTGGAATTTACCCAAAGGAACTGAAAACTTGTTGTTCAGTCGCTCAGTTGTGCCTGACTCTTTGTAACCCTATGGACTGCAGCACGCCAGGTTTCCCCGTCCTTTGCCGTCTCCCAGAGTTTGCTCAGATTCACGTCCATCGAGTCGGTGATGCCGTTCAACCATCTCATCCTCTGTCATTCCCCTTCTCCTCTTATGTTTTCACAAATATGGATGTGGATCAAACCGGGTCTCCTGCATTGCGGGCAGATTCTTTACCCTTTGAGCCACCAGGAAAGCCCATGGATGTTTATAACAGCTTTATTCATAACTGCAAAAATTTGAAAGCAACTAAGATATCCTTCAATAGGTAAATGGGTAAATAAACTGTGGTACATCCAGATAACGGAATATTATTCAGTACTAAAAGAAAGGAGCTTCGGAGAAGGCAATGGCACCCCACTCCAGTGCTCTTGCCTGGAAAATCCCATGGATAGAGGAGCCTGGTGGGCTGCAGTCCATGGGATCGCGAAGAGTCGGACACGACTGAGCGACTTCACTTTCACTTTTCACTTTCATGCATTGGAGAAGGCAATGGCAACCCACTCCAGTGCTCTTGCCTGGAAAATCCCATGGATAGAGGAGCCTGGTGGGCTGCAGTCCATGGGATCGCGAAGAGTTGGACACGACTGAGCGACTTCACTTTCACTTTTCACTTTCATGCATTGGAGAAGGCAATGGCAACCCACTCCAGTGTTCTTGCCTGGAGAATCCCGGGGACGGGGGAGCCTGGTGGGCTGCCACCTATGGGGTCGCACAGAGTCGGACATGACTGAAGCGACTTAGCAGCAGCAGCAGCATGGGGCCATTAAAAGATATGGAGGAAATGTAAATGAATATTACTAAAAAGTCAATCAGAAAAGTCTCCATACTGTATGATTCCAACAATATGACATTCTGGCAAAGACAAAACTTTGGAGACAGTAATAAGGTGAGCCGTTGCCAAGAGCTGGGGGAAGGTGGAGCACAGAAGCTCTTTAGGGCAGAGAAAATACCCTGCATGTGGCAATGACGTATGGTTACATCCCACACAATGCACGACACCAAGAATGAATCGTAATGTGAACTATGGGCTTAGGGTGATTATGACATGCTAATGTAGGTTCATCACTTGTAGTTAACGGATCATTCTGGTGAGGAATGTTCATAGTGGGGGAGGCCACGGGTGTGTGGGGGCAGAAGGTATGTTGGAAATCTGCGTACCTTCCTCTCATTTTACTTATACTGTGAACCTGAAACTGTTCTAAACTTTTTTTTAATCCACTGAGTATGAATAAAATCAAGAAATAATAATCATATACCTAATATGGATGTGAAATCCATATGATGGATGTGTGAATGAGCTGTGCTAACTTTTAAGAAGGATTGCACAGCCTCTTCTCTCTCACAGAAAACAGTCCTTGTAGCATCTAAAATCTTCATGCGGAAACGCAAAGATGGTTCTTTGCCTCTAAAGCACCACCACTAAAGGCAACTTCCCTTGAAAACAGCCCCTCTCCCTCTGCACTTCTTTCAAGTGAATGGGTGTGTCAGATTTACACGTTATGCTCTGAGGCACTACACATGGGAACACTTACAAAATTACACTAAAAAAATAGCAGGTTTTTTTGTTTTTAATTAGGAAAAATTTCTAGTCCTGCAAAACTAGATATTTTACTTTGATTTTATTTGTAATAAAAATATTTCTCTGGAAGCATTTTCTGTAGTCTTAATTACTTAATTAAACATCTTCCCATGGGACTTTTATATCACCACTGCATGGTAATCCTGCAGATGGCAAAGATTTAAGGTGGAATTAAACTAAGCTATTAATTGTATACACAAGTTAAAAGAACTTTAAATGAATGACCTTTAAAAATGTTTTTCATACTTCTAATGGGCAGAATGGCAGCTGTTTTCCTACTTAACTGGGAGACGCAAGAGTCAATCTAGTCAAGGATGAAGCACTTATACTTTGCTACTCGTTTTTATGAAATAAAATACTAACCTTTTATTTAAAATGCCACCACAGGATAAAAATGTGACTCTTAGAGAAGTCAGGTCATTTCAGATCTTTTGCTGATATATCTGATCAAAAATTGAAAACTATCCCAAGCTAGTACATGATGTATTTTCATGTATGCTCAATGAGAGGCAGACACCAAAGTCTCTAAAAGATGGTCTTCACTGAAGACTCATTTTAAAGTAAATAAATGGAGAACCCCTCTTTTGCAATCAGATGACCAGATGGAAAGTGTTCACTGCAAGTTAGAAATAAGAGTTATAGAAATTCTTTATCTTGGATTATCACCTCCTCTGGAAGGAAGACAAAGCGACTAAGTAACAATTCAAAATGTACAAACAGTAGAGTCTTACATAAAATTATCTTCAGGAAAAAGAAAAAAAAATTTTTTTGTGGTTCTGAATACTGTTCTAATGAAAGTCTGTCTTTTCCTCTTCCCTCATTCATAAGGAGAAAACTCCCAGCTTGGCAGTTTCTGCTTCATGGAGGTAGAGTTGCATCTTCAAATTCATTAGCTCCAAATTTAGGAAAAAGAAAGAATTTGCTAAGCTGGATTAAATTATGGGTTTTTGTTTCTGCTTCTTCAGTTAGTAGACAATGTAATTCATTACTTTAAATGAAACACTGACAGAGAACCTGAAAGTCATTATTTTATACTTTAGGAACACCATGAATCATTCCCCCTGAATTATATTCAAGTCACTGTTTAGTCCTATAAATCCTCAATAATGCTAACTTGCCTAGTCAAACATAAGTTCTCTTTCTTGAATTGGCATTTTCTTTACTATTCCTCTGGGGAAACGAAACAGAGTTCAGTAGCTCCTGAAGATTCCTGACATTTTCCCTAAAAATCCCTGAGACACTAGAGAAAAAAATACAACAGGCAAAGATCCTAAGAAAGGAAGGAAGGCTTCACAGAGGATCTACTGGCCATGGGATGGAAAAAAATTCAGTGTATTTTGTCCACTTACTATTACAAGAAAAGCACAACTGTGTTCATTGAATATATGTCGTATTGCTAAATATCCTAAGGCTTTGTTTTTAATGTACAATAAATAGTGTTAAGGTGTCCCAGGTGGCATTAGTGGTAAAGAACCCTTTTCTTTATGCAGGAGACATAAGAGATGTGGGTTTAGTCCCTGGTTTGGGAAGATTCCATGGAGAAAGGAATGGCTACCCACTTCAGTATTCTTGCCTGGAAAATCCCGTGAACAGAGGAGCTTGGCAGGTTACAGTCCACTGGGTTGCAGAGTCAGAGCATGAGTGAAGCAACTTAGCATTCACTGGGATAACAAATAGTGTTAAATAATGGTACCTTTCCACCAATGATGGATCAAATATTCTGGGCCTCTGATAAAGGATCCCTTAGGCTCACAGCCCCTTCCCCCTTCACAACATGTAGTTTTACAAATATAAATCAGAAAGCCTTAAAAATCTATATATTGTTAACTTTTTCCATTTCATGATTGTCTACAATCAACAGCTGAGAAAGTGTGTGTGTTTTAATTTAGGAAGAAGAATAATGCTGAGTCCAACCCTTAACCCTTTGCAATTCACATAAAACATGAAAATTCATTGGTGACTTTTCAAAGACAATTCAGTCATAGCTAATTCTGATTTATTTGAATATAGTTGACAAGGTGTTTTAGATTCAAGGCAAAATGGCAATGGTTAATAATCAGAAGCATATCTTTCTCTATAAAGAGAATAACACAGTGGGAAGCAAAAGCATTATTTTTTACTTCTTCACTTACTTATAATATCATTTCTCATTTAAAAAGTTCTGTTCTCCCAGGATTTCTACTTCTATCAGTAAATCCTAAGGAAACAATCACAGATGTGCAAAAAGATTTATATACAGGGTATCCAAAGGGTAATTTTTAATATTGAAAAACAAGAAGCACCTTGAAGATTCAACATGATGGGATCAAGAACTAGTTAAATAATTACAAAATCGTGTGGTACAAAATCACACAGCTATTAAACGATGCTATAGAGCCAGTGCTGTCCAACAGAAATAAGACCACAAGTGATATCTATAACTTTAAAAGTAGATGCATGAAAAAAAGTTTTAAAAAAAGTGAAATTAATTTTATTAACATATCTTATTTAACCCAGTATTTCATTAGGTAATCAATATAAAAATCAATAATGAGGAATTCCCCTACCACTTTTTGTTTGGTACTGCCTCTGAAATTTGATGAGTTTTTTGTGGTTACGGGATATCTTAATTCTAACTAGCCACAATTTTAGTGCTCAACAGCCTATGCTGCTGTGGTGACAGTGCTGAACAGTGCAGTTACAGACAATATTCAGATTTAGAAAGTAGTTAATAATGCATGAAAATCTAAAAATAGATTATATGACATATGTACAGTATGATTCTGCTGCTAAGTCGCTTCAGTCGTGGCCGACTCTGTGCGACCCGATAGACGGCAGCCCGCCAGGCTCCCCGTCCCTGGGATTCTCCAGGCAAGATCACTGGAGTGGGTTGCCATTTCCTTCTCCAATGCATGAAAGTGAAAAGTCAAAGTGAAATCGCTCAGTTGTGTCTGACTCTGTGCGACCCCATGGACTGTAGCCCACCAGGCTCCTCCGCCCATGGAATTTTCCAGGCAAGAGTACTGGAGTGGGGTGCCATTGCCTTCTCCACAGTAGGATTCTAATTGTATGCTTTAAAAATTCATGAATGAGAGAAAAAAACATAGGAAGATACATGACAAAATGTTTACAATGCTATTCTAGGAAACAAGATTATAGTTATTTCTTTTTTCTTTTCTGTATTTTCTAAATGTTTGAAAATAAACCTGTATTGTTTTGAAGTTAAATAAATGATTCTGTTAATATGCTCCAATTAGCACTGATTAGATCTGTGATGACCTCAGACATTCAATTATTTCTAAGAATTTGGTCCCTGAAAAGTAACTGTGTTTGTCTTTGTTTTGTATTTTATGCTAGTGAATACAAATTTTATTGTCCATAGAGAATAATTCACATTACAAACAGGACTTACATTTTGAACATGAACTCTAACATTTGCCCCTTAAATGTGGTATGTGGCAGATGGGGACTGCAGCCATGAAATTAAAAGACTCTTACTCCTTGGACCAACCTAGATAGCATATTCAAAAGCACAGACATTACTTTGCCAACAAAGGTCCATCTAGTCAAGGCCATGGTTTTTCCAGCGGTCATGTATGGATGTGAGAGTTGGACTGTGAAGAAAGCTGAGCGCCGAAGAATTGATGCGTTTGAACTGTGGTGTTGGAGAAGACTCTTGAGAGTCCCTTGGACTGCAAGGAGATCCAACTAGTCCATTCTGAAGGAGATCAGCCCTGGGATTTCTTTGGAAGGAATGATGCTAAAGCTGAAACTCCAGTACTTTGGCCACCTCATGCGAAGAGCTGACTCATTGGAAAAGACTCTGATGCTGGGAGGGATTGGGGGCAGGAGAAGGGGATGACAGAGGATGAGATGGCTGGATGGCATCACTGACTCGATGGACGTGAGTCTGGGTGAACTCCGGGAGTTGGTGATGGACAGGGAGGCCTGGCGTGCTGTGATTCATGGGGTCGCAAAGAGTCGGACATGACTGAACGACTGAACTGAACTGAACCGTGAGTGAATTATTTCATTGTCTATTAAATAACCATTTGTTAAGTCTAGATAACAATCATAAACAGCCATTACTTATAAAGTTTCCATTCAAAGTACTCAGGGGATTGTACAGTAATAGACAGTGTGACCAGCACCTCCTTGTACCTCCAAATCACACCACAAAAAGAAAGAGAGAGAATATATAAAATTGACAAAGATGCTAAATACAGACAAAATCCACTTTGAAAACGTGAGACTAAACTGAAATGAATGTTGCATGCTTGGCATCCACCTTCATGGAACAGACAGCTTTTTCTGCTGACCCTCTTCATCACTGTACCCCCAACTCCCCACAGAAGGGTCTTACGACAAACCAGCCTATGTTTCCTTTTCAACCATCTCTCTCAATATTCCCCATCACTAGCTCCATACTGTCTAGCTCTCTGGCATTCCTCATTGTATCCTGAACAAAATTCCTATGACCCTTAAGTAGGTCCAGAAAACATCCGACATTAATCTAGTTTACTGAGAAATATTTATTGAGCTCCTACTTACTGCCTAAAGTGGGGCTTACTTCACTTAGGAGAAATACACAAAAACATAAAAATAAAAAAATAATTTTAAATGGTGGTAAGGAAAATAAAGGAAGAGAATACTATGAAAGAAACTAATAATTGGGGCTTGGAGCAGGAAGGGGCGGTGGTCAAGAAAGGCCTCTCCAATGATGAACGACAAATTCATTGATTCTGAGATGTGATGGATGAGAGAGAGAAAGTGGGAAGAAGTGCCTTCCTACAGATGTGCCTGTCCTGGCCCCGGGTGGATGGGGGATCAGGTGAATTCAGGAATCCAAAGTTGGCTGGGTTAGGGTTAGGGAAGCTTCCCTTCCCTAACTCGTGGGAGGCTAGCAGAGGGGCCAGCAACAGTGCGTCAGCATGGTCATTATTATTATTAACAGATAAATAGCAATAGATTATTAGCATTAGATAAAACGTATTAAGCATTTTTGATGAGCCAGGTCCATGCTAAGAGCTCTGCATACAATCAGGGACTGACTCCTCACAGCAGTCCTGTGAGGTGTGGGTAATTAAGCACTTGAGAGGTTAGTACCTGTGTGAAGTGACATGACTTATAAAGCCCAGGGCAGGGTCTGTGGACACAGCACCCTCGTTGTGAATAGCCTCTCCTTGCATGTTTTGTACCCAGATGTCCACAGCCCCCAGAGTTATGGGCAAAGGCACAGTATTTTGAAAGAGTATACTGGAAAAAAACCAAGAAACAGATTTCTGTTCTTAGAAGGATAAGCCTATCTTACAGACACAAAAGACCAAATTCACTCATGTCTAAACCATGGAGGAAGGACAAAGAAAAGTGTGCATAGCACTCTATGGCAGAGTCCTACAGGTTTTGTCTTCCTGATACGTATTTTCATTTTTTTCTTATAAAAACTATTTTCTTTAGGCAGCTCTCCCTCCCCTCCCCTCAGTCTACAGTGGTTTTGGTAGGACAGACACTACTCCTGGTTTAGGACCGAGCATACTAAGACCCTTCCACACCTTGGCAACTGGAGTATTTCATTTCCTTGGCCAGTTTCTGGCTCGGAGATGGTATATAACTGATGGCATATGAGCTCCATCTGGGACTTTTCTACATGAGAAAGATGTAAAGTTACAGCTGTTGGTGTGCATACTGCCTCCATATTGGACGATACTACATGGGAATGAACCTAGTAAAGAGAAAATTATGCCAAGAGATGAAGAGGTGGAGTCCTTAGGAACCACTGAGCACAAGTGTTCAAACAAACTAGAAACAAGCAAGCCTGCAGATTTACTCCTAGACTTTCTAGCTGAATGAACCAACAAGTTCTTTTTCTCAAGGAAGCCATTTTGAGCTGGATTTTTCAACCAACAAAGACCCAGTATGGATCAGAGTCTGAAGAGACTGGAGAGAAATGAGGGCCAGAATAAGGTCAGTATTAGCCATAATGGCAAGAAAGTGGTCATTACATGACCACTGAGAAAACTGAGACGTTCAGATGGCTGGAGGAAAACTGCCCCTCCTTCCTGGCAGCAGGCAGCCAACAAAGTGGAAAGCACAACTCTGAGATGTAGGGGAAAAGAGTCAGAAGTCAATAAAGAGTTATGGGCTGCTTGAGGAGCACCAGACTTGGTGCTGGGTGTAGGAATATGCTGATTACCAAGATACAGGCCCTTTCTGCCTTGGCATTCACAGCTACTCCAGAGGGCAAAGGAAGGAAGCACAGGTTAGCATATCCACATCATAATTTACTTACAAACTGAACACAGGGAGTGAAAGCAGCACCTGATTAAAAAGAGTCTTGGTCTAGACATAAACATCTTCCAGTGAGCTATATAATGAAAGGTTCAAACGTGCGGAGGCCAAAAGGCAGGGAGACCTGGACAATGAGAGACCAGCACGGGGAGGAGTAGCAGCTACGGGCAGAAAGGCACAGGATCAGAGCTGTGGGAATCTAAGTGGACTCCGGTCTGTTTCTAGAAATAAAGATGCTAAAGAAAGAAATCAACCTAGGAATTGAGAAAAGAATGTTGGTGGTGGGTGGTACTCACCACAAAGAGCCAAGGTGAAAAATGCCTCCAGCTACTACAAACAACAGAGCCCTGCAAAATTTTCCTGGCCTTTACCAGCCTAAAAGATGATGCTGTGAAAGTGCTGCACTCAATATGCCAGCAAATTTGGAAAACTTAGCAGTGGCCACAGGACTGGAAAAGGTCAGTTTTCATTTCAATCTCAAAGAAAGGCAATGCCAAAGAATGTTAAAACTACTGCACAATTGCACTCATCTCACATGCTAGCAAAGTCATGCTCAAAATTCTCCAAGCTAGGCTTCAATAGTACATGAATTGAGAACTTCCAAATGTTCAAGCTGGATTTAGAAAAGGCAGAGGAACCAGAGATCAAATTGTCAACATCTGCTGGATCATAGAAAAAGCCAGAGAATTCCAGAAAAACATCTACTTCTGATTTATTGAGTATGGTTTGACAAAAAACTGTGAAAAATTCTTAAAGAGATGGGAATACCAGACCACCTTACCTGCCTCCTGAGAAATCTATACGCAGGTCAAGAAGCATATCCAGTTAGAACTGGACATGGAACAACAGACTGGTTCCAAATTGGGAAAGGAGTACATCAAGGCTGTATATTGTCACCCTGCTTATTTAACTTCAGAGTACATTATGCAAAATGCCAGGCTGGATGAAGCACAAGCTGGAATCAAGATTGCTGGGAGAAATATCAATAACCTCAGATATGCAGATGACACCATCCTTATGGCAGAAAGGGTAGAGGAACTAAAGAGCCTCTTGATGAAAGTGAAAGAGGAAAGTGAAAAAGCTGACTTAAAACTCAACATTCAAAAAGCTAAGATCATGGCATCTAGTCCCATCACTTCATGGCAAATAGATGGGGAAACAATGGAAACAGTGACAGACTTTATCTTCTTGGGCTCCAAAATCACTGCAGATGGTGACCACATCCATGAAATTAAAAGATGCTTGCTCTTTGGATGAAAAGTTATGACCAACCTAGACAGCATATTAAAAAGCAGAGACATTACTTTGCTGACAAAGGTCCTTCTAGTCAAAGCTATGGCTTTTTCCATAGTCATGTATGGATGTGAGAGTTGGACCATAAAAAAAGCTGAGTGCTAAGGAATTGATGCTTTGAACTGTGGTGTTGGAGAAGACTCTTGAGAGTCCCTTGTACTACAAGGAGGTCAAACCACTCAATCGTAAAGGAAATCAGTCCTGAATATTCATTGGAAGGACTGATGCTGAAGCTGAAGCTCCGATAATTTGGCTACCTGATGCAAAGAACTGACTTACTAGAAAAGACCCTGATGCTGGGAAAGACTGAAGGCAAGAGAAGAAGGGGATGACAGAGGATGAGATGGTTGGATGGCATCACCAACTTGATGGACATGAGTTGGGTAAACTCTGGGACTTGGTGATGGACAGGCAAGCCTGGAGTGCTGCAGTCTGTGGGGTCACAAAGAGTCAGACACAACTGAGCGACTGAACTGAATTGAACTTACCAGCCTAGCTCATCTCTGCTCTGACCAATCGCTATATTTCCCTGATCAATTTCACATCTGGCTCCCTCCTCAGTGAGGCTGGACATGAACTGCCCTCCTGAACACAGGATCCAGGGCCCCAGAACTAACCCAGAGCTCCCAGCTTCTGGTTTCCCATGCCCCGGTGTTTCCAGCCTTCAAACGGGGCCTCTTCCCAACGTGAAGTGCAATTGTGTAGGTTTTCCATCCCATTTGCTACAAAGACTCATTAAGTTTCATGTCCCAAATCATGGATTTAACTCATATTTATTGGGGATGAGTGCTCTTAAATTAACTGTTTGGTAAAACTATATGTAGTTCACCTAAAGTTATTTTGGTCCTTCTCCATTCTTGTATACATATTCTTTATATATACTCCACTCCTATATTTATAAAATCTCAATATAAAGATCCCATTTGGGTGTTGCTAATCAAAGCACCTCACTCAACACAAATACATCCCCTGAATTATCTGTTTTATGTTACATAGGGCCTGAGGGAAGACTATTCTTAAATAAATGCACCAAGGAACAAAGAAAACAAAACCCAGTAACACAGACCAAGTAAATGGACTTGATACCAATTTTGGTCATTTGAGGAGACATTTAACCATCACACTGATTCACTCATACAACAAATTCATAGTGTTTACTGTGATGGCATCACCAACTCGATGGACATGAGTTTGAGTAGGCTCTGTGAGTTGGTGATGGACACGGAAGCCTGGCATGCTGCTGTCCATGGGGTCACACAGAGTCAGACATGACTGAGTGACTGAACTGACTGGGCTGTGATGGGGCTTCCCAGGTGGCACTAGTGGTAAAAAGTCTCTAGTGCAGGGGACTTAAGAGACACAGGTTCAATCCTTGGGTTGGGGAAGATCCCCTGGAGTAGGAAATGGCAACCCACTCTAGTATTCTTGCCTGGAGAATCCCGTGGAGAGAGGAGCCTGGTGGGCTACAGTGTATAGGGTCACAAAGAGTCAGGCGCGACTGAAGCAATTCAGCACACACGCACAAGCCAGGTGGAGGGGGTCATTTTTTTTTCCTCTACCTTAATTTTGAAACATTACTATGGAACAGAAAGCATACAGTGTGCCTGGGGCTTCCCAAGTGGCTCAGATGGTAAAGAATCTGCCTGCAATGCAGGAGACCTGGGTTCAATCCCTGGGTCGGGAAGACCCCCTGGAGAAGGGCATGGCAACCCACTCCAGTGTTCCTGCCTGGAGAATCCCAGGGACAGAGGAGCCTGGCGGGCCACGGTCCACAGGGTCGCAAAGAAGCAGACACGACTGAGGTGACTGAGCACGTAGGCATGTGCATATTAGACAAGAGACCCAGGCTCTGGGGGGAGAGCAGCACAAGCTGCATGTGCTGAGCACCGAACGATGCGCTCCTCCTTTGTACCACTTGATAAGCACATCTTTCCTTCCTGCTTTGATGACTCTGCCCAGGTTAAACTCTTAAAAATGGCATGTTCACTCCAAGATTCAGTTGTTCAAAGAAACATTCTTTCAACAAAAGCAGTCTTGTGACAGTAATACTAAAACACACACACAAAACCCCACCAAAAAAAACCCCTTTAAGATCATCTAATTCAACTCATCACCTACAGATGACAAAACTGAGGCAAAGTAAATTAAGGGTTCTTTCCCACCATGGCCCAAATCACTAGTGTTGGAACAAGTATTAAATCATTTGCTTTCATCCAGTGCTTTCTTCTCCTGCACTAATACTTCAGCCACTAGCTCCATGTGGCTATTTAAGTTTAAATTTAGAATTAAAATTTTAGTTCCTCAGCTCTACTCCCTCCATTTCAAGTGCTCAATAGTCACATAAGCTCAGTTCAGTTCAGTTACTCGGTTGTGTCTGACTCTTTGTGACCCCATGGACTGCAGCACGCCAGGCCTCCCTGTCCATCACCAATTCCTGGAGTTCACTCAAACTCATGTCCATTGAGTCAGTGATGCCATCAACCATCTCGTCCTCTGTCGACCCCTTCTCCTCCTGCCCTCAATCTTTCCCAGCATCAGGGTCTTTTCAAATGAGTTACCTTTTCACATTAGCTGGCCAAAGTACTGGAGTTTCAGCTTCAACATCAGTCCTTCCACATAAGCTAGTGGCTCTTGTATTAGGCGGTGGAGAAAACAGACTATTTTTGTCATCTTAGAAAATTCATTGGACAGTGTTGTGGGGTCTAAAACACACTGCTTGCATTACTCCAGCTGAACACTTCTCAAACTTCAATAGGTGTAGTACTCACCTGCAGATCTTATGAAAATGCTGATTCTGAAACCGTAGAATGGGATGGGGTCTGACATTACACAGTCCTCATAAGCTTCCAGCAACAGAGCTGCTGCGGGTCTGAGGACTGCACTTGGAGGACATAGTATCACGATTCTGGCTCATTACTGCAGTTAATACAGAAAGGGCCAGTGTCCTAACAGTTAAATGTGTATGATGTTTTTATTTTTCCCACGAGCTTTTAAGCTCCTTTAGACAGAGCACCACATCTTATTCTTCCCACCCCTCTTCGTGACTGCAGAGCATAGGGTTACACCAGGACAAAGTTCTCCTACCTGTAACTGCATTATATTTGGCTTAAGTTACCACCATGCTCTCCAGTATTCTTGCTGAGAAAATTCCATGGACAGAGGGGTCTGGTGGGCTACAGTCCATGGGGTTGCAAAGAGTCAGACAGGACGGAGTGATTGAGTATGCACTGCAATGCTACACCTAAAGAGTTTCTCACCCCCTACCCTTTTTTTTTTTTTAAAGCCACACCATGCAGCTTGTGAGATCTTAATGCCCTGACCAGGAATTAAATCTGGCCTTCAGCAATGAGAACATGGAGTCCTAACCACTGGATGACCAGGGAATTCCCTCTTTTTCTTGTTGTAAGACACCAGAACTTTGACCTAACCATTCATTGTCTCTGATTTCCCAAAAGTGAGATACTGGTAGCTGTACTATGTCAACTTTAAGAAAACACATGGCAATTAGTTGTACTTTATGGTTTTAAAATAAACTGTGAATTTTACTAAAGGATACATACTTAAAATAATATTTAAATAGTTAAGGAAAAAATAAGGTATTTTGATAGCTTGAATGGATGCTAAATAGTCTCCTCAGAGTACAAATATCTGAATATTCAAATCCTATCATTAGAAAATGATGATAATGTTTCCAAAAATAATACAATCAGAAATTTTTATCTGTATCTTTATATTACTGTGGTCTTATTTCCTGCCCTGGAAACAGAGTGCACCCTTTCTTAATGGGACAGCTGACAGCTGTCTTGGTATGAGCAGGCACCTCTGTAATCCTTATCATAGTCTTCCATCAGCAATTTCCATTTTCCTAGAAATTTCAGTGATTAATGTATGTAGTCAGTTATTAAGAACTTTGCATTAGGTTTAAGAGATCAGTCACTTTTGCATCTGAAAGTCACATATTTATACATTAAGCTTTTAAAGAAATAAGAGTCCTTTGTGCCTTTCTAAACATATTCCTTACAAAGCAACAAGAAAAAAAGTTTTATTAATGCACAAGACTGAAAGAAATGTCAAGTATGCTAGAGTTCTGGTTTTGATTTTGGACTTCAGAGAAAGTAAAAGCAGCAGTGGAACAGAAGAGCCCTTTAATTACAATCCAATGTCCTAGAGAAGAATATTTGATATCTCTTCCAGTTGGCAGTCGAGCCGGGGTAAGAAAATCAACCGCGATGAGTACAACATAAAACCATCCCACCTCGTCAAGTTAATCAGGAATTACATCGTATGTCATAAACCTCCCTGGTTTTGTTTAAGACCTTCTTGGACACATTAAAAGATGGAAATGTTTCAAGAGTTAAATCAATAAATTTATTTACTCTACACAACCTAAGCCAATAAAAGTTTGTTCTAAAATTCCTCAAACTCCACTTCACTTTGGAGAGGGTAACTAAATGAGCATTTTTCTCTCCCAGGACAGTAGACTGCTCTGACAGGAAGATGGCAACAGTATGATGGTTCAGAGCCTGAGTCTGGAGTCATTGGCTGCACACAGTTTCTCCGCTCAGCCTCCTCATCGTGTGAGCCTTAGGAAAATTAGCTATCTCTCTTAAGACTCAGTTTCTTTGTCTGTAAAATGGGAATAAGAATAAGATTGTTGGGAGCATTTAATGCAATACTGATCATATGTCACGATATAGTAACTAAGCATTTAGCACAAAGTCTGCTTTAAATGAATGTCAATTATTTTTATTAGATCTGAAAAGGATTTTTCATAGCTCAGTGGCCATGAAATATTTTCCTTCACTTTCATCAAGCTCCTTTAAGGCCCCTTACTTTGTGTTTGTATTTAGAAATCTTCCTTTAAGACATAAAAATATCTATTTATGAGAAAAACAAAAGAGAGGATTTGTTTTTTAAAAACAAGTATGTTATCTGCTCACCTGGAAATGCTTGATAGCCCCCATTCAGAGACAAAATGACTCAAAGACACTGAAGTACAATCTCAAGAAATATAATATTGAATCAGTAACATTAGATACACTTTTCCAGAAGAAAACTTTCAGTCATGGGGTTGCTGAAGTGAGGTCCAAGTAGCTCAGAACAAAGAAGAAGTAGACAATTGAATATGTGATTTATATTGCATAGGAGGAAAATCTGACTTACTCACTTCATAAAAAAGACTGTTTTGGTCCTTCATTATCTAATCTAGTTTGATTGTTATCTACACAAAAACCATGCCAACTCCTCTGTTCTCTTACTAAGCGCAGAACTGACTGAGGAAGAACAAGAACCGTCCTCCTCATTAGGGACAAGAGACAGAGGTGCAGTAACAATCACCCAGGCTGAAGCTCCCATCACTCCAAAGGGCTTGTGTATCAGCACAGTCCAGGTGAGAAGGAGCCTGATGTGTACAGCCTCTGCAGCAGGCTGACCTTTCTCTGAAGGGACAGCGGTGGAGACATTCCCATTTAAGATGTTTATGCCAGTACTCATCAGCAACAGAATCCAGGCTCCCTCCAGTCATAGGGTGTGTGTGGGGGTGGGAGTGGAGCGAGGAAGAGAAACAGGCTGATACTGCACGCACACAGAGCACTGTCCCACCCACAGGGTCACAACAGAACACACTGGACCACAGTCCTCACGAGGTTGTACAGTTGTTTTATCTTATCTAGAAACGAAGCTCTGAAGGAAAGATGGCGTGCCCAGGAAAATCAGCAACATGGCAGAGGTGAGAATTCCATCCATGTCACCCATGGGCAGAGAGAGAGAGAAGAGTTGTGGAGAGGGATCACTGAGAACTCAGCTGTGACATGGCTAGACTTCACCAAGGTATGGTTCCTATGGCCTTTGGTTTTATTTTCTATACTGTCAAAGTAAGTAAGGCAATAAAACTCAGGTTTTTATTAACATAATTTTTCATAATATCATCAAGTATTTAATCCCTATTCAGAAATCTCAATTTGTTTTTTTAAATGCTTTTGCTTTTGCTTTTTTGGTGAGGGTGGGAGGGTTTTTTTTTTTTTTTTTGGCTGAGCTGCATAGCTTGCGGGATGTCAGTTCTCTGACCAGGGATTAAACCCAGGCCATGACACTGAAAGCGCCAAGTTCTAACCACGGGACTGCCAGGGAAGTCCCTAAAATGTCTTAAACGCAGCTTTTTCCCCACCTAACCAGGATCCAATCAAAGTGGTACAATGCTTTTGATCACTAGGTTCCTTTAGTCTTTTTAGCCAATAATAGTGTCCTTACTATTTTTAAAAATCACATTGGCTTTTTAAAGCATCACTGCTGTTGTCTTGTAGAAGGGCCACATTCTGGACTTGGCTGTTTGCTTATATTGTCTTTTAACATGTTCTGCCAGCCCCTCAACTTCCCGTAGCCTGTGTTAGGTTTGATTGGATTCAGGTTAATTATCCTTGAAAAGAAGATTTTACTGGTGGTGGTGTGTACTTCATATTGTTTCACATCAAAAAACATCAGCTTGCCCCCCGTTACTGAATTTCAGAATGATTACTTAGTTAAGTTGGTGAGCACCAGATTTCTCCATTATAAAAGTGGGTTTTGTTTTGTTTTTATCAACAGTTAGTATATGTAATTTTTTGGTACTGTGTCTATATGTATAGTATATTCCTCAATAACTTCTCAATTTTTGTAGCTATTTTTTATGCTATAAATCTATCATGTTTTGCTAATTTAAATATCCCTGTCAACATTCAGTTTTTGGGTTGGGAATCTGGTGAGGGCAGATCTCCCCCACTCCCATCTCCCAGTTACATTGATGAACCAACCTCAGATGCAGGCCTTTTTCTCCACCTGCCAAGTGAAGATGGTGGGCTTCACCCTCTGCAGGACAGGAGAGTTCCATCAGGATACAGACAGAATTCAATCACTACTCAAAACTCTAAGAACAATGCTAACCATCAGGTAAAATTTTTTATTGTTCTGAAAATGTTTATTTTTATCGGCATTATATATATATATGTATGTATATACACACAGATTTTTTTAAAAGCAAAATAGTGCTAAAGGGCTTACAACAGCAACAGTAGTCGTTTGGCCACCCCTGGCCAACAGAGTTATCCACTTTTAACTCTTGCAGCTATTTCTTCTACTACTTTTGACCTCTACATTTCTATATAATATGTAGAACTGTTACACTTAATTTAAAAATTCTAGTCATTATCTCTGACTACTTCTTACAAAAGGTGAGGATTAGCTGCTTTTCCTATTTGAAGCTCTGGAGGAGAAGTGAACATGAACTCCTAGGGCTGCTAACGCCGAATTTTGATAGCAACTAGCATATGGTAAGTGGGCCTTAGAAATACTGTTGCATGTCATTGGATGAATGACACAGATATCCAAAGGCATAAAGTCAGGATGCAGCCTGCAGTCTGTCATTGCAAGTATGCACTGGACAGAGCACAGATGAAGTACCTAATCTCCCCAAATCGCATACATTAAGTTGTTTATCTGTATCTTCTTTTAGTGTGTTCTTAGAAACTATTAAAATTCAACACATTAAAATAATTTTAAAGGGGGAACATCATGAAACTAATTCAAAGGACTCAGTAAAAAATAATCTCTGTACCCAAAGATTTTTTTCCTAGATATTCTTAATTGGCAGTAGAGAAAATAATCTTTTTCTTACTTCATATGTGAGAAAGTAATCTTTTCTGAACAATGACAAGCAAACTCTCTTGAAAATATATGAGAGATCTTCTCTGGAGTCATGTGGACTCAGAACTCAGCCCTTTGCCTCACAGAATTTAAAGTTTGATGCTAAGCCAAAAAAAAAAAAAAAAAAAAAAGACCTAAGTTATGAATACTCTGAAAAGACTCCCACCTCATTAATATGTCTCCAAACATGTTGCTTAAGGGTAAAGTTAATTAAATCACAGTATGCATAAATTTGAAGTGAACTGGTAATCAATCACAGGCAAAATTATGTTATACAGAGACAAAATGGGTGTAGTGGACATTAATATACGTTAAATGAAAACAGATTCATACAATGGAAGGAAGTTTCCACCTGACTTGCTGCTGCCTCTTTGTACTGTCCAGCTTTCAGGAACATCTGAGGCAAATAGATGAAAGAATTAAATATTCTTCTTCCCCTGGAACCCTTTAAAGTGGTAAATCTTCCATTCAGTACTCTAGGAGAGTTTCTCAAGCTGACTTCAATGAGCATCAGATTTTCTAACAATGAAATAAAACCCTTAAATTTACTGGCTGAATTATGTAGCTTTGTGAATTTTCCAAGAACTCTCTGTGTTCTGTCGTTGTGTGTCTTTGGACCTTTCACTTTTACTGTATTGCAACTATTTTGCAAGAAGGGAACAGAAAGAAAGAAATTCAAACCAGCCATTTTGACTACCTGTTAACAGTTCTGACAAAATATACCCTGAGTTGTTTTTCTGTAACTAGCTGCAGGTGCCAAATATTCATGTGTTATTATTAACAGGAGCAATTTGGAGAAGATTTCATTTTCTGTAGCTGCAACAATGTCTACCCCCTGTAATATTACTTCCCTTATACGTCTAGCTTTTACATTAAATCTTAGACTGGGGAGGTCTTAGAATGAGCTACTTTCAAAACTCCACCTGAAGCATCTTCCTAGCAAGTGTTTATAACAGGAAGTGCTGCACGGTAGGCAAAAGAGCAAGGGACTGGGAGACAGTTTTAACAATTGCTAACCAAGTCTAACAATAGATATCCAGGAAGTACTTGGGCAGTTATGTAATGTAATGCACACAAGAGTCTGCAGCACAGTGCCATGGACAGAACCCCAGGATCTGCAGGTAGAGTTTTGTCTCTTCAACGTGTGTGTCTCGGGACAGGTTACCTATCTTCTCTAAGGCCCAGTTTCCCCATCTGTCAAATGGAGAAAATAATACACCTACTTCACAATGTTATTTTTCAAAACCAAATGGGATAAAATGCATAAGCTACCATTATTACAACAATTTAGATTAATAACCGGGAACTAGATAAACCTACCTTCAAGGTTCTCAGATTAACAGTATTATGTACCTAAAGAAGGCAACTATGTTTATAACTGACAGTTTTAATTTATGAAAGAAGAATATGAAGGTAAATTTTCACAGTACATGTAGTAGAAAAAAATATCTTGTATATATTAACACAAACATATGTATGGTGGTTTCTAAGCATAGGCATAATATTGTTATTGTTCAGTCACTAAGTTGTGTCTGACTCTTTGCAACCCTATGGACTATAGCACGCCAGGCTCCTCTGTCCTCAACTGTCTCCCGGAGTTTGCTCAAATTCATGTCCACTAAGTTGGTGATGCTATCTAACCATCTCATTCTCTGCTGCCTCCTTCTTTCGCCTTCAATCTTTCCCAGAATCAGGGTCTTTTCCAATGAGTCTTCTCTTTGCATCAGGTGGTCAAAGTATTGGAGCTTCAGCATCAGTCTTTCCATTGAATACTCAGGATTGATTTCCTTTAGGATTGACTGGTTTGATCTCCTTGCAGTAAAGGGACTCTCTGGAGTCTTCTCCAGCCAATAATTTGCAAGCATCAAGCAAAATATAAGAAACAAAGAGGACAATCCAGGGTGCTGCCCCAAAGACAGTCCATCAAGAAGCACACGACAGCCAAGAACACCAAATAACTAAGTACACAAGAACATATAAGCTGAATGGTGACTACGGGTCCAAATAATAAATTCCAAGGAGCAAGGGCTGGAGCCCTTTCAGGAGGCACAGTCAAAGAGGGTGGAGAGGGAATTTGAGCTGGTCCTTAAAGGTCCGTATTCAGAGAGTACGCACGGAAAATGAAGGTTGTTATTTCAGATGGAAAGAATGTGCTGTCCTGTCCAACCCCCACCTACAATTTAAACTAATGATAAAGCTGCAAACCAGAGTCTCAGAAAGTTCCATGATTTGGAGTAAGAAGAAGTGAGGGAACTTGGACCACTTATAACTTTCTAGATAAGATCGCCTCTCCCCATTGGAAGTTAGAATAAAGGTATGAAGAGTAATGTTAAGCAACAATTGATACCCATGTCAGCGTTCCTCATTCCCCAGGGTTCGCAGGCCCCAGTTGCGTCGGGTGGTCCTCCTGAAGTTGGGTCAGGATAAGAACATACATCCAACAGGCCCCAGCAGAATCCACACTAAATTAGGCTTCGTGAGAATGTAAAATGAAGAGTGTAAGAAACACAAGGGGTTAAAGTATCTAGTGTGGTTAAGCTTATCATAATTTCATGCGTCTACAGAGTCTCAAAGTCTCCTTTGTGCACTGGGACCTTGAAATGCCCTCTCCACCATCTCCTCTTCGGGGCTCAAGGCACCCTTTCCCTTCTCCTTTCACAGTTCCTCTCTCCTAGAATGCGCACACCTCCTCCCAACAGTGCTGTGGACCAGAAACCTGAACCTCCCCATGGACTTCTGTCTCTTCCCAGACTCTGTAATGGATGGGTCACCATTTCCCCAGTCTGGTCCCAGCTCATCTAATCTGTCCATTCTCTAGACTGCTGCCACCAGGAGTATCAGCTGTAGGATAAAAATCTCAACTCTTCTTTAGCAAGGCAGAAAAGGGCATCATTATCTGGCCCCAGCCAACCAGTCTGACCTGAGCTTCCAACACATCCCTTGAAATTTGCATCCTGGTAACATCTAATTACCGGAGAGCCCAGAATCCATTCTGCTTTGGGGCCTCCCTGAGTTGCACACACCCTTCCCTCCCACTATGCTGACAACTTGGAACATTTCTATTCGACCTTCTAGCCTTGGCTCAAGTCCTTTCTCTGCTCTGACTGTTTCCTGACACTTGCCCACATGCTGAAGTGCTCCCTATCCATGTATCTGCTAAGGAAGGGAAGGGAAGGGAAAGTCACTCAGTCGTGTCTGACTCTGTGACCCCATGGCTTCTCAGTCCATGGGATTTTCCAGGCAAGAGTATCTGCTAGGACAGTGATAATTCACAATGTCTTCGTACTTGCTCTGGAAGCTCCTTGAAATCGATCAAAAGCCTTTTTCCTTCCAGCCTTAGCATCTTGCACACAGCAGCCCACCCAAACAAAACTTTGTTAAGCAGATGACCAAATTTTAAATGAAAGAGAAGAACTGATATTATATGGTTAAAATCAACAAGTTGGAAGAAGAAATTTACTGCAAACATTACTCAACTTAACTTGGGGGGCGGTATGGGCTTGCATGTGAATATTCTTTATGTCAGTTTTATCTTTCTTTTGAAACTGCCAAGCCAATGAAATAGCCTCTCACATGTTGTACAACAGGGCAAGGAAGCAAAGAAGCATTAATTTAAAAGAAATGACCTCTGCGGTACTACCTGAATTTACAGAGTTTGGGAACTCTTTTCCTCCCCTCCAGTACTCAAATTTATCTAGAATATTTTCAACCCTTTCTCCACTACCAAAACAATAAAAATAGACCAAAAAGAATACCACAAAAATTTAGAACCAGTCAGTCAATAGAGGTTTAGCATCAACTTAGCTTTGAGAACTCTCAAAATTACTTTCAAAGCCTCCCTATAAAATGGGCGATGTTATGAAATTGTCTGCATCCCCTGAAGGAAAGGGTGATACACAGACTTATGCCAGAGGTCACAAGACTGAACTCTAAAATCCTCAAGTTTTGAATATTTGGTTAATTGCAATCATTTACTTTCCTTGGGAATTAACAGAAACCATCTGCTTAATGATAAAGCTGAGCTCTGCAATTATTTGAGGAAAAATGTGCCACAGTCAGCATAAGAGTCTTATTGAGGAAGCCTGCTAGACATACATAATTCTTTTCAATAATTAAAGCCAATCTCATTCATTAATTAAAAATTTTTTATTTATCAGCACCACCCTCGTTAATATACACCTATGCAACCTTCAATTTCAAACTTACAGTAGGTTAAATAAGCATAATTGTACAGATGGCTGCTATCATACACCAGAAAGTTGAGGCGATCATGAGAAAAAATAGAGATGAGAAATAAATGTCTGCTTTGAGTCACATATCCGGCTCTGGGTCTCATACCTCTTTGCCGAGGGGGATACTTTCCTCTCCCAGCAAATAGAAAAATGGCTGGGAGTGCTCCAAACAAAATGCCTTTGAACTGGCCATCTCTCAAAGCTCCTGCTAATTCTAACTGCAGTCCTGCTAGCAAATGTGAAGAAAAACAGGCAACTTTTGTTACACGGCAGCCTACAGAATGGGTAGAGTCCTCTGAATGGCTGTAAATATTGATCCACCTGTGAAGAATAAGGGTGCCATCTCTGTATGGTGGCAAATAAATAAAGCAGGGAGAGGACAGAGGAAAAGAAAACACACACATTGGGCCAACAGCTTCAAGCCTGTTCCTTCTCTGCGTGTGTGGCCCGAGGGAGGAGGCAATGTTTATTTGGACATCCTCCCTTCCGAAAAGAAGCCAGCTGACTGTCTGCTTTTGTATTAGTATGATGCTGGAGCCCAGCTATTAATAATTTCATAAGCAGAGGCCATCCAGTTTTAAGCCAGTGTTATGAAGCATTTGAATTTTTAAAGCCAGTTGGTAAGAAGCAGCTGATCCTCACCACCCCAGCCCACCAACACTCCCACCTTGGTTCTACAATGTTTAGCTAGTTATTGTTGGTTAGTCACTCAGTTGTGTCCAACTCTTTGTAACCCTGTGAATGTAGCCTGCCAGGATCCTCTGGCCATGGGATTTCCCAGCAAGAATATTGGAGTGAGTTGCCACTTCCTTCTCCAGGGAGTGTTCCCGACCCAAGGACTGAACTCATGTCTCTTGCATTGGCAGGCGGGTTCCTTATGGCTGAGCCACCAGGGAAGCCCATGTAAATAGTAATCACTATGGACCTTACGAAGAAGGCGATGGCGCCCCACTCCAGTGCTCTTGCCTGGGAAATCCCACGGACGGAGGAGCCTGGTGGGCTGTAGTCCATGGGGTCGCTAAGAGTCGGACTCGACTGAAGCGACTTAGCAGTAGTATGGAACTTAACCTACAGAAGAGCAGAGAGGTTAAGAAGATGGGTTTTGCAAAGTGTGAGAGATACTGATGGAAATCTCTATTAGCCATTCACTACCTGTATAGAAAGGTACTTAATGTCATTATAGCTATTTCTGTAAAACGGAAAAAGTAATAGTGTCTACCATAGAGGGCTGTGAAAATCAAATAATCAGTGTATAGAAAGTGTTTAGTCCAGGGCCTGGAACAGACAAAGTGCTCCATAAATGTGAGTTATCCTTGTTATTTTCATTCTTATCATTATGGCCAGCCTCGTAGTAGAAATTAGAAGCAAGACTCAGGAATCATGAATATTCCTGAGGGATCACCACTGCCAGGGGACACCGTTGCCAGGAAGTAGGCATCCTTTCTTTTCTTTTGAAAAGGAACCCAGCCAGGGAGGAAATTAAGAGTTGGGCTTGGGTAACTGTGAGCAGTACCGTAAGCAGCCATTCTGTCAGAAATGTGCACCCCGGTTTTAAAGCTGAGCAAAGACAAGTCTTCTGGCAAAGAGGGAAGTGGTGTTCTAGAATATGAGTGTTTGTATGCCACCTTCGGTTTCTTTTTTAAAAATTTTCAAACAAGTATGTCCATTTTATTATGCTACTGAAAGGTATACAGGCTCTGGAATCAGAAGAGCCAGCGTGCCTCCTCACGCTGTCATTTACCAGCTTTGCCACCTTGAGCAAGTGACTTAACCTCGGTCAGCTCCAGCTTCATCTGTGAAGCAGAGTTAAGATCAGGCAATCTGAATGGGACAGAAGGAAAGGCATCTTTCCACATTCGGTAAATAGAATGGGCTACACAGTTGGACCACCTGGGTTCAAGCCTGGCTCTGCCACCTACCCTAGGGGACCTAGGGCAAATCACTTGAATGTCTGCTTCACTTTCCTCCTTGGAAAAGTGATGATAATAAAAATACTCATCAAGTTATGTAAACATTAAATAAGTTGATACTACAATGGGTCCTAGAGCCGAATTCATTTTATTTACTATTGTAAAGGTTAAAAGAGATAATGCATGTAAGCCTTGTATGTATTAAGCGCTCATTACCTCAGTAGCTATCATTCTTACTATAAAGAAATTAGAAGATACAAATGTGCAAAAAAAGTAAAAAGAACTCCATTTTTAAATGGAAACTTTTAGAATTAAACAGTAAAAAATGACCAGAATTGTGGCTGGAGAAAGACACTTTTTCTAAGAAAACTATGGAAATTTATTTCCCTAATTATCTATTAAAAAGGAGTCTGGACTAGGACATTCCAAAGGTGGCGGATGACATATTTCCCTTTTAGACACATTAACAGTTCACAAGTTGTTCAACAGAGGGACTAGGAACCTGTAAGACAGAAAAAGCATCACACAAGGTGAGGTAAGTACCTATTAAAAAGGGGAAATCTTAAGTTCAAAAAAAGTCTTTTAGCAAAACCCAAGAGAAGAAGAGGAATGCATTTATTAATGCCAACAAATCCAATTTCTACTCAGGTTGGAGATTTTAAAACAAGGAACTTTTCCCTTAAAACTCAGGTTCAAGTTCCCTTCATGAACTCTTTCCCTAAGGCACTGAGCAATTATGGGTATTAATATGAAAGTTCCTCTAGTCTGAATCACAGAGAATGGAGAATGGACCTAGACCTTTTTTTAACCCAGAGTACCATACGAGATAGGGTTCCCAGGTGGTGCTAATGGTACAGAACCTGCCTGCCAATACAGGAGATATAAGAGACATGGGTTTGATCCCTGAGTCGGGAAGATCCCCTGGAGGAGGACATGGCAACCCACTCTAGTGCTCTTTTTATGTTTTTGTTTTTTTGGCCCCAAAGAGCATCTTTATTTACTGCAAAGGACCTCACCATAGCAACACACATCAATTCCCTGAGAACTTTTCTCTTATCATTCACTTTCCTAGCTATGTCTTGCAGAAAGAAAAACAGAAGGCAAAACACACCTCACTGGTCAGGTGTGCTGGGCTGGGAGGAGATGGGTTCTGAGAAGGAGGTGGGGAGGGAGAGGCCAGATACCATAACACATAAATACACAGAGTGTTAGACATTTCCATCAGCTCTAACAACAAAGATTATCCCAAGTTTGGCCTCTGCTTTTTCTGATCCACAGAAAAGGTAACACCTTCCCCAAGCCCCACTCTAATATTCTTGCCTGGAAAATCCCATGGACAAAGGAGTCTGGCAGACTGCAGTCCATGGGGTCACAAGAGTCAGACATGACTAAAGTGACTTAGCATGCACGCACCATACTAGATAGCATTAATACAGACACCTGGATGGGATGGTCCACTTAGAAGTACTACTTTGGGTGAGCAGCTTTAAACTTTAAACTTAAAAAAAAACTCTTTTAGCATACACAAATTCTGTTAGCCTGTAAAGGACAATAGAATAAATTAAGCCCAAATATTCTGGGAGGTTTTAGCTGTGCTACTGTGTTTAAGCATGCAGAAGACAATAATCTTTCTGTGGGAATGTAAAATCAGTTTAGCTTAAAAAAGTTTTAAGCAAAGTTTCTTTTCTTTTCTTTTCTTATCCCCATCTCTAAAATTTTAAATCTTTTACAACATATATTAATGACAGTACTTGCTCAGTCACTTCGGTCGTGTCCGACTCTCTACGACCCCATGGACCACGGCCCACCAGGCTCCCCTGTCCATGGGATTCTCCAGGTAAGAATACTGGAGTGGGTTGCCATTTCCTGCTCCAGTCACAGTACTACATACATATAATTATTTTCTAAATAAGAATGTGCAAAAATAATTATTTCCAATGTATTTTCAAGTTTCAAATGACTTAAGAGCTCAGCATTGAAATTTTTCTCATGGTTTTTTTTTTAATGGTTTAACACATAATTTTTAAATATGACAAATGGATATATGTAAGTTATACAGCCTAAATATTTTAATAAGAGGGAATAAAGCTTACTTATTAAAGAACAGCTTTTTAAAACCATCCCTCTAGAATATTCCTAGAATAATAGAAATATCTATACAGTATCTGTTACTTGGTTACTCACAATTAGCAACAAGCTTACTCTTATTCCCAGCGCATATAAGCCTTTCATTGTTCTTGGGAGCCCAGGAAGTAAAAAGAATTACACCTTTTAGCATTTAATCACCAAATTTGATTTTCTTTGCAAATAGCCTGAAGGTAGGTCTGTAATATTATGTATCTCTTAATTCCACTTGGAAGGTAAGCAAACACTTACCACCCCACTTGGTTCCTGGATACAATCTGTATTCTTTTCTGTGGTTCAGACATAAAGCCCTATTGATTATATTCAAGTGGCTACTTACAATGGTGCCTTAAGCAAGTGCTTGTTGAATTCACTGGAGGAGGTTCTCTGGCCTTGGCAGAGGCAGAAAGCTATAGATAGACTTCATTACCACCCTCCCCCAGCTTTAAAGGTTTTGATGGCTTCCCAGGGAGGAGAATGAAGCCCCAAACCGGGAGACTTGGTCCTCTGACCTGTCTAACTTCATGTCATAATATACTCGTCTTTGGTCTTTCTAATAACCACTAACAGTAATAACTACCCACACAGGATGAAGCACTGGATACAAAGCAATTAATTTAATCCTTACAACAACCTTTTAGTGGAGGGACTATTATTACCCCCATTTCAGAAGAGGTTAAATGACCTGCCTGAGATCATCCAGCTAGTAAGTGTGGCAGCCCAGATTCAGACAAGGGCAGTGTGGCTCCTGGTCTGAGTTCTCCCATCTGGACCCTGATTCAGAGATGAAGTCTGGCACAAAGTAGGACCTCAATAAACCTTTATTAAATGATTGGACAAATGACTTCTACAATTAGGCAAGAAGTCTATACAGGCAATCTTGACTTCTTAATATCTGCACACAACTGCATTATGGGTTTCAAAGAAGGATTAAATGGATAACATAGAAATTTTTTCAACAAATATTTCAGAACACCTGCAACGTGCCAGACCCCCAGGAGACACTGCCCCCAAAGGGCTGACAGCCCAGTATAGGACATAGACCAAGAACAGTGCACTAATTTCTACCAGAGTGGTGACTGCTGGGTGCTACACAGCCACAGAAAATCTTGTCCGAGCTGCACAGAGCTAAGCCTTGGGAAGGGTACAAGACAACAGTGAATGTTGTATAAATAAAGTCAGTTTATCCAACACATATTCATTCTGCTTTAACCTTCTGTGAGCTGACCCAGGACAGCGCCTGGGCTGAGGAGCAATGCAACTGCTGTTTGTTAAATGGATGAAGAAAGGGACAAATGAAGGAAGCAAGCCAGCTGTGACAGGTCACATAATTTGTCCTGGAAAATGTGTTTCAGAGTCTAACTAAACTTGCAAGCTCATGTAGTTTAGGTCTTTCATTACATCAGAGTAGGAGAGGAGCCATAGTTTGCAAGCTCCTGCCCCCCCTAAAAATGGGGGTGGGGGGTTTAAATCAATAATCAAAATGGCAAACGAACTCCAGATTTTACATCACCTATTCACATACCACTCTCTCTTCCTTTCTGCAAATGCTTTTTTTCCCCATGCTGAACAGCTTTCAGGATCTTAGTTCCCTGACGAGGGATAAACCCAGACAGCAGTGAATGTACCTACTCCTACTGGACCACCAGGGGATCCCTCAAATGCTCTATTTTTAAAGATGTTGATGTTTGTTTAAAAGATGCTTTAGGAACTGGAAGGGGCTTCCCTCATAGCTCAGTTGGTAAAGAATCTGCCTGCAATGCAGGAGACCCCAGTTCGATTCCTGGGTCAGAGAGATCCCCTGGAGAAGGGATAGGCTACCCACTTCAGTATTCTTGGGATTCCTTTGTGGCTCAGCTGGTAAAGAATCCACCTGCAATGCGGGAGAGCTGCGTTCAATCCCTGGGTTGGGAAGATCCCCTGGAGAAACGAAAGGCTACCCATTTAGGAACTGGAAGCGCTAGATCCCTCCTAATATCATCTATGACACACAATTTGTATAATACTTGAGTTATTACAATTCTGAGCTTTCTGTGGGAGTCATTTTGTTTTTATAAAAACTAGCAAGTCAGAATTCTAGGTTTCATGACTGTTTTATGTAACCATGCAAAGTTTTTCTCCCCATATAAAAAAGGCTCCTCTCACACACTAAATTACTTATTCCAAAACCATCACAATTTTTTTCAATCAAAAAGTGAACAGCTTTGACATTTTAAAATAAGAAACTGTCACTTTCAGAATTTGATTGAACTATTCTAATAGCAGGCTGGAGTCATTAAAGTTGGCTTTTAGAGACATACTTCACATGCTTAGTAACTGGCATACTGTAGTGATGACAGTCTCCAAATCAAGCTTCCAAGTAAGACAGTGTCTCTGAGGACTGGATAAAGGCAGGTCACACACAAGCTACTCATTACAAGTATGTTTCAGTCTCGTTTAATCAGACAAATGCTATATGTTCATAATAAAGCAATGGTGTTTTACATAAATAAAATGTTTATACTTTTGTTGTTGTTTAGTTGCTAGGTTGTATCTGACTCTTTTGCGACCCCATGGACTGTAGCCTGCCAGGTTCCTCTGTCCATGGCATTCTCCAGGCAAGAACACTGGAGTGGGTGACCATTTCCTCCTCCAGGAGATCTTCCTAACCCTGGGATCGAACCTACTTCTCCTGCGCTGCTGAGCCACCAGGGAAGCCCCTAATATTTATACTGTAGTGCACATATATTCTTATGTAAGAAATGGAAAGATATTCTGCAAAATCTCTATACCACCTTAATTCAAGAGTAACACACAGGGACTTCCCCAGTGGTCCAGTGGTTAACCCTCCATGCTTCCAATATAGGATGCAGGTTCGATTCCTGGTCAGGGAACTAGGATCCCACATGCTGCAGAGCTCAGCCAAAAATTTAAAAAAATGAATAAAAAAATTTAAAAGGTAGCATACAAAAGATCATTTCATAATTCTTCTCTTTGTCCATTATTACCATTAAGGGTGAAAAAGGGAGGGAACAACCAATAATTTGTTAATGGTTTAGGAGAGAAATGCCAGATTAATTAAAACAAAAAAGGCACAATGTTTCCTAAGATTTACTACCATTTTATTGAGGGGCAAACTTTCTTTAAAATTCCAGATGTGAAAGTGCCTTAGGAAAATTCCAATGCTGTTGTGGAAAATGCAGTGACGGTCTCCAACAGGACGCGGCTTGTCTGGGTCCCCAGCAGCTCTCCTGGGGCCAGCAGATGCCAGCTGGGAGTAGGAGCTGGACCACAGGCTCACAGAATGAGCATCACTGTTGCCTTTGGGTCACTAAGCTACAAAGGAACACTCTGTTTTAAAAGTCTTCTTATGGAAAGTAATAAAGTGCTATTTCGTGGCTTTTATGACCTTATATTCTTTTAAAGAACTTCATTTTCCCATAGGGCAGCCAGAGTTGATGTATATGGTTGATATGGTATGAACCACAGCCAAGGGACGCCATGCCGAGAAAGGAGAATACTCTGCTGGCAGTGCAAGTATATTGAAATAGTTAATTTTCTTAGCAGTCAAATAGCTACCAAATAGACAGGATTTCTTTTTTTTTTAAATCTGATACCTAATCTGACATACTGAATTGCATGATTTATTTTATACATTTCCTCCCCCCCTACCCCCCCCCCCCCCGCCCCATTTGTGAGATGGTCTGGCTTTTAGGTTGCAAGGTAGAGGGTACATTTCTATAGAAAATTGAGAAACTGTGAGCAGTAGAGTCTGAAAAAAAAAAAAATCAAAGGACAATGAGTTCAGGCCTCTGTGAAGTGCTAGACATGCACTGAGACTCCTACAAAAAAACCACTTTTTCTTCTTTGTCACTAATATCATCTCTCATTTCAACATCCACTCTGCTTCCTGGTGGCTTTTAGAAAATAACATTAACCTACGTAATCCATTTAGCTGTCAGAGATCTTTTAACCTGAAGAGTTATTTTGATGTCAAGATGTTTAAATGCTCCTTCCTAATCAAAATGCACCAAAATAAAACCTAGTTAAGATTTTCCATGTGAAGGGAAAGATCTTCATCTCTCTTCCCTCAGATACAGGCTACCAACCTGCCTTTGGCTCCAGTATTGATTCTACCTCATTTGAAAGTGAAAGTGAAGTTGCTCAGTCGTGTCCGACTCTTTGCGAGCCTCTGGACTGTAGCCCACCAGGCTCTTCCATCCATGGGATTCTCCAGGCAAGAATACTGGAGTGGGTTGCCATTTCCTTCTCCAGGGGATCTTCCCCACCCAGGAATTGAACTCAGATCTCCCACATCGCAGGCAGATGCTTTAACCTCTGAGCCACCAGGGAAGCCGCTACCTGATTTGAATGATCACAATTAAACAGATTTTTACTCCATTCTCACAGTAGGGGAAGTACATTGCAGGTGCAGTCTGGAGCCTGTGCTGAAGGCATTCTACAAAACACTGGCAAGTAAAACAACTGTATCCATGCTCCCTAAATACTGCTTCGCAAAATTAATGTGCTAACCAATAGTTCTATGTACTCTGGAAAAGAAATAAACAGGCACAAGATCTTCAAACAAAGTAGAGAAGTAAAATTTTAGATACCACAAATAAAACAGGATATCATTCAACATTTAGATATTCTTAGTCTTTGACTCAATATTTAAACTTATTTAATACCACTTCTATTATCTGAGACTATTTGTTGAAGAGTGAGGGAAAAAACTGTCAGAGACAGAAAGCGTGGGAGACAATCAGTGATCCAATTTTCCATTAAAAGCAAGCATTCCTTATTTCTATATTTTATTTGAACTAGGCAGTTATTTAGTCACATCTGCCCTTTGCCTTGGCTAAAGCCAGCAGCCCTGACCCTGGACAGTCATTTCAGACAAGGCCACTACTGTTCACAAGGAATGACAGGAAAGAATGAAATGTGCAGCTGATTCTGGAAAAAATACCCTTTCATCTTGGTAAGTCAAAGGCACCA